>NC_060255.1:39950951-40575951 GCF_921293095.1 Ischnura elegans | reverse complement strand
CCGATGCATGTAAGGGAAAATTTGAACCCCACCAACCAATTTTTAGGTGGCTCGCAGGGTATAGTTCAAATGCAGATGTAAGAGGATGTACAAATTTGGGGACCATCCCTAAATAAGCCAGCTGGATACATGGTGTTCGCTCACCAAGTGATGAAAATACTAGAAGGTTAACATTCACATTTTTTCATTGCGGAGGCACAAATTTAATGATAACATAGCAGTAAAGTTCTGAGAAAAATGCTTACCAAGATTTAATAAAATAAAACATGATTTCCTGTTATTATTGAAATAAAGGAATCGGCTCTTACCTAAGGCATGAATGGGTTCAAGTCCACTAATAGTACCGCACTTGAAATACGTTAAGATACTTTTTGAGACATCAAAAATCGGAGACAAGCAAAAAATAGCGTAATTAAGAGAGTATTTGATAAATAAAATTTATAACTTTTTGTATTTTTTTCAAAAGGCTTGGTAATAGCATCCGATAGAATGCGATGAAAAGAGAGTACATGAAAATCATTGCGCAGATTTTCCAACATCGAAGATACTACAATTATAGACCTAAAATCAATTTTAGGAGCTGCATTGGTTGCACCAACTTTTATAAGGAAGCCATACTACACATTTATTCTTGCTTTTAACAGAGTGATGCCGATTTCAATATAAGCCATTGTAACACGAAAATCTAGCATTATTCATTCCTCGTCTGTGATCTCAAGGGCATCCTTGCTTTCTCATTTAATGACCCTTTGTGAGAAGCCATAGAAACACTGACGGCAAGATACCTACCGGGCCGAAGTGGATGTATTCCGTAATACTAGGGGTTTATTTTTCCGGCTAATTATTAAGATCAATATCGACTCTCTCGCTGCATCTCCGAGCATACAAATGTCATCTCAGGACGGGAGAAGCGTATTGCTTCCGAAAGGCTACCCTTAAAAGTGTTTCCACCCTGTAATACAGCGCAATTTCCTAATTACGGAGAAATTCTAGGAACCCTTGTCCAGACCCCTCCCCCTTCTACCCTGATGAGCTCAATAAACGTCGCCTTAAAACCCCTTTCCCCCATTCTCACCCCCTAACATCTTCCTCCCTCCTTTCAACCCCGAAAAAGTCTTCCCCGGAGGCTACGCCTGCCCACCCCTGCAGTCCTCATAGTTTCCCAACTACCCCCCCGCCAAAGAGGTACCCTCTGCCCCAACCTTTTGTGTTCCAAAACCCTCCTCCTCTCCGCTCCAGGATCTGTGGGGGCATATCCAGCGCACGCCACCGCTCCAGTCAACGTGGGGGAGAGGGGGGTGCACATGTGGTCGCGCTGCAATCATCGCATTAAGGACGCAGTCACAAGGGAGCTGCTCCTTCCACGGATCGCACAATAGGGTTTCTGGTGACAGGACGCCCTTGTGGTGGTAGGGGCTGGGGAGGTGGGAATGGTAACGGGAGTAACAGTGAAGATCCCAGCCCGAGGGATGAGGCGGCCTCCCCATCGGGAATCGGAGCATGCGAGCCTTCGATCGCCCCTCGAAGACTGCCGAGGCAACGCACATATTTATTCAGTGGACAAGCACTTCACAATGACACCGCGACACACACACAATGCTCGGTCGCAACGACTACACCAGGAAATATGCTCCGAGGCGGAGGGGAGTAGACCTATTTTCCATTGTAGCTACACACACAGCGTGCAAATCTAAAAACTGAATACGAATGACGGAAAAGCATACATATCAATCAGCGTTTCGTATTTGTAGCTCGAGAAAACTCGAATACGGCTCATTGCTGCGTCATCATTGCATGCATTCACTTTTTTTTAACCTATCTCAAGAAAACACACAAATATATTTAGCGCATTTTTCGCCAATCATGAGTTTCTATAACGACTCAACCATTGATATTAATCCCGAAAAAATTTGCGAATAGCTATTTATATACTAACTTAAACGTATGAGGTTATTGATATAGGCCCTAACTTCTACAGTAATAATAAGCTTCAAAATTAAGTTTTAAATCCCCAGGTCGAAACTGCACGAAAATCGACACCTGTTTTTCATTAAAAATACTATTTGCTCAACTTCTCACTATCTCTTTCAATAATGTCACTCCATAGATTAAACTTTGGCTCAAAGGCGTTATCTCATCATAAAACAGAGATCCAGTATTTATTTAAGTGATTCTCATCATATAAAAGTGCCTCCATTGCGTTTAGTTTCCATGTGAATTAAAATTAACTCCCAACTTTACAAAGTACATTAGGTACAGAGAATTCAAACAATACTGACGCAAATTTCAACGTATGCCGCAATTTAAGATTATCTAAATACCCAAATGGCCGACAAATTTACCCAGACGCCACATATACAGCAATTGTATTTTAGTCGCGAAAATACCACCAACATACTTTTCGCCCATCATGAGATTATGAAATGAGGAACGAGCAAATCTCCTCCTAATCAGAATAAATGGGAAACTAATACGAAAGCAGAAGTAGTTTAGTTTTTACCTCTGCAGAGTTAGTTTACAATTAACAATGCAGCACGGAATCGCGGGATGTGTGAGACTATTGTAAATCTTATTTCTGCATTTACTAATTGCGTCAAATACTCTATTAAACACAATTGTAAAGAACGAAAAGATAATATTGAAGTTAATTGATACAGATGGTTTCAACTATTGTTGTAATTCTGACCTTAAATCACTGTGCAGTAAATATAATACATTAACTTTTAATAGAATGCTGAATTACTACATTATTATAGAGAACTACATCAAAAAATAGCACAAAATTAAATGTAATAATTCACATTCTATGTATAAGCGTAACAGTCCTTTGTTAAAAACGTATCTTCACAATAGCATGTATGGTAAAAGGCTGCTGAAGTATGTTGTACCTCATACCTTCAATTGTATGCCAAAGGCTCTATGTAATCTAAAATCTTTGGCCGACATTAAAAGAAAAAAGCCTTCATTAATATGGTTAATAAGTGAAACTGTAAACTTGTAATTTCCTTAATTTAATCGGAAATGTACTAATTTAATTTAATTAAATATTTTTGTTTCAAAGCTCCTAAAACTTTTTGTGCCATTTTATTGTTTTTTTTTGCATATGAAGTTGTAACTTGTAATGTAATATGAATGCTATGCTTTCTATGTTGCCACTGTGTAGGATTAATAGAACCTTCTGATAACCCATATGGATTAGAAGGACCAAGTCTGTATATGCAAATAAAAGCAATCTATAATTAATTAAGTAAATACTATGCATTAATATGTCACAGAATCCGCAGCGAATTCATGAGGAACCCTTATTCCTAGAAACAAAGTTGAGAAACACTCAATTAGGCGGATGGAAAAAGTTAAATAAGTTTCGAAAGAAATGCTAAAGGTACACATTTGATGATTGATGACTAAAGAAAAAATTATGTGCCTCTATCCTGAAGATAAATGAAATCCTCTCCTGAAATTGCCAAACAGTAACTCGCGTTCACTTCACACTTCATACTGAAATATCACTGACAGACATGATGATAACTTTTGGTGATTCGTGTACCATTTCATCCACATATACTTATTACACTGCAAGCCGCCTACGGAGGTGTTTGGCAGGGGGTATTTTCTTTGATACCAAATCGTCCCTATCCGAATTGGTGGCCAATTTATTCCGTTACACCCTCAAAGGATCAAGAATTTGATCTTAAAAACATTACCATTCGCCACAATCCACTCTCTTTAGTTAACTAATCCTCTAAATCGACGCCAAATCGACCGTTCCACAACCCCTAACCAGTCACACCGCTCTGTGGCAGTAAGGAGAGAACTTCTGCACCCTCGCCATCAGCTATCTCACAGTCGGTCTCCGCTTTCACGCGGCGACCCTGAAAACCAATTCCTTTGGGTTTGCTCCCTCGATCGCTTTTATCCTCCCAAGAATCTTTCATCCCCTCCCCAACGCTTCCCTCTAATGGATATTGCCACTCGAATTTCTCCGCTCGGCACCTTTAATTTAATAAAGGAATTCTCTTCAGAGGACCCGTTCACACCTGCACCTATTTTTACCAGAAGTCGCCTTTGTCGACAAGCGTGATGAGTACAACAGGCAAACGGACCTCAACTGATCGTGAGTGTCTACAGTGTTAAGATCAAAACTTACTGGCAATTCATCCATATTACCCACATGCATTTCTTCATGCACTTGTACAGGCAAAGAGGTGTCAAGTATCTGGGAGTACTAGTACCAGGGATTCAAATAAATAAACTCTTTCTTCTCTTTCAGTTGCCTTTTTAAATAATAATAATTATAATATAGTTTCGGTAATATTTTATATAATTCTCCTGTTATTGGTCCTGAAATACATATGCGGCCCTAGCGCTGTATGAGTTGGCTAATGTGGCCCGGCGAGGTGAATGAGTTTGACACCCCTGGTCTATAGCGAACTCGCTCATCAAATAAAACGCACGGCCGCTTTCAGTCAAAACCTCCTCGGCGATTTTCCGAAATGAATTCCTCTTATTTCATACTAACTAAGGACAATTGGCCTGAAATCTAACCATTTGGTCGAGTAAGAATTCATGAAAGAATAAGGATACGGACTGTGAGATTTCCCCACTGGTTTTGCAGCGATCCTTGATCCTGTCCTAGTGCTGACACAATGACGCCCCTCATCTTTGATTTCATCACCAAAAAAGTGAATCCGATGAAACCGCAAATGTAAGCCCTACCCTAATAACGTAAGGATTTTCAAGAAGAGGTGTAAAGGATTTATATTGAAAAATTAATATCATTGCATTTTAAATATTCACTATCTAGTTTCATTGTGGTGATGTATTTTTCATTTACAATATTTTTGTTTTTTTTTTTTTGTATAAACTGTTACCACCTGGCAAATAGCCAACTTGTAACTTGTACAATATAGTAACAATAATAACAATGACCCATCCATAATTCTCAATGGTTAAATTGGAACGAATACGTCATAAAAATTAAGTTTAAATCTTGCTTTAAAGATTATTACAAGTTATTCGTCATTAATTATTTGCCTCCAATTTCATGTAACAGCAATCCTTTCTCCTCCTTTATGGCTCACTCCTCATTAAGTCATTTATTTTTTCGCTATTATTTAAATACACAAAATCGCTTAACGACTTGAGGCTTAGTTGCTAATGTCTCCCAAAAAAGGATACAGAAAACTACGTAATGCATTCAATTTGTTCAATTGGAATATGACTGTATATCACTTTATTTTTTTTTAATTTATAGTCCTGTATGAATCCGTCTGTCAACCGCGGAAAGTAGAGCAACTGTCGATACGATAAATAAATTTTCAAAAACAATGCGAGTAAGGTGTTCCAGGGTGCTATAAATTAGAGCGTTGTCATTGAAATTGAGAAAATAACTAGGTGCGCATAGGCTCTATTACTTAAAGTAAAATAATTTGAAAATATAATAATGAAAATAACTGGAGCAAATGTAACATCAGAAGTTTACCATTATACAATTAAATATGTTCAAAAACTCTGTCAGTAAAAACTCACTTTTAAAAAATTCCGTAAAACTTATCACTACTTTGATATGAAATCCGCTGACGGCGGGGATTCGGCGGAGGAAGCGCGATTGAGCAGTAAATAAAGGAAGCAATCTAAATCAACGGGTCTACTCATTAGCTAAGATAAAATGACGCCAAAAAATTCCATTGCGATACAACTCCTACACTCCACTATGTACTGAACTCAACTCGCGGGTTGAGATCATAGCATCGCAGCATACCTGGCCGGAAATTGGGAGATATACCTACGTTCAAATACTTGTCAATTCAAATGATTTTTAAGCGTAAAACTTTATTTTTACAGTATGTAAAAAAAGGAAGACCAAGATTATTACTTGAAGGCATAACTAGACAATAAAATTTCATACATAGACCTCAAAGGAGAGGAAGGTTCTCATGAAGAGAAATAAAAGCTGAATGCGAGAAGGGAGCGATATTTATAGACAACCCTATACACAAAAATCAATTATTTATTACAACACAGTAAGTAATGGGCGCTATTAAAACGTTCTCGTATTCCAGATGAGTGACTGAACAAATTAAACTGGCTAGGCAACTCGAATCCCAACAATATTATATCACTTCGCTCATCAAATGAAACGCAGGACAGCATTCAGCGAAAACTTGTGGCTCATTTTGTAGCATTGTGTGACGACGTCGTGAATAGCACAATTATTTTTGAGTAGGATGATACAAATGCCTTCCTGAATTAAAGCGTAGAACTCCATATTATTTGTTCTTCCATAAATGATGGAGCTGTGGGAAGAGGTTAGGGTGTTTTGTCCTTCCTCTAAGTCTAGAGGATCTTCGTCGAGGAGAGAAGTGACAGGGTTTGGGGTTAAAGTGGTGATACGAGTGCCCATCTTGCCCCGCATATCTCTGCTCTAGAAAACGCGCGAAAGGGGGGAGCAGGAGCGCCTTAACGGTTGGGAGTGACGAACGAGTAAATATCGTCGAAAATCTCTGTCCCCTGCTGACCTTTTTGACGGGAGCTCTAGCAAAAGGATCTTGAGTGGGTGAAGAATAGAGGTTAGAATGCCAAAAATGCCTTTTGGAACAAATAAACATCGAAAATTTGACAAGGAATATTTCCTGTTGTTTTCTTATAGTTTTTCGCTTCAGCTTCACACATTCTCAAGCTTCCACAGGTCAGAATCATGGAGAGACTATAAAGTGCGGGCTAGTACGCCACTAATACGCTCTAGCATATTGCGCATATTTTTTTGCGTGTCAACATGAATAGTAAGGTAAGGCTTTATTATTCCTTAAGAAATTTTATCTTGGCCTGATATCCGATTTCAGTACGTGCTTGATAACTCATAATAAAATGTACATAGTAGCTGTAGTCTACTGTTAGAAAATTCCCAATTTGCATTCACTTAAATTTAACGAGAAAGCGTCGGCATAGTGGCATTGTTGAACTGGTATTATTTTGAGGGCGCATAACGGATTTTACAAGTGGGCGGTAAAACGTTGCTTAAAGTGAATCGCTATTTTGTTCTTTCATCCTCAGTAGTGAGATTTTTGTTGAATGAACTTTTCTATGAAGGATAGTATAGCCTTTCCGATGCAGCATTTAAAAATGAGGAAAATCAGATAAATAAAATGTGGATCTCTTTCATCACTAACCATCGTGTGGACTTTTTTTCAATTCTAGTACGCATTAATCCACGAACAACTATTTTCATGAGGTGGATATTATCAAGTTTTTATTATGCGAAGATAACTGTTTATACTCACTTGGAATTATCGAAGTGTTACTTCATGCGTCATCCTATCGTTAGAATGGGATCATAAACGTGGTACTTTCAAGCCTGTCGAGTGAACGGCGGTGAAATTCACATTCAACTATTGTGAGCATTGGTACCTTGCCTTTTACGGGAAACGAAACATTGGTTTATATTTGGAAAAGAATTACAAAACCATTACGTTCTAAACTTGTATTTTATCAAATGGCGTCCAAAATTGGTAACGTAAAAATCGGTAAAAGATATGATGCTTAACGTGATACATGTTTTCAATCATTTAATTTTGATACATTTTTTTAAAGCCACAATCTAATAATAATTTTAGAGTCATATTGTAATCACCTTCAGTGCGCGGAACACTGAAAATAACTCATCATCATCTCTAGTCTACAATCCTAAAATTCCCCTTATCATGAGCAGGATATTATTAAGTTTTTAGTACGGGAAGATAACGGTTTATACTCAAATGGGATTATAGGAGTGTTTCTTCGTGCGTCATCCTATAGTTAGAATGGGATCACAAATTCCTAAGATTTTGATTTCCTAATATTCTGATTTCCTAAGATTCCCCTTATCCTACTATGTCAGACGCAGCTCTCAACTCAGTTCTCATATAAGCTAATCTTTTCACATCTACGTATTTCTTCTCTTTCACATCCTTCTTTACTTGTTCCATACATTTTATTCGAGGTCTTTCTTTTCCGTTCTTACCATCTATTTTTTCCAACTTATCAGTCTAAACGTAAGTGGCAAACTTCCTTTTACTTATCCTTAACCTCATGAACATATTATGCTACGCTAGCTTATGGACACTTATGAATGTAGATGGGCGGGCGAATAACCTCTTTAGACGGCTAACCAAACACTAGTGGTCGGGTCATCCTCTCCTATTTCTCGCTACCCTTCTCCTTACGGATATTCAGCGGACCACCCTCTTCTAAAATCTTTGTCGCTTTTGAGAAAAAAAATTGGTTGGCAATTTCCTCTCACAAAGGGTCTTTTAAACGTTTCTCACGTAATCATTCCATTTTCCGCCCTTAAATGCCCTTCCGTCCTTCTTACCCGCCCTCTTTTCTCGCCTTTCCACAATCGCTTCCCATACATAAGGGATCCACCCACGTCGACAGTGTCGTAACCCTAGAAGTTTCAGAATTCCATAAAACTCCCCGAGAAATGCCATAGAAAACTACCATTCTCCTCCCCCTTTATTCCACTAAACGCTTTTCCCATCGGAGGGTATGCGACGACAGAGAGGAAAACGACTCCTCTGGCTGAAAAGGGAATCTTGAGGTCGGAGAATAAAGCGCCGGGGGGAGGACGGACCTTTTAAAAACCCATGTTATATCACCATTCGGGGCTTTTTCTTTTCTTTCTTCCCCTCTCTTCCTCCTTCACATTTATGGTTAGAGAACCTCCCCAATTTTTATTTTTACTCGATTCATACCGAATTTCGAGTGTGTTACAGTATGCGGGGTCGAGGCGGGCTGGACCATTTTTCCGCGGGCACTCGGGCGGCCGGAAAGAAGAGATGAATGGGAGCGGAGGCACTTGTGGAACAGAGGGGAGAAAGACAAATATTAGGACGTCTCTGGTGAGTTAGGGAAAAATAGCTAGCCTTGTCGCCCACCCCCCACTCAGGAATCCGTCAGAGAACACGGCCTCTGGGCCGAGAGGGGTGGGGGCGTTGGGTTTGGTATGGGTCGAACTACGGTTAAAAGGTGAAAAAGAAAGGGGGGCGGTTGGGTGGCGCGTGGTTGACGCGAAGGAGACAGCTAAGGTCCAGGCTTAAAGACGTCGCTCATTCTTCCCAAGAATTGGCAGGCTACTTCCACCTTCGGTAACTCGTGAAAGGGACAACTGCATGAATTATTATTATTAGGTGCACAACTAAGTTCTCGCTGTTTTTATTAATGAAAGAACAACTTTACAACAAAAAAGTTGTTATAAATGAATCATTCAAAGTATTTTCTATCGCTAGCTGCAACTTTTTCCCATCTTTCTGGCAGAGTTTAATTTACTACTTTAGAGTTTAATTCCGTTACGGGAAGAGGTGCACATCTTATAAGGCCATCCACAAATCAAGCCTTTTTTTTAGGTCTTCATGTTAGTGAAACTGCTGATTGTGCACCTACACATGTGCCATCGAACGGAACGAGTGATAATCGGACGGCGCAATATCTGAGGAATATAGCGAGGGGATTAAGACTTCCTATTTGAGTTTTTCCAGGTAGGTTATGTTTTTAGCGGGTTTGGCAACATGAGGTCGAGCGTTGTCATACTTTAGAATCACTTTGTCGTGCCTCTGCTCGTATCGTGGCCGTTTTTCGTGCAGTACACCGCAAAAGTCAAGAATGCACAAATTGTGCGAAAATTCCACAGAGAAAAATATCATACGCCTTGACCGGGATTCGAATCCGGATCACCCGATATCCGGTCGAGTGCTTTAGCCAGTTACGCTACCCAGGCTTGTCAGGCTTGGCGTGTCTTGTTCGGCATTGTCCACAAATCTCCGCAAAGGCGAAAGACTCATTAGCTTAACTAGACGAAGATTAAAGACTTGACCGGAAATCGAATCCCATTCAAGGCGAATTATTTTTGTCTCTGTGGAATGTTCCCCCTATTATTAATGAAGTATTTTATTGATTAACGTTGGTTTCAATGGATAATTTAAGAATTATTCTGGTAGTCTCCCCTCCCTTCATTGTCTTCCTTCTTAAAATACACATTAAGATCTACTGTCTTTCATTCTATCTAAAAATCCAATTCTCTTATTTTCTCTCCCTCGTTTAACCAACCCCCTACCCTCAAACATATGTTTCAGCATCCCCTCCCTGATTAATACTCGCTACATCCATACACTTAAGAAGCATCCTGGCAACCTCACATTTCTTCATGTACTTCCCTCTTCAATTCACAGTAAAGCCTACCCACTGCCATTAATCTAAATATCAAATTCTTTTCCTTCCTCTTCCTCGTTAACCGAACGTTCTACCCTCTAACACTGTATTCAACATCCCCTTCCGACTAAGTACTCGTTCCATCCTTATCTTCTGTCTCCTCCGTATCTCATCTAAAAGCTGCCCCTCTCCCCCACCATGTCCTGCACTTCGTCATTCCTCCTCCTCTCCGTCCACTTCACCTTCTCCTTCCTTCTCCACGCCCACATCCCGATCGCCTCGTCTACTCTCGTCCTCCTTCCTAAGTGTCCATTTTCCGCCGAGTAAAGCGCTACACACTAGTGTAATGTCATTTGAAATGTGTCACCTGATGATGAAGCTCCAGCATTGAAATCCGGAATGTGCAAGTTTTTTCTTTGCCCATTTTGGATTGTAAAATTTACTGTCACAATAAATACATTTGGCGAATCCAATTCTTCTAAACGAAACGGCACTAGTTTTGAATCTCCGATAGTGAAGGATTAAACGGTTGCAATACCTATTCTTCTTTCCACTATACAATGAAATAAAATACGCAGATTAATTAAACATCATTTCAACACAAATATTACAACGCAAAACGTAATTTTAAATTTTAAGCCGAAGTAAGCAAATGGAACGCTGAAATGAAGAATTTAATTACGTCGGAAAAAATAACTAAATAACATAGTGAACATGCAAATTCTACTCAGCGAGGGGGTGAGAATAGCCATCAACATTCAGATTACTCCGGGAGATAGTGTAGTATTGTGAGACAGTAGACCCTTGCCTTCTTGTGGCGGCCCAGGCACAATAAGCAGAAATGGGGAAGATGTGGAGAAAGGGAGGAGATGAGTGAAGGGAAAAATACGAAGACTTCAAGTGGGGGTCCCCTTCTTTCACGGCAGAGTCTTCCACGGACGCCAACAGCAAAAATGCCTGGAGTGGTTGAGGGACGAGACGACAAGAGGTCACCTTCGAAAGGGGACAGCGCATACCTATGCCTACCCAACACAATCCCTAGCTGGAAGCTGAGCTGAGCAGAAACTATGACTGAGGTGCTCTATAGCACCTTCTCATCCCCGCCACTTCCTCCTCCTTTGGGCTCCAGTTTTCTGTAGAATGGGTGTCGCTAATCCACTCCTCCTCTCATATACAGGAAAAATGGAAAAGGAAAGCGAGGAGAGGACATGGGACAGAATGGTAGAACGAGAGTTCTCGGGTCGTACTTAAGATTCGAAAAAAATAACATCTTTAAGCCGTCGTGCAAGTTGTCACCGATGAATGCTGCAGCTCTTGACGCACGACCTATTGGCATCCTCGGTAGAGGACCAGATTGTGCATTCGAACTAAGGCGCATATTTAAGGCGGTGATAGCCAATAGGCACTCGCACAATCGCATGGATGAGCTGAGCAAAATCGCCGCCAGGACGGAAGATGTCATTACCCCGGTATATAGGAGTTTGGAAGAATGACTAGAAAAGCTATAACGGCGATGATGATCACATAGGAGCATAATAACATTGGCTTCGAATCTCGTAGATAGTAAACTAATTTTATCGTCAAGTTAGGACAGAAGAATAGCTAATAGATGCAATAGATCTCCTTCATCTAGTTAATAAGTGTTTGAAATAATTTTTGCAAAGAGTAAAACTGCGATAATTATTATACAGCAGCATAATGGTGACTATGTTTTTAGCTCTCCAAGTTCGAAAATTATTTTCACAGTCAAACTAGGAAGAAAATAAATAGATTTCCACACATCAGTGTCCAGTAGTTGGAAATAATAAAGACGTAGACTTAGCATAAACTGCGATTATTATCGGACACGAACATAAAGACGGCAATGGATTGATTCCTCGTAGTAAATAAATTAATTTACTAATAGAATCCCGTATCCCAGTATATATGAGTTCGAGCGAATAGTTGCATAGACTAAAACTGCGATGATAGTCAAAAAGGAACATAGACGACAATGGCTCCATATCACTTACTTGTTAGTTAATTAAATGGTTTCACAGTCAACAAGGACAAAACATTGCGAAATCCGTTATCAGTATATATCATTTAGATATCGTTAAAAATCAAGTTGTGCGGAAATGTCAGTTTTTTTTATTTACATAAATATCGAGCATTTCCACAAACAATTAACACCTGAATCCATCAATTTTATTTTCCAGTTCAAGTTTTCCTAGACGATATTAGGGTAATTGAAAAGCAATTAAGATACCCCTCTAAGAATATACATCATCGTTATCATACTAGAGAAATCGCTCAAATACAGCACTCACAACGCACTGAAATAAAATTTCTTTAAAGGAAAAATCACACACTTTGACTTAAATCGATGGAAAGACAAATGATTTTCGTATAAAAATACTTAAACACCATTCTTCGATAGTAGAAAGTACCATGGGCGTACCCAGCGAGGGGCAGGGGGGGGGCAGCTGCACCCCTAGAAGCAAAAATCGCAAAAGTCTTTAAGCAAAATCAGTACTGAATTGAAACGAAAGTGTTCAATTTCCTTTGAACCCACGAAAAATGATATGTACTTATTAGTATAAGTGATGTAACTATAATAAAACTATTTTTCAAGGAAATAACCTTACAAACTAATAAAGCGCTGTTATAATTTTCTTAAAATGCTGGTTTCATTCACCTTTTCCATGCTAAAATTTCACAACTTGGCTTGCCTCCCCCAAGACCATGGCTTGCCCCCCCCCCCCCAGTTATGATCCTGGGTACGCCCTTGGAAAGTACATTCTTTCAAATCATTCCGTCCTCCCGTTCCGTTTCCCGGGTGATCTACTCCTCCAAAAATTATATTTATCAATCATCATATTCATTTCTATTGTAATTTTCAAGCTGAGTTCCCACATTTCTATTGCCTTCTCCATCGCACCTGCCCTGCTTAGGTCTCTCTGAAATTTATAAAATTTCCACCTATGCCATAAAAAATTAATGACGGAGTTTACAAATATTATATGGAAATATAGGCATTAGGTTATTAGAAAAAAACATTTTCGATAAAAAATGTCAATAGTCATGATTTGGCAACGTATAGATGCCAAGTATCGGTTCTATTGAGCTAATATTGTGGCAGCTCTTCACACAAGGGGATTAAAATAGCAATACCGTATTCATACCCCCACACACTATTTTTTTGTCCATTTCCTTTTCTATCGAATTTTATCGCACAATTGCCTCGAACGGTAAGTTTTTAATACGCCCACTTTTCGGCATCATGAAAGAAGATCCCCTTCTCAATTTTTGGCAAGTATTAACACCAGGATGACGGGAATACAGCCGTAACCATAAGGATAGGGCTCGGGCTATTTTCATCTATAAGTTTTCTAGCTTCATGCACATTTTTGTCATCAAGAAGTCTAATTTTTCGGTATGGTTTGGTAAAGACGGGAGAGAATAAAATAATTAACCGCCAATCATATTCCTCGGACAAATGTATATGAGCTGAATGAAATTGGATAGCTTCGGAAGGAAATACGAAGGAATAGGGAACCTTCTCCTGATTTCGGCAACCTGCAAATCAGGAGAATCTTCCTCATGGAAGAGTAGCATACGAATGGCATCAAAAGGTTTAAAATAATGCTCTTAATATATTCTGATGTATAACTATTTCATTAAATAAATATCTTTGGTCTGAACCCTCCATTTTATTCCCAAGCAATAATTATATTCCTGAAAATTTCCAGCTATTCCTTTCCGCGTGTTTTCGTAGGCATCCTCTCCCATAAATTTCCTGTTTTTTCCGCCATCTTGAGGAATTCGCTAGAATTATACGCATTTAGGTAAATCAATAATTTTCATGAAATTTTTAATATATTCTCTATTTATAGGACAATTATTTTTTTCTTCTTCTCTTGAGTTCGTTTAATACATGTTAAAATATTTCCTGGAGTTTAGGTCAACTTATGTTATGCAAATTTAAGTTATAGCCAAGGCTTGTTTATTTAAAACCATCAGGGCTTAACTTTGTACATATTTATCAATGTACTGCATTAAAGTTAAGTTGCAAAGTTAAGCCCTGATGATGGTTTTAAATAAACAGAAACGTTGGCTATAACTTGTTTGCATAACATACGTTGACCTAAACTCCAGGAAATATTTTAACATATATTTATAGGACTTCATCGAATGACGGCCAAAACATAAGCTTTCTTTCCATAGTTTATGGGAATTATATTTGAAATTCTACATTTTCCATAGGCTTTTACTACGATACTTCAGCGGAAAGGAAAAATGTTGATTAATGCAAGAATAATTACTTTGATTTGAAAAAAAATCAGATGCAAGGTGAATAATTATAAACCAATAATGATAAAAATAAAACTTAGTCTTATTTGGCTCGTCAGTCTTATTTGTGAATATTTGGCCAATGGATGTTATCATTGAATTACAACCACGCCAGTGAAATACACTACGGTCGTCTCAAATACACGTTAAATGCATTGTCTTCGAGAATGGATATTAAATTATCCACGTTCTTCCTATCCCAATTTTCCTTTTTAACCTCTATTGATATCGTCTACGATGTAAAACCCTTAATTAATAAAATACGCATTGTTTTGAATCGAAAAATCGCATCAATCACTAAATCATTCATTGACGTGACCATCTCCTAAAAAAAGAAATTCAATGTAACTTTTCGTTATAATAACTTTCAAAGAATTCTAATTCAGCAAGTTGGTTGGCTTTGATAAGAATAACAAAAAAATTCAAATATGCTTTCTTCCAACAATGACAAAAATTGTTAGTTGGAGTCGGCGCCACTGACCTGGAGCCATATTACCTTAAGCCGTATGCATTGAACATTCCCCGTAGTGGAGAGAAAAAATTTTCGTGAGCATCGCGATGTGTTAGCTTCGACGAACATCAACATTTGGAGTTAAATAATTGGAAAGTTTCTCACTCCTTCAAATCATCATTATCAAATCATTTCGGCAGACGTAAATTTAAATTCCAAACTACGGAGGATTTTAATTCCCTTGAAATAATTCGTAGGTCTCATACCCTCCGTCCCAATTCCGAATATATCCTCTTCCCATAAGCATAACGTAGTTTTCAATCTCCCGCTCTATTTTTAAAGCAACCGCTTAGTACCGCTTCGAGAACACGAACGACCTGTGTCGCTACTTGAAGGAGCTTCATGCGCCAGGAGGAGTGCATTCTCAGGCAGTAATTTCCGTTATTCCGAAGCGATTTATGGAGAAAAAAAACATCATTTGCCCTAAAATTCGTCCCTTCAACGTAACTGAATCACACAGTCTTGGTGATAAGTCAAATTTATTCGTGTATCATCTATCCGCAAGGCAGCAGCACTAGTGTTATCTATCATCTCTTCATTGTACTTTCTCAAGATTTAAAGGCCGGTTTTCAGCGCGGTGAACCAGCCTTCTTCGAATGGCATATTTCTGATTTCGATTTCTGAAGTTTTAAATGACGTTTTACTTTGATTTTTACAAAATATGAGTTTTCGCACAATAAAAATTTTTAAATAACCTTTGTTTTTGGCATGATATATTACTCTTCGGCAGTTACTGCCTGTGGCATAACTAGGAATTTCATTTGTGGGGGGTCCATAACCAGAGGGGAAATTTATGGAAAAACAGTAAAATGTAGAGGGTTTTAACCTACTTAAAACACGTTTTATAATCGAAAAAACTTAATTTGTCAAAGAGATTTTTGTAAATTCATTATTTTTCAATATTTTTATTTCTATTCTGAAGCAAAGTAACTGAGCAAAGTAACATTTCGGGGGGGGTCCCCCCTCACCTCGCCACAGGTTACTGCGTGTGGAACAGCTGTTTACCATCACTGATCTCGCGAAAAATATATTATGGCCCCCAGATAAGTGCATTCAAAATAACTAAAATAATTTTTTAACTTTGAGTTACATATAAATGAATTGGCATATCAAATATTTCTATAGATTCAAGAAAGAGTGCATGTACCACACAAAATTACTTCTACTAGTTTCTTCAATTAGCAAAACATTAACATTTTCACTAAGTAAATTTAAATAATTAACAGTAAATATAAAATTATATTTTTACAACATAATTGTGCACACAATGTCAGATCTTGATCGGCAGTAGTAAGAGTGGGCTTCAGCTCACTCAACATCAGCACTATCTTCATAAAAAAGTTCAATATCTGAAAGAAATTGAAGTTACTCTAAATCCCACATACCTAAGAAATCAATAGTATGCACATATTATAGTTTGATTACACAGGCCAGCCGTTCCCAGCCTTTTTTTCCTCCTGTATCCCTCCATATTACTTATATTGTATCCATATAACATATATAACTTATATTGTACCCCCAAAAAAGTGATACTTTTTCATTCAACATTATATTATTGTATATTTACTATCCCTGGTCCCCCTGGATATTTTTCCCAAACAGTATAAGGCTTGCAATCCAGCTACCACAATGGAAGGGTTAACGAGTTACTTTCCTTTATCACCAGATTGCGGGCATGTCAATGCCGACCCAAAATAGATTTTACAACACCTCACTTGTTGGTTATTTTGCATTAAAAAAAGGTAGTCAATCAAACATGCAGCTTTTATCTCCTAACATCTTCCATGTGTATCTTATTCCATTCTCCAATCCCAGAAGTGCTCCTGCCCTTTCCCTCACTGACTATGGATTTCCAAACCCATGTTAGTGCTTGATTTTTCTTTCCTTTTGACAGTTCTTAAGCCTTTCTCTAGTTCAGGGGTCTTCAACCCTTTTTAACATTTTTTTCGTAAGCACTCATGCACTACATATTAATGTGTAAGTCAGTTTCTAATAGGGTAGTTTCCTTCATCAAAGAAAACGAAAGGCATTGATTGCGATTCCTTACCCACCATTAGTGTATTCATAATATACAAATTATTTTGTTTTAGAAATACGGGTTTAGACGAATGGCAATGGTCAATTTTTATCCTCATTTGAAAAAGGTCAGATTGGTGCCCATGCGATGCCACTCCACGTGACTTCACAGGGACCTAGTTTCTATTCGAGTAGATAGGATTTATACATCGTCTGAGATTACCAATGCATGCATGAGGCACAGAGCTCAGGGAAACATGTCTTAATAATCACTTATTAAAACCGGCTAAGGTTGGAAAGTTTTCTTTTATATAAGGTATACCTTTATAAGGTAATCCTTATTTAAGCCAAGTGCTACCAGCTAGGGTACTCTGCTACCTGCTAGCATCCTGCGTCGTATCAGTGCTCAAAGCCTCACTCCAAGGTCACCTCACTTGCGGCAGTGGGAACCAGAACAACGTCACACGGAGTTTTCCCGGCATTCATACTTAGCCGTCGCGTTTTTCGTGTGCTTGAAAATTTTCACTTTTCATTTAATTGCGAAAAATAGATATCGTCATTTAAAAATCTAAAAGCGTGAAATACGTACTCCAGGAGTGATAATCTTTCGATTTAGGCATTAAAAAAATAATAGGAAATCACCCTATTAACTTGATTATCACAATCCTTTCTTTGTACTGCCTATATGGTTTCAGTCTTTCTCCTCATTCCTTCTTTCAGCAAGTATCCAGATTTTTCAATCTTATTGGCATCATCGGAGTTTATGACTCTGTAACCAACACTCCAGTGCTCAAATGATCCCAACAAATTCATTCTTTTCTCTGTAATGAGAACTACCTCCAATTTCAAAAAATTGATACCCAAGTCGTCCATACACCCCTTATAAACTCACCTTCTATTTACATATACAGAATTCGACACTTTTGATTGGTGTTTTTTCTCCAGCTGGTACTAGTAGTCCTCACTCAAAGATCCTAGATTGTTTTCAAATTTTATCAGGAAGGATGCCATCACATCAGGGATGTCATCTTCTAGGGATGGTTAAGTGATACTTCACTAAATCCTCCCAGGTCTCAATATTTTCACCAATTCCAATTCCATGACCTCCAGCAACTGATGCCAATCTTCAACACCTAGGAAGCACTGAAACCTGTGCCTCTCTGGAGAGGATCCTAGTAGTAAATTCTCAAAAATCAATAAAATAGTTCGTTTTTTTCTAAAATTTAGAGGCACAAGACATTGAACCAGCCTGTGGACTGGGAGTTAAGCTTTCCAACTGTACAAAATGTGACTGAAATACATGTGAATTATTCAATGGTCCATGAATTTTTGCATCAATAAATCAATATTAATTCATATGACTTGAAATCAAACAATAATGAAAGGAAATCATAAGCATGCAGGAGGAACCAAGAACTGAGCACTTCTATTTTTACAATCAAATAATTTTGATTTCGAAATGAGATGTTTGTCATGCACAAGAAGCCTAAGATATACCATTACACCAGCCAACCAACAACAGTAGAACTACACCTTCCATTAATTCAACACCAAAGTACAAGCAGGGACGGAATAAGCATCAAATTTGGGAAGGGGGTCATGACCTGGGTACCCAGACGTCTGGGGAGCATGGAAAACCTCCCGGATATGAGAGTAGGCAGTGCCATAGGCGGATCCAGGGGGGGGGCACGGGGGCACGTGCCCCCCCCCCAGACCCTTAAAAATATGCTAGAGGTTTAATACGGTCCCATTATCATTTCGTTCGTTTTGTATGACGAGGTATCCTTGTGCCCCCCCCTGAACAAAATCCTGGATACGGCCTTGCTTGTGCCCCTCCCAGAAAGAAATCCTGGATCCGCCCCTGGGCAGTGCTATGTTCTACAATAAATATGACTCAAACTTCTCTCACGTTTGGGACTTCACTCACCTTTGGGACTTCTCTCACCTTTGGGACATTTTCATATACACTCCCTTTACTCCTTTAAAAGGATATAAAAACTATTGAACCAATATAAAAATTTTATAAAATTTGGGAGGGCATGACCCCTTTCACTCCCCCTAAATCCTCCCCATATAGGCACAAGTTTGATGCGGCAATGACGAATTCATAACTTCCACGGGGCATAACTCCCTTAATAAACTTAAATTTACAGATTTCATACTCGGAGTAACTAATGGAAATGTAGTAGATGTCATAAATCAGAACAAAAAATTGTTAAATATGGTAACTTATTAAATGTATCAGCAACACTATATGCGAAATATAAAAGTTTAAAGTAATTTTTACCGTAATTATAAGTTCATTTCTTAAGGCCAAACACTCTTCTACGATAACTCGGAGTCACCTCATGGAAAGTCAAGGTATAGCAAGTGGTAGTCAAATTTTCATGCGCAGAAAAGAACCGAGTGTGAAGAAAGGATATTTCACACATCGTCTATATTGTCAGTCATTCATTATCACCATTATTGAGTTAACATTAACGTTCAAATTAACTCCTATCATCACGAGGGCATTCTTCAATCACAATTACTTCATCCCTTCTTCAGCAAACTATTTCAATTTTTGACGCCAGTCGACTCTGGAATCAATCAAGCGCATTCATTGACATTATCTCAAGGTTCATTTATAGCGGATTTAGAGATTTTTTTAGGTCAAACAAAACTTTTTATTTGATTTTGATAACTATTTTTAAATGAATTATACTCGAAACGGCAATTCTAGTACATTTAGTTATTAATGATATTTCATTTGAGATCTGCGTAGGCCGGAAGCTACGTAATTCACGAGCAATATGGACTCCAGTAAAGTAGTTACTTCTGTGTCTTAATGTGAGTTTATTTGGGTGCCTTGATTTATTAATGCAAAGTTTGCTATTTCTGAGTATCAAATATGACGTAACTACATGGATATGATATTATATCAACTCACTTGTCGCCCTCTCTTTCATATTGACCCTTAATATTAGGTAGTCGTCTGTAAAAATGGCTGCGCCTTCGTCGGTGGAGTCTTGGAATCCATATACATTAACGATTGCCAGGGAAGTGAGATGAGGGAAGGTATCAAGATTTGGTGAGTTTTTTATTTATTATATTTAAAGCTCTTATTTATAAACATCTACCTTAGCATGGCATTAGATTGCGGTTGTAATTTTATCCCGGGTATCGTCTGCTAAGGAACTGTCAACAGTGCTAACTTGTCTTTTAATGAGCTTACTGTCGAGTTACCCTCCAAATATACCATTGAAGATGTTTTTATTATGTCTATGCTGTTATAATTTTCTAAGGTTTGAGTTTTTTGTGTCAAATACCTAAATTGGATGTTAACTCGTACTGTCAAAAATAATGATATTGTGCTAACTACTCTGCGGATTGGCATTAATTTTTTGCACGTCTTTCTGATTTTGTTTGATTACTGGTAATCATTGGAGTACTATATAGATTATAACTATCTTAGTCCTTAATCCTTACATAGCTGCTTAATCCCAAATCATTAGAATATTTAGATGTGTTTTAAATGTTATATCTGTCTATGGTATGCTATTAATTTTTTGGCCAACATAACATTATGTGCACTATATTGTTTTATATACAATGCTCATTTCGTGGTCATAATTTTCATTTTTTTCAATCTGTTGACATTAATGTTTAAAGGGAAGGATAATGTGCACTCCGTACATTTCACTGTGACATTTATGCAGCTGTCACTGATTTTGTGCTTTGCGGTTTTGTTTCCAAAAAACGAAAACTTGATATTTTCACACTCCCATCAGTAGCCCACTCTCATGGCACAAGATCAAAAAATAATATTAGTCAACGGCAGTTGTTACAATCCTACTGCCAATCAGAGAAATTATAGCCCTCAACAAACTGCCTATTGGTGCCAGCTCGATAGTTAGCTGTATGTAATTTTAGTATGTTATAGAAGTGATTATGTGGTTACTATTTATGCTATATGAATGAGTAAATATACATTTTGATCAGGACTTCAAATACATTGGATTTGGTAGGTATTATTGTTCAATGACTCACAATTACTGTTAAAAGGACGTTGTAATTAGGCTATTTTCGTGTATAACACTTTACAAATTTAACTGTCAAAATTTATTAACGTATAATTTATGGACATTTGAAAATATGTATTCACATGGGACGGTCCTTGTCCTCAATAAACAAAAATTATTATTATAGTAAATGGCATCTATGAATGTGAAGTTCAGAGCAAGTAACGCAGGTAATTTAACTATATGGGAGTCAGAATTTTTTCTCTTGCTCTTTCCTCCGGGAGATTCATTTAATGTGACACCTAGAAAATAAGCTATGAGTAAAATCTATGAAATTGTAGTTTTGTTATTTTTTCCTCTTTCATACTAGCGATTTTTTTTTCTTTGGAAAAGCACTTCAGGATTTTAGCTTGGGATTCATAGCTCACAGTGTGGTGTTTTTTTATTCATATGAAGGCTATTCTAGAGACTTTCTATTCTACTTTTGCTATAATATGTGTGTAAAATTCCATGTTTGCTAGCCTGTTGTAAGAGATTGAATGTTTAGGGTCTCTAATTCACCTGAAATGCTTCAAATAGCATACCTACTCCAACTGAGCATCATCCAAAATGTATCCCTTGTCCTAAAGAACTCCTTCCCAATTTTTTCTGGCTATAGTTTTCCTTGTTTGTAATAGGGTAGTTTCCTCCATCAAAGAAACCGAAAGGCATTGATTGCGATTCGTTACCCACCATTACTGTATTCATAATATACAAATTATTTCGTTTTAGAAATACCGGTTTAGACAAATGGCAATGGTCCATTTTTATCCTCGTTTGAAAAGGGCCAGATTGGCGCCCATGCGATGCCACTCCACGTGACGTCACAGGGACCTAGTTTCTATAGGAGAAGATAGGAGTTATACATCGTATGAGATTACCAATGCATGCATGAGGTGCAGAGCTCAGGGAAACATGTCTTAATAATCACCTATTAAAACTGGCTAAGGTCGGAAAGTTTCCTTCGTTTGATAAGTTATTAATAAACCTTTTTTAAGCCAGGCGCTACCAGCCAGCAAGGTACTCAGCTACCCGCTAGCATCTTGCGTCCTATCAGCGCTCAGAGCCTCGATCAAGGTCACCTCACAAGGCGGGAGGGGGAACCAGAAATACGTCACACGGAGAGATTTCCTTACCCGTCGCGTTTTCGCGCGCTTGAAAATTTTCACTTTTCATTTAATCGCGAAAAATAGATATCGTCATTTAAAAATCTAAAAGCGTGAAGTACGTATTCCAGGAGTAATAATCTTCCGATATAGGCAATAAAAAAATTATAGGAAACCACCCTATTGAAATTGCATGCCATGAATTCCATTTGAGATAGTCATTCCCTGATTTTTGGGTTTCATTGCTGGTATCATCCTGTGGTCAGTTTACTGAATTTGCTGGCTAGCAGTTTTCTCTCTTTTGGTAAGGATTGTTGCAGTGAGCCAATAAAAATGCTAGGTTTTTAATTTAATTTTTGCACCCTAAGTTACAAAAATTTGTAAATTGTTACATGGAACATGTTTATAAGGGTTTGTAACTTTTTGTAAAACATGTTATATGTAACTTGTTTATATAACATGTTACTCAGTGTAAATGCACCTTAATATTTAAAACAAAAATTCATGTCATAAAACAAGTTTTTGGTTTCACACTCAAAGCTGGAAACCAAAAACTTGTTGTATAATACGAATTTTTGTTTTATAACACAGTGTTACTTGAAATATATTACACAGATTTGTAACTTTTTCGTAAAATATGTTTTATGTAGCGTGTTTTATATAACATGTTACACAGTGCAAACGCACCTTTATATTAGTGGTTTTCTGTTAAAATTTGTTAGTAAAATTTTTTTATGGGCTAATCATTTCCATTCCTTTTTTTTTCAGATGCACCATGTCGGTGCGCAGTGTTGCCACTTCTGTCTCACCTACCTCTGCCTCTAGAATATTCTCTTCTCAATCTTACTCAACAGAATCTACAATGGTAACACCAACACAAGGCCTTGTTTCTCAGCAAATTCTTACTGTACCTTCCTCATCAACTATTGTAGACATGGCAACACTGAACTCCTTGAATATGCATTCCTGCAATGGCACTAATATACCTTGCAGGAATGCCCATTCACTTCCATCTCAAGAAAGTTCTTTTCCTATTGATCCTGATCCTTGCATATCAAAAGTGATTACTTCAAAAACGACCAGTATAGATGAAAGCTCAGCAGTCGCTCAAGAGTTATTTGAATCTTCTTCCTTGGTCAGTCCGCAACGTAGTTTTCCAAATTCTAATTGTACATATGATATTTCCAAGCAAAATACTACAACTTCTGCTTTGGACGTGGGCACAACAGAATCTAATGTATTTGCTGTTAATGAAGGGTCTGAATTGTCTAAAAAAATTCCTTTGGCAAAGGCAGCCTCATTAGAATCATATCTTCTAATGTCTGGCTCTGGAAGTCAGCCTGATGTTGGTTGCATACCTGAACTGGAATACTTAAATGACTGTTACTGTTCATCTTCTATTGAAAGACTGAGGGATCCCTCAATGGAACAAGTAGCCAATCGTTCCTGTGTTATCTTTGAAAATGAGCAAATTACTTCATTTTTAAGATCTCATCCAAAAATTCCATACGCTAAAGAAGATCAGAATGATAATACATTAATTTTTTGCCATTGTAGAGAAAATATTCGAGACGCTCATATTTTCAATGCTTCTGAAAACGTGTGTTCAAGTTGCTGTCATGATAATTCACGTGCGTTAGGTCAAGCATTACAAAAGTACTATCTGCAAGGCCAGTTCAACTGTGGAATTTTAAGCCAAGAACATTCCTACACACAGTTGTCTACTTCAGAATCTTCTGAATCAGGAAAGTATCCACCATGGAGTTTATCTTCCCTCTCCGATAAGCCTCTTCACATAAGTTGTCTACTGCCACAACTGACAAAGAGATCACAATATAATAATTTTTATTCTGGTGCTAAAATTTTATCTTTGTCATCTATTTTGGACGAAGATCACTTAAATATTTTTAAATTCACATTAGTCATGGATCCTACATGTAAAATTTCATCAAATGGCTTTTGTGAGTATTATTCACCCAAGGTGAATAATAATTCTGACCTTACTCATTCTGATTCTAGAGGTAATGGATTGAATGATAGATATTTGCTCTCGAAATCAAGAAGAATAATGTTTCTGGAACAACTAGTTCTTGTTTTAGCAGAAATTCCAGCTTTTGCTGAACAGTTTTCGTTAAATTTATCAGAAATAATCCAAGCAAGCCAAAGGAATTTAAGTTGTGATCGTAAAGCCTTGGTTATGAAAAAATCTTCTGGACTTCATTCCCCTGATTTGAACAAGAATGGAAATTTGGGTATCATTAAAGTTGTCTCTGTCAAGAATTACTTCATCGGAGGAGAAGAATCCGCTCATGCTGACCCTCATGTTCAAATGTTTGTTAAAGTTATCCCTGCAGCTGATATTACAATTGAAATGAAATCAACGTCACTTAATGGTGTTTTACCATATGAACTCAAACCAGAAGAAGAGAGTATCTTCAGTGATTTTGTTTCTTGTGTGATTGCACCGATGGAGAAGTCTTTCTTGGATAGAGAATTGCCATTGCCACGTAAGAAAGATGATAAATCTCTGTTCATGGGCATACTTGTGCCATCCTCTCAGCTACTCCACTCATTAAGTATTTCTATTTGTGAAAAGGACTCTTTGAGCATAAAGCTTGGTTCATCCCGTCCTAATCAGCAATATTCAACACATACCTCAGTTGATCTGCAATTGAATGGCAATAATCTAGAATTCATTCCCATCGTTCCATTGGGTATATATTCACAAAGTGAAAGTTCAGATCCAGATTTAAAATTTCTGAAACCAGTTGCAGAGAGCTCTTTTAGAGATGTACATAATATAGAAGATATTTTTCTGATGCATAATGGTGTTCAAGAAGAGGTTTTAAATGCTGGCACAACTTCCCAGAAAGAAATAGCATTTGCAGATATTTTTTCCGCCAAGTCTTCTGTCTGTGAAGCAGAAGAATGTGTTAAAATTCCAAAGGATCAACATTGCTTCATTATTTTAAATGACCCTGAAATTTCATCCCAAGGAAATGTGCACAGTAGTTTGCAGCCAAATATTCTTTTGGGTTGCTTGGGGGATAGGCCAGAAACCAACAGTAAAGATGCCAATGATACATTTAGTACCATTTCTATGCTTCCCGAAGAGGAATTGAAGGGAAAAAATGAGAAAATGTCCATAAATATACCTGGTGAAACAATAGTGAACATCGTCCAGTTTAAAGAAAACGAAGATGGTGTAAAACATGATGGGGCATCGCCTTCTGGTGTGTTACTTCCTTTTCATTCTGAGTGCTTCAATAATGAGGGAAAGCCCACCATACACTTACCTCATCTCAGTCCTGCAGTTCACCCTATTTTGAGAGCTATCTCGCATAAAAAATATGAAGCCATGTCCCAACCAAAGGTGGTTTCAGAGAAACTAGAACTAATGGAGGAAGTCAGTTTGAACAATAGTCAGGATTCCACTAATGTGTCCTCTTCAAATTTTGCTTGCACATCACCCCTGCCTAAAAATAACTATGGAGGAAGTCTTTACCATGAGCAGCAAGCACACAACAGGGATTCAGAGGGCTTGGAAACTCTCCACTCAAGCTATCACTCCATGAAAAGGAAAATTCATAATAAACGTTCAGAAGGATACTTGAAACCATTTAGAATCAGCAGAACGAGTAAGAACAAGCCAAATGTTGACTTAAGAAAAGCGAGGGAAACACATGTCGAAGAGAATTTCGTCAAAGTAAGGGAGGATGTGAACAGAAAACAGCTCTGTTCTGCGGGTAAATCTGCTGCCAAGCATTATTCCTATGGAAGTAGTTGTCTTACCATGATGAAGAGCATTGTTTCGTCAAGTACTCATTTAAATTCCTTGGCAAATTCAAGAGAAGATAACTCGAAAAAGGTTGAAGAAAGCCACAGAAGTGTTTTTGATTGTCTAAAATATGATGGTGAGAGCAACACATCTGTTTCTCCAAAATTTAACCACTGCGGCGAATTTTCGTCACGGGGAAGAGGTCGACATTTATCTAACTTTAAGTCACCTGACAGGAAATATAATCGAAACATTTTTCTTTCCACTACGGGCTCGGCCAAAAGATCCAAGCTTACAATATTAATATTTTGCCTTGCTGTAACTTCATTGCTAATATCTCTCCATGCTTTGTCAACTGATTCATCCTTGTACATCAAGCCTACATTTTTTTTGGTTCAAGAAGAAGACACTTCTACTTCGTCCTTTAGCTCTGAAAGTTCTTATCTCAAAAAATCATCAGTACATCAGACAGAAAATGCTAGAATTGGAGGCTTGATGGTGGCTAGTGGACCAATTTACCGCAGTATTTTGGTTAAAGAGGAAGTTGGAATGGTGAAGGAAAAGAAGGGAGCTGATGGAAGTATTACCTACTTCAAGAGCAGAAAAGACACTCTTAATTGGACGAGAAGTAGAGAGAGTGAGAGCATGGAGATAAAATCGAAAAAAGGCCTCATTGGGGAGATGGATTTAAAAGGCTCGAGCTTTGAAATAGCAGTGGGCAGAAATAATGAGAAAAGTAAGCCATTGTCAGGCATAGGAAAAAATCTACTAAATGACTCCAGTGGGAAAAATGGTAGTGTGTTGAAGCCCAGTATTTCAAAATCCACTTTCTACTTCTTGAAGAAAGCTAACTTTACCAATCAGAAAACTCAGGTAACTAATGCTGTTGGTATAAATACAGAAGGGCCTCCCAAATCTGTCTCCGAGCATACTGAAAATTTGCATCTTGATAGTGTCACCAAGAATGTTGTTGAGCAGCATGCTGTTACAGACCCCGATATCAGAAGTACATCAAAAGAAAGTCACACTGATGGAAGAAACATGGTTTTTGGAGAAGTTGGTGCTCAGAAGACAACTAGTCCGAAGGATTATAAAGGAGGTACCCTTTCAAGCCCGGAAAATCTAACCAAGCCACCTCCCATTGATGAAGGAGGCAACAGTAATCATAATGATTTTGATCTAAACATCGCTTTCATAGAGAAAAATGAGCTCAATGCTGCTTATGGAATTGACAGTGCAACAACAGGGGCCGAAGGCAACTTTGAAGAAGATTACATGGGTGAAGAAGAAATGACGCAGATGGCTACATCGGGAAATAGGATCAAATTTCCAAAAGCTACTAGAAGACTGCCTCAGGTAATTATGGATGTATGCATTATCAGATTTCAATTAAATTGTTGCTGCCAATTTCTTATTTGTATAGATAATATATTTGTAAAACAAATATTCTTTTCTTGTTTTGCTTCATGTCTTCGTAGAATTTTTCACTCGTTATGTTTTTAACTATCATTTGTTAACTCACTGTTTTCTTTGAATCCAATCATACTAGTTTAAAGGCACAGATACTGAAGTAGGTGAGATTTATTTTAAATGCTCCTAGCTTTCAGCTTGCTAAGAGAAATTAACAGTAATCTAAAATGGCTGAAATTAATAAATTCTCTATGAATTGAAGGCCAATTTTATTGATTGCCGCGGTTCTTCTTTTTAGGCTCTCATCATAGGAGTTAGGAAAGGAGGGACAAGAGCTCTACTGGAAATGTTACATCTTCATCCTTTGGTTCAGAAAGCAGCTGGAGAAGCTCATTTCTTTGACCGTGACGAAAATTATGCCAAGGGTTTGCAGTGGTACAGAAGAAGAATGCCTCCCTCCTTGAAAGGACAAGTAAGAATATTGCAATATTTACATGCTGGGTGAATGCTGAAAGACTGGAAAAACCAAATGTCAAGTGAAGGTAGAATAGATGAAGTAAACCCCTTCACTAATAAACATTTACTCTCCCCTCCAGTAATGATTACTTACTCAAATGAGAACATATTTTTGGCAATAGAGCAGACTCCCGATTATCCGGCTGTGGTACATCCGTGTTACGGATTATCTGAGCATAATTTTCACTCTCTCTCAATGTTACCGCGATCTTTATAAAAAATAAAACCGAACGCAGAATCACCGGAATCACTCCATTTTAATGCTGGGTTACACTGGACTTATTATTTCAATTAGAATCCCCTTCATAAAACGGATTCAATCGCACGCTAGCTGCATTCACAGCAGCTCCATGTTCCTGTTTTCCAAGACCCGCATTGTGCGAACGTGCTCCGTGATCACAGATACACGTCCCGCAGTAGTTGCAACCCGGGAAAATTGTGCGAGACACGACTACGTGGCGTGGTGCCTGAAAGTGTAGTTTCCGATATTGGGCAATGTTTTGAAGTATTCGCGCAAACCACTATTCAGTATCCGTGATCACGTGGTTTTCGAAACGAGGTCTTATATGGAGCAGAAATAATACGAGTGCAACCATGTTATCGCCACTAAAAAGATTGCAGACTGGCAAAGAAAGCTCTCAATGAATCCGGCAAGCACTCTTAAATAACAGAATAACTGCATAAATAATAATATATTGTTTGCTTTACGTAAATTATGAACACAGCGAGACATTAAAGTGAAAGTTAGGTTTATCCATGTTTTCCGATTATTCGTGCCGTCTTTCCCCATCATTAGCCCGGATTATCGGGAGTGTGCTGTATTTATTATTTCTGAATTTAATTAGGATTTGGATTTTCCAGTCTCAAACATTTTCACTTCAGCCAATTAGCAACTTAACTAAAGGACGTATTCCCTGAATCTTTACCATTTTTTAGGGAATACCATTGTATTTTACCATTGTATTAGGGAATAGGGAATTCTCTGAATTCCCTATTCCCTAATACAATGGTAAAGTCTGATAATTTTGTCTCATTAAATTACATTAGATACTTCCTCAATGTACAATATTATTCGTAAAGTCAACTGAACATAGGTTGCAGTGAGAAATGTAATGGGTCCACGTATTGTCATTCAGAAATTGGTGATTTAATATTTAATATCTTTGGTTTACTATAAAATAAACGAGTATTATTTATTTATATTACTCGAGTTATTATAAACGAGTATTATTTATTTATATTACTCGAGTTATTATAAACGAGTATTATTTATACGAAATTTATAAGTGTAAAAATAAGTGTTGAAGTATACATGGCTGTTGTTCAGCTTTCACTATTGTGTGCTTGAAATTTGTAATGTAACTTTTTTATTTTAGGAAGATGTCTTTGTTTTTTTGAGTGAACATTATCTAAAATACCAATTATGTATTATACTTGACGAAGCCTATACCATTTACTTACTTGTATTGGTTCTTTTGGCTAATAAAACTATTATTATTATAATAAACAAAACAGGCAACTGGTCATAAGCCGAATGTACATATACTATGCAGAATTTTATTCCCACGTTGCGTACAGCATAATTTTTTGGGGTTCATCCTCTAGGGCCTTGTCCATTTTCAGAATCCAGAAAAGAGCCATTCGGCTTATGACTTTTTCCAAACATAATGCCCCCTGCCGTCCCCTGTTCAAAAAACTGGATATATTACCACTGCCATGTGTATATATTTTTCATTTACTAGTGTATACAAAAAGAAATCTATCCCATTATGTTAAGAACCGTGATGTTCACCATCATTCCACCAGACAAGTTGATCAGCTGCATGTTTCATATGTGCGCACCAAGAATACTGGTGCTGGTCCAAACTGTATGGGCCTTAAATTCTATAATAAATTGCCAGTTGAACTTGAGGCACCATTAAGTGTAACTGCTTTTAAGACCAACCTCCTAAAATATCTGAAACTAAAAATGTATTATTCTATAGATGAATTTTTAAACAAAGCTTGACATATCTTGCATCATTGTATATTTGTATTTATTGTATATACAGATACATATTCTTTAACCTGGCATGTCCTATATCAGTGTAACCCTTGTACTACTAGATCTCTGGACAAATGAAACATTATTATTATTAACTGGTGCATGATCACACAAGCCACTTTAGCCACTCCCTTATAGTGAAAGCTAATTCTATACTGAGAACTAAACTGGATGGTGTCGATGAAGACTATTGCACCGTCAGGTATCTCTCAGCTATTCTAGGAAACTAGGGCTTAAATATTTCAGTACATTTCTGATTTCAAATGTATTAATTATATCAAGGATTAATGTGTGTGTGCACACCGTATTGAGAAAAAAGCTCAAGTTCTGGTGCCTTGTATCAAGTCTGATTCATTTTTATCCTCTTTGACTCCTGATATTAGATTTACATCGTAGTATTTGTAGCTCCATTTTTTAATGATTTATATAATTTCAGATCACCGTGGAAAAAAGTCCAAGTTATTTTGTGACTCCTGAAGTTCCAGAAAGAGTGAGAGCAATGAATGCAAGCATTCGGCTGCTGCTTATAGTCCGGGAGCCTGTCACCAGAGCTATATCCGACTTTGCTCAGCTTAGAAGCCACTCCCTTGCAGCGAAAGCTAATTCTACTATGAGAACTAAACTGGATGGTGTCGATGAAGACTATGGCAAGAAGGTATATGTATACTCTAGTAGGAATATCCACATTTATTCCCTATTAATTGGTATTCACACTGTGCATCCATAGTAACAACTAAGTTTGTTGATTGTTGTGAAAGTATCTCTTACATACTCCTACAAGGTGGCAAAGATGATCTTTCTCTTATCTATTTTTATATCCTTAATCCCATTAGGTTAGTTAAGCATGTTAATCTGAGTGAAATTTAATTATTCATACCAGTTTGAAATCAAGAAAAATTAAAATCATGAATTCGCAATACCCCACTTTTTTACTGAAGGGAAAGATTTTAGTGTTGCTTCAACGACCCTCAGGTAATTTGAGAGCCCTACGTGCTTTCTCATGTGATTTTTGCCTTTTTATATTTTACTTTGCCTTATTTCCTTGAATTTATTTTTGCAATGTCAATTGGAATATTTCATACTGTGACGAACGGGTTTTGCGTCCGTTATTAAAATAGAGCAAGAAACACCTCAGAGCGGGGGCGACGTAAAAAACGAGTAATTTTGGTAATGCGAAACATACGGGATAATTGGAAGGGGAGGTTGAGGGTGAAAGACCACACGTATTCCTGGGTTGCGAACACAAGAAATGCATTTATTGACAAAGATCGCAATAATTAAATTTAACATACAAAAATATGGGGAGTAGCACTTGAAAAAATGTTAGTAGGGCTGGATTGTCAAGGATCAAATACAAAATACAAAGAAACCAAAAATCAACTTGATAACATAAAAGTAAACTTGAAATGAACTGCATTTAAATCTTTTCGCAGGGTTTAAAAAGTCCTCTGCTGCACTTTTGAGATTCAAGATTCACTAATCGTTCCAGCGCTTTCTTGTAATGGGAAAAGAGGGGGTAGGAGGGAGAAACGTTCTCGGCGCTGCTTCGACCGGGGACAGTGTGGGGACACGGTTGATTACTGCACCTTATTCGGGAACACGAGGTGATGACGTGGCCGAGTAGACTTCTCATACGCTCGTGATGGTTCCTCGTTGCATTTTCCAAGCCGACGACTGGGGAGTTGCCAAGGTGCTTTCTCTCTATCTCCAGTAGCCTGTGGCTCCAATGCTCCACCGACTCTCTCCAACGTTGGTGGCTCGATCAATCTCGACCGTCCTCTCCACCGTCTATCTCCGGTGTTGAGTGGTTCAAAGACTGCTGTCTCTCTCCGATGTTGAGTGTTCCATCACTGACTGTCTCGTGAGAGGGGAAGGGAGGGGAGGGCAGTGGTTCCACTAGCGCGCTCTGTCGGGTCGTGATTCACCTTGTTTGCGCGGTATTTAAAAAAAAATGCTATTCACACGCACACATGAAACAATTACATTTATACCAAATACACTCAAATAGTAACAAAAAGGAAAGGGTAGGAATTGTGACAAGTGCTACTCATAAATGATAATTAGCGCTGCCATTACAATACTTTTGTAACAGTTTCCAATTTCCTAATTATATATAATGTAGGCATGATAAATGTCTATGTTTTTTTTTTATCTCATCAATAGCGCCAGTGGTTGAACTGCGTACATGTGGTGACATATTTTCATCCAGAGATACTGATTATCGGAAATGTCTACCTGCTCAGACAGTTTTATGATAATAATACGTAATAACAATACTATTATGCAACATTAAACTCAGTACAGTGTCATAGTCTTAATCATTATAAAACAAAGGCACTTTAGGTGCAGAAATTAGTACATACGAAGATGACCTCTGGCCGATGCAGTGGTGTATTCAAAGTGATAATTCCAGCTTGCTTGACATTTCTTCTAAAGTTTCATTCGGGACAAATTACACCCGTGCTTACAGAAATATTGGTTGTCTTCCTTACAGCACTGCCATTTTGGTGTCAATCTAACCACTGACCCTGAGATATGGGGGCTGAATCAGTTAATTGTGATAGATATGGGATAGCTGCCATTGCTCCAGGGTCATTTCCAGAAGCGGGCAACTTTTGCTCAGTATCAGTCAGTGAATTAGACAGTTTATCCTTAAATGACTCTTAATTTTTTTTTGTCTAAATGAATCAAAGTTTTGTTTACCCAAGGAATAATTATAACCTATCAATCGCAGCTTGGGTGGAGGGCTAGTTATGTATTCAATTCTTTAAAGTTATGCATTGTAAAATGCATTTCCCTGATTATAATTTGGCTGAAATTATTTTAATCTCCCTTTTTCAAAGGTTGCTCGACCACTCTCTTCCTTCGAGTCATTGGCCATTCTTCCTGATGGGCGAGTGGACATGTCTTGGAGACCAATATCTGTTTCCCTTTACCATCGGCATATTTCTGCATGGCTGGAGGCATTTCCGAGGGATCAAATTCTTATCGTCGATGGTGATCAACTTGCTTCAAACCCAGCTCCAGTTCTAGCCTCAGTGGAGAAATTCCTCAAGTTGCGTCCGGCTCTGACTCCTACTCACTTCTACTTCAATGCTACCAAGGTATTTTAATTTTTTGGAGCTGTATTGGGATTGAAAATTAGATGAAGGTGAATTTAAGCAGTGGTCTCTGTGAGGAGGAAGGATGTGACATCTAAGTGAAAAGAGGCATTTAATGAGCTTTACCAATCCTGGGTGGCTGGTATTGAACTCCATACAGTCAGTGGGCTCATTCAGGGGGACAGATAACTCCTAGCGCTATCTCAGCAATTGTAGAATTTCCCCATAAATGCTATGGCTATTTAGCCGCACAGTATGACCTCTCGGTCATTTCTTTGAGTGGTCTTTTCGGCCGCTACTTGCCAGAGCACTCTTTGCTAATTTAGAGGAGTTCAAATATTAGTTCTAGGTTGCCAATGGTGTGTTTCTAGATGTTATGAATCCTATCAGTTTATGGGATTTTATAACATCTAGAAACACACCATTGCCAACCTAGAACTAGTGTTTGAACTCCTTAAAATTTGTAAAGATTGCTCTGGCAAGTAGTAGCCAAAAATACCACTCAAAGAAATGACTGAAAGGTTACACTGCAACTAAATAGCCGTACAATAACAAGAGTACACCAACAACGCAAGTTTGGAGTATCTGGGAGTAATGAATGGCAATTTTTATCATTACCACTTTTTCTTCCTGTATTCCACTTTCACATCCATTTATCATTCTTCTCATGACAAGGCATCCAGTAACTTATTCTTCTGATGTAGATGATGCATGATGCTGGTAAGCAGGAAATTTGCTAAAAAATTAAGCATTGGGCTATGCTTCCTCTGAGCTCACTCTAAAAGTTCTAAGTCACTAAGTCATTTTATATCGTCCTTATTCTTGTAAACTTAGTACTTTTCACTTAGTTGCTGCACTACATTTTCAATGAAATTAGTTAGTTAGTTTGAAGTTAAAAAGTAGTGAAAGGCTTCGTGAAAAATATCTTCATTAATTTCCTAATGTTTTGTCCTTCATTTACTTTTTAATTATTGCAATTCATAAAAAAAGTAACCAAATCTTCTTTCTTTGTATTAAGAAATTGGATTTAAATGTTGATACATTTTACTTTTAGGCATTCAAAATTTTGAAGTCCACAGTACATATTTTGTATTTTAAGAAAGTGATTTGAAATTGCAATTGTATGTTTGTATTTCAAATACAATTTTCCGGAGGATCTCATATTCTTTATTTAAAATACAATACTGACATGTATTTTTGCCATCCTCTGATCAAGTTGATTTGAAGCCATGGTCTAAAACCTTGAATATCCAATGCCTCCATAATCTTGGAATCAGTGGGAAGGAGAATAGTTCCCCCCAGCTACCCTTCTCTTTTCTTTCACTAACTCTTCTCCCCACCCCTTCTGAGTCTCAAATTAGTACACGTGGACTATTTAAGTAAGTACCTCTACAATAGGTTCAATTCACCTTTATAACTCATGTTTTGTTGAAACCTAGGTCTGTTCCCATAAAAATTGTTTAGAAATTACTACATATTTTTCATTCTTTTTTATGCTAAAATAGGGTGGAATCAAACTCCTTAATAGATTCAAGTATACATAATTTAAACTGAGTTTCCACGATGCCTTTTTCTCTCAAATTGTATGACTCACCTGAGGTGGAGTTTTATTTAAATGATGATTTATCACATATCCTGTATCTATTTTGAAGGGATTTTATTGCCTGAGAAGCCTACCTCCGGGTAAGCCAGTGGATGGCATGGCCATGATGCCATCATCCCTGAGTCAGTCATCACTTCCCGAGGGAAAATGTTTACGAGAAAGCAAGGGCCGACGCCATCCCCACGTGGATCCATCTGTTGTGCACAAGCTGAGAAGATTTTTTGCTGAGCACAATAGGCGGTTTTATGAAATGGTGGGTGAAGATTTTGGCTGGCCAGAGGAATAGATCTTACCAGATATGCTGTACTCATCAGATTTCATATTCGACTCTCTTGTCATTGCTTTGACTGCTGGTATTTAATATTACATAATATTTATGAGCCCAACTTTCATGGGTGTTCTGAATCCACACCAGTTACTCATATCATTGTAGCCAAATCTGTATTTGCAACATAATTTTTATTTCGAAGTTATGGTTAGTTTAACTATGTTGAATCGGAAAAATTTTTCTATCCATGTTTTTATATACAGTTTTTAATAATGGCTTTATTGACCCTGATTAGTTATGGACGATTATTTTCTGACATTTTCTACTGAAAGCAAAATTTAGTAATGGACACAGTGACTGTAAATGCCGATTACATTACCAATTGTCTACATACTTGAAATATTCTGAAACACCACTCAACTTAATTGGTTTTTTGCCAGTTATCTAGTCGTTCAAAATACTCATGCGTCTCTGATGGGAGATGGTGTGTCCTTTATCCAATGGAAGGTCTAAACTCACACCCATGACAGAAACTATACCAGCCATATCTTTTTAGGTTTTCTCTATGAATTTAATATTTTTAACATGGCTACGACCCAGTTCAATCTATGAGTTGATATTTTGCAAATGTGACGAAATCAAGAGACATCAGAATTCATGAGGAGTTCATAATGTAAGTTAAGGTCATTTTTGACCTATGAAAATTAGTGTGATACTAGTTATTGATTCCTTGATTAACTCCTGGGTCTCTGTTTCAATGAGGCCCTACACTTTTAAAATTTTGCTGCTATTATTTTTTTATCCCATGCAGTAGTCTCTAAAGTTCTGTAGCAAGTCAATTGAGTCCACCTTCTTATTTTTAGTACCTGAGGTGGTGAAGTCCTATGGTATTTTATTCTTAATTGAAAGTACTATCATACCATGTTCTCTTAGATAAGGTGTGATCAACGATACATATCAAATACAGACTGACAAAACGAGAGCACCCATTAGATGTGTGCTTTCAAGCTTGCCTCTTGGGCTGTATACATATCATGAATTTTATAAGTCTTCATGGAGAAGTACGCACAAAATTGGTCATCAGATATTGAGCAGAACTGCTGAGAACTACACATGGTGGTGTCTCTGATGTAGCGATAAATAGTCATCTCAGAATTGAATGATGTTTCGATTGCTGGCATGCTGAGCAGGAGCATAAACAGAGAAGAGGAGACCTTTATAGTTATCATGGCTTTTTCTGCTCAACACCTGATGTATCGATTTTCTGAGTTTTATAAGTGAGCTATTTAGATGTGTTACTAAATTGATATATATTAGAGTTATGGATGAGTTAACCATACATTACTGTTATAGAATTGAATATTATATGGATTACCCTATTCATCCTCTTTTACAAGTAATTGTTTGTTGTTTCATATTGGTTGAAACAATCATACTGGTGTACAATTGTTATCATTTGTTGTTGATACGGAAAATATTTATGCCACAGTAAATGTTATTCATAATCTCTGTTATTCAGTGATAGGTGAATTTTTATGGCATAAGAGTACCAGCACACATTTGTTTACAGGTCATTGTAAATATGTACTATTATTTTCGTTTTACTTTGGCCTGCCCATAAGAGAAATTAGCTGCTTACTAAATGAGTCTCATTATATCTTAAATTTTTTATTATAATTTATCGTTAATTCTTGTCAGACGCACCATTTTTAGTTAAAATACATACCCTGCTCAACTTTGCCAATATCATTTGCCTGCCAAAGTGAATGAGCTTATATGCCAGCTTGAAGTTTTAGTCAAAGCAATAATGCGTAGTACGTTTTAATAAGATATGCTCTTTTATACAGCACTATTTGAGTGTCATATTCTGTCCCAAGATTCATTATGAATGCTAGTTTTAATTGGCAGTTTGGGAGCCAATATAGGAATATACAAGGTTATGGGCAGTACTTGACCTGTTTACTTGTATTTATAGGGCAAGACTTCGAGGTATTGTTTGATTATGTTATGTTTTATCAATTTAATTTTTCTCTACTAGGCAGCTTTAAATGAATGATATGGCTAATAATACAGATGATGAGGATGGTGATGATATAAATGTATATGATTGGCAATAATTTCCTTTTTTAGCAAACCAATTCTCAAGAAAAATCATCTTTCATTGCATTGAATATTGTATTTTAAGAGGTATTATTGTATGTATGTTAATTAAATAAATGTGGACAAGGGAGGTAAATAATGTTGCATCAGGAGATTTTATCTCACTGAAAAAAAGCAAAAAAAGTCATGTATAAGTTTTTTCTAAATGTAATTTCTATTTTTCTTATGAATGTAAGTGATATTTGAACTTAGGGATGCTGGAAAATAATTGAAATTGTGCATGTTATTCATACTTTGGCTTCATTGGGAAGGAAGTATCACTTAATACCCCTACTTGCTTTTATTTGAGACAGAAAGCCTTTTAAACATATCAGAATTTGAAATTCATATCATGTAAATGTGGAATTAAGTCCATATAATTGGGAAAATATCTAAAAGTGCAATAACTGGACTTTTTCATCCCTGCTATATTGTAATGTTAATAATTAAAAGTGTTTAAGATAACTGACTGTGACGAAACACATATCATTAAGATTAGTTATGAATGTCAATAGTTTTTTAAATGGTTTTCTATACATTTTTAAATATATTCTATGTATAAATATTAATATTCGTCTTTAATGCTAGCCTAGTTAGTGGACAAAAACAAGAAAATAATGTTCCTTGAACATTTTTAATTCTCACAATTTGCAGTTTACATATCCATTATGAAATCATAAATGTCAGCATTAACATTTTGTTACCACAGTTTAAAATGAATGCTTACTTGCCATTGGTATTGAATAGATAAACCAGGACAATGGGATCTTGCTTACTAAAGTGAAAGATTACAGCGAAACTTCAATATGTCCATTTATATTAGTTTGCCTTATTGTGGATGCATGTTGAGATGTTGAATTCTAAATTATTTCCCATGCCAGGTTGTTTTAATCTAAAAGCAATCATCATTAAGTGGGGTATATTTTTACGGTTTTATATGATGTGTGAATGCTTAATGGTGTACTGCATACTTAAACAATTGGTGACAGTTATCGCTTAATTTTTAGAGCATTTTAATGCATGATATGATTAAACCGGTGAGTCTAATATGTACACGTCTTCATTAAGGTATGGTCAGTATGTTTTGAGTACTTGGTAATGGGCTATTCCACCTCCTATATTTTTACATGTTATAGCCTTTGATGGAGCCTGAAGGTTTTTACTTCATAACCATATATGTGAGCGCTTGAGTGCTCTTGGTATAGAATGAGATTGCCTGCCATTATTCAGTGCCTCAATATTACTTTAACTTATACAGCTGAGAACCCTGTAAAATGATGGATGTGGAATTCATATTACTGTAAGCTTCATTTTTGAAAATTTTTACTTCGCTAAATTTTTTAATTGAGTGCTATGGGTAGTGCCTTCTGTTGTGGGATTGTATTGGAAACGTTTTCACTGCTTGACCAGGGATGAAAATTCTTTACGTTACTGAGGCAAATGATGTTTCCAAAATTTATTTATGAGAAAAAGATATTTAATTTTCTCAAAATATTTGCCATTATATGTTTCAGAAGGGTTGAAGTTACATAGTTGTAATAATACTCTCCCATGAAATGGTTTAGCGGTGACCATTAGGGATAACGCTCTTACTGAGGCACGACAAGCCAGCTGAATAAGCTGACTTTGAGAGCTTATTTTTATTGTCCGTATGCAATTTTGTTTCTGACTGAGCAAAATTGTAATGATGCTGAATTTTGACATGACTTCCAACGAAATACATATCAAAAATCATGTTGCTAGTGTTAGTTTCTTGACTTATTAATCTACTTGTCACAAAACCTTACATATCAATAATGGACTTCCATGAAATCATATAAATATATGCCACTGTAAGTATTAAGATGTTACACATAGGTATATATTTGACAGAATAAATCATAAAGTTTTGTTGGATTCAGCAAAACTTATTTTTTCCTACACATCCAAATTTTGCTCTAATAATGTTCAATCATAACAAGCACAGTTGGTGAAATAAAAGATGTTACAATGGCTAATTGGGGTTTCGCTGTAACTCTGTTTTTACCAGGATTTAAGCTGTAGGAGTCCATATTCTCATGTTAAATCCAAGAAAGTAACTTTCCTTAAGCGTACCCTATTTTTCAAAGTGTGTACATATACCATTTATAGACAGATTTTGTATTTTATCATGGAATACATATGAAAGTAATTCTTGGATTTACCAAATATATTAAATTTAGTCAATTTACAAATTGTTAATTTTTAATGACTTACCAAAAGTGAGAAACTTTTCAGTATTTTGCCAATTACCTATTGAAATTATAGGCAACGGAGGTGTGGTTGCAATTTTGGCCATGAGGGAAATATCGTGAAAAATTGATTCAAATAACATCAGTACTTCCTTTAGAAGCAGTACTGCACAAAAATATGTACCTGTATGCCATTTGAAGTGTACCTCATAGCATTTATTTTTTTTATTTACCAGTTTGAATTCTGACATAGTTATATTTCAAGGTTACTAGCTAGTTACGACACCCATGTGTTAATATATTCTGTTATGATCCCTAGTTACATACTTTTTAAATGCTAATATTTTTAAGCAATTGATGATATTCCCAGCTATTTAGTTTGTTCAGATGATGTTCTATTTGTATGGTGTATAGAGAGGTATTTACTGCAAGTTTTTTTTTTTTAGTGTCTTGTAATATTTCCACATAAAAGGCTTAATGTAAATTGATTCAAGTACCTGTTTTAAGCCATTTGTATTGTAAATATTTTTTTATTTTAAATCATTTCAAGTTGATATTTCTAATATTTGAAAGGATCACTTTGTGGAATGAGATTTAAATTTTTTTAATTTCATAGTTCAGCTGAGAAAATTTTGTATTTCATTACATGGAATTTCATATCTTATTATAAAATGTTATGCAGTATTGTTGTATTTTTTCTTAGGTAAAGCAAATCTCCAGGATTGTTAGTCTATGGTTTCAATGGGATTTTCGTATTTCATTAACATTTTTATTGAAGCCTGTGTGAAAAAAAATACCTCTTCCAAAGATATTTACCGCCAATCTCATCTACTAATGTGATAGAGATTGGGTATAACCCTATTTCTTGTGAATAAGTTACCAAATTGGTGAAAAAAGTGATTGTACATATTACCATTGTTACATGATATTGTTAGTTATTTTCCGTGTGTGAAACCAATCAATTTCTCGGAACAGCATTTCTGTTCATTGTTATCAAATGCATTACAGCAACCAAATTTCACATTCTCCTCCATTGTTAAAAATGTAATTTTTTTAGGGAGAGATTTATATAAATGTTTCCATTAATTCAATACTAGTTTGATTCTTTTGCTACAGTTATGTGATGTCTAATCATATTAGTGTTGGGCATACTTGCTGCTTATAAAGAGAGGTAGTGTTTTGAATTCTATTGAATTTATGAGGTGTGAAAGAATTCTGTCATGTGTGAGGCATGTTGAGATATCCTATTTTAGAGTTAACATGACTTCTACCATGTAAATTTTGAACTCTTTGCTTGGTCCTTATGATTTTATGGAAAGCCACTTGAAGCTTAGTAATGTTAAGGATTGTAACTTTCAATGGTTGTTGTCCTGAAATTTTAATCTAATGAAAGAAATGAGTTGATGTTAAATAGATAGGTTATAATGAAAAGCAATACATATCAGACATTATGTGAGGTGAATCAAGTACATATCAAAGTTTTTAAACTGTTATGAAAACAAAATATTCCCCTAAGGGTATTTTAAGTGCATCATGTAGTAGGTGCAAAATGAGGGATGAAAAGTGTGGATGGAGGGAAATATAAACTTAATTCATAGTCATGTCTCAAGAAAAAATGTCATAACAGTTTCATTTGAATGACATGTCATTCAGTTTTTTTTAGCTTACTTGAGTAATGTTAGTAATATTTTGACATTGCTATAAATGCATTTTCAAATTTTTTATTTGCATAATTATGTAGTCATCAATCAGATTTAATGGATTTACATTACATTTTAATCAATTATGATAGGGTTATAAAAACCTGTGAATTATGAGATTTTTTTTGTAATATAATGCAAAGTCTTAGGACTCATTTCTATAGTTAATCAAAATATATATTGAGTAGTGATTATTGTTTTTTTATTAGAATCATGTCATCTTGGAACGTTTAATGGCTTGACATTATCATTTCATGAAGTTTCATTTATTCATTTGTGTAATGACCATTCCTCTTGAAACATCATTGTATTCCTTGTAATTTACAAATTAGTTGGCACTTTCATGTCAGTTACTTGATGTGAAAGGCATATAGAAGCACATACATATTTCTTTCTTGTATTTTGCATGGTCATGCTGATAAAAGATGTGTGAAAAAATCATATCAGTTGCCTTTCCAGGCAAAAATAAAAAGTTATAAATATTTTTGATACCATATTATTATCATTTTCAGATTTCAAATACATAGAGAAGTGTACAGATCTTTTCATGAAATGTATTCTTGCACAATTAAAAGATCTCTCTGTCCTGCTTTTTTACCCCTCATTTTCACTGTTTCAATGCTTTTTATGCATCCCCAGTTTTTATTACCAATATTTCAGGTCAAACTCAATTGTTAGTACAGACATAGTCGATGTGTCTGAAATGGCCTAATCTAATCTAGGAGCAAATTGTAAGTGATTAAGTGTTGCATGCATGTATGACATTTTGTGTGACCTTGGGTGATTATGTAGTCTTTCTTCCTAAATTATTTTCTATGAATTTGTTTTGAAATTAGCACTTTTGTTGTTATATATCACCTCAAGACTAGTGTACTTGTAATAATTCTTTATTGTCTTGCATCACTATGACCTTGGGTGAAGGGAATATTTGTGAAATGCATTCCTAATGTTGGATTAGAAGTTATTAGCCTTCAGGCTGGCTGAATGTGTTGAGCTTGGACTCATTTATTTTTCTCGAAACATGAAATGAACATATATGTGGTGCCAGTGTGTATGTTTGTGCGTGAAAATTTATGATACACTTCCTCTATTATTGAAAATCTCCTTTTGAATGTCTAACCCCAGGAGCAGAAATAAATTAATTGTACACTGCAGTTTTTTTTCATTTTTTACTGTTTACCAGAAAATCTCCACATTACTCTTGTGGAGATCTAGTTATATGCCCTTGATCCAGTGTTGTAATTGGGCCGGTACAGCATACCCCCTAAAATCCAAACTTGTTATAAGCGTACCAGTTAAACTGCCTTTTTACGTGCATAAAAAATAGCCCTGCTGTAAATTGCCCAATGGATTTCAGAAAGAAAAACGGAAATGATTATTTATTTGTTCAGAGTTATTTCGTGGCAGAACTTGGAACTAATTTAAGAGTTGGAGTTTGACATTTCAATCGGCCAGCTGTATAATAATAATAATAATTTTTATTGTTCCTAGAGATCACATGTTCCGGTGACATTGGAAGTCATCAAAATAAAGTAAATAATTAAAGTAATAGTTACAAATAAATGAAGTGATATAATATTTACAATTTTTACAGATAAAAGGAAAAAGTTACAATTTTTTTGGTTGATGGGCAATGATTACTCAGAGCCCAACATAAAATCCTTAAGGCTATAGTAGTTGTTTTCCATTAGATATTTCTTCAAAGCATTCTTGAATGGTGTAGGTGGAAGACATTTGATATCATACGGTAGTTTGTTGTATATTTTTGATAGGGAGAAAAGGGGTCCTTTTTGGCAGAAAGTGCTAGGGTAGTCTTTGAGGTGAATGTCATTGGTGGTTCTGGTAGCGTGATTATGGAGAGAACTATTTTTTGGAAAGTATTCAGGGTTATTCTTAACAAAAGAGGCACAGTTGAGTATGTACAGTGATGGGAATGTTAGTATTTTCAGATCTTTGTAAAGAGGTAAGCCAGGTGATCGCATAGAAACTCTGGCCATGGCTTTCACTGCGCGTTTCTGCATAGAGAAAACTTTGTGGCAGCAGCTAGCATTACCCCAAAAGATGATGCCATAAGTTAGGCGAGGATATATTTTGGCATAATATATCATCTTCAGAGTATCAATGGTAGTTACTTCAGCCAGCTTTCTTAAAATAAATATGCCAGTGGATAGTTTATTCATTATATAATCAATATGTGATGACCAGTCAAGGTTGTCAGTGAGGATAAAACCTAATAATTTTGTTAAATGTGCCCAAGAAATCACGTGAGGACCAACATTTAAGATCATACTTGAGGTACATGGAGACCGGTTGCCATGGAAAAGTCACGTTGTGTATATTTTCACTGGAGTTTTCCACTAATTACACGATTTTGAGCAGGCTTCTTTTTGGAATCCAGATGCCCAGGTCGATTCATGTGGCATGTGACACTAGTGGTCCACAGCAAACTTCTCATGATTAAGTTTTGATACTTAGACGAATATTCTCCAATCATAATGCACCTACATTTTACACGATCAAGGCAGTGCTGTAGTAATAGTAATAATATAATAAATATCCAGCTGTTGTCAATTTTTGGTGAGCACTGCCTAAATTCTTTTCCCAACTACAGCACTGCCTTGATCGTGTAAAAAGTAGGTGCATTATGATGGGAGAATATTGGTCTAAGTATCAAAATTTAATCATGAGAAGTTTGCTGTGGACCACTAGTGTCACATGCCACATGAATTGACCTGGGCATCTGGATCCCAAAAAGAAACCTGCTCAAAATCGCATAATTAGTGGACAACTCCGGCGAAAATATACACAACGTGACTTTATTGGTGAGGTTGACGTGGTAACCTCCTGTCTCAATGGTAAAGTTCACAAATGGGTGTAAATGATTAGATACATGAACAAAAGGTAAGCTGTTTGCTGGTGCAGCGTTTGGACACTCCTAGTGAAAATTTTAAAATAAGTTTGCTATTCTTAGCAATATTTAGGAAATAATTCTACTAAGCAGTAAGAAATGAATTTTGAGATGTTTTTGAACCGAAGTCACCCTAAATGGTATCCTGAACACAAAATTTTAATTTTTAAGGCTACTGAAAACCACAAAATACTGTAAATACATGATAAGATGAAGTTTCCCTCTAAGTTGGAATTCTTTGATACATTTATAAATCATAATTTCATTTCTTATTCTCTCCGTGGTCTCATTACTTGATCTCTACCTAAAATTACATTCTGTGGGTCATGACCTGGTATTTATATAGTTTTTGATGTAATACCATTGAAAATTACTTCAAGGTAATTAATTAATTCTCTTTTTCATATTCTTGAGTGTTCATCCACCAATTTCTTTAATTGATACATATTCGTGATTGAGTTGACATAGGTGAAAGTCATGATTCATATTTAAGAAAAATTCGTATTATTATTTTGAATATAATATTTCATCTACTTATACAAGGTGAAGCCTAAAAATTTGATTTCTGTGAATGTTGCTCAATGGTTTTCTGTTGTCCATAAAATGTTGACCAACTTTAGCAATATGAAAATAATCTGGGGATTTCATAGACTAATTTTATGTACTTGAACTTCAATTGGAGTAAACATTTAGGGCTAATCTTACAGATGCCTAAGTAGATTTTGGCAATAATAGTATGGGGAAGTAGATATAAAAGTTTTTAGAAAGATGTCAATTTATTGCTAATCAGCCTTTTCCCAAGCTTTAAAATGATTTTTATATCAATAACCTATTTTGCATTGCAGGTGCACATAATATTCAGGAAAAATATCTACCTAGGTGTACATACCATTTTGTTAATGAGCTCTAGGAAGAATGAATTTCACTACCTTTTAAAACGATAAATACTGCTAGTACTTTAACAATTACCGTACTTCTCCGAATATAGTCCCCCCCCCCCCCTAATTTTGAGGCTTCAGTTTCAGGAAAAGTTATAAAAATGTGTTTGAATATAGTCCCCCCTTTACTTTTACCACAGGCATTTTTGGAAAAAATGGGGGACTATATTCAGACGTATACGGTAAGTATGCAGAATTTCTTAAAAATTCCCAACAGTTATCTATATAATGCATTAAATTATATATAGGGAAATTTTCAGGAAAGCAGTTTTATAGGAATATGGAGATTTTTTTGGTCTCCAGCACTGATAAGTCATCCTACAGGGTATAGAGGCCTGAAACTGGATGCAAAACCTGAACACCCCATTCGGGCCCAATAGTCATATAAGTTCAGGTTGATGTTCAGAGCCTGGTCAAGGATGCAGCCAACTGAGGCTGTTTGCATTTATATTCAGCATTTGGCTCCATGCCCTGTCTCAAACAATTCCTTCAGAAAAGGATGTGGGTCACAGCGGGTGTGAGGGCATTCAAATTGGTTTTTCCTTATTGCTATTCTGCCTTTGAACTGTTTGGTGGTCATGCATCGTTGCTTCAGTTCACTCGCATTTGGCCTCTGAGGGAGCCATGGCTGTTCAGAGAAATTTTGAAATAGTCATGAACTACAGTAAGGACATACATTCGTGTTTCACCCTCTTATCTCTCACACACACTCCCACAGAGTTTATTTCTGCAACCGCTTGCAGGCCACTTGTATGCACCACAACCTTGCCTGAAAAATGCTTATGTCAGTGAAGTCTAGCAGATTATCATAAAAAATGTGCTCAGGACAAAAAAGAAAATATAATTTTCTTTTTACGATATAACTGTTTAGTTTCCACCAGGGGCACAGCCAGGAATTAAGGCTAGGGGGGTTTCAGGCGCAACTAATACTGGGGGGCTTGGGGGTATTGCATACCAGCCAGGGTAAGCGGAACGTGGGGAGGCCTTCCGCTGGAAAAAAATTAAGATAAACGGTGATTTCTACGGCCTTTGAGGGATATTTTATTAATCCTCACACTATTCTATAAGCAATATTGATCCAATTAAGTAAAATAGATTTAACTAAAAAATTTCTGTGAGCTTTGGGGAGGGGGGGTTATCCCCCAAACCCCCCCCCCCCCCTCGCTGCGCCACTGGTTTCCACAACAAATGGTTTTCATTTTATGGAGGAAAAACTGATTTTTTGCTAAACATTGTAATTTTTCCAAGCTTCATCCTCAATGAGCTAACGTTATCATGTTAAAGCTCTGGAAATATGATTCTTAAACCAATTGGCAACTGGTCAAAAAAGAATTATTTTTACGATTCAAGTAGTACTCATGTAACCACCCTAGTACCCATATGACCACAATCCCCAAAATTAAGGCAGTTGTCAGATGAACTGAGACCACTCTATCAATTGATCTCATCAGCCATCTACAAACGAAATTTATGCAAGCGTGGCCTTACTCTGTAAACACACAGGGCATGAAATGCCTAAATCACACCAGCAAAAACAACTAAAGTAACAGGTCATCGATAATATATGGAACAATTTTCTTGTTTATGCAGTGAAGGGATGCCATATTTGTAAGCAGTCTCAGTCTAAGGTATTCACCCCCCTTCCAAAATCCATTTTCTCTAAATAATATTGGATCGTAGCCTTGACATTCCACCAACATTATGCTTATGAAATTATTTCCTCTATTTGCAACATTCAATACATATAGAGGATTATAAACTTCTCCAAAAATTGTATTAAACAATTTTTTAAAGCCCAAGATGGAATGCACACATCAATGTAAAGGATCCAGCTTATAGAATTTCTGGGGGAGAAAAAAATACCATGAAATCAGAGACAACCATGTCAAATCGTATAGTTATTGCAAGTAAAATATGTCACAAGGCCTTAAAATGCTAATAAAAACAGCTTTTAAATAGTGAAGCAAATTTAATATCCAAGTTCTCATCTATCTAAAAATATCCACAAAGAGAAACACTTGGTGGAGAATAAAATAATGTATGCACTGCATGAGTGACCTTGAATATCAAGTAGTATCATAACAAATTTCTATTTACAGCCAATTAACAAGAACAATTTAGGAGAAGCAGATGCCTTTAGATGGATTTCACAATTTGTGCAAGGATCTCTAACATAATTGCTATTTCAGTAGTTTGGAATTTCTCCCCACAATTTCTAAATTTATTAATATGATAATGATTGTTATGAATAAAACACATCTTTGGCAAATTATCTAATAGACTGAAAATAAAATGTTTTAACTTACACTTTAGAATACTGTCATGTACTGAGAAACATTCGTGCTATGATACACAAAAATAAATTTGACATTTATCGGGACAAATTCACAATGTAAACTTCAGCACACAATCCTCATTCATCACTTGAACATAAATATTCAGTATTTATCCATAAACATTACAAATATGCAATGGCCAAACTTAAAAAAGGTAGTGGATATGAAAAAAATTTAATACATATCATGAACAGTTGGAAAACTAGATTTAAACTCATCATTGACAATCATACTCTGAAAAAAATTCTAAAAAGACAGTCAAAAGGGTTCAGAGAAAGGTTATATTTTTCAATGATAGAGAATTATATAGTATTTAAACATAAAAGCTGGAAATAGTAGTAATAACCAAAAACATAGCACATTATCTCACATACCAACAACTCATGCCACATAATTATCCAGACATCTAGCAATGAAATGGTGCAACTCATACACTTTATATACACTTACAAAGTAAATAACATAGATACATCTAATACCATAATGAGGACACTGCGATCCTAAGTAAAGTAATTCAAAATACTTAAGTACATTGGTACAATATTTACATTATAGATAATGAAAAATAATCATCCAAATATTTTCAAAGCTGAATAAGAAACACACATGTATCTAGTATTTGGTGTCATAAGAAAATCACATGTTGCGCAGTAAATTATCAACTGCTCCAGGTCCAAAATTTTATGTATATCACACAAGGATATCAATGTATAGGAATTATGTATTCTCATATTTGAAATCCACAAATATATGATTTGACTATTGACTTAGAATAACAATCGTGCATTGTTTAAATAGGTACACAGAAAAGGTAGAGCTTATTGAACAGCAATTGTGCCGTATAATCCATTGAGTGGCATTTATATTCCTTCCCCTAGATCACAAACAATTGACATTATTTGCCAGCAGACAATCAGGGTGGCATTCTCAAGAATCCGAGAATACTCTAGTTGGTGTTGATGGCTGTAAATCCATTGTTTTACACACCCAACCAGCAATATCAACCATTTCTGTTTCAGATTTCTTCACCCATTCATCATTCTGAAAAGATGTTTAAAAATAGGAATCAACGAGCTGCTAAAAAGAACAGAATTTATAGAACCATTTGAGCTAAGGTCACCAACCGGGTGGTAATTATGGAAGTGGACAGATAATATCACCCAGCATGAAATCCACAAATTTGCACAGTGATGGCTGAGAAAATTGACAGTTCCAAGTACTGGGGGTTTACTTCTTGGGTTTTACATGTTGCATGTGTATTTTTTCTAGCATCGTTAGAGGTAAGTTAACACATTCAATCCAGGCCCGATTTTCATTAAAGTCATCAAAATCAGCCGTTAAAATGAGAAAGGAAAATAGAGAGAGGTTTCCGCACCATAACTTCCATTCAAATATGTACTGCTTTTTACAAACAGCGCACACGGTTCGAAAGAGGGAAGCTAGCTGAAGGCCATACACACAATCGGAAGACTCTGAATTGGATATTAGTTACGTATGGAGGCAGAGAAAGGGCTCTGGCCCAACCGGTAGAGAAAGTCAATTGACGTGCTCGTATTTCGGCTTGGACGGGACCACGTCAATTAACGTGCTCCACACTGAATGTGTTAATGAGACAGATATGATTATTTTCCTGATATGAGGGGCATACAGCTTTTAAAATTCCCAGTTGTATGAGAGCATTAAGAGGAAAAATTTTTTGGAAGATGGACATCTTCAAGTAGTTCCTGAACTGGCCGCTTTCACATGCCAATGAGCTTTGAGTGAATTTTTTCGGCCACTGTACATAAAAAGCTTAAAGAATTTAAATAATCTAATAAGAATAAAAATGTATTACCATCAATGTCTTGAGATCAGCCCTTTCAGAAGGATTTTTCTTCAAACACCGGTCAACAAAGTCTTTAAAACTTGAGGAGAAAACTCCAGAGGGAAGTTTTGGAGGAGGTTCATTAACAATGTAATCCAGCAATTCAAAGATTGCCATAGGCCGAGGTCCATTTGAACCATGGAGCAAATTGTCTGGAACACAAGAAGAAGAATAATTAGCAAAATCACTAACAAGAAATTAATTTTTATTTTTATTAAATTTTGCACAGATCTTGAATTCATAGATTACAATAAAAAAATCCTGCCATAAAAATGGACATCATCCTCAGGATTAAGACATGATACAATCTGTAGGAGAAGTATGCCTACAACATAAATTGTAAAAGTCAAATCTTCGAATGCACCCTTTATCGTGAAGAAGTTCAGAGAGTGAGGAATAATGAACCTACATTATTAGGTTACAGTTTTTGATAATTCAGAAATAGTAAGTCAGCCAATAATATCTATTAACAATCTAGCTAAATTGTGAGAAAGCAATACATTTGCACCACAGATGAGCTAGGAAAAACAGCACTTTAAAGTTAACCTCGATTAATAATTAATCCTTTCTGTATAATTTTATTATATTTCTTTGGTTAACTTTAATGCATTCAATCTATGATTACTTGACAACAGAAATGTATTCTAAGTTCAAAAACTCATTCACTATCACTTAACCACATTATGTAATAAAAAATAAAAAAGTATGGCATGCTAGAGATCTCACAGCTTAAATGAAAGAAAAAAAACGTTAAACTTTGAAAACAAAATTTATCCATTGTGTTTACAGAATGAGATACATAAAAAAATAAATATTTATTTGAGTTGTTGGAAAAATTAGCATAGAGAAACACATTATTTTATGAAGGTCGATTAAAATTTTCAATAATATTGATGGAATACCATGAAAGTTATATATTATTGAATGATAGCATGCCAAAAAGGCATAATCATTTTAAACTCATCCGGCCACTGGGAAGAGATTTAATTAAATGTCCGCCGCACTTGAGGGGTTAAAGCATGGCAAATAAAACAAGAAAAAAGTGTTAAGTTGGGCAAAATTAGAATAAAACAATATAGTTAAGATATTAACATACTGTGACTAGGAGAGCCAGGTCCATGCACATTCGACATAACATCAGGATCATCCAAACGTCTTGACCCAAAAATTGCATTCAATGTGTTATTATCAGGAGGAGGAATGGGGTACATTCCAATAGCCATTTCTACCAGAGAAAGACCTAATGACCATATATCACTCTGGACTGAATAATGAGTTCCTTGTAACCTCTCCGGCTGAAATGCATGAAATAAATAAAGTCATTACTAATAACTTTACTTTCAATAATTCATACAAATATAATTATTTATTTAAATGAAAAACTTAACTAAGAAATTCAACATAAAAAGTTTAGCTTAGGTTAAGTTTTCCAAATCTTAATATGACTATGCCATAGCATAAAACTACACCTGCAATCCTGTCACAGACAGCAGGAATGGTTCAAAATGGCAGCAAAATTTGGGCTAGTACAGTCTTAAGTGAAAACCTGCCAAGTGCACATTCCTACCACAGAAATCCCTGGAAAAATCTCCTGGCTACAACCTTGCCCTACATAATTAATTACTCATCAGTTGTTAATCACATTAAGCTTCCAAATAAACACATGCAAAAGCTATCAAGTTCAGTTGCTGATTAACACCTTCAATCCCACGCCTCTTGAAGATAAAAAACTGCTTCTGCTATAAGTTTTATTTATAAGCATTTCATTACATCCACTACACAGTCCCTCTCTTCATGATTAATCACCAAGATGTATTCTTCAGTCATTTCTAAACCAATAGCTGCAAGAAGGACATCAGATCATCTATTATGACAGTGCCAAGGAAACATAGCAAGAAAAATGCCTGGGATCCAAGAGTAGCAATACTATCCTAAAATTACAGAAACAAGAAAGGGGTTAGGGACAAGTATCATGGGTTTCTTTCCAATAACTAAGGGTTCAGGAAAAAATCAAATAATTTTTTTTTTCTACATTTACCGGGACTAGCCACAGTGATATTAGTTGCGCAACTAAGTTCCCGCTGTTTTTTTAATGAAAATAAAGCTTTATCGTGAAAAAATGGTTGTAAATGAATCATTCAAAGTATTGTCCATCGCTACCTAGAACTTTTCGCCATCTATGTGGCAGGGGCCAATACCGTAATGGTAAAAGTGTTCATTTTTTGAGGCTACCCACGAATCATGCCATTTTTTGGTGTCTTCGTATGAGTACAACTGCAGATCAGCCAAACCATTGCCATACAGTGCAACCCCGATATAACGACACCCCACGGTGCACTAATAAACACTCGCTATAGCGAATTGTCGCTTTACCGGAGGTGGAGCAAATAATAGCCAATATACCTGTTGCGAACAGATATACAGGAACAGGAGTGGTGCGGCGACAGATAAACATCTATCCGATAAACGTAAGCATAAATCCAGACGAAAGGCGATGTTTTTTTTGCATCACTAAATTTCCTTACTCAAATAACGACTAACTATTCAAACAATTTATAAGCGCCGCACTGAATAAAAATCATGCAAAGCATTGTTTCGTCAATCATTATATTTATCGAACGACAGTTTACCACATAAATTTGAGACTGAGCACTCCATTAACTTCATTTCTAACAGATCGCTAGCAATTACAGAGGTAAAGGAGTCTTGATGAAAGTCTTCCGGCGGTGAAACCCTCGCCATGGCGAGAGCCAACACCGAAAGGGTCTCGTAAAAACGAATTTTTTAACACGCTCATTATAGGGTCAATTGACGGTGCATCGGCTATATCTCGTAATAGCGGGGGTGTCGCTATAGCCCGTACTCGCTTTAACGAGGTTCCACTGTATAACAGAACAAGTAATAATCGGACGGTGTAATACCTGGGGAATACAGCGGGGGGGTCAGGACTTCCCATTTGAGCGTTTACAGGTAGGTTTTAACAGGTTTTGCTATGTAGGGTCAAGTGTTGTCATGCTATCGACTCACTTAGAATCATAATCCTTGCTTTTGCATAAATCCCAACGCAACTAATCGCTTGGAAATAGATTGGTGGGTAACTCCTAAGGCATAAGTAAGCTCTTCTTGAGTTTGGTACTGATCTTCATAGAGCAATGCCTTCAATTCAGCATCTTTGAACGTTTTTGGTCTTCCTTCACATCAGCATTAGAATGACCGTCTTTGAAGCGACAGAAGCAATCACGGCACATTGTTTCACTTAGAGCAGTATCTCCGTAAACTTTGTGGAGCTCTCGATGCACTTCAGTCTCTGTTTTCTTCGTATGAAAGAAGAAAATAAACATTCCCTGCAAATGACGGTTAACTGGCACAAACTCGGACATTTTCACGCAACAATAAGGATATGACGATAAAAATACTCGCCATTGTTGTCGAGCGGTTTGTTAACCAAATGTCTAAGCTTGATACGTGACGTTTCCGATACGTCAAAATCAACCAGTAATCACTGCTAGAGCCATCTATTAACAAACAGCGGGAACTTAGTTGCGCACCTAATAACAAAAACGAAATCACCTGCAATGCACTAATCGTGTGAAAATTCCACAGGTGATAAAATCATTCTCCTTGACAGTGGCGCCGACTCCATGGGGCTTGAGGGGGCCCGAGCCCCGTCAAAAATTCGTTAAGGGTGTGAGAAAAAAATGTGTCAGGCTTGTCGATTTTCCCCGAAGTGTCCAGATATCGAGATTAGAGTTATCAGGGTTCTAATGTTGATCATATGATTCTTCTAAAATACTTAAAAAACTTAAAACTCACTACTTATGAAATTTCCCGGGGCAAGATCCCCGGTTTGGGCCCCCCAATATTTTTTGTAAGTCGGCGTCCCTGCTCCTTGACCAGGATTCGAACCTTGATCCTGCGATTTCTGACAGTGCTTCAGCCAGTTAAGCTACCGAGGCATCATTCTCCTCTGTGGAAATTTGTTGAAATGAGCATTATGGGTGATTCCATTATAGTTATCACCCGAGGCTAATCCCGGTAAACTTAACCCTTTCGAGACGGTGGAGTTCTCGCGTTAGCATAACTGCTGTACTGAGCCACAATAGACTCTTCCATCCCCTCCATACTGAGCATTTTTTACAGGACATTTGTTAAGAAGGGTCTCGCTGATAATAACGCACTCTCACCACCAACCTTTTTCCACCCCTCCCAGTGGGGACCCCGCATTATCTCCGACTCCGAGGGTAGTTGGGCTCCCTCCGTTCAGGGTTTATAAACCTACCACCAGCATTGGTTCACGGTCAATCATGTTTTGTTTACATGAATTAGCTACATGGATAATTCTTGCTTGCACGCAAATTGCAGTTTTCAAATTGAATTCCTCGTTTTATTCTGAGAATTCTCAAATTTTGAACAAAGCTCTACTATCAATATTAATGCATTTAATGCAGCAACAATTTTCATGTTGATGTATATACTGAAATCGAGATATAAGTTTATATTAACAGTAGAATTTCATTTAAAAATTGTAAACACTGCTCAAAAGACAAGGAATTCAATTCTTAGTATATATTTTTTAGAAAAGAATGAATATTTATTTTGAAAACTGACTGAAGGAATAATTGAATGACCGCGGTCCTCTACCACAAAGAGGGGTAATATAAGACAAGGGGTATGGATTCCTTCTTCTGGATTTCGTGGGTACTGCCAAAATCCAGCTTTGCTGGTTCCCAAAACAAGACCTCACCAAACCGGGACCATCATAAAAGGGAAAGAGCAAGGAAATGTATATTTTCAGCATTCAATTGTCTTCGATTTGTCTCCCGAGTCAAGAAACCTCCTGCCGCATATACAGAGGAGAATGACGCTTCGGTCGCTTAACACTAGAAATACCGGACTTGATATCCCTCCTAGAACTACCGAAAGGATTCATACAGACTCCTACCTTATCATTCTATGTTTGTGCTGGTTATTTCGGCTTTTATTGATACATTACTTAAGGTAATCATTTTTGCTTGATATGCGAAATTTGAAAATATATCAGGCGATCGCATATATCGTGAGGAGTCAAAATGACTCCTTCGGTAGTTCTAGTGTTAAATGGCTAAAGCACTTGATTGGAAATTGGGGGATCTGGGTTCGAATCCCGGTCAAGAAGAAAAATTTTTTCTCCGTAAAAATTTTGTATTCCCTGAACGTTTTGAACTTCAACTACCTGCAAATTTTTTTGCCTTTAGTCATTTCTAGGGAATTCAATATTTCAACAAAACAAAGGCTATTAAAATTTAATTTACATAAACTTGGAAACTATCCATTTAGACAAAAGATAAGTAAGAAAACTGATCCCTAACAGATTCATGGTTCCTAACTCAATCAAATTATGTACCTTCAAAATTACAAATACATAATAGAAATATTTATTATGCAATTTGAAAGACATAATTTCAAAGACAATAAACCTGACATAATAATAATAATTCATCTTTATCGGGCAACATTGGGACTATGAAGTCCCATCTTCTATTTATGAATGTATAAATCGAAATGATTGTTACAACTTCACAAACTTACCGACATATAACTTCTTGTACCAACAAAGGAATTAGCCATGGAATCAATTAGTTGGCCTGATACACCAAAGTCACAAATTTTTATCTCACCGCGACTATTTACAAGTATGTTGCTAGGCTTAACATCACGGTGCATGATTGCATGTTTGTCTCTGAGATAACTTAGCCCTTTCAATACCTGAAAGAAAAAAATGAAAGTATAGTCAAAGTGTATGACTGCAAAAATAAATGAAAAAATAACAAGACACAACACACAACGAGGCTTACAGCATAAGTGATTTTTCCTAAAATGGATTCCGGTATTCTTCCTGCCTTCTTAAGGATAAGATCCAATGACCCACCATCCATATATTCCATACAGATACTTATTTCTCCGTCACTGAAAAAGAATAATACATGAATTTGAATGAATGTGACCAGAATATGTATGTACTTATTTTTAAAATACGTACCAAAATTCTATCACAGACAAAATGCTAATATAAATATAAATACATGAACACATACCACAAAAAAGTCACCTAAAAACGAAGAATTCTTCCCATGAGAAAACCTAAATTTGATCCTAACGTGCTACATATTTCATAACTCATTGCATTTGCTTGCTTGCCCATTTCTCCATGACTTGGAAACACTTCATTAAGACTTCAAAATTACTATGAAAAATTTCTTGAAGTTTCTTATTAACTAGGGCTACTGCTCAGTTTACTGCAATTTTGAGATGAATAGAGGGGCATGGTACACTCTCTTATATTTCCAGCTTATTTTCCTCCACCACAAATCATAATAATTCTAGAAATATCACAATAGGGTTGTTCAAGCCTATCAGAACGGTCTCAAAAAACGAATGGATATCACTCCTGATGTGATTTCATTTTGATTGGGATTAATTACAGATGCGTTGAAAAAGTATGGTGGAATTATTAGCAATCAAAATTCGAACAATTTCAACGCCGCCAAAAATGGTCCGCCATCTTGAAATAGAGGTGATGACGTAGAAAGCCTGTACGCCTGGCCTGTACCCTCGATGCCAAGCTGAGCACTCTGCATGCCGACTGGACATTGACCAAGGTTATTCCTTATTTTGAAACGGCCTATGTTGTGCATGAAACTTCCGGGGGGATCAAGGCGACATAAAATCCATTCTTCAAGTTGGGCAGGCAATGTATGTAGCGTTGACAGGAATTGAAAGTTTTGTATAGCTGCATTTGCTAGGAAACTACGTGCAGTGAACTTTCATTGTGCCTCTAGTGCAAGTGAACACAATTTGTGCCCTTAATGTACCCCTAAGTGAATGATTGCATATAGACGATGAAGTAAAGAGCGAAGCAACAAGTGAAGTGAGTTGTGATTGTTACATCTTCGACGAAATTATTTATTTCTTCCATGCTGGTTCAATCAACCCTATACATTTCGATCTAAGGTATCTAACTATTGCGAAGGGGATATGTTTCATATATGAGCTAGTTGTACTATAGGGATACATCGAACGCATATTAATTTTCATTCATTTGTTCGCTTCTAAGTTCTGTTTGATTTTATTACCTATTGCCAATTCATTTTGAGCATTCACCAGTGTTTACATTTCACGAATTTCGTTGCGCTGTTGTTTGTTTTGGTCATATTTTGGTTACGGTAAGAGTGAAAGTGAAATTCGAAGTTTTTTGATGTTACAATAACTGGTTTAGCTAGTTTAATAATTTGTTTCAGCCTATTCATTTCATTGTCTTCGCAATGTCAATGTGAAATAACGTAAACTGTTTCTAAGTCGTTAGTGATGAGTGGGAAGTGAGGTGTGGAGAATCCTTTCGAACTTCAAGGAGTGCAAATTCTTTTAGTGTGAGCAGAGTGATTGGAAAACCGATTGTCATGTTTTATTAGTGTTTCATAATAGTGTTTTATATTTATTGTCAGCCAAGTTTTTCATTGAATCAGTTGATTCGGAATATACTGATTATAAGTATCAAAAAGACAGCTCGTGAAATGTGTGCGTTGTAGTGCTATTTGTGATATGATGAGCAAAATATGTACAAGTAAGGGTAATTTTGCTTATTATTAATCTTATTAAAGGATAAATTTGGATTTCCTTTAAATACTGATCTAGCGGCAGACGCTGGAGATCTTTAAAAAAAGTGGAATAACCCTGCTGAGCCACTTAAACAACACTGCAGTAGTGCATCTACAGGCTTGTGACGTCACATATCAATTCAAGATGGAAGTAGGGCTTTTTGGCGTAACGTTAAATTTGTCACTGTTTAAAGCCTTCTCTAAACATGTACAATGAAGAAAATAGCATAATATATTTGTCATTGCTCCTTCTGAAGCACGATCTTTCGATTTCTTAAATAAAAAAAATATGGTGAACAACCCTATTGTAATTTTTGCCAATTATTGCAATTTGACACCAATTTTCTGATCAAGTACAATAAATAATAATTAGTGCAATATGTATTCATTCATCCAGTTGTGCTGGCGATGAGGGCTTTCTATAAAAAGAAGAATCTTCTTGCAAGTAAACAATTCATTAGATGCTACATGTGGAGCATGTTTCTCTATGGAAGCAAGACTTGGACATTGACAGCAGCAGAGAAGTCAAGAGTGGGAGCATTCGAAATGTGGCGCTACCTAACAATGATGAAGATAAAATAGATTGAATGAGTTAGTTATGAGGAAGTGCTAAGAAGAGTGGAAGAAAATAGAAGTCAGCTAAAAACCTAAACCAGAAGGTGGGACAACTCAGTCGGCCACATCATAAGGCGTGATGGCCTGATGGAAACGATCGAAGAAGGACATGTGGAAGGGAAGGAGGGCAAGGGACAGTCTCAAATGAGTTACATACGACAGGTTGTGAAGGATTTAAAAGAAAGTAAATATGATGCAATGAAAAGGTTAGCGGATATGACAGAGGAATGGAGAGCTGCATCAAATCAATCTTAGGATTGCTGACTAATGATGATCATCCAGTACATACCAGTAATCTGCAATTTTAATGTGGCAACACGTAAATTCACAAGCAACCAATATACCAAATGACCCAATTCACAATGCGTCAGTGTTAAGGCGACTGACTTGACTGATGTGGCATAAGCTGTAATGCCTAGGTGTTTACAAGAGAGTCTACGATTTTATCTCCACCATAAGACAGGCTATCTGAATTTTTACCACATCTGTTTGCAAATTGATACAATAACAAAAAAATGTTAATTTCATATCTGTAACAAACACACAAAATTATAGCTATAGCAGAATTAATGATGTTGTCAACGGCTTTCGGGAGAACCTGCGTGTTGCCCTTTGTCATGGGAGCTTTCGCATCCATTACAGGTCGCATCATCAGGCGACGAAACGCCCGAAAGCCATTGTCAACTATGCATCTCGCTGCGAAAGCCTACGTTCCAATAATTAATGATGATTTCTTCAATCAAAACACAAAGACAGAACATGACAAAATGATTTTGTTAATGAATGCCACAAAACACATACTTTGACATAATTTTTGTGACGAGGATACACAATAATTGCTATATTTTCATATCTCCACCAATCATAGAATAAACTCCATAGGATTAAAAATTATCTCTCTCAAATTTATCTCCTCTCAACTAAATACATAAAATCCTTTAATTTCTCGAGTCAAAACCATAAATGGGAGAGTCCAGAGGAGCTTGGGAAGAACAGCTTTTGACTACTGCTTCGTGGTCACTATAGCAGTGGCTTTGTATGAATGAATATCACATTATTATTATTATTATACCGTATAAGCGTGTGTAAGAAGCGCACATGTGTAAGAGGCACACCCCTATTTTGAGCATCGAAGCTATAAAGAAAAAAAATTTTGCGGGATTTTTTAATCTTATCGTGCGGTGTTGCAGACGTATGCCTGGAATTTCGACAGTTATCGAAATTTCCTCTTCAATGCTAATTGAAAGAGAAATTTTTGATAACTGCGGCGGTAATAGCGGCATAAGAGGGAGTAAAAAGAGTTCCGACCCTCTCTTCGCATGCGCCGTAGATCTACGATGCTAGTCCTACTCACGAACAATTTTGTTTAAAAGCTCTCGCAGGAGTATTGCAATAGAGTGCAGCCGTGGAAAATTTTAAGGCAAAACACGACAGGCACAAAGCATGAACCTTCCCAAGAGATTGGACAACAATAGGGGCAATCTCAGCGCCGTAGGATAATAACCACATCTTTTTTTCCTGGATATAAACAGTTACTTATACCACTTATTTTATAAGAGCGCGACCCGGGTTTCAATGAGTAATCATCATCATCAGGCGCTAATTATAATTTGTTTATCTTGTTGTTAATCTTGTTGTTACCTAGTTACTTGATGAATTTTAAAACCGACGCCAGAATAGGTGAAAAGGATGGGTAGAGGTATTCATTTATAAGGGTACTATCTTGATTTTCAATAATTTTTAAAATTTCTAACTGTTCCCTAGAATCCAGTTCTCGGCGGTCATTGCAAAAATTTAAAATATTCAGTTCGATTCAATGAGTTCGATGTTGCCCTTAAACGAGCGGATACAAGCCTGAAACATGTTGTTGCCCACGAGATATGTAAGATTTATCCAGCTATATGTGACTCACGACCTTCTAGAGATGCAGTGCAAGTGCTGAAAACAGTTCGATCAATTCAAAGACAGCTAGTGACTGAAGATTTGGTGATTCAGAAAGCTGATAAAGGAAATTGCCTGGTGATTTTGAAGCGGGAGGATTATATTAAGAAGTGCTATGAATTTATTCAAAAATCAAATTTGACACTGTTGGAGAAAGACCCTACGCAGAAGTACCAAAAATCTATCAGAGATGTCATACGAAGCTCAAAAGAACTTTTCCAACCCAAAGATAAGCATTTTTTGTTATCTAAAAACCCTATTCCTCCTAGGCTTTATGGGCTCATTAAAATTCACAAACCGGACGCACCAATCAGACCAGTGGTGTCGAGCATAAGCGCTCCAGCGCACAAACTTGCCCATACCTTGACTCAACTGATCTCGCAGCACTCTGCATTTATGTCTAAGCGTGGTATCAAAAATTCGCTTGATCTTGTGGACAAAATTAAAGACATCATACCTTCGAAGAACTCAAGACTAGTATCTTTTGATATCGTCAACCTTTTCACTTGTGTGCCACCAGAGGAAGCAACCGGCCTAGCAATAGATCTCCTGGGGGCAGCCAATATTGCAAAGAAAATGAAGGACGAATTATCCACCCTTCTCAAAATATGTGTGGCACAAAATTATTTCAAGTTCGATGGTAAATTTTACAAACAAAGTAGTGGCCTCGCTATGGGCTCACCACTTTCTCCGTTGCTGGCAGATGTTTTTGTTGATAGTTTGGAAAGGAAAATTTTTAGCTCAGGGCATAGCCTACTAAAGTCTGTGGTATACTGGTACCGGTACGTTGACGATATTATTGTGCTTTGGAATGGAACTGATCGGCAACTGGATATGTTCTTGAGTTTTTTGAATGACATCCATCCTACAATTTCATTTACCTGTGAAAGAGACTCCAACCATTGCTTAAATTATCTGGATCTTACAATCAAACTCGATAAATGCCAGCATTCCTTCTCCATTTTTCGGAAACCCTGTTATACCGATCATGTCATCCCAGCAAGTTCAAGACACCATTACTCACACAAACTTATGGCTTTTCATTCCATGATTCATCGCCTGTTAAGCATACCACTTTCCAAAGAAGACTTTAAGAAAGAAATCATCACCATTAAACAAATTGCTTCTGCCAACGGTTATTCTCAAAATTTAATAGATAAACTGATTTTAAAAAAACAGAGAAGATTGGCTATCGACCAAATGTTTTCGGCGGACGAGGATAAAAAGAAGCAGTGGTGCACAGTGACGTACCTCGATGCACTTTCTCTGAAAATGGCTCATCATTTACCCAAGGACAAATTCCGCTTGGCTTTTAAACCTTATTCCACCTTAAGGAGACTGATCGTTAAATGCAAGGACCATATAGACCGATTGGATAGATGTGGAGTATATTCTTTGAAATGCAGCGATTGCAATGGTGTATACGTGGGACAGACAGGAAGGAGTTTTGAAATTAGGAAAAAAGAACATTTAAGTGCTTACAAACATAATAAAGATGAAAAGAGTAATTTTGCTAAGCACTTAATATGTAACTGCCACAGAAGCGATTTTAAAATGAATATTTTAAATTTTTGCAATGACCGCCGAGAACTGGATTCTAGGGAACAGTTAGAAATTTTAAAAATTATTGAAAATCAAGATAGTACCCTTATAAATGAATACCTCTACCCATCCTTTTCACCTATTCTGGCGTCGGTTTTAAAATTCATCAAGTAACTAGGTAACAACAAGATTAACAACAAGATAAACAAATTATAATTAGCGCCTGATGATGATGATTACTCATTGAAACCCGGGTCGCGCTCTTATAAAATAAGTGGTATAAGTAACTGTTTATATCCAGGAAATAATGGAATACCACATAGTTAACAAAGAGTTAGTGAATTTTTTTTTTTTTTTTAATAACCACATCGTTGATTTACGGAATCACACTCGGCCCTCCATCAGCCAATGCCTCTGCCGTTTTTTTCCCTTTCCGAGGCCCCACACGGAAATAGGAAAATATCAAGTTACAGGGGAACAATGGAAACGTGTTTCATCCCTACCTCATCTCACCAACTGACCTTCTTCGGTCTCAGGTTCAATTCTCCTAGTTTTTGGAGGCCAAATGCTAGGTGAGTCACCTACTGAGCTCGAAGATATCTCGATATCTTTCAGCAATTGTATGACACGCACGAGGTTCTAAAAAGAATGAGGCCTAACGCGACATATATCTGACATCATTTAAGTTTTTTAAAGCTATAATTGAATGACACAAAGATTTATCGTTAAAACAAGGCTACTAACAGTCAGCATAGTCCAAACAGCACAATTTCGGAAGAAACAAGCGTAGTATAAGCGCATTCAAACATGACGAGACGGACTGGAAACTTCAGGCGACGCAAACTGCGTATATCACATTGCTGCGCCGTCGCCCCTTCGCTCTGAAGGCAACGACGTCACATGCAAGATCGGACGTGTTCTTCCCTTGCTCCTTCGCTCATAGCCTCTTAGCTTGAAATACGGAGGGGAGGGAGCGTGATCCTTCCCCTCGACCACTCCTTCAGCGCTCTTCACTTATAAGCATTTCCGATTTCTTCTATCCACCATTTAGTTCAACAATGAACACACTCGTTCGAATTTTTTAAACCGCAGGTTTTGACACCAATATAATTTTCAGTCGCAAAAATCCTCATATTAGCGTCTGAATATGATTTTTGAAAAATTAGGTCCTCAGCGTAATGGAAATTGCTCAGCAAGACGGATGTTGACTATTAACCAGGTATGTCCTTCAAAAATACGCGTTTCTCTACGTTTGATAAGCGATTACTATATGCAGTATAAATGCCGCGGGATGCCTACTCATGGCAATAAATTTAGCGCGCCCTCCGGAGCAAAAAACCCCGTGCAATCTTTTCCGTGTTCACCTCTGGGGTACCGACGTGACGGCGCGATGCTTACAAGGAAAGCAAATAGGAGCATTTTAAAAATACGTCGCTAAGGGAGAAACTTCCCTGCCTGCCGCTTGTTTTTGACCCAGGGTTTCATATGACTGACTCACGCTGAAAACCAAGGCCACTCAGTTCCCCTTGGACTTGCGACCGGGTAAGGGGAGGGGGGGGAAGATAAGACGTTTGTGTAAGAGGCGCACCCCCAATTTCGGCTGCAATTTCTGGGAAAAAAGGTGCGCCTCTTACACGCGCTTATACGGTAGTTTTCTACCGATTAAGGCAGGTTTCCATGGAGTACTAAAGAAGTGATCTGGGAGCCTCCCTTTCCTTCCAGGACTGTCTTCTTCAATTCACTGTAAGGCCTACTCCCTTTCAATCTATCTAAAAATCCTATTCTTTTCCTTCCCCTCCCTCATTTCCCTAACATTCTACCCTCTAACACCATTTTCAACATCCCTTCCCTGCTAAGTACTTCTCCCATCAATACCGTCTGTCTACTCCGTATCTCATCTAAAAGCTGCCTTTCCTCGCCAACCCTATCCAGCACTTCGTTACTCCTTTTCCTCTACATCCATTTCACCTTCTCCATCTTTCTCCATACCCACATCTCGAATGCCTCCGATATTCTCTCGTCTTCTTTCCTCAGTGTCCACGTTTCCACGCCGTCGAGAGCAACACTCCAGATCAAACTCTTCACTAACCTTTCCTTTAAACTCTTACATAACGATCGTCTTAGAGGCTCCTTCCTGTTCATGAATGCATCCTTTGCTAGTGCAATTTGCTTCCTGATTACCTTGCTACTGTGTCCGTTTTTCTCTAATGTGCTGCCCAAATAGTTGAATTGCTCTACCTGCTCAAGTTTTTCCCCACCTACTTTCATGTTGAGTCTCACATTCCTCGCTCGTGATGCTTTACAAAACCGCATTATCTTAGTCTTCTTGTGATTAATCCTCATCCCATACTCCTCGCACCGCTCATCTAATGCATCCACTAGAGCCTGCAGTCCCCTCGCTGTCTGGCTAATCAGTGCCTGATCATCGGCAAACCTTACCAATTTGAACAACATTCCTCCCACTTTCCCTCCAGCTTCCAACTTGTCCCATTCTTCTCTTACCATCTCCTCAGGATATACGTTAAAAAGCAGCAGCGATAGAGGACAGCCTTGCCTCACACCTCGGCCAATGCTTGCCCACCCAGATTCTCCGCCCGCTACCCTCACTTGCGCAGTCTGGGCCATATACAGATTACGGATCAGTCATCTACCCCTCCAATCTACACCTATTCTCTTGAGGATATCCATTAACTTTACCCAGTTCACCCTATCAAACGCTTTTTCAAAATCCAGAATATCACATAAAGTTCCATAATAAGTATTCATAGGAAAAAATTGCATGCTGAATGAAGAATTGAAACGAGAAAATTTATGTCTCATTTTAAAAATGAGAAGTCTTGAAATTAAATTTCTCCCTGTTAAGCAGCTCTGGGTTACAAAGGGTTAAGTGTTAAAAGTTAAATTTAAAATGTGTGTTCTGGGTGTTGGTTGCTGCTAGTTATGTAGTTTATTTATTTTAAGAAGTATAAATGGTGTATTGATTGTTGTTGAAGTAGCCATCTTAAGAGAATAAAGAGCGCACTTAAGACAATGAGTGAGACATATATTTGTAACATTAAGGGTGGACAAAAAAGGTGATTGTTGGTCGAATGGATTGAGTGATTTTCAAAATGCATAGCTTCAATACTCAACCTTAAAACTGAACAACAGCCACCATATCCCACTATTTGTTTGCCTATCTCTCAGTACACATTCTCAGTACAGAAAGAACAGTTATTGATGCATGCTGGTTATTTCAACTTTACTTCCATCAAACCCCATGTGGCATTGGACTGATGGAGACAGGGCCCACTATTTCTTCTCGTCTAACTTTACGATGGCTCAGTAAAGCACTGCACAAGAGGGGGAAAATCCCTAGGGCCCACGCTATTCTAGTCTCCTCATCAGATAACCTTAGGGAGAAAGGGATAACCAATACAAAAATAGTTATAATGATCCATCTCATGTAGCCACTTGTACATACCTGAAAATTCAGAAGCAAAAGGTTATGACCTACATTTCAGTGCATTAGGGTGACCTACAGATTTGACATTGATATTAACATGGCAAAACTGAGTGGTATGATATGTTTTTGGACAAAAATGACTCACTTATGTTGCCACAATAAAGAATACCACAAGTTACAAAAAGTTTGACCATGTGCAACATGTACTTTGCCCAGGGAACCAACTTGGGTCTTGGCAACCTTGGCCTCAGCATCTTAGCTTCATGCCTTAGAATAAAATTTAACGATTTCTGTCTTCTAAAAGAGAAAAAAAACTCTTCATTTTAAAGAACTCTCAAAAATTACACCTCACTTAATAATATGACTGCTCTGAACAGGGCTGGATCAAAGGGGGAATCCAAGGGGCCCAGGCCTTGGTCCCCCACCAAGCAGGAGCCTTCCACCAATATAGAGGTAAATCTCACAAAATCGAAAATAAAAAAGAAAAAGTCATAATGTATTTCGAGGAGAAGCAGGGTTGTTCTCTTTTGTTGTATGCAGTCGTCAACGTGCCATCATCGCTAAATTTGCAGCACAAAAATCAAGGTAACCGCATGTATGTAGATTGAATAAAGAAAACATGTTTTTAGCAATCCATTAAAATACTTATTTTAGTAGTTTCATTGATTTTTTCTTAATTTGCTATAATAAGTCAAAAAGTTATAAAAATCAGTACAGCCTCTCTTGATTTAAGAATAGAGTAACTAAATCGCTCATTGATAATTAGGCGGTACGATGTTCGCCAGGTCAGCTAGTGTAGATATATATGGTTAATGTATTTTCTGACATTTTGTTACTCTCATTTCTTGTCATTATGCTACAAATTGAAAAAACATTGAAACAAGGAGCCTCCCACCAAAATGACAGCCACCCGCATCCTAAATCTGGTCCTGGCTCTGAATATAATTGCTATATGCTCTATATATTAGCTCTCAATATAGCCCTTACATTTTCTCAATCAAAAACACCCCATTAATCCCTATCCCCAACAACTCTCCTTCAAACTTAGTCAAACAGAAAGTGGGCTACTCTGGATTGAGGGAAACTAAACCTCCAAAATATATACCGTATATGTCTGAATATAGTCCCCCCTTTTTTTCCAAAAATGCCTGTGGTAAAAGTAAAGGAGGGGAATATATTCAAACGCATTTTTTTAACTTTTCCCGAAACTGAAGCCACAAGATTAGGGGGGAGGACTATATTCAGAGGGTGACTATATTCGGAGAAATACAGTAATGATAAACAGTGCCTAGGTAACTGGAGGTGTTCTCGATGATCTAAACGTGTTTGTAAAATTCATGCATAACCTGTGTGAATTTTTCTTGAGTTTTACATGTCCACATGGTCCACGTTGGATGATTTCACTATTATTATTTTTTCTACCTGTGACCTCTGAAGTGCCAAAGCATATTTGGACATGGTTCTACTCAATGAGCTCATCAAAGGCAATTCATTAAGTTAAAAGATAAAGCACATGCACTGCCGGACTTACAAGATCATGTTCAAAGTGAAGTTCCACACATAAATTTTGTTTACATGGTACACAATAAATTGCGGAGCACAATAAAAAAATTCCAAACTTTGCATTATTGCAGCAGACATGTGTCACTGAGACACTGTTTTCATACAAGCAGTGATTCAAATGAAGAACATTTGGCCATTCCCAAAATACAAAATTATGCAAGATAATCTATATACATACCTATAAAATGCACCATAAAACCCAACGATATGAGGTGAATTACATTCATGTAATACTTTTAACTCTCGTATTATTTGCTTTTTTATGGCTGGCTTCACTTCCAGGTGTATAAGCTAAATAAAAAAGACCAAAGTCAGATTAATGAATACACATACGACAACAAATAAAAGTGCACAAGACTTTTACTGAAACCAATCCCTAAGTGGTTTGATTAACCTCTTACTATGGCCGAAAAATTTAGCCAAGTTTTAAGTGCCTAAAATATCTATTAAATACTCATAAACATATCCTTCACTCCAGGAAGAAGAAAAAATTTCATTAGCTTAATGGAAAGAGTAACAGACACCAATGATTGATACGGCGAGAAAATGGAGGTAAATAACTGTAGACAGTATATCCCCAGCATGGATAATTGGCACAATAACAGGGCCAATGAAACCAAATGGTGGGAAAAACGGGACTCTTCGTGGGGAGTAGCCTTTACATCATAATTTCGGAAAAGGTAACGTAAAATTACTCACCTTTCGAGCCATTATAAGTCCGCTGGGAAGGTGTCTAACTTTCATAACCACGCCCCCATTTCCTGCACCAAGTTCTCCGAGTTTTTCAAAGTCATCATCACTAAGTTCACCGACTTTCTGTTTCTGGCATAGAAAAAATTCCATTCGCTTCCTTTGGGTGTCATCCATTTCCAATTCTTCCAAACGTTCTTGGAGGGCTTCAATACTAGTTTTACCGATGTTGGTGCTTTGCCTGTTGAAAATTGATACTGTTCACACAACCAAAACAGTTTCTAAGCCTAAGTAGCAACTTTAAGACAAATTGTATGCATATGAATAAGTACAAAATACCGATTAGCCCCTCCAGCTCCAGAAGACGGCAGTTTTTTGCTGCAAAGTAGAAAGAGGGCATTTGATAATAAAATTTCAAAACTTTTGGAAAGGAGATACAAAACAATATCAAAGAGAAACACTTACTCCGATCCAACCACCGGTTCGACATTTGTGGGAGTAGGTGTTGGATATATTGGCTCAATGGGGTCAATAGATCCCGGAGGAAGAGTTAAATTTAATTTATTTTTCGACATCTTCCTTGTAATTTCCTTCGGCGAGTTAGAGTAGCAAACAGAATAGAGGAGGGGAATGGCAGAAAACTTTGTCGATTGGGTTTGTAATTACGAAAGTTTTCTTCCACACTGCACACATACGTAAGTCCCTCGAAGTAGTAGACACTCAAAATATGTATCTCACACAAATAATCGAGCAACAAAACATTTCGGCACTTCAGACAGGTAGTTGGTGTTTCAGCTGGGTAGTTTCGTGGTTTCCGTGATTTCACGTCAACATCGGTCTACATAGAGGTCCTCCATTCCAGCGGTCGCAGCGCCGAGCCCAGCCAATTAAAAAACAACAGACATATGAAAAGCAAGTGCGAAATTCGCAGAGGAATGTGACGTCCTTTCCGGTCAGAAAGAGAGCAAGGTACGCACACGAGGTTTTGTTAAATTTTAATCTTTCAACATCTTCTGTAATTTACTGGTCAATCTGTTTTTAAACAATTGATTCAATGTTTGCCTAATGTTAGGTGTATATTTTACACATTTTTTAGTCCTAATTTTTGTGATCGAGTGACAAAATACGTCGGAAACCTTTGCTTATGTTGTCAACTTTTCTAGGTACTAAAAATGGGGAGATATTCACACGAGCCGGACAATGCCACTAAGTCTTGTAAAGCTAGGGGCACCAACCTTAGGGTGCATTTTAAGGTAAGGAAAATGCTTGGTGAAAAGTTGTTTTTACTCATAGACATGAATTTGTTGTAAACTAATATCGTTATAATACTCATTTTTAGAATACAAGGGAAACAGCAATGGCAATCAAACGTATGCCATTGAGGAGAGCTGTTCGATATTTAAAGAATGTTGTTGGGCATAAAGAATGTGTTCCATTCAGGCGATTCAATGGAGGTGTTGGACGATGTGCCCAGGTAAGATACCTGTTTAAAATTCTCTATCGGCTGTATCTCCATTTCATACAGCTAGATTGCGCGTGTTTGCATGTATGTAGTGGCATTATAACCAATTTCACTATTCATTTCATTTTCCTTATACGCCGAGTATATACTCATTACTACGGGTATAATCACATTACCCACATTGGGTGTGTATGAGGACACATGATTTGACATTTAGACTGATAATTACGAGATTTCTTTAGCCTAAATGGAAGTTATGATTGCGGAATTATTTGTGTACACGGTTCTGTTCATTGTTGATGGAGTTTAAATTTAAGGTTGGTATTTATATGCGTTCTGAATTGTTTGAAATTTCCTTCAGGCTAAGCAGTGGGGCACCACCCAGGGCCGCTGGCCTAAGAAATCAGCGGAGTTTCTGCTACAGCTGTTGAAGAACGCTGAATCTAATGCTGATTACAAGGGATTGGACGTCGATCGATTGGTAATAGATCATATTCAAGTGAATAGAGCCCCTGCCCTAAGGAGACGAACGTACAGAGCTCACGGAAGAATTAATCGTAAGTATTGTTCAGTGACGGGTACTGAATATTGAAAGTCGCTCAGTGATATTAATTTACCTGCACTTAACGCGCCACAGTTCTTTCTTATTCTGGATGCGAAATGTTGTTCATTAGCACCAGAAGTGGAAAATATACCATGCGTCAGAAAATTTTAACTACTGTTCAAATGGTTTCTTGGATGAAACATTCTTTGAGCTGCTCGGTAACAAATTTCTGTAACGATTTAATTAATTGAAGGTAATGACACTTACGGTAAGTCATTCTTAAGCAAAACCGCAGACATAACAGCTCATAACCAGGCTTCTACGGTTACCGGTTGCACGGTTACTATAACTTTAATGTAGTGGTGCGAACTATTATACTCTCTTGTATGCAAGTGTTAGTGTGGCAGTCCTAAAAAAAATCGATAGAAATCGGTAACATTATTAGTGATGTCATCGGATGGGGTTTGCGCTTCTGAAGTAGGACATGTAAAATTTAAGGGTGGAAATCTCTCTGGAGGTATGAAGTGGAAAGCTACAAAGCCACATTGAATATGGAAAGGCACTACTAAAATTTGATTTGGAGAAGGTGAGATAGTTTCATTTATTCCAGTGAACTCCGGCGTTGGATCTTAAGGAAAATGTGGGATGAGGGTTGTTGCACAGTTAGGAAATGATGACGCTGGGTGTAGAGCTGGTGAGGGCATGGATTCGTTTTGAAAAGCATTTTGTGGGTGTGGAATCCAATGGCAGGTGTGTGAAGATGTTTGAGGTTATGGAGCTTGTGTTTGGAACTCCAGTGGAGATATGTGGTGAAAGGGAAAGGTTTAGTTTTGAGGAAGTTGGGCTTCAGTGTGGAATCCTGTATTAAAAGCCTACAAGCAAACCCGAAAACTCAGGATCCCTGGCCATTTGAGTTTGGAGGCACACAGAGGTGGCCAACCGCCGCTGTTCACATGGCCTGTGCATTTCTAGCCAGCATTCGGTTGTATATCTTTAACCAGCTTAAACAACCCCTTTGGTCAAGGATGGGGTCGGAGCTGGTAAAAGGGCTGCTAAGGGTTTTTTTTCCAAATGGCATATTTTTTTTCCCTATGGACTACTCGGTGGTCATGTGGCTGACTGCCTCAGTTACCCAGCATTGCCTCTGAGACAGTCCCTCTGGTTGGTAAAATTCAGAATTAGTCATGAAGTACAATAGGGAACATTTGGGATATGCCCTCTCTCACTGAAGTGGCCGCAGAAATTTAGTTTTAGCAATCTTTTGGGGGCTTCTATCCTATCTCAGAAGTATGATGTTGTGGATGTGAGTGTAGAACCAGGTGCAGCAGTATTATGAGGATATAGATGCAGTTTGGGGTTGTGGCATGAGGGTGTGGACCATGCATAGGTGCCTATGGATGGTGAGGGTTCATATTTTTAGCTGTAGATGCAGTTAGGGTACGGAAAGCATAGATGTGGGACTCGGTTGTAGATGAGATGTAAGGATGTGGATTCTATTTTGGGAAGAGGGCCATGTTGTGGAACCCAGGTGTAGATGAATAGTTGAGAGTATTGGTGTAGCTAGCAGTGAAAATACTTCATTCCTCCCTATTTCCTGCGAGCCACTGGGCACCCATACTGCCCTAGGCTACTGTTAGACCTCTTAGGTCGTGCATGCCTAGGACACATAGTGAGAACTGCCCCAGGTTCTGAACATTATTTAAAAAATACAATCATAATGTTGTAACGGGAATTTCGGTTGGCCTTTATCTTGAAAATAAGTATCTATATGGCAATGAATTAGCCATTCTTTGCAGTCGTAATAAAAAGCACAAGTACATTGTAACACCACAGATCTTGTACGCTCCAGGCACTGGCAAAAAGACTACCACAAATTATAAATTTTTTCAATACCTTATTTTATGCTAGATTAGCCAGTATTTACTACAGTTATTACTTCTGACTGGTTATTCGGGGAAGCTGAAGAAGCTCTACTTTTCTTTTATCATGCAGTTATTAGTGCAGTTAATGGCTGAACACCTAAGCTTAACTGCTTCTTTTCCTTTCTTTGTTTCTTCATGTCAGTTCCCCGTTGCACAACTAATACCACCAAATATTAATAATTCTTGCAGATTGGCTCAAAACAGTGCCAGCATAATTGTCTTATGCTTGTTCACTGTTTAACAGCCACAATTAACTTGGAACATGACCATATGTGCATTGAATAATCACTGCTTCTAGCCACCTCTTTATTTTTTAAATGTGTTTGCAGTGAAAATATTGTCCCATTTTTGTCTCTTATAGTGATTTTTCATTTACTTAATTATGCCATATAAATATATCTCAATGCGAAGGTTTCCACCACCCTTGCATGAAGGCATTGCCAGCACATAGAAGAGGCTGGTTCAATGAAGCTTAAAGTCTCACCTATGCCATTGAAGGGTAGCTATTTAAATCAGTGTGTCAGGACCTAAAGGCTTAGGAGTGCCACCAAGCAACTATAAAGGATGGAGGAAAAAAAATGTTGCTCGATTCTAATATTAAAATATAATTATTATATTCTTATGAAGTAATTTTAAAATAGAAACTTTGTTTATCCAAAGGAGTGTTCATTTTTAGTTTTGATTCAATGGCATGCTACTACTTTACTGTCTTCACAATTGAAGCAATGTTATGTAACTGATATACAATGCCGTTCCTTTCACTTCAATAGCCATATCCACTCATTTGCAGGAATTTGATATCCAGGGTGTTTGCAAATGACATTTCATGCATGAAACGCTATGATATTAAGGCATGACTGGAAATAGAAGATAAATAGAAAAAGACAGATCAATAGAATGTTCCCCATTTTGGTGTTTCTCTTATAAATTTTGCTGTGAGTTGATCGACACGTGGAAATGAACATAGCCGTAGTGTTTGTTATCCTACTAATTCATCTTTTGTTAACATTGCAGCTTACATGAGCAGTCCCTGTCACATAGAAGTGGTTCTCACCGAAAAGGAAGAGGTAGTATCAAAGGCAGCAGAAGAAGAGCCTGCCAAGAAGAAAGTTTCGAAAAAGAAGCTTGCAAAGCAAAAGGAAAAGATGATGAGGGATTAAACATCTCCTTTAATTGTAACAGGTTAAAATAAAAATTTCAAAGGTACCTGGAATATTTTCTATTTTGTTTATCCTTCTACCATCATGGTGCAGGATTTTTCCCTCAATAGTAAGCTGAGAGTAAGACGTGAAGGCTTGTGCTTGAGGCATCATATATTTCTACTGGCTGACATAAATATATTAATTTAACTGAAACATTTATTTATTTGGTTAAATGAACGTCAGATAATTGTATACATGGATTGCAATTGGAAAAATTTTACAGTAGCCATGCGAGTTCAGGAACCTGGATAACGTACATAGTGATCTGCACATTGGCCTGGAAGGCCAAAGATCCATGGTTAGATTCCCGGTCTAGGGGATTTTTTTCTAATTAAAGTTATACTGAAAATGTATATGGGACTGTACACACTGAAGAAATGTGTATGGGACAAAAATATGTTCCACAACTGTTCGCAAGGCAGTCTTGGGGATACTACATGCCAGGTAATTGTTTGTTAACGACTATTTTCAAAGTCACAACTTAAATACCTTATATGTCTGAATATTATCCCCCCTTTTTTCCAAAAATGCCTGTGGTAAAAGTAAAGGGCCTATATTCAAACAAATTTTTTTAACTTTTCCCGAAACTGAAGCCACAAAATTAGGGGGGGGACTATATTCGGAGAAATACAGTAATTGCTCACTATAAACAATTTGTATGGAGCATTGAAGTAGAGTTAAATTCTTTTATTTATAAAATTTTTATCCTAGCTTTCTCGGAAAAGATCTTGTTGCATATTTTATATCTAATGCAAGAGAAATTGGGAAATTTCCCCTGACTATTTTATGCATGAAAACTCAGGTCACAAAATCTCATTTGAAAAGTATGTGTAGTGGTCAATCTCAAGTGGGGTATAATATTTCCTATCGGTCTACAATGACAGATGTTATTTTTAATAAGTAGTTGAGCATTTATTGAAAGATTTCCATTATTATGAAAAACGTATTGTCATTAAAAGAAAGAGTGCCTCATTGTCAATGTGTTAATGCTGTGGCTTCTTAAGTGGGATTGGGTTTTTATGGAAATCAGACCTGTGGAAATGTTCTTTTCTAGTTCATTATATATTCTTATGGTGTCAGAGATAATTCTCCTGCAGTTGTATTTTATGTGCAGCAGATTGTTACCGCATTCTGTAACATCATCTCATCATTGTTCTAAAGTTCTTAATTGATTAGCTAGAGGTCCTCTCCTAAGCCAATTATATGTACCAACGTAGGAGATGCTGCCTCTGAAAATTTTAGGATAGACAAATGCTACCATCTATATCCTAAACTTGAAGCCTGTAGAATGCCTACATTTAGAACTTGCCGCTGCAATTGTGTTCATTTTGTAAATGGGCGAATCTATTTTAGAGAAGTGACATTTCTTGGGGGAGTAGGGTGGAACGTATTTTTTCATGGGACACACTGAAGCTCCCTCACCAGGGGCACTTTCCCCTCCTACTGGGGTTTTTGTATTCAGGGGCCACCCAAGTTGTAATCCTATTCAAACACACTTTTTATTACCCAGGCAATTTCTCATGTTGTTTTGGATAGATACTTTTGGTTCATATTCATATGTGGTTCAGGTAATTAGGTCATAATTTTTATAAGTCTAATTGTCCTTACAGTGAACAATACTGTAAGGCAAAGTGATGTACTTTTCCAGTTGAAAGAAAATGATAAGTACAATTTATCTCAATTTTTTCATGCATTTTAATTTACCATTTCCATGTCATTTATTGCCATTGAATTAGCTGTTTCTATTGCACGGTACACCTGTACCTGAGAGAGTAATCATAGTGAATGGTATCACCCCTTTCCTTAAAATAAACATTCAACTGGCCTGTGTTGTTTAGTTGGATAAGGCAATTCTTGATAATCTCTTGTATTGGGAAATGTGCATATCGAAGTGTAGGTTACTAGAGAAAAAAATTAACTTCATGAAATTAATAGGACTTAGTTGCCTATGATTGCAAACTGCAATGGAGCAGGAAGATGGAAAGTAAATTCTGCATATTGAGTCTTTCACTTCGAGTTGGTTAACGCACTGTAACTGCATACTTCATTTTCCTCTTATTCTTTCACTTCTGGATCTTGAGTTTTTTCATATGGCATCAAGTATGTGCCATAGAAAATACTGCCTATGAAGTAAATGATAAGTAAAAGGTACACCATAGCCAAAACAAGCTCCATATGGCTTCACTGTTGGGCTTGGTATGATCGAGTGAAGTATAAATGTGAGCATTTTTATGATCTTGTTATCCTGATGAAGCCTTCATTTCTAATCCTGCTAATTTTAGAGTTGAATTTTGAATGAAAACCTTAGTAGTACTTGTCCTTCTTTGTATACATATTTCTGCTGTACGAGTAGGCATTAATTATTCTACAAAGGTGTCATAGTGAGCATAAGTCTGCCATGTGGTTTTCTCATCCTTCTCTCAAAATAATGTGATTGGTAATCATCATAGGTTTATTTTTGTTGAGCAGGCACTCACTACAGCATTTCCAGCTCAAAGGTCTCAAACCTAGTTTTTGATCTAGTTAAATGCATATTTTCTGTGGTTGACATAATAATGGTTATCGGAATTATTGATCAAATGAGGAGTTCATTGTGTTCTTTTGATCTTTTGGTGACAATAGCTACAAATTAGTTGTTTCAGGCGTGAATTTATTGAATATACTTAACACAATGAAAAGTCAAGAAAACTTTGTAATTCCTCATAAATATTTAATGTAAGAAAACACTGCAGGAACTAGTGACTGTACGCAGTCACACGCACTGGTGCAAAGTTAAATACACCAAAGGATAAAAAATATTTCACTTAGCCGGGATTCGAACTTGGATCTCCCGATTGTCGGTCAGGTGTGTTAACCAGTTCCACCACCAAGCCAGCTGTCGGGGTGAAAAAATTGGGGCACTCGGGAGATGCGGGTTCAAGTCCTGGCTAAGTCTAATATTTTTTCATGGTGAACTTCATGCTTTGGTGTATTTAACTTTGTACCCGTGCACGTGACTGCACACAAAGTCACTTGTTCCTTCAGCGCTTTTAAATTCTTCGGTGCAGACCAGTTCGGTAAAACCATGGCAAAACCCATCCCGAAGTTTGCTCTGAGAAAATGGCTTGGTGGTGGAACTGGTTAACACGCCTGACTGGCAATGAGAGATCTGGGTTTGAATCCCGGCTATTCAAATATTTTTTATGGTGAACTTCATCCTTTGGTGTAATTACTGTAAGACCTTAACGACTTCTGTGATAAAGACGTGCCACATCAAAACCTAGGTCACACATTAAATATTTATGTGGAATTACAAAGTTTTCTTCACTTTTCATTATCTAGTGAAACATATTCATTTCCTCGGCCAATTTTTAACCGTCATCGGGTTTATTGGTGGGATTGAAGGAAAAGCCAACATACACACAAATAACAATTGGTTAAAGTGCAAAGTAGCAAAATAAAACGACAATTTTTTTTCTTTTTGGTATTTTAATAATATAAAATTCGTAGTGCTTTCTTCTTCATAAATTAGAGGTGTACAAAACCATGATTCTCCTTCACTTAGCCTGTGGCCTGGTCCACCTGAATGTTTAAGGTTCCCCATGTGTATTAGCTGAGCATTTCTTGACGAACAATCTGTTCTATGCCTCTATCAATCTCAACCCCTTTCGGAAAAAGTGGCAATGGTAAAGTTTTATAACAAGGTTCTCGATTTTCTCTAATGCTCTGAGTACTGCCTGGAGGCATGACATGCAGCCAAATACAACTCTCTCCATTTCAATCCCTGTTGCGGGACTGCCCCTCTAGACTACCTGTTTGACTGTGGCTGTGAATTGCTTGGTGGGCACCTGACCATTCGACAATTTTGGTGATGCTCACAGAGGTGATGATGCCATTTCGAAAGCTTCCAAAATATGCCACTAGGAACTCTCGAGTTTTCTGTCTCAAAGGAACTTAGTTGTTATGCACCTAGTTGCAGGTCTCTAATATACAAGCTGCCTAAAGTGACAATTTTATTAGAATCATTGGTTATATTTCATTGTTCAAGTGTGGAAAAAGTTCATGATTTTTCTTTGTTTGCCTATTTTGTTTTTATTTGGTAGGGCAACCTCTAATTTGCGATTAATAGATACATTGCATTAAAGGTGCCGTTATCTTTGATTTCAAATCAGCAATTGTTTGTGATTTCTTCAATGCCGCATATTCATCTTTTTTGGTTCTAATTTCAATTCCAACCAGTACCAGAATATGGATATGAAAGACATTAAAACGTGGATGACAAAAGGCTATAATGGACATGGTGACTTCAACCATTGGAAATTAGAAGTGATGGACACACTTCTCATACAAAGGTGAAAGATTTTTTGTGGTGAGCAACTAAGTCATATGAATTGTAAACTAAGTACTGTGGTGTGATAATAATAGTATATCATAATTTTTGGCAACTTTGGTTTGTGCTCTTAATGGCAGATTCAGGTATAAATCTTTATCTTATATGGTCTCTTTTGCCCCATATCTTCCTTAAACATTGTTACCCCAAGCTGCTAATCCATCCTGGCATGTATATTAGAAGAAGTACCCTATTCCAGGATATATTAGTTGGATAGATTAGTGTTCTACTGGTGACATACTACATATGTGCTAAGCCTTAGGGTTATATCTACTCACTTACCTGTCAAGAATACCTACATTCAAAGTGCTATCCTTTGGGTAAGTTATGTGAAATAATTTTAATTAAATGCATATGATCTACAAATTTTGGCGTTTTGTATATGGAGATGTGTGTACTGGATTCCACTCTTCCTGCATACAATCTTTCATGCACTCAATCCAAAGGTGAAAACCTAACCACATTTATTATAGTAACTCAAGAGTTGAAAATTTATTTATTTCCATTACCCCATAAACAGCTCATTTACGGCCTTTACAATGGTGCATTAACAATGAAGGACATTCACATACACCCATGCCCTGGATAAGGGTAACTTACCCAGGCGGGACTCGAACCCGCGACCTTCGGCTTGGCAGGCGAGAACTTTACCCCGCCGCCAGCGAGGCCGGCGGGGTAATTGTATTTGATGAGAATATCCCGTTATTGAAGCCAGGAACTTCTTGGGCCGATAAAGATTTTCTGGAAACTTAAACTTATATTCGTTAATTTTAAATTTATTGACGGTTGGTGGGGGAGAAATTGTGGAAAAGAAGTCGAAAGGTCGTATTATTAAGAGTTAACGTGATATCGAAAACTTACAGGAATTTAATTGTTTCCTAAATTTTTATCAGGAACGCCACATTAGATATCACGCATTATCAAATCCAAGATTATACGGAGATAATTTTCCAACCGCTGAATTAATATTGAATAGTAGATGCATCTGAATTACTTCATTTTACTCGTTTCGGCAAAGTTTACAGATCACTTATATTTCCCGCTCTTGAACAGAGTTGTGATCTAATTTTGTTTAAGATTTAAATATGCGATTTGATCCGCTTTAGGCCATTTTATTTAAGAATAATTTTATGTTAAGTTTATTTACGAGTAGAGTATAATCTTATGAACGCTTTGAAATACTAAATTAGCTCTTTAGCAGTGTTTTTGTTGATATAACTTCACTGTTTCCGGTTTCATCCCGCCCTAGCTAAAATAGCAATTTGGCGGGGACAGACCTTTCCCCCCGAAGTTACTTTTGTAAATGTAAATTTATTTTATTCGGACACCCTTTCATCGGAACTTTAACTAGTGATTACATCATTAAGTTTATTTTGCCTTGGTTTGTTCGTGACGGGGGTTCATCGCCAGTAACTGTTTAACGCCAGAGTTGAATTCGTCGCCGTCAAAATGAAAACAATGGACGTACCTAGTGGAGGTAAATGGATGTGCGAAGAAACTCTTGGGAAGGTTCTTTTATGGCTTCTGTCTTTTGAAAATTCACTAATACTCGTTATTTGAATTGGGTATCTAGATGTCGACGATGGGACTCCTGTGGAAACTCCAGTTAAGAAGTTACGCCAAGGTGAGCGCTTACATTCACGCGTAAATTAGCTATTAACTATGATACAGGAATGTTCATGAGCAATAAACCTCTGTCGTTTATGATCCATTCCTATTTTACTGTTTTATCAACAACTTAATGAGCGCTGTGCAACTTCTGCACGTAAATATATCTTATTTTACGTTACTTAATTACTTTACGTCATAATCGAGCATTATTCTTATTATTTATGCTTGTCACTCTTTCTGAAGGGTTTTTGATGAATTAGCTTTCTGGGTAATCCCAACCCATCGTTGTATTACTTTCAGATAGTCGGGGAAGTATCCCTTTTCATGTAATCACTAGCATAACAAATTAGAATTTTATAATGTGTCCATTAAATATCAAGCTATCCTGCAAAGATAAGATCGCCCGGGTTCTGCTTGGTAACCTTTTATTTAAGTTTACAGTCATGCATTATTTCGTACGTAACCTCATTGTGTTGATAACTGGAATTGAGAAGTACTGAGCGTACGGTGATTACGGACTTCTCTGAAGGAAGGATGCAGTTGTTAAGAATTGCATCAGAGAACTAATATCGTTTTACTCAATTATTAACATGAGCTGTTGACAATAATGATGCCTTAAATCAAACCCTCTGATACTTGGGGATATGTTTGGACTCATTGTAAGATGCTCGAGGGGAAACCATTTTTAGTGCCATATCTGCTGTTTGGAATGTTGCCAATGGCCTACAGTCGTACGAACCAGCTTTTTGCGGCTTTGAATATAGATTCTTGTCATGAATAAGTCTGTTTGATCTTCCAGCACTTCCTGTGTTGTAATTCAATATTTGAATAGGTAAATCGTTAACTATTTTAGGAAACGCTTGCTACTTCGCTGTTCGTACTTCAATATGTCCAATTTCCATGCACATCATCATTATCTACAAATAGTAATGATTTAGCACCTAATCAATACTGGCTTGTTGAATGTGTTTTGAAAAATTTATTGTTTTATTTATGTTTTTTTTACCAGATTGGCATTTAGTTGACTCTTATATTTAGTTTTTCTATCAGCCTAAAACATATGCGTATTTTAACTGTAACATACTTCCACTGTAAATGCACCTGGAAGATACATAAATGGTTTAGCTCTGTGTGTAGTCGAGTGCATGCATATCAGTGTTGGCATTACTTAGTCACTCTCCTTTAGTGGCTCTTGATAACTTTGATCAATTTCTGCGTATTCCATTGATGAAATTTACTCTTTTTATTAACTAATTATATATACTTGTAGTAACTTTTGTTATTGCTATGAGTATAATCTGATTTCTAGGAAGCATTTGTGTTGGCTGATTTGTAATGCTTATTATACATTAGGCTAGAGAACCGGGAAATGGTATTTGAAGAAAAATGGTAAATATTTATATTGGAGAAACTTCACCTGCCCACAAATTACATCAGAATTGCATCAACAACAGATGATTTTTTAAAATCTAATCACACTCACTCAGTACTCTAGTGTTGGTGTAGGTGGAAGAGGTTACAGCTTGAAGCACATTAAGGCACTAGGGTGTCTGCCTCTCATGCATTCAGAACGGAGGGACCCTTTCCTTTTTCTGAGACCCTGGGAAGTGAGAATTTTGTAGCAAGATCCATAAGGCTTTACTGTAGATATTCAAGTATCCATAAGGGTAGTTTCCTTCATCAAAGAAAACGAAAGGCATTGATTGCGATTCGTTACCCACCATTAGTGTATTCATAATATACAAATTATTTGGTTTTAGAAATACTGGTTTAGACGAATGGCAATGGTCAATATTATCTTCATTTGAAAAAGGCCTGATAGGCGCCCATGTGATGCCACTCCATGTGACGTCACAGGGACCTAGGTTCTATACAAGTAGATAGGAGTTTTACATCGTCTGAAGTTACCAATGCTTGCATGAGGCACAGAGCTCAGGGAAACATGTCTTAATAATCACTTTTTAAAACTGGCTAAGGTCGGAAAGTTTTCTTCGTTTGATAAGGTATTAATAATCCTTATTTAAGCCAAGCGCTACCAGCTAGCATGGTACTCAGCTACCTGCTAGCATCCTGCATCGTATCAGCGCTCAGAGCCTCGCCCCAAGGTCACCTCACTAGCGGCAGCGGGAACCAGAACGATGTCACACAGAGTTTTCCCAGCATTCATACTTAGCCGTCGCGTTTTCGCGCGCTTGAAATTTTTCACTATTCATTTAATCGCAAAAAATAGATATCGTCATTTAAAAATCTAAATGTGTGAAATACGTACTCCAGGAGTAATAATCATTCGATTTAGGTAGTATAAAAATAATAGGAAACCACCCTAATATCACTATAGTGTTGTAGATCACTGAGCTGAACCTCTCTTATTTATAGAAAAGTCATTTTCCTCTTAGTTTGCCATCAATTTTTTATTTTTCAAAGAAAAATAGAATTCTCATTAAGGCTAGCCTATCATTTCAGTCACTAACTGCTTGCCTATTTGGTGCTGGGTTAGTGGTGCCCTTGAAAGGAATGTATTTTTTAAGCATTCAGCCGGATTACCTGCCCAATGGTTTTTCACTGTAAATCACTTCTTGCCCTTAGAATTTCTCATGTCCGTACAGGCTCACAATGAACTGAGTGGAGATTTTTTCTCATGCCTTTTCACGCATGAGTCATTTAAAATTTAACATAATGACAGGAAAACTTTTCTAGGATCCACAGAGTTTTATTAATAATCAACCTTGGTTTTGACAACTTATGTCATTTTCAAGGTACAAGGTCAAGTAAGGACCTTGAAATTAACATAAGTTGTTGAAACCTGGGTTGCTTAATAGTAAAATTCTGTGGACCATACAAAAATTTTTGTCAATATGTTGCTGTTTCCACAGTTCCACAAAATATTGCATGTAGTCTGAGATCCCATAAAGGTAGAGTAAAATGATATTGCTCAAATTACTACAGTTCCATTTCCTTCTCATTATCTCTTGTGCTTTCCACCTTGGTGTAATTCACCTATTGTATACCTCTGGGCATGGACACTTGCAGGGAAATCGTTAGTGGAATGCATTTAGTGCTGCCCTCAGTTTTCTGTGTTCTCTTTTTGACAGGATTTTGACGTGGTTTCACTCAAGTACTAGCCCTTCAACCCAAGGATTGATTTTTAGGTTTTATGTGGATCTAAACTTTGGATTTTTTCTTCTGTTCTTAAATGTTTTAAGTGTAAAATGTATCAATTGGTTTTCATTTTAAAATATTTATCTGCTCACAGTTGTTTTCAATTGTTTCAATGAAAATGACTTAACCTGTGAATCCAAATGCCTAACTGCTGGCAGAACGCTGCAACAGGTGACAGAAGGGAGGAGAATTGGATGTTATCACGGATTTATGTATGTGATTTTCCTTAGGGGAGTCAGTGTCACAGAAAATGGTGGAGAGGTAAACTTTTAATTTAGCATTTGGTTAGGAAGTTCTCTTGCGTTTCCATCTAGGTCAGGCTATGACTATTGCTGATATTTCGATGGCTACCTCTGCTATTGTCATCAGAGATTGTCAAGTCCACAGATAAAACTCCTTGTTCATCTCTCATTGAGACATTAGTCCTGGTGAAAATGGAAGAAGTTGACATTGAAAAATCTGAAATTACCAAAAATCCTCACTCTGATAGAACTCTATGAGAAAAAATTAGTATACATCATAGGTATTCGTGGAAACGATTTAGTCTCTCACTTTTCAACCTTATTTCTAACAGTATGGTATTTTTATAATGATTAGAATTGATTTAGTTATTTGTGCACTTTGTATGCTTTAGACTGATTTTAACGTGGAGTAATCCTTTTCGACCTGATTTTGTATTTTCAGCTCTCCTACCTTTCCAAATCATCGGATCAGGAGTGTCATCTTCACCTAGTTTATCATCAAAAAAAAGGAAGTTAGCTGATGAGTCAAACAATGGCAAAATAACCAAGAATATACGTTTGGAGAAGGAACCAGAAGCAAAAGAGAATATTTTAGTAAAGCCTCAAAAACATGATGTTAAGACCACCCCCCACTCCAGTGATGAAATCAAGTTGAAATCAAATATTGACACTCCGGAGGAGGAGGAAACTTTGTGTCTTCGATTAGACGAAGATACCAATCAACCAAATTTAAAAGATTCAGATTTGAAAAATGCTAATAATGATCCTGGAAAAGCAAAAGAGAAAGAAGCTGTTACATCAAAGAAGGAAACATCCAATGCATCATCAAATGAAGTTGTGGAGGTGTCGGATTCTTCTGATGACAATCAGGCACCTTCTTACTCGTCCATAGATATGGAGTCAGCAGACAATGATGCTGGTGATGCTAATAAAACTATTGACAGCAAATGCGAAAAGTCTGGTCTGGAGGATTCAGATGCCAAGAGCAGTATTTCTGGAAGTGAAGAGGGGTTAGCAGTTCTGAGTTCTACTGATGTTTCTACTCCTTCACGGATGGCCAGTGACTCTAAGTCTCCGACTGTTGTGTTGAAGAAGAGAGTTCTTAGCTCCCAGATGAAGGAGCAGCGTGCCAAAATCAAGGGGGTGGGTGACATTTTTTCATACCTTTACTTTAAAGTTTATTTCAGAGCATGTCAGTATTTTGTCTCTTCAAAGAATAATCAGTTTTTATTAGGTTGCTATCAGTTGACTTTGTTGTTCCTATTGACTGTGGAATTTTTTTTTTTTGTGTGCTCTTTTTGGGAAATGTTTTCATTTTTGTTTTAGCCTATGTAACATTTTTTTGTTGATAATTGATAATGGATGGCTGTTTTTATTTGCACTTATTTTTTTATGCGTCCATTTATTTAGCAACGTGAGAAGATAAAGCAGGAGAAAAAATTGGAGAAGGAGCGTCAAAGAGAAGAAAAGTTGGCTCAGAAGAAAAAAGTTCAGCAGGAAAGGTTGAGGTAAATAACACCAGGAACTATGCCTATTTTTTTATAGGAAGTTCATTAATAACCTACATAGTACTAAGTGAATGTCAAATTCTTACTGTCATGAATTCATTAAAGGCCGCATTCATTAGATGTTTAGTCTAAGTTGTCACATGTTGACATTTTTTGTGGTCTTAAGACACTGCTGTTTTTTTGTTCATGGCAATATCCTATGGTAGGTGATAGTTATGTATGGGTGGATAAATGCATTCGGACTTCTGATTCATCCTAAGCACTTTTCATCTGTAAAAGATAATGATACATAACTGGTTTATTTAAAGGTCCAATATCCCTTCAAACTGTGCATGCTGCTCAAGATTTACCTTTTTACATCCACACTATCAATTATGTTTAGAGTCGTCACCATTTATTTGTATTGGGATACTGTGATATCTACCACTTCTCATCCCTGCAGCTAGTATTAGTATCAGTAACTCAGTATGATAGAATGAATAACCACTCAGTTTTCTCTTTTAAGCTTTTGTTTGTTAGATCCGTTGTTGCATGGCACACAGCAAGCTCATTAGAAAATCCTGGTTTACTTTGCAAATATGATTTTTACTTTCTGCACCTTTATCTGTGGTTATTATTTGGATTAAAATTTTCTCAACTGTGAGGCCCCAAAAAAGTAAAATTAATACTGTGATATTGTCTCAGGAGAACAATGGAGGCTGCAGAGAAATACAAAGTACATTAATGAAAGTTTGAGTGTATACTGTAATTGAAGTCAAATGAGAATAGTAACAAAAAATGACTCACTTGTTAGTGCAAAATGCTGCAAGTGTTACCTTCTATTTATAAGGATTGAATCATCCTCATTCTTAATTTTTTTATCAATTTCAAAATACGCATTGCTTTCTAACCTGATTGTATGTTCTCCATGATAACTTAACTTATTTTCAAATGGCATGTACATGAAGTATTGGTTTTGTATAATCCAGTTAGGATTCCACCTCGTTAGTGAAGTGTTTTATTTTGTACTCTTAGCATGAAGCTTGAAGAGAAGCAGAAAAAAGAGGAGGAGCGTATGCAGAGGAAGAAGCAGAAGGAAGAGGAGAGGCTTAAGAAGGAGGAGAAGAAAGAAGAGGAGAGGCAGAAAAAGGAGGAAGAGAGACAGAAGAAGGAGGAGGAAAGGCAAAAGAAAGAAGAGGAAAAGCAGAAGAAGGAAGAGGAAAGGCAGAGGAAGGAGGAGGAGAGGCTGAAGAGGGAGGAGGAGAAGAAGAAAGAAGAGGAAGAAGAGCAGAAAAAGAAGGAGAAGGCTGCAGCTGCGTTTGCCAGCTTTTTTGTCCCAAGGAAGAGCTTGCAGAACAAAGTTGCAGAAGAGCAGAAGGTTGCCGAAAGGAAATTCATGCCATTCATGGTGAGTTATCTTAAAGAACTACAACCTGGGCGCTGAGAGTTGTCTGATGACATACAGAAGGGTCTGGTTCAGGGTACGGCGTTGCCAGGTCAGAAAAGGAAACCCCCACATCACAAGGCATCAGTGAAGAAAGGAGCCAGAACTGATGACCAGCCTGAAGGGTCAATGGAAGAATCCCTCGTTTTGGTTATTCAAGCTTGTTTCGGTGCTTTATATGCATGTGACAATGTTGTATGACTAGGCGAGGGTGTGAGGTGCCTTTGAGGGACAGTGATTGGCTACAAACCGTGCTGGTGTAGCACCCCTCCTATAGTGCTGTCATCGTACAACTTTCTTTGGCCAAAATGTAGTTAGGGGCAGGGTGCCAGGTGGGAGAGGGAATCACCCACACATATGAACTGAAGGCTTCCGTGTAGAAAGGAGCAGGAAGGGAAGACGACCATGAAGGGCCAACTGAGAATCCTTATTTTGCTCTGTCATCAGACAACTCTCGCCAACCAGACTGTAGTGTGGGATCAGTTTGGTTTTTGAGCTTGGAACAGGAATCATTCCTTTTCAGTAATCCTAGCCAGAAATTTGGCTCTGAAAAAGATGGCTTGGTGGGATAACTGTGTGCATTAGGAGACCAGACCAGCAATTAGGAGATGTGGGTGTGAATCCCAGCTAAACCAAATGATTTTTTCATGCCAAATATCTTCCTATGAATAACAATGGGAATCTGAACTGAAATCAATAAGTCATGTTAATGGTAAGACTGACTTTGTTTTTCCTCACACATAATTGTATTAAAATGAACCGCGTTTCATAGTAAGTAAATTTATCTGAGGACGTTGTTCATAGAAGTCAATGTGATTTGATTAAATCAGTTTGTTAACTGGAGATTTTGCATTCTTTAGGTTGTATCACTTTTATTTAAAGATTTTTTAATTCCCAATACTGCATTTGATGGCATATAAGACGCTCATTTTTTTCCAAAATAATAGCTCTAAAAATCACCTGCGTCTTATATATGAAGGTTTAACCACCATGGGCTAATGTTCAATACTGACTCCATTATACTTACTATATGTGTGTATTTTAGAGATGTGTGAATAGTATCTGCAAATACTCGAATGCTAGAAAATATTCGATATTGGATATCTCGAATAATTATACTATAAGTACGATCTTGAATACTTCGAATTTTGCACCATACACTGTCGCACGCTCGTTATTGGTAGTTTACTCGGAAACAACGTAGAGGACCCTAGTCATTTAGTGCATGCAGTGCCATTTTTAGGCAGGTTGATGAACTACATCAAATTCGCGGGAAAGAGTGGAGAATAGATATCGTTCGACGTGTGGAACCGAAAATGATCACGGGGAAAAACACGAAATTGAAAGTTTAGTATGCTTTGTGCAATTCTAGTATTCAAGGTATTCCAAATTTGAGATATTTGAATATTCGAGCTATGGTTTATTATTCAAATTTGAGAATTCTACTATTCGACCCATCTCTAGTTCAAACATATAAATGTGCAATATTGCTTTGATACCCTCCCTTTTCACAGCAATTGATCACTTTAAACTTCTCCTCTACATTTATGCTTTTTTCTTGATAGCTTCTTGATTTTTCTACCTGCATTCCTATTTTTTGTCATTGTTCTCTTGGTTTGTACTGCGTATGACTCTAACGAAAAAACCTACTGCTGGGCTACTGCTGCACTGTATTCCTGAGACACAGAGGGCCTACGACTGCTGGGGGGGAATGAAGCCATTGTGTTTGAGTCTCTCTGGCGGACCCTTTTATGTGTTGATGCTATTCATACGGAACTCATCTCCCCCGTGAATACCAATGACCTTGAAGGCTTGAGGGTAGACCGTCTCCTTTGAAGTCAATTCATCCAATAGCCTATGATGGCAAAAATTACATCTCAATCTGCATTGCTTTCAAAAATCTCATTTCCAGTAACTCCACGCTTAATTAATGATCTAAATTCACTAATATTAACCTGTGAAGGAGGTGAGATAAATTACTTCGGTAGGCCGGCTATCTGGACCGCTTTTGGCCATTGCACAATGGAATTCGATTGATATATAAACAAAGAATAGCACTCATATTTCGTTAAGTAGCAATGAAGATGATGAGAGCACACAGTCAACAGTAATGAAATAGGAATATTGCACCGCAGGGCAATTAATTCTCTGTTCACTTCTGGTAGTTCATTGAAATAAAAAGTTTGGGCTGTGTTTGTGTAGCTCTTTTTGTGAACTCAGAACTGAGTTCTTGGCCAACACTGCACAATGCTATCTCTGACATGGCAAGACAGACCTTAATACGAACAAGAGATGTTACAATGTAAGCCTGGCTATCAGTCACACTAATATGAGTTACTAAGTCTGAAATTCAACCAGGATATCACTAAGGCAGCACCATATGAATGAGAAATGAATTACAGTAGACTCATTATTACGAAGTTCGGGGGACCGGAAAACCGGAGGTTCGTAATAACGAATTTCGTATCGTTTCTTTTAGAAATCATCGGAAAAAATGGTATTTAATAAAAAAGATGAATTTAAGCGGAAATATGTTTAAACAGGAAAATTCGTTCCAGTTTCTCAACAGAAGACTGCGGCACGACGCAATCGAGGGTTTATATCTTCCCGAATATAGCAAGTCCGATATACGAACTGGATGCCTTTCAAGACCTTGTTCCTAAGTTGATAAACCTACAGTACGGCCGCCCGCCGAGTTATCCGATGACACACAGAAAGTTCTATGTCGGGGTAGGTGACAAGGTTGCCAGCTAAAAAAGGGAAACGCCTACAAAGGGTTCCGCGAAGAAAGGATGCGAAAGCGACGCCGCGCGTGAAGGACCCAGAGGAAAAATCACTTGTTTTGGTGATTCGAAGAAAGGATTTTTTGTGGATCAGCCATATTTCGGTGCGCCTTATGCAGTTGACAATGTTGAGAGACAAGACGAGGGAGCGTTTGGAGGACAGCGATTGGCTGTAACCTGTGCTGGCGTAGGGTTATCCGCCCCTCCTGTTGTGCTGTCATCAGGCGACTCTCGCCAGCCGGACTGTATGAAATTGCATTGAGAAGTACGGTTATCCTACAAAATGCAACACTGCATCACAACCGTGGTCTAGCTCACAATATTACGAACTGATCTAGCTGGGCGTGCGACGCAGCCGGGGCCGAAAAATATCACTCCTTGCTGTAAGGATGAACGGGCGAAACGCTGAACAGTTCCTAAATTCACTCCGGATTCTATGATACTTTGTTCAGATTGTGCCCAAAGTGAGAGTTCCTCTACGCCAAGCGAAACCGCGAAGCATCGGCCTAATTGAAAGGCGCCAAAGTCGAAATTTGAAAATTTCGAATGCTCATATCTCTGAAAATTCGTAAATCGGATGGGCATAGGAAGAGGACTAACTGTACGAGCGGTTACGAGTGGGTCACCATGGCTCCACAGGAATGAAACTTATTATGTGATGTTGCGTGTACACTGAAATAACAGCCATAATTGACGCTCTTGGGCACAGTTCACGAGAAGAACTTTAACGCGGCGCGATTACTATAACTTAAGAGTAGTGAATATCCACCTAAATGCCGTTGCTTATGCGTGTAACTTCGTAATAAAGTTCATTTTATAGCTGCCGGGACCGGGACTAAGGTTCGTAACTTCATAAAAACGAAAATTTCGCAATTACGTTTCTTTTACTATAGCTTGGATAGGCCTTTTTGTCGGGACCAACTATGTGCTTCGTAATAACGAGAACTTCGTTATAACGTTGTTCGTATTAAGGAGGGTCTACTGTAACTTCACTGGGACTGAAATTGGAGAAAGCTTTCTGATGGTCCTATTCTGCCTTTACATTTTATACCATACTATTCAGTTACCCATTACCCATGGAAGAGATAGCTTGGTAGGAATAGTCCTGGAAGCACGAAATTAGCAGTACATTGGGAAGTACATTCACATGATTGCTTATGTGTTCCCTACTCTAAGAGCCAGTAGCATATGCTATAGTGAGATAATACATGCTCCAATATTGTTTAATCATGAGTATAAGCTCATATCTCCTCTAAATGTGTAATTTATATGTGCCTTGAAAAAGAGCCATTTTTTCCCGTGACCAATGAGTATTTATTTTTGCTAAAAGGAATGTCAGACTCACGATTTTTTTTAATCAGTCTCTTTGCTCATACATTAATGATTACTTTAAACTGAACCATGAGTCTGTATTCACATTGCCTTTCCCTGTGGATGCTGACAACGAAAAATGGTACAAGTGAGATTTTATTGTAAACTTTATTTTTTTGCAGCTGATTTACTTCATGCAGTGAATATTTAATGATAATCGTGGGATCATTTTGGACCACTTAGCTTTAGAAAAAAAATCATGGCTTTTTATCTCACAGGAATGGAGTTATGGCAGAAAATAAGAATCACAATGTGTTGCATGTTGCGGCAATTTAGGGGTCAAGCCCAAATTTCGCTTGCTCATATTTCATTAACAATTGATAATTGGAGGCTAAAATTGTATGCAATCTCTAGTTATACCAGGATTTATGACCATGGCAAGTTTCATGAAAATCCGAGTCGGTGGGTGTCATGGTCTGGTTGATTTGAAATGGAATGACCCCTCTAGTGTATTTAGTATTCAATAGAAAAATTTTTTAGTGGTCAATATTGATAGTTATTTTTAAGCACATTGCTATTATGTGACGTTATTTATTATTTATATATTATTGTCATTTTGCTTTATTATGCGATATCAAAGGAGAACCCCAACTTTGGGAGCGAGGTATCGCACGAGATGTGTAGAGAACGAGATCGTAAAAATGCGATCAAACTTGTTTAATATCTTGCTTCAATTTATGTGATTGTATAAGATCTAAAAGAAACTAGCTCAAGTTGCTTGTGCAAGCAAGTGCTGTGCACTCTCGCAGCCTTTTTTCTTATGTGCACCATTCTGAAATGAGGGTATAGCTTAAAAGCTGTTGTGTCTTGTATGCAGTCAAATACAGCATATGTTTATACTTATACACAATTATAATTATATTTCATCGAAGCTCTTACCTTATTAATTAAATTTATATTTCAGGTAAAAGGTGATATGAGGCTAGCCCCCATAGTCCGTGTAAATTTAAATCAAAAAGAAAAGGAGGAGATTGAAGTAAAAATCGCCAAACAATCTGCTGAGAAGCTTTATTTAGATGAGCTAAAGGAAAAGGTGCGATGTCCCAAGACACATTGTGCAACTTGGCCTTTAAGCGAGCTGAAAGATGAAGTCACCATTGTTGGTATGTTGATCTTTTTACATAAAATGTTTTACATTTTTGTGTTGCTCCCTTTATAAGCCAGTTTTTGCCCTTCACTCCCTGTAAAGTTGTCCCTTAATTTGACTGGCTGTTTATTGTAACTTTTGGGTAGAGGAATAGGTGGAAAGCCCTCCTACTTAATTCCTCCTTAAAATCTTATGCTAATAACAGCTTAATGTCAGATTACTACTGAATGTATTTATATTTGGTCAGCCGCCTGCAAAAATAACCATGCCTCATTTTCATAGATGTGGCGATCATACCCATACTTGTGATATTTATTTATTAATTGTTTAGAGCTTTACATTTTTAATCTAATGAACTTCCAGAGCTATTAAGGAAATACTGTATGATCCATGAGTATTCCAAAGTTCATAGTACGTGCTACAGATCCTGGAAACTCAGAGCGTGGAAATCCAGGTTGAAACCACTGGAAAAGTGATCAAGATTGGATTATCGGTGTGTCAATTAATTTTTATCAATTGGCTTATCAAATAATGAAAAATGTAATAATGACGAAATTCCTGTTACATTCAAGGGAATTAATGCTTGCTATACATTTTTCTTGGCAATACTTATTAGTAAGCACAGGTGGTTTTGTGCTATTACCGCATTTGTCTCAATATAATCCCCCCTTTTTTTCCAAAATGCCCATGATAACAGTTAAGGGGGGACTATATTCAAACCCATTTTTTCTTGAAACTCAAGCCTCAAAATTAGGGGGGGGGACTATTTTCGGAGGAATACAGTAACTGTTACAGTAGACTCTCGTTATTACGAAGTTCACGGGGCCGAAAAATCGGAGGTTCGTAATAACGAAGTTCGTAAGAACGTTTCTTATAAGAATCGTCGAAAGAAATAGTGTATTATAAACGCTATTAAATTACGCGGAAATATATATAAACAAGAAAATTCGTTTCAGTTTTTCAACAGAAGACTGCGCCATGACGCAATCGAAGGTTGATATCTTCCCGAACGCATGAACTCCGATGTTCAAACTAGATGCGTCCCAAGACCTTGTTCCAAGGTTGATAAAATTACATTCCGGCCACCGAGAGTTGTCCAGTAACAGACAATGGGCTGGGTAGGGGGTATGGGAGCCAGGTAAGAAAGGGAAACGCTTGCAAAGTGTTCCATGAAGAAAAGAACCGGAAGGGACGACGAGCGTGAAGGACCCAGAGGGATAATTACTTGTTCTTGTGATTCGAAGAATGGGCTTATTTTGGTTGGTCAGGCTTATTTCGGTGCTCGAATATGCATTTGACAACGTTGTATGACTAGACGAGGGTGTGAGGTGCGTTTGGGGGACAGCGATTGGCTTTAAACCGTGCTGACGCAGGATTTTCCACCCCTCCTATTGTGCCGTAATCGGACACCCCTCGCCAGCCGGACTGCATGTAAGTTATCGAGGAGTACGGTTATTCTGCGGGATGCAACACTGCATTACACGTATGCGCTAACGCACGATTGTGGCGACCTGATCCATCGGGGCCTGCGATGCATCCGGAGCCGAAAAAATGTCTCCCCGCGGTAACGAAGAACGGGCGAAACGCTGAACAGTTCCTAAATTCACACAAGATTCAATGATACCTTATTCATATGGTGATTACAGTGAGAGTTTCACAGCGCCAAACCGCGTAGTATTGGCCAAATCGAAAGGTGCCAAATTTGAAATTTGAAAGTTTTGAATGCTCGTATCTCTGAAAATTCGTACATCGAATGTGCATAGGAACATGATTGACTGTACATCCAATTTACTAACGGTTATGAGTGGGTCACCACGACTTCACAGGAATGAAGGCTGTTATATGATGTAGCGCGTAAACTGAATAAAGAACCATAATTGACGCTCTTAAGCATAGTACAAGAGAATAACTTAAACGTGGCGCGATTATTAAAACTTAAGTGTAGTGAATATCCACCTAAATGCCGTGACTTGTGCGTGTAACTTCGTAATAAAGTTCATATTGTAACCGCCGGGACCGGGACTTAGGTTCGTAATTTCGTAAAAACGAAAATTTCGTAATAACGTTTCTTTTACTATAGCTTGGATAGGCCTTTTCGACGGGACCAACGATTTGCTTCGTAATAACGAAAACTTCGTAACAACGTTGTTCGTATTAACGAGAGTCTACTGTAATGGAAGAAATCTATGCTTCAAGCATTGGTGTTTTTCAGAGGACTTCCTCATTGGCAAGTAGGATGAATAAAAAATGCAGTAGTCATTTTGGGGAATATCAATTACACCCATGTCTCGTATAGCGCAAGGGATGCGTTCCTTGGGGTCTTTGCGCTATACGAATTTGCGTTATACGAGAGCGTTTTAACATAGGGAAGATAGGGATGCGTTCCTGGTAGCATAGGTCTTGGGTATTGAATTTCCTCTAAAACATCTATATTCCCATAAAAAGCCTTAGAAAACATTATTTCTATAAATATTTATAGTTTAAAACATCTTTAAAGATAGTATTCACGCATTCAAAGACTTTTATTCACGTTAAAAAAAATTCTTACGTGCTTTCGAAATTCCATCCTGTCGTGCGGCTGGGCTAACACCTGCTATCTCAGGGGATCGTAATGCGTTGCCGGCAGTTGATGATTTTTCAAACTAGTCTAAAAACAACTATGTGTCACCCAGGCCCTTTTGTCGCTCATCGAAATGACAGGAAAATACTACTTTAAATGCCATTTCATAGCTAGCGGAGTTTATGAATGATAAATCATTTTAATTTGAAGTCCTCCGAGTCATTAGCAGCTACGTGAAACAGTCTTTAAATGCCTTGAAACCTGACCCAGGTTTTCCTTCCCTGAAAATGAATGAACGAGAATGCATTCTTTTCCAAAAGAATATCGTCTCATCAACACTAAAAACTAGTTGAGGGGGAAAGGAGCCACTTTCAATAACAGCTTGGAGTTCATCAGAAAATGTTGTGGTGGCTGCGCTATCAACACTTGCAGATTCACCTGATATCGCCGCACTGAAAATACCTGCTTGCCGTTTAAATTCTGGAACCAACCGGAGCTTTCACTAAATGTCTCGGAGCGATTACCACTCTCGTCTTTTTGTACTGATTCACCATGAACTTTCCGTATGTGTAGACCGCTTGGTTGAAGTTGGTGCGGCTGAGGTCACTGATATTTTAGCTTCGTCTTTATTCAGAATAAGGCATCGTGAGTTTAAACTTCCGCGTAATATTGCTTTGACGTTCTCCATTTTCAAAGCAAATAACCTCTCTCAAGTCCTCTTCTAGGTTAATGGTTTTTCTTGATAAATTCTTGACTTTTCTACACGCATCCCTATTTTTTGCCATATTCTCTTGGTTTTTACTCTGTATGGCTCTATCTAAATCACCTTCTTCTGCTGAACTGTATTCCTGAGACGCAGAAGGGCTATGACTGCGGGGAGGGAACGAAGCCATTGTGTTTAAGACTCTATAGCGGACCCTTTTATGTGTTGATGCTATTCATGCGCAACTCGGTCACCGCTTCATTTCTCCCCCGTGAATACCGATGACCTTGAAGGCTTCAGCGTAGACTCTCTACCTGGAAGTCAATCGCCCGGTAACCTATGACGGCAAAAATACGTCTCAAACCGTATTGCTGAAAAAAAAACTCATTTCCACTAGCCCCACGCTTAATTAACGATCTAAATTATTTATTATCATTCTGTTAAGGAGACGAGATAAATCTTCGGTAGGCCGGCTATCTAGACCCAATGACGAGTAATACTTTTGGCAATTGCGCAGCAATGAATTTCGATTAATATATAAACAAAAAAGAAGATTTGAGGCAAGAAATAATATTAATATGCGTATGTTGATAGAAATTTCGTGTGAACTTAGCGCAAGTTCACGTTTTATCACGAGAGCGTTTAAGATTTTTGATTAGGCTACACTGCGTTGCAATGTTTCCCCGAGGAACGAATTTGCGCTATATCGAAATTGCGCTAATCGAAATTGCGCTGTACGAGACATGGGTGTAGTGTATTAAAGTGTTTAAGTTGTCCAGGATTAAAAATAATCTTCATTCATTGTTTTTATGAATAGAAGATGAAGATGATGATGTCCCACCTGGAGGTGCTGGTGATGGTGTTGTCCTAGAAACTCACCAGGACCTTCATCTACGTGCTAAACTACTGCAGTTTTGTGAGAACCAGAGACCACCATACTGGGGAACATGGAGAAAAAAGAGTAAAAAAGTCAGGCCCAGGTTTCCCTTTCAAAAGGATGAAGTGAGTATTTTATCAGGGATCATTGCATCTAAATTCTCTACATTTATTTGAAAAATATTGATGGCTTCTACTGTGGCAATATTTTATATCTTAAGGCAAGGCATTCTTTGAAGGTACATATTTTATTTCTGAAGCATTAATTTGCTGAGGAATAGTTGGCAATGGTGATATTTGATTGCTGAAATTACACTTCTTAAGAAAGCTTTCAGCATGATGAAGTTGATGATTTTGGGACTGGAATTGTCTATTCTTAAAACTGGTTATTGTGGATGGCTGGGAAGCACCAGTGAGCCAATGTGAATGATTTTTCTTGCCATTATGAAATTTTTTTTGTCTGTAAGGTTGGCTACTTGCCCCACCACATCTATCTGGACAAATCATTTTAATATGGTCCCACCAAATTTTAAGGTCGTTGTACTGATGAATGAACATAATAGCTTGAAAAATCTCCTTCCCTTGGAAGATGAATGGGGTGGTTTCCTATTATTTTTTTATTGCCTAAATCGAAAGATTATTACTACTGGAGTACGTCCACACTTTCAGATTTTTAAATGACGTTATCTATTTTTCGAGATTAAATGAAGAGTGAAAATTTTCAAGTGCACGAAAATGTAATGGCTAAGTATGAATGCTGGGAAAACCCCATGTGACGTAATTCTGGTTCCCTGCGACACCGTGTGAGGTGACCTTGGGGCGAGGCTTTGAGCGCTGATATGATCCTGGTTGCTAGTAGGGTGCAAAGTATCCTGCTAGCAGGTAGCGTATGGCTTAAATAACGATTTTTATGCCCTATCAAATGAAGAAAACTTTCTGACCTTAGGCAGTTTTAAAAGGTGATTATTAAGACATGTTTCCCTGAGCTCTGTGCCTCATGCATGCATTGCTAATCTCAGACGATGTAAAACTTCTATCTACTCGTATAGAAACTACTGTAGGTCCCTGTGACGTCACGTGGAGCGGCATTGCATGGGTGCCTATCTGGACTTTTTCAAATGCGGTTAAACTTGACTGTTGCCATTCGTCAGAACTGGAATTTATAAAACCAAATAATTTGTAAATTATGAATACACTAATTGTGGGTAACGAATCGCAAATCAATGCCTTTCGTTTTCGTTGATGAAAGAAACTACCCTATTCTGAAAATTTTTGGCATAAATGCGAGGGGCAATAATGCAACCATAATATTGATTCTATCAACATTTCTAACCACAGAGTTGTTATGAAAGTCAAAGGTGACGGAATGATTCATTTCCATGTCAGCATGATTATAATTTTGTATTACTTTGACCAATGTGGTGGGGCATAACATGCGAAGTTATGAGAGGCATTCAAATGGCATGTAATAGATTAAGATGTAGGAAAGGAAGATACTCAAATGGCCGTATAAAATTCTCTCACAGCTCGTCCACATTGCAAGTAGAAATTGTCACTGTGTTGGTGTGCGGGAAGGGTAGAGATTCATCGTAGGGACCAAACCCCAGCCTCTCCACTGGAATAGCCCAAAAATCACTCACACATTCACTCAGAACAATCAAAACAAGTTCCTTAGTGAGGGCTGTAGGGACCTCAACTAAGGTTTCTTGTTCCACAAAAAAACCAGGAATATTCACAGGAAAGGCCCGCTAAGGGTCACCAGTGGTTTGTGGATACACATGCACTCAATGACCAGTCACACGCACATTCACTCACCCACAGATGGCTGTGGGAGAATGTTATATACGTTTATAAATATTATTAATAATGGTCCATGCCAAAAAAAATTTCCTGATAACCATTTGCATAAGAAATATCCTGGGGTTGTGATGTTTTGTGGCCAGTCACTATTTTCAGTGTGGGGGTCAACGTGTTAGCAACCACTTCTGTTGTGCTTACTGTGATCCCATAATGAATTACATACACTGGAACCTTGTTAAAGCAAGTATAGGCTATTGCGAGACCCCCGCCATTACGAGAGATAGCCGAGGCACCGTCATTTGACCCTATAATAAGCATGTAAAAAAATTTGCTTTTACGAGGCCTTTCTGGTGTCAGCACTCGCCATAGCGAGAGTTTCCATCGCCGGAAAACCTTCACCAAGAGTTCCTAATCTCAGTAATTTCTTGCGATCTGTTAGAAATGAAGTTAATATGGAATGCTCAGTCTCAAATTCATGTAGTAAACTGTCATTCGATAAATTAGTAGTTCATTTTGGTGAAAATATTGTGGCATAAACATTCGCGAATGCTTGAGCTTCTTTTGTTCCTCGGGCGGCAGAAAGCAGTCAGCAGCATACCCGCACGTCCGTGCGTTGCATGAATGGAAAGCATTTGATGGTAGACACCATAGCCAAAAACATCAAATATATGTCTAAGCAAGAAAATAAAAATACAGTAGAACCTCACTTATGAAACTTTCAGCGGAAAACCAAAAAAAGTTTCATAAGTGAGGAAGTTTCATGTGTTAGGTTTTTCGGTATTTAGCATGAAATCCTTTCCTGTAGGGGCTGGTTTGTTTCCAGGATGCAATTACTCATTTAGAGGATAGAAATTGAAGTCTAATAATCTTATTTACTCACAAGCAACACTACTGATGATGTGTTACATTAAGAGAAACATAATTTTACATTCCTGAACAACATTACCCACTGTTGAACGTCTAGCATTTCTGGTAATAAGCTGCAAGGCTATCATACTGGAGAGATTTCAGAATGATGACACTAAATGTTCTCAGAGAAGCCAATTTTTGAAAAAAGTTGACTCATTAAAAGTAGTTTTCAGGAAATTCATCTTACCACCTATAGGCAAACCCAAGATGGGAGATTGAAGAAATGAAATACCTGAGGAAAGTCATCCAAATTAACCCCGTAATTAGGGAGCAAAATTTCACTAATGCATCACGAAGGCTTCACACCCTATGGACTCGGGTTAATGTCCTGGCAGAGGCAGAAAGTTTTCAGAGATGGCTGTATCCCTGCTTGAGAGTAGTGTGGATGGAACTTCCAGTGCAGATGGGATGTTAAGCCCTGGTTAAGACTTACTTCTTATAGGAAGATGCCCATTTTCTGAATGGGCACTGAAGTACTTAGGCTGTTTTTTATTGATTTTCTCTTCTACAAATCAGGGCTCTTGTACTTGAAAATACAAATTTATTTTCTTCCAAATTCCACTGGAAGTTGGCATCCATTTAAACAAATTACCATTTTTCCTGGTGTTATTCGGCAGCTCTCAATATTTTTATTTCTTATGGTGTTAGATTATTCATTCTTAACTAATTTAAGGCATAGCTTTTCATTTTTTGCTATTGCATTGTTATTCATGTTCTTCATACATGGCAAATGTGTTTTGTTTCAGAAATATTTTGATTATGAGGTCGACTCTGATGATGAGTGGGAGGAAGAGGAGCCTGGAGAATCATTGCATGGGTCTGACGATGAGAAAGAATCGGAAGATGAGTACGAAGTGGACAATGAATTTTTCGTTCCCCATGGTTATCTTAGTAATGAAGAAGCAGTTGGAGAAGATGAGGATGATGTGGTGAGTGTTTGAGGATATTTATGTATCCTGCAGATGCTTCTCTATTTAAGTCTAGGAGGAGCTTCAATGAGTCTTGGCAGGCCTGAGTCTTTACCTGATAGCTGTAGGTTTGAGTGCATATCCAACGCTTCGGTGTTGGTAGTTGTACAGTTTCATTTGTTGATACCCCCAAAAATTGAAAGGCCTCATTGTGCTATTTAAGGGTGATTTTGATAACTGACATTTTAGATAAGGCACAAAAAAAATACAAAGACTCCTAAGTTAGCCATTAAAACTTCAATATGGTCAGTCACCTAGTAATTATCACTAATGCGATATTCGTTAACGAGGTGATGAACCACTTAGTTTCCCTTCATTGTGACCTATTGTCTTTTTCTCAATCATCTGATTGGACATTGTCTGAAGCTGTGTGGCTTATTAGAAGCAGGAATGCCAACATGGCCTACAATGCTCTAATTCGCTATCTATAGGCTTTTCGTGCTTATCATGTGTAGAGATGTGCAAAACGTTAGGTTTTCATAAAAGGTTTTGAAATAAATTATTATTATTATTCAAATAAATTAGTATTTGTCCATGTGTGCATGATGCTCCACAAGGTATATATTTCTATACCATTACTCCTGAGAACTGGTTTGGATGAGCAATTCTTGACATGGCCGACATAAATTGTTCAAATTAGCAGTAAGTAATTACAGTGGAAGCCCCTTATAACGACAGCTGTTGGGAACAGAGAAATCTGTCGCTATAGTGAGTTGTCGTTGTTACCGAATGCAATTAAATCGTCACAAAAAAATCACTCATCAGGCGTCACCACGGCTGTTTCTGCTGTGAGGCGAAAATTGCAGCATGATAGCCGTTTTAAATCATTATTTTGAACATTTAATTCACTAATGATCATATTCACTTGCAATCTATGATCAAATCATATGTAATTATGCAGGATGCTATATGCCGAGGCATTAAGAAGTCGATTTTAAAAGTCCCAGCTTCAGACTCACTCGTACTGAACTGTGCATTATGAGCTGTTATTATCCTTATTTCTTGGATGCTCCAAATATAATTGTCATAACTACCAGTTATGGCTATGCATCAGACTATTAAATGCTAAAACTTCGGAATCTGTTCAAAAATTCATACCTTCTATCTTTCCGAGTAGTAATGAAAATGATGGGTGGCTGCTGCAATTGGGTGACGAAAGGAGCGTGATAAAATTTTAGGGTTCCACATGAGCATTGCAATTCTATCTTTTTCAGGTTAACGGCGGAATGAAGGTGGAAGTAATCTTCTTATGCCTCAAGTCTGCCTGTATGAATGGTTTACTATCGTGTTTCAAAACAGCAGACTCAAATGCTATCGGAATCACGAAACCGAACAGCATTACGGGATCTAAAAGCATATTAGTCATATCAATTATCTTCGGTGGAAAGGGTGAAAAACTGTTTCAAATAAATAGAAGGCCAAATGATAAATGAAGTCCACTCTTTGTCTGTCTGTTAGCAAATATTTATGTTTCGTAGAGATTCACGCAATCAGACGCAGTATCAGCGGATGTAGAGACCTCTAGCGGCAGTAGCGCTCACTTTTTGATAGGAATGCTGACTGGAACTGAGGAACGCTCGTAGTGTTAGGCGGCAATAACACAATTTTAACGTTTCTTAGTTCTATTGGTGGGTGGGCTGGGCAATTGTCAATGAATAATAGTACTTTTTTATTCCTTTCACCAATCCTGGCATCAAACGCTCGTAACCACTGCGTGAAGATAGCAACCGTCATCCAAGCATTTTTATTTGCTTCGTAAGTGCAAGGGAGAGTTTTAAAACATCGGGGATGGGCAGATTTCCCCACCACGAACGGTTTTAACTTATCTGAACCATCCATATTGGCGCATAAAAGAACAGTTACGCGGTCTTTACTTTTCTTCCCTCCTTTGCAGGGGTCCGTTCGAGTGGCGAGAGTTTTGTCCGGGAGAAGGTTAAAATATATGCCCGTCTCATCCGCGTTGTAAATATCGCAGGGGCTGTAATTGTCCAAATAGTCTTTAAGGACCGGAGCCCAGCCTTCCACAGCATTAACGTCAACACTTGATGATTCACCGGATAGTTTGTGAAGGGATATTCCTATTTTTCCTTCCCTTCCTATTTTTAAATCGTGCAAACCATCCATCCGAGGACTTAAAATTGTCTTCACCAAGCCTCTCACACAAATACGCAGCTTTAGCCTTCATCATTGGGCTGGTGATAGGAATCCCTGCGGCTCTTTGCTGGCAAAACCACGAGAAAAGAGCAGTTTCTAGCTGTGGATGCTCTCCGGGCCGCAGGTGTTTTTGAGTGCTTGGACGCCCTTCTTTAAGCACTGCCGAACGAATTTGTTCTTTTTTCTTTAAAATAGTGAACAATGTCGATGTATTAATTCCAAATCGCCTCGCTATTTCACTCTTTGAACACTCTCCACTTTCACAATCTGCAATAATTCTCATTTTGGTTTTTAAATCCAAGGACTTGCGTTTACCAGCCATGGTGCTAGCAGACGGGCGGAATAATTTTTAACGTCACTGCGGAGGCGCGGGAGGGAGATGACAAAAGAGCAATGAAATGTGTACTCGAGAAATTTATTAAGGAAAGAAGAATAGGAGAATACGGAACATGTAGACGTCGACGTTGGCGGAAAAAATGCCGTTTTAAAAGCATTGAATTCCAGAGATGTGGCACGTGGTCAAAAAGTCAACCTGTCGTAATTACGAATGGCGCAAGAGAGGAATCGAGCCATTATCGCTAATACGAATTTATTTTACATTTAAATCATAGGGTTTAAAATGGTTCCTTGGGTAGCTGTCGCTAATTCGAGCTTGTCGCTATATCCCGTACTCGTTATAAGGGGCTTCCACTGTACCAAAAAAATTATATCAAGGAATATGTAGAAAAAGCCTTCGTAATGTTGTTTGTGAATGCAAAATAATAATTCTGGATAAAGAGGTGTAATATTAAAGCTGAAAAATTTAGTACAAATTGAACTATGACCATCCATTAAGGTAGTGCAAAACTCCCGTCATCCTAGTGTTAAGATTTCTTGTTTGACTGGAATCATTTAAGATTTTCTGTCTCTCGGATTACTTTAGTATCCTTAACATTTTGCCCTTAAATTTGCATTTGAATGTTTTTCTTTTTTCTAGTCTCCAGAAATGCAAAAGGCAAAATTGAAACTTCTCGGAATGGAGTTTGAAGAAGAGATGAAACAGCAAACTAAGCAGATTAAACCTCAACTTCTTGGATGTTTCTGGTCTTTTGGCAAAGCTGTGGATGAGAATTGTAAGTTATTGAAATTATTTACCATAAGTTACTTTTTTCATTGTCACATTTTCAGCAACTTTCATTTACATTATCTGTAGTTATCTTTAAATTTTCTGTTGCTTTGTGTCCAATATTAAGGCAAGAACCAGTACTTTCATAATGAACAGGAATCACGTGACATATGCCGTGTTCTATGGTCACAGTGCATGGCAAGAATTTATATGTAGGCCTAACATGGTACATAGATGCCTATGCATAATTTACTTTGTGCTGAATTGTTATTCTACTTTCTAATTATGTTGGTATGGTTCTATTTCAGTCCTGTACCTATTATTACTGGGACATATGGATAGAAAGTATTACAGACAGAAAGTTATTACAAAGTTCAATTATGTAATAACGAACTTTGTGAGAGGGATTCTCTTAGGAATCCTAGCAAAAAACATGCATAGCAAAAATTCCTTGTCACTTCAATCTCCCGTTATTATGGTCACTGTGCAGAATACGTTCGGAGTCATGTTTATGATACAGTAAAACCTCTATGTAGTGAACCTCTTTACATCGTAAACCTCTATACATCGTACCAACCCTCTGGTCCCGTCAGATTTACTTGTAAATTTATAGGCAAACCTCTCTATAGTGAACCTCTTTATATCGTAAAACCTCTATATATCATAGCAACGAGGGACCCCCGAGACGGCCTAACTACCTCTGCATTTCGTACCGAGACAACTAGAGACCATTAATGCACCCGCGATAACGAACATGGATTGACATTTTCAGCGATAAATGTTTCACGCTTATTCTTTTCTTTTCCACCTTTACTATAATGTAATTTTCATGTTAACCATTAGTTAGGGCCATTTTGTCCCATTCGAGAGCATACCTTACAGTAAATAAGAAAAAGGCAACGAACTATCCTAATCATTTTAAGTGACAGTAAATGAAGACAGAACGCATCGTTTTCTCTCGAATCATGGTAAAAATTGCGCGATAGCACTCGCTTTCTATTACTTATGGCTTTATTTTCCTGTAATTGCTTTCATACTATGTTCAGTTAATAAAAGAGGCGACCAGCGCAGCCTATAATCCCTTGCCGGCGGAAATATTTCAACTAACTTCACTCCCATTTATGGAGACAGAATTACTCAACCGCATTGCTGCTTCCGTTTCTAAAATGAAAATATTTCATGAATTTACTGCGACTCGAAATAAATCAAATACAATTTTGCAATTATTTTATTCCCATATTTTCCAGTGTAGCACTTTCTCACTGCCGCCTTGGTAATTTTTCGATGCTTTCGTGAACGATCGTAGTTTACAATTTATTGCGCTTAGCGACAGTCATCTGTCTTGCGTGCGTATTTATGCCGCGAAATCTGACTCTTCCATCGGGAGTCCGGGACGTCAATTTCTAGCAATACTGAACGAACATCACTCCATGCGCGACAATGTTAGGTGAAGAGACAGCTAATTAGCTGATATGCCGTAGAGCAATGAAATTTTTTACTGTCGCTGCCGCATTCTGAAGTAGTTCGCCCAGCATTCACACTGGGAAATCACGTCATTTCGCAGACCTAGCGTTTCTTTGTGCCCTCGACAGAGTTTTTCTACGGAACTCTACGAGCATTGTATTCTAGAGAAAGGCAATTCGACGAAATTTTCAAAATTACGCTCAATTTCTTGTTTATTTTTTGCAATAGTCACGTGTTTATTTATTTTTTATAATCTTTAACATGTCATACGTTATAAGAATGATAAATCAATTTTCTAAAATATATTATAAGGAGTATTTTCAATTATTTGCCATAAAATATGAAAACATACGAAAATTACTTAATTAATTATAAGTTGATGATGGATTCGACAAATAAAACAAGGCGGCTGCTTGACATTACAACATTCCGAGGATTTTTCCAAGCCATCGACGAGGGCAGGTAGAAGAAAGATGTAGCAGTGACCTTTGGAATACCATCTATTTTAAACAACCGAGGAAAAACAGAAGAAACTCTATATCTAGGCTGCACAAATAAAAAACGCGGGCAGTGAAATAAGAGGATGAAAGAATTATGTTTAGAAATATAAAAGTTGTGTACTTCCCTCCAAACACTACTAGTAAATTACGACCCTTAGACCAGGGAATTATTTCTTTGGTCAAAAGGCATTATCGAAAACAGCTAGTGATTTATTTTTTATGGAGAGTGAATAGTGAAAACGACATTAAAGGTGCTCATGGAACATCCTTCAGACCATGCACAGGCTGTGCCTTTCCTCAATTTTTGAGAAATGCTTCATCAAGGCTGGGATTACGGGTGGTAGCAAACAGGAGGAAAGTGAGATGCTTGATAATGAACCTACAGTTCGATAAAATCAACAAAATAGTTAACACAAATTCAACATTTGAAGACTTTGTAAATGTTGATAATGATTTATTCATTTGTTCCCCACATGAGTTGGAAGATAGTGGTGAAGGAGATGTATATATCTTGCAGGATACAGTAAGAGATGAATTTAGAGGAAGATGTTGGTAATGAGGAATCAGTTACAGTTCCCACCAAAACAGAGGTTGAGGATTTATTGAACATAATTAAATGGTTTTTATTAAGCATGGAGGAATGCGATCATAATATGATTGTAATAAATAGAATTAAAAACATTACATCGAAAGAGTTTTAAAAAGGTTAAAGCAAACCCAATAACTAATTTATTTCTTAAAAAGCCCTCTTGAACAAGTTACTTTTACCTTTGTGTAATCATTAAATTGTAAATATATGTTCACTAATGCATGCATGTATGTTTAAATATATTAATATTATGGTTTATCAATAAAATGGTACCTATCACTAAAACCTCTCTATAGTGAACCTCCATACATCAAAATGCCCAAATTTTGGTCCCCTCCATTACGATGTAAAGAGGTTTTACTGTATATGTAATTAAATTATGAAAAAGAATAGTAAACCCTCGACATACGAACAAGATGCATTCTGAGACCTTGTTTTAGAATGTAGAATTTTCGTCAGAAGAGGACTTATAATACGCCCAATTTACGTTTGGTAATGAGTGGGTTACCATAATTCCACAGGAATGAAACTTATTATATGATGTTGCGTTGATACTGAAGTACTGAAGAAAGAACCATGATTGATGCTTTTTTGCACAAGGAGACAAGAGGATGACAATGCACGTGGAGAATGTATAGGTAGCACAATGATTATGATGTAGCGTAGTGTATATCCACCTAAAGACCATTGCTTCGTAATAAAGTTCATTTTATAACCACCAGGATTGAGGCTCATAATTTCGTAATAACGAAAATTGGTAGTAATGTTTCTTATATTATGGATTGGATTAGCCTTTGTGTCAGGACCGACAATTTACTTTGTAAAAACGAGAACTTCGTAACAATGTTGTTCAAATTAACTAGAGTCTACTGTACTAGGAAGTCATGAAAAACCATGATTTAAGTCTTCCGCGAGATTGTGTAATACTTATGGCAATGAGCATGTCCTGCATTCAGTTTGTGTACTGTAAAATGTTTTGTTTTTTATCCAGCCCGAGTTTTCAAGTTAAAATGCATTGGCTCATGATAAAAAACAATTAATTACATAGAATGGCCTATCTACCTGCAAATGGCTTTGATTTTTTAGCAAAGTGATATGTTTATCAAAATAATTTAATTGTCAATCAGTTTTTTCACGATAATCAGATATAATTATGTATCAGTTGCGGTGATAGTGTTATATAAAAAGTATTTAATCATTATTGTCAGAAGTGCAAGCAGTTGCGTACGTTGTTAAGCCTTCGTGGTAATTGCCGAAAACATTAATATATTAACTCTCCTGCATTTGTGTATTTTCTCATATTTAATCGTGTTCACTTTCACAAGTTTTAAATGCTGGTAAACTGTCCACCTATTGATAGTTGCCTGAAAGTGAGGCATTGCATAATGTACTGTCACTCTTCTTTTGGGAAGGAAACTCAATGACTGAGAATTACAGTAATTATTGACCTTATTGCATTTCTTTTTTCAGTGAATCATCAGTATGAGAGGATCCTGATGCCTTATAAGGCAGTTGTTTGTTGTGAATCCATCCCTACATCTTTTACGGCACAAAACACATCTGTAATTGGTTCTGTTAGTGGAGGTCAGTTGGATGGATCGTCTGTTGGCCGAAAGAAGAGTGTTTTCCCAGAGCGAGGTAATTATGCCTGTAATTTGATTTTTGCATGCCTTTAAACTAAGCCAGTGCTAGCCCTGTACATATTTCTTTAACTTCGTAATTTACTTAGGGTGTTAAGTCATTGTTATGTCCTCAAGTTTGTTAGGAATGAGAAAGTACCAATGTACATTAATTTAGTTAAGAATTCATTTCTTGTGTTCAATGAGTAAAATTTCTTTAAGGCCGTTTTACACGGTACACGGAATTGCGCAGGTTAGAGCTGCATTAATTTCTAAAATGGCGCGGAATTGCGCGAATGCATGAACGAAATTAGAAGAGGGGCTATTTTTCCGTCTCGCATCCACGCATTCTCGCATGTGTTTCTAGCAATTCACCGCTTTACACGATGCAATTTTGATTGCGCCTTCACACGTACGTCAGACTGCGCAATTCCGTGTACCGTGTAAAACGGCCTTTAGAATGATCCTGTTCGTGCCAGTGGGGTGAGGTATCAGCCCTCATGGGATATCCACAAACCAATCGTATTTTCAGTAATAGAAAAAATTTTAAATGCGTTTCATCCCTAGTAATAACAGTGGAAATGAGTGATATTCAATTCTCATATGTGGTGGGTGACTTGTTTTGTTTTTTGTGAATAGAAGTTCATTGAAGAAATAAAAAATTTTGCCCAATAAATTATTTTTTACTTCCCTCCTTTTTTCAATTCCTCCTCCCCTCACTTAGTGATTCAGTCCAAAGGTTGATCTTGATAAGTGATGGGAGAGCTCAGCCACAGACATGTGAATATCACACATTCAGGTTGGGGCCTTTCCTAGGGCCTCCTCACACTTTGAGGATTTTCACTTGGGGGTGTCGAAAGGCTTCACCAGTGTTGCTTTCTTCGAAAAGTAAAAACCTTCTATGGGAGAATGTAGGTAGATGGGAATAACAGTGTTTATTTATCCATAACATTAACCTCAATACAAAGATTTTTCATCTAAAAAACCTTTTATGTTATGTCATTTTAATGGTAAATCTGTCGTTAAAATTTTCAGCTATACCAGACTTAATCAGGCTGATCCATGGCAACACCAATGGGTGGAAATTCTTGGTAATGGAATTTCTCACGCATTGGAAAAAGAAAAATGATCATGTAGCAGTTCCAAAGGACAAGAATGGAGAAGAGGGAATGTCACCATCTTCCAAGAGTGCAATATCAAAGCTGAGTATAACAAGAAAAATTAAGGAGTTGGCTTCTTGGATTCAGTTCCCTGAAGGCTCTGCTCTGGCTGGAAGATATGCTTGGTGCGTGGCTGAGGAAACCAGGGCAAAGTTTGACCTTTCAGATCTGAGCGTGCCAACTGAGTGGAAATATAATCTTAAGCCAGTGAGAAAAAGTGAAAGTAAAGTAGCTCCTCCTACTTCTCCTTCAGTGGTTTCCTGTGAAGTCCCTGTAGAATCCCCAAGTTCTTCCTCGACCAAGCCCCCTTTAATTACTAAGTTCACTAAAGTAATGAGTAAAGAAGAAAGGCTGAAGCAACTGAAGCAGCCACCAAAAACTTCAGGTGCATCGACTCAATCTCCACAAGCTGGGTCACCCTCTCATCAAAAATCGGCCCCTAAGGTTGAATCAGCTATCGCATCTACTTCCGTGAGTTCCAGCACAAAGCAAACCCCTGTTGTATCAAATGGGTCTGATGGCAAAGCACGGAAGCGTGTTCCTCTGCTGGTATCAGTGCCTCGTGGTCAGGAAATTCCCAAGAGCTATTCCCTCGCATCATTTTTGAAGCAGTCTCCTGCTGCCAAAGACAGTTCCTCATCACTGGAAAACCCAGGCCTTAAAACTGAAAATGCAAGTTCGGGGCCCATTCCATGTCCTGCGAAAGATGATGATTGCATTGTTCTGGATTAATATTCACCTTGTGGTAGTGATATCCCATTATCTTCTTTGTACATAATATTATTTATCTCTAGTACCAGTGTTCCATTTTTATTATCAATTTTAATAGGAGGACCATTATGTTAAAGAAAAGTCTATTGCTGTTTTAAATACAGTCGTAATGGGCTGCTTGTGTCCCAGCTCATTAATTGTAAAGATGGCACAATTTTTTAATGTTATCGCTAGTGTACGGTGTACAATGTATATACTTGACTTTTTAACTAATGTTTTCCTAGTGAAATGGCTAAAATAAAATTATTTTATGCATCTCCTGTAGATGGTCATTTAAATAGGTTAATACCATTCATGTTTTTGACCCAATCAAAAAAAGATGACTTGCTATTCACATTTTCGTAACCTTGATACTAAGTAATGATAATTTATCCTTTATACTTAAAAAAATTTACTTGATGATCCATAGAAATCATTTAGTTTGAGAGTATGATATAGTATCTTAAAGTAGGACGTTGAGGCCGGGGGTACCTGCCAGTCTGAGATGGAATTTTTGACATTCTGTGACAAGGAAAAGATTGAGAGTATGGACAGGGCTATGTTAAACTGGCTGGGTGATCATAAAGAGCCACAGGCCTTTTGTGCAGGGTCTGGGTGGGCAGAGCCCCCTCAACGTGCGAGTAACTAGGCTTAACGTGAGGCTGGTGGATTCTGGGGTAATAGTCATTCTTGTTAAATGACAGCAAGCAGTAGTATAAATATTTATTTCACTTTTTCCAATATAGTGGAATATAATGAACCAATTCAGCCACTGAGTAGGCGAAAGCTGATTTTTAAAAGTAGAAACTCTCTAGCCTAGTTCTAAGGTCGATAAAGCAACCATGGTCGCATCTTAATTAATTTTAGCTAACATTATGTAAGTAAATTTCGCGTTCCCAATTCCAAGCAACGTTGAATCCACTTCACTGGCCGACTTGGATGTTATACAATAATTCTACGAAATATTATTTTCAATAAATACAACGGGATTCATAAAATAATCAAACCTAATTGTAATTACTGAAATTTCTCATGCCGTCAACATTATTTGCTGGTGTAATATTTTGAGTGCTGTTCCGGCAACGCTGTCGCCACATTTCCGTATCTTCACGTGACGTGACGTGAACGAAAAAAGAAGACTGCCGTTCCGCAACCCATGAGAGGGGTGTTTGCGGCGGTGTCCTCTCTGACTACATTAGTTGAAAGTTATTTATTGGGATATGTGAGAACTAAGACATGGTTTGATGCTCGAGGGCATGAAATTAACTTGCACCATTCTTTGTACACGGTTGATTTGTCGTGTTCGTTCGTAAAGGTCGGCCAACATGTCAACTAATAACATATATGTTGCTGATCGCCCACCCTCAGCTGGTGAGGCCGAGTTAGCGACCGACCCTTCTCTTGGTGCCCTCGTCTTTCTGTCAGATTATAAAAAGTGAGTAGTTATAATTTGATGTATTTAAATTTAAAATGAACCTTGAACAATGAACAATTTCATGCTGTGAACGAGGAAACTTTGTTTATTGGTGACTTTATTTTTGTTGTCGTAGGGACTATACATGGATTTCCTTGGTTTTAGGCCTTTACATTTATATTTAATGGTACTAATAGTCTCGTATTCACTTATATCATGCTTGCTCTTATTTTGACTCATCTTTGATACCTAGGCATGAAGACTTACAGCAAATGCTTGACAGTAATAAGGACAGTCTCAAGCTTGAAGCTATGAGAAGGATTATCAGTGTAAGATTCATAATTCTCTATCAGTGTGGTGTATTTTAAGCTAGCTCAAATTTCATATATTAATTTCTGGCCCTATTCCATTAATTTATAGATGATAGCGAAAGGGAAAAATGCTTCAGATCTTTTTCCTCCCGTGGTGAAAAATGTTGTCTCCAAAAATATCGAAGTGAAGAAGTTAGTTTATGTTTACCTTGTACGTTATGCTGAAGAACAACAGGACTTGGCTCTACTGTCAATATCTACTTTTCAAAGAGCGTTGAAGGTAATGTATTTAAGGTTTTCTATCCTTTCTTGAAGTGAATAAATTATCTGACCATTTCATTATTTACTCTTAACTGATTGAGACTTTGTATGTATTTCATTCATTTTTTATCGGAGTAATGTATCTATGCGTTTGTTCTGCAAATGAAGCAATATTACTCTTCATTTCAGGATCCCAATCAACTAATTCGAGCCAGTGCGTTGCGAGTTTTGTCAAGTATCAGGGTGCCAATGATTGTTCCAATTGTAATGCTTGCCATTAAAGATTCCGCCTCTGACATGTCCCCTTATGTCCGTAAAACAGCTGCACATGCTATTCCTAAACTGTACAGGTAAATATATTGCCTTTGTTTTACCCATATTTAAATTTGTGGGATCAAATTAGAATGGTATGCATGCTGTTCTTCTTATGGCAGAGTGATTCTTGTTACATAATTATTCCTGCGTATGGTCCAGTTTTTATGTAGAACTGCATTCACAGCCTATTGACGTTTCTGTGATTAAGAACATCTTAAGAGATTAATGGGGTGGATTGTAAATGTACAGTCCAGCCGGCGGGAGTTGTCCGATGACAGTTCAGAAGGAGGGGCAGAGAATCCTGTGCCAGCATGGTTTGCAGCCAATTGCTGTCCCCCAAACGCACCTTACACAGTCATGCAATGTTGTCACATGCATATGAACCACTGAAACAAGCCTTAGCCACCAAAACAAGCCCTTTCTTTGAATCGCCAAAACAAAGGATTCTTCCTTTGGGTCTTTCACGCTCATGCATAGTCCCTTTGGGCTCCTTTCTTTACAGAACCCTTTTGTTCACATGTGAGGTGGGTGTTTCCCTTTCGTACCTGGAAACCTTACCTAACCCCCCTATCCCGAGCTAGACTCTTCTGCCTGTCATTGGACAACTCATGCCGGCCGGGTTGTAGTCTTGATTATTGCACTATTTTGTTGATGTGGAAGATGTCCATTGGAATTGCAGTATTTTTTTATTGAACGAAAGTGAGAACAAAACAAAACTTACATTCCAGGATTTTATTATTGGTGTGTGTATTCTCTAAGCTTTGCTCTGGGATTGCCCTGATGAGATTACCTCATTCCACTGAGCACCTACTTATCTGGGGGGAGCCTTCAACACTTCTTGCTCTGGCTATTAGATCTTTCTTGAGCCATTGTGCCAATCCTTGTTTAACCAGTCTGCCACTTACTGATAAGGGACAAGATCTTGTCTCTCCACTGTTTGATTGGTCACCCATCCAACCTTAGTCTGGGCCCAACACATTTCTTTACTTTGGTGACTTAGCGGGGACTTGTGTCAATGACACTTGGTCCTTGCCCAGATGCAGCAGAGAATTTGAAGAAATAAATCAGCTTTCGTTGAGTCTGCTTTCTCCATATGAAACCTCTCTTAGATACTGTCCTGATCAATCTTTCTCCTAGCTATTTCTCTCTTCTAATCTTCCCGGATTTCTATTATCTATAGATTCTCCCGTATGTTATCCATCTGTCTTTTCTTCGATCTGCTTCTTGGTCTTTATCCCTCTGGGTGCATACAATTTTGCAAGCTTAAGATATTGTTCCATATGTCCTATCCATTCCAATCATAAACCGCCGATGTTTACTTGTAAACTTAACATTGATAGAACTAAGCAACCTAGAACATCATCTCATGTTATGTTGCTAAGAATACTATCATAACCCGGCAGATGTCCAGTGCCTATTTCTATGACGGCTCAAAGTAAGACACGTAGCTATTTAAGTTGACTGGGCTGCTCTCCAGGGTTGTTACAGGTCAGGGTAATTATCGATAATTCAGGGAAACTCTCCCGTGGCTTCAGGAAAATTTATATATTTTGAGGCACAAATCAAGGAATAATTGTTGTGTTCTATGTTCCAATCGCAGAAGGTGAAATATAAAGCAAGGTGTTATGTTTGTGCTTATTGACTCATAATTGTTATAAAAATGTATTCTTTGTTTTAGTCTTGATCCTGAGCAAAAGGATGAGCTAATAATTGTCATTGAGAAACTTCTCTCTGATAAAACTACATTAGTGGTTGGGTCAGCAGTCATGGCATTTGAGGAAGTCTGCCCTGAAAGGATTGATTTGATTCACAAGAATTATAGGAAATTGTGTAACCTCTTAGTGGATGTAGATGAATGGGGCCAAGTGATAATTATTAGTATGCTGACTAGGTATGCAAGAACGCAGTTTGCTGATCCCAATGCCGATGTAAGTTTGAATGGTTTTTAATTTTTGTTAATAGACGTGCTCTGTGCTGACTATGTTAATGCTTTTAGTTGCTTTTTAGCCCATTTTATGAATTTGTTGTGACTTAGATAATTATAACAATTACATAATGTGTTGGTACTCGGTAGCTGTAGAGCTGCTCATGTAATCCTACATTATCTCCCTCTTTCTAGGATGATGGCGATGACAATGAAAATAAGCCATTTTATGAAGAAGAAGATGATATAGATACTGAAAATGACACTGGGAAAGATGATAAAATAAAAAAGTCTTACTCTCTAGACCCAGATCATAGATTACTACTGAGGAATACAAAACCACTTTTGCAAAGTCGTAACGCCTCTGTAAGTAAATGATGCTCTTAACAGTGTGACTATTTTTGTCTGTAGACTTAATGATGCTGGAGGAGTACTACTGTTCTTGCTGCAAGACAAAGTACTTCAGTTAATGGAATGGTATCTTGGTAACAAAATCATCATAGGTTGTAAAATAAATTGAAGATGAAGTAAAATTTACTACGATTTCTCTATGCTATTAAGAATTCAATCAGTTGATGAGCAATGTCTTTATGTAGCTTCCTCTGAGAGAAATGGTGCTAATATAATAATATAACCTATTTGAAAATAAATTCAAAAAGCTGCCAGTAATGTAACATGAATTCTTACTCTATAAAAATAAGTTTAAATGAAAATTCTGGAATACCTTTCTGTAAAAAAATCAATACAGCTTCTTAAATCAACACAGTAAAACAGAAAAATGTTTCCTATCCACAAGGCTAATTAATATGTGAGATAACATATCATTCTACTAGGAGATATTTCATATCCTTGACTGACTAATGCTGGGCTACAGCCACTTAGCACTTCTCACTGCCAGTATGTATTTGGATAAAAATAGGAGTTCATGTTGGTAAATCTATGGTTACTGGAGAAATATGTGGTTTGCGTGGAGAACAACTGCTTTCAAATGCAAAATGGATACTAAAGGATTAAACTTGTCAAGTTTATCATTTTTGGTATACCTCATGAAATGAAGCAAAACAATAGTACATATTTATTATTTCAACTATGTTCTGTTATGTACTTTTGTCATTTGTAAAATTGAAGCAAAACTTCATCGATTTTTAACTCTCTTTCAAACTGGATTGGTTAAGATTAGTGTGTGGCCAATTATGGTGTTTTGTATTGTTCTATGTTTTTCAGGTGGTAATGGCTGTTGCGCAATTGTATCATCATATGGCTCCAAGATCTGAAGTTCATGTAGTTGCCAAAGCATTGATTCGTTTACTGAGATCACACAGAGAAGTCCAGTCCATTGTTTTAAATTGTATAGCATCTGTATCCACCAAAAGAAAAGTAAGTTCATCTAGCATATAAAATTATTTTTTTTTAAATTCTATTCAGAACTAACAACAGAAAAACCTGATTATTTACTGTTCAATGATTGATTTTTACTTATATCGTGATAAAATTGATTTTTTTCATTATTCTTCCACAAGTTTTAAGAAATATGTACTAAATTGTGTAACTGTGTGATATGTGACAATGTGATACCATTATATAATTTTAAAAATATTTAAAAAGACCTCTGTATACCTATATATTTTATGTATCTATCTTTTCAATCTCAATTTATTGATATTATCAAACTAGTTAAACTTCCTTATGCATAATTACATATGTATATGTATAATATTTTCTGTAAACTGGAAAAAGAGCAACATCCCATTGAATAAACATTATTATTTTATTATTATTCTTGCTTGTAGAATTTTAGAATGTTAATTCTGGTATGTAACTTTATAACTTTGAATAGCCAGAAAAACTTGATGTTCTAATCCAATAATGAGTCTTTTGAAGTAGCACAGTATTCATTGAATTCAATGCTTGTATGTATTTTTACAGGGAATGTTTGAGCCATTTCTTAAGAGTTTTTTCGTGAGGACCAGTGATCCTACTCATATAAAACTTCTAAAGTTAGAGATTTTAACTAATCTAGCCACTGAGACAAGTATTTCCGTCATCCTCCGAGAGTTTCAGACCTATATTTCTAGTAATGACAAGGAGTTTGTTGCTGCAGCTATTCAAGCCATAGGCAGGTAAATTTACTGCTGACTGTGTTTGGTATTTAGGTAATGGTTAAGTGAATGAAGTATCCTTTTTTGACTTGAATGGTATGTTTCAGGTGTGCATCAAGTATTAAAGAAGTTACTGACACATGTTTGAGTGGCTTGGTGTCTCTCCTATCCAATAGGGACCGTAAGTACTTCTGACTCTTCATATTTTTATGTACTTCAATTTTCTTAATGACAGTGTTAATTGGATAAACATGGATAAATTTTTCTTAAAGTGAATCTATGTTGGTATTTTTTTCTTTGGACTGCTTACTTTACAAATCTATATAGCTTTTGGAATGTGATGAATACATATGAGTTATGGATTTCGGGTGTTCCTCCGTGTTGTGTTGTACATTGATGACGACAGTTTCTCCAGCCATCTTATTGACGTCTTCACGTCAGAAGGTTCATCTCTTCCAGCAGAATGGCTGGAGAAACTGTCATCATCTATGGACAACACAACGTGGAGGAATGCCCAAAAGTCATGACTCATATGGAGAAAAGCTACGGAAACCTTAGATTCAATGTGATGAATACACATGGAGGTTGGGTTAATGTGGTGGCTAGTTTGTTGGCTTCAAATCCTGGTGGTATTGGATATATTTCAAAGACCTGTGATACCAGATACAAGGGCCATTTTTTTTCAACCTCTGATGGGTCATGGTCAGAAGACGAAGCGATTGATTAAAAATTATTTCATTGCTAAATGTTAAGCACACTTGTGGTGTCCTTTCGATATAATCACCTCTACGCTTGAAGATTTGGTCGTGCCTGTGTAGCTTTACTATACCTTCTTCATGGACCTCTTCAATGGATCTCTGTAGAGTTCACCTGATGATGACATCTAACGTGGAAACCATGGTCGTAAATTTGTGAATAAATATTAATATGAAAGCACAAAGTTCTTCTTTTTAATGTTAATGATGAATGACTTTCACCAAGTTACGCCTCAAACAATCAATTTCTTCATGGAATGTTGCTGCCAATGACTTCCAATGAATTATGCCTTTTTTCTGAAGCTTTGTTCGCCCGTTTGAAAACGCATGCCATCTAGCCACATCTTCATATCATGGTAAAGATGGAAGTCTCCAGGCACTGGGACGGCATTGCACGGCGGGTGATTGAAAATGTCCCACTGAAAATGCTCAAGGAGCAGTTGGGTTGCATCAGCACTGAGATGACGGGCATTGTCATGGATTAGAACACTTCCCGAAGTCAGCATGTCTCTTCTTTTGTTTTGAATGGGAATGGACGTAATTTTTCACTCACAAGCCACATTGCATTAAAGAGAAATTCTCTTTTATCGGCATAAAGGCCAAGACATGTCAATGCAATAGCCATTTGGCAAGTTTTCTGGCTGTATCTCTACAGTGTTTTTTTGGCGGGAGAATCAATTGAGGCAGTGTAGTTAATGAGATTGCTACTAACCTCAAATTAACAACTTATGGTCAGAAATTACTTGAGAAGTGGTAAGAGTGTTAGATTGATTTGATGCAGTCTCAGATTTTTTTGCTAAATTTTTTTGGCCATGAAAATGTATGACCTCCATGTATTGATTGTCATAATTATTATGTAGTACTTAACCTCAGTTTGTAAGGATTTTCAATGTGTTTTTATACTAATATGTGAATACAAGTTAAAGGAAGAACGGTGAAAATGAATACTTTAATTTACCTTTTCATATGATTTTATTTTTTCCGCTTTGCCATGGTGTACAGTTTCACAATTTGCGTTTCCATGGTTATCAATTGGAAATTTTTATCTAATCATGCATTAGAGTTCAATTGAATTAATGTGGTGACATGATATACGCGTTAATTTACTACGTAGACCTGAGTTCTAATTTCAGGGTGCACAAATTTTTTCAAGAAACATTTTCTCAAGCGAGGGAATGTTTAGATTACTAAAGAGAATAGTAGAACTTGTGCTTATTAATTTGCTGATTGAAAAGAAGGATTAAGATTGTTTTACAAAATTTATGCCAGCAACTATGACTATAAAAGCGATATAGGAGTACTATAGGATTGAAATACTTAGAAGTCCACTCGACCTAATGCGATGACGATATAAAAGTGTGTCACAACAATAAGTGGTGAGATTTTTAAGGCCCTCTAGGTTTTGCGTTCACAATAGAGTATAACGTCAACTAGTTTTTTTTTCAGCCCACCATTTAATTGCACGAATCCTTTCAGAGAGATTAGTTGGATCGTTGCATTACTTGATAACCAGAGGACGCATTCAACGCGAAACCCAAGTGAAGTAGTATGTGATTATAAAGGCTATTTACACTATATAACTCAACAAAAACATCATTTAATGATGCAAAAAAAGGTAAATTAACGAAAATCGATGATTACAAAATGCGCACACTCACTAAAGGTGCAAATAAGTTTTCAAACCTGACAGCACAAACGAGAATATCGAGGAGAGTGTGAAGTCAGTGAATTCTATTAAATAATTAAGACCGGAATTAATCGAAAAATAATTCTTAAGTTTCTAGTAAAACACGAAATGTGTGACTACTAGCACCAGTCTTTGAACTGTTCAATGACGCTAACGCTGGGTTTTTATTCGCCTATTACCACCAGCTCTTTTCTGAATCCCTTGCCTTTTAAATGTAGCCATTCTTAAAAAGGATAAGACCACACTTGCCCTATTCTTAACTTTAATGTGACTCATTATAATTTAAAAAATTATATGATGCTGTTGCATGGAGTTTAAAGTGATTTGAGATCTATGCATAAAGAAATAAAAGGAGTAAATGACTTGAAAAAAAATATGACCAATGTTTTCCACATCTGGGATTCGATCCCGCAACCTCTACAAACTAGGTCTCACGTTTACTCCACTAGTCCAACACCAAGTCTGGCAGCGGAGGTATTAGAATATTGAAAATACGAACCAACAGTGAAAACCGGGGCAAGTACACAGTAAATGCACACGAAATAATCATTAAATCCGACACAAATCGAAACAGAATGATCAATTTGCAAGTAACTACTCCCTCTGAGGGCATTCATCTTCATAGGCAAACAAATTATTTTCGGTGAATGACCAAGGAAAACGAAAAGAGTAAGTGAAACTAAAATTTCTCGAGAAGCCACAAACTTTGTCCTAAAACTTTTGAAAGGGACTGTACATTGAGATAATTGGCACATTTACTTTTTATTCTATCTCATTTAATTATTAATTAAAACCAATTACATATTTATGACTAAAATTTTGCTTTTTGAAGCTTAATAAATATATACTCCTGTTTAAGAGTGATCTGTGCTGAGATTGAGTATTCATTTACTATTTTCCTTAGTATGCATTAATCTTGGGCGTAATCTGGTTGAATGTCATTCAGTCAAAGTATAGGTCTGTGGGCAAATCGAGAAATCTAGCTCTCTGTGGCCACCTCTGCAAGTGTTCAAAAGATAGAGACAGAACGTGAACTCAGAAGGGCAGTGTGCCTCTTGATGGGGAGAGTTTGAGTTTTGTGCTTGGTTGCTGGCCTCTCATTCTTAGTGCTGCAATCTTTAGATTGCTGTACTGAACAGGGTTCCCACTCGACCGTGAAAACCTTAAAACCGTGAATAAGCCGTGAATTTCGTCTACCGTGAAAAAACCTGGAAATAGCCGTGAATTTCGTCTACCGTGAAAAAACCTGGAAATAGCCGTGAATTTCGTCATAAAACCTTAAAAATCTCTCAAACTTGATAGTATAACAACGATAGATGGGTTAAAAGAAAAAAACCATATTTCAATCATGTTTCAGGGTCATTCACGTGCAGATACTGTCCACGCATTTACCTGCACACGTGTATTCGAAAGCGCAAAACTATTAATTGGTCCGTGTGTGCCATGACAGCACATTGACCTTAAGCCTGCGATTGGAAGACGTTAACCCTGGCAAAAAATCAGGCACTTCTTCACTTGCCTGCCACCCTGCTCTCTTCATTTTCCCACTCACACCCTTTTAGCCGGACATGAATTTTGCTAACGATAGGTGATGTCATGAGAGATAGCACTGTCATTGCTGGGTTTGCATTCAAGGCATCTGTCGCTTTTGTTACATTTTTAGTTAATGTGCGGCCGATGATTGTTACGTAATCAATATTTCTGCCTAAAATGCCCTATCTACAAACCGTGAATTTGATGACATTTAGACCGTGAAAACCTGGAAAAAACTGTGAATTTTATAATGTAGTTAGAGTGGGAATCCTGCTGAAGTCCTCCATTTCTTCCTTTCTCAATCTAGTTCCTTGTAGAATATCATATTTATAAAAACTGAGCAATTTTCAACTTTGTCTATTTAATGCAAAAGGTTTTAATGTTCATCAAAAACAGTATTATCAAAATTATAATCGTGATAAATCTAGTATTATTTCTAGTGCAATGTAATTCCAAAGGTGATTATCATATTGCTTGCTCCTTTCTGGACTGTACATGAGATACTTTTTTGCCATAGATAGTGTTTGAATGGATGGAATGCAATTGAAAGAATCATATTTGCTAAAAATTAGGAATCAATCCACCAGTGTTTTTAAATGTTTGTATTTAGCATTATACTTATCCCTTTGAAGAACATTTTGCTAAAAATTGGTGGCAGGTCATTGAAATATGTCATTTGAATTATCTTTCTAGATGATGTTGTTGCAGAGAGTGTTGTTGTGATAAAGAAACTTCTTCAAACTCAACCGAGTGAGCATAGAGAAATTATAATTCATATGGCAAAGTTGGTGGATTTCATCAATGTTCCCCAAGCAAGAGCTTCTATTCTATGGCTTTTGGGAGAGTATTCCGACAGGGTACCAAAAATTGCCCCTGATGTTCTTCGTAAAATGGCTAAAAGCTTCATAAACGAGGTGAGTTCTCTTTTTGCTTTGTTGCTTTTGAATTAACTTAAATTTGAGTTTGCATTGATTACATTTTAATGAGGTATTTGAAATTTTAATATTTAGTGTTCCTAATCGTATTTTCTCTTCTCTTTATCCTCAGGAGGACATAGTCAAATTGCAGATTTTAAATTTGGCCATTAAGTTGTACCTTACTAATCCAAAGCAGACTCATCTTCTGTGTCAATATGTCTTCAATTTGGCAAAGTATGATCATAACTATGATATTAGGGACCGTGCACGCTTTCTGCGGCAGTTCATATTTGCTGAGAATAGTAAACTTTCTAAGCATGCTAAGAAAATTTTCTTGGCCTCCAAACCTGCTCCAGTACTTGAGTCTCGATTCAAAGGTACAGTGTATTGTATTTACATGGATAATTTTTAGTTTATGTATCCTGGTATATTTGGATGTTTATGACTATTGGATTTAGCTACTGATGTATTTAGTTTTTATTTGAATTAATTACTGTAGAAGCTCTAAAATTCTTGTGTTCTTAAAATCTACCTGTAGGCATGGAAACATGTCCTTGATCTTAATGAATTTAAAGTTTCTCGTCTTGTAGATTTTTTCAAGGGGTGCAATTGTACCTTTGTTTTACTCTTTGGTAGATCAATGGAACTTTAAAATCTTACTGATAAAATCATTCGATTTTACTTCTTCAATTAGTATAAGAAAGGAAAGACAATGGCAGGTTCCACAATTTATTAAATACTGCAACCAGTTTCAATACATAGTCCATAGGCTTAACAATCAGGCCTGATGATGATACTATGTATTGAAACCAGTCGCAGTACAGTGGAACCTCGTTAAAGCGAGTACGGGCTATAGCGACACCCCCGCTATTACGAGAGATAGCCGATGCACCGTCAATTGGCCCTATAATAAGCGTGTTAAAAAATTCGTTTTTACGAGACCCTTTCGGTGATGGCTCTCGCCATAGCGAGGGTTTCACCGCCGGAAGACTTTCATCAAGACCCCTTAACCTCTGTAATCGCTAGCGATCTGTTAGAAATGAAGTTAATGGAGTGCTCAGTCTCAAGTTTATGTGGTAAACTGTCGTTCGATAAATATAATGATTGACGAAACAATGCTTTGCATGATTTTTATTCAGTGCGGCGTTATAAATTCTTTGAATAGTTAGTCATTATTTGAGTAAGGAAATTTAGTGATGCAAAAAAACATCGCCTTTCGTCTGGATTTATGCTTACGTTTATCGGATAGATGTTTATCTGTCGCCGCACCACTCCTGTTCCTGTATATCTGTTTGCAACAGGTATATGGGCTATTATTTGCTCCACCTCCGGTAAAGCGACAATTCGCTATAGCGAGTGTTTATTGGTGCACCGTGGGGTGTCGTTATATCGAGGTTGCACTGTATTTAATAAATTGCGGATCTTGCCAATGTCTTTCCTATCTAATATATCATGAAGGATTTCTATCATGTTTCACCTGACACGATTGACTTCTTCAGTTATTAATATAAGAACCTGAAATTCAGTATTCTGATTAGAGTCTTGATTGTGTTTGTTGAGATGCTGAGAAATGTCTAATCACATTACTGCATGACTGAACATTGCTTTGAATTCCGATGCCCTTTTTCCACTATCTTTTACCCTTTATACTTATGCTAAGTCTTACATACCCATCATTCTACTAGTTTTATTGGATCCATTTTAATTCATGGTCTATTATTGTGATCTTACCTTGAACCTGCGATGCACAATTAGTGGAAGCTTAAAACTACAATAAGTCCTTGACTTACAAGCAAGATGCATTCAGAGACCTTATTTGTTAGTTGAAAAACCTAATCAAGGCATCGAAAAGTGTTAATATCCTGCAGAATGCAACGCTGCATTACAATTTTGGGTTAACGCGAATGGTGACGAATTGATCTAGCCACACATGCGATGAGGCTGTAGCAAGCAAAAAATTAAAAATCGATCATTTATTTAAGTCCATCATTGCTTGAAGGAAAAACTAATTCCCATACCTCTCCATTTGGTAAAATATCTCCTTTAATTTTTTTTTTCAGTAGGACCTAGAAAATTAGTGAGGTTCTGAGATGTTCTATGTGTTGCTCTGAAAGATATCTGTTCTTCGATGCTCAAGCAATCATTGCTGGCTCTAAGCCTAATTCGTTCAAAATCTTTTTAACACTTTCTATGTGCTTGTTGTAGTTTTTGACAAATCACATAACTTTCCTTTGTATTTTAATAAGTTCATGGCTTAATTCTTTTTGTACCGAATCCATGCTCAATATTGATTCATTTTTTACTTGAATATCTTTGCACCAATCTGAAGCTATAATATTGCCTCCAGTTTTGGAATTTGATCTTCCTTGGTGATACTGGTGTTCATTTTGCAGTATGAAACATCTGGGGTTTAATTACACTAGCTATTCCAAATTTGAAACATGTTATTATTTTTTTTCTTTACTAGATCGGGACCATTTTCAGCTGGGATCTTTGTCTCACTACATCAATTCAAGAGCTGTAGGGTACCATGATTTGCCTCCATTTCCGGAAGTTCCTCCTCCATCATCAGTTCGCGAAGTTGAGCCTCCAGTTGTATGGAAAGAAGCCGTACGAACCAAGAAGCAAGCTATTAAAAAGAGATCATTTTATTCCGAGTCTGAAGAGAGTAGCCCAAATAACTCAGATGATAGCAGTGAAGACTCAAGTGATGAGGAGGATAGCTCAGAAGAATCGAGTGAGGAGGATGAAAGTGACACATCTGAGGAAGGCGATGAGAGTAAAGATTCCAGTTCTGACGATGGGAATGATTCCAGTAGTGACGAGGTTCAGGTACATTGTCTATTGTTTCAACTGGATGGTTGCCTCGTGTTGTGTTTCCCATTGTCAACTTCAACTCTTTCCCATTCAAAGTATCTTCAAATACCCATCTCGAATATTCTACTTTGGCTCCAACCATATGACTTCATCATTATTTTGCCATCAGCAAGTGTTGTGGAATGTTTCTGAAGTATATAATGCCACTGTATGTTGATTTTTTATTTGGAAATTACTACATAAAAAAACATGAAATAACTTGAAAGGATAAAAATGTTCGTAAAATTGTTCATTAGTGATATTTTTGTCTAAGGTTATGGTCATTACTATTATTGTTATTGGAGATAGTTGATAAACTGATCACTAAATTTATTTTTGACGTATTAGATTTTATATTTTTTGTTTTTATTTTTGTGCACAGGTCACTTTTTTTATAATTTCAACCAATCCTCATTTAAGCGTTTCACAACACATTTTATTTTTGCATCTGCAGGGTTTCATAACATGACTAAAACTATTTGAACTTTCAATTATAAGTTGTTTGGTGAAAGGTTTGAACGTTTTGAGTTGTTCATGTTAATTTATTTTAAATATTTTAACTCTGAGTTACAAAAATAAATGCTGCAAAATTTTGGCAAGAGGATTGGTCAATTTTTAAAATGCAGTGACCTGTCTCCTAAATCAGCAACAGTCACATGTTAATAAATAGGTTAATGTAATATTCAAAAATTTATATATATCTTATCAGAGTACGTATTAATGTATTCATTGGTTCTCCTTTCAGGTCGTGTCCAAGTCTAAAATAGTATTGTCGAAAAAAGGGCAAAAGAAACAAAGTGAAGAGGATGAGGGCTCAATAGATTCGGACGATGAAGATGAAGATGATGAGGATGAAGATGACGAGGAAGATGAGGATGATGATTCTGAGAGTTCAGTTGAAGAGAAGCCCAGTAAAGCTCAGTCAAATGGGAAAACAAAATCTAAACCACAGGCACCTAGCAAAGCCAAGACCAATTTAGATCTTTTGTTGGAGTTAGATGATGGTAAATTACGTTATGTTTAATTTTTTAATTATGATAATGTTTAATTTTTCTTTTAATCAATTTTTAGCTAAATTTTATTAAAGGAGTTTGGAATATACGGTACTAAACCTCACTTCAATGAAGTGAGCGAAAGTAGATTGGACCATGTTCATTAGATGGCAAGCAATACAGTTACTAGTCTCTCAATGCACTGCTGGTCTCTACGGAAGGAAGTCCTTTCTCGGTCGCTGTTCTGTCTCTCTCTCGCAGCACCTTCCTGGTGCTAGGCTCCATGTACCCTGGCGGCATTGACAGGGACCTCGGGGCCCCAGGGTAACAACCTCAGCCAGGTGGCTGTCCCTGGTGGTGGGGCTTCAAACTAAAAGCTCCACCACATTTACCAAACGGTGAAAATTAAAAGTGTATGTAAAGCCAATTATGATGGGAATCAGTCTCTTTAAAACTAGTTTTTCGGTTGGCTAGGCAACCATTAATCATTTTAAGACATATTCTCATTCCTGTTGATGGTTTCCTAGCCAACTGGGAAAACCTGTTTTGGAGATAATAATTCTCATTTTAATTGGCTTTAGGATGCACATTTAAAATTTTCATTTCAAACAATTAGCAGGCCTACCCAATTTTGTTCTGTAAATTGGGGTTGATTAATTTATGACAGATTTTTTTTCCAAGTTCTTGGCCTAGTGCAGACATTGAAGGACTAAGAATATGGCTTGGTGGAGTAATTTTGCGATATTCCCTGCAATTATTTTGACCACTTTCATTAAAATTTTGAACTTAAGAAACCTAGAGCACATAACTACCACATGTTAGCTTGGAATTTATGTTAAGACACCTCTGGACACTTCTGATAGTATTTAATTTCCTTTAGGGTAAAGCCTGAATCACACGATCATTTTTTTTTCGTCACGAAAGTGATCACTATCGAGATCACTTTTCCCATTGCAAAAAGCAATCGCTCTATGATCATTTTTCTGAATCACACGGTCACTCCCGCCGTCGCTTTTCGCATAATTTCCAATATCACAGCTCGTTGTCATAGGACCCACATCACGAAAATATATAGCGTGTTTGTTTATTTATGTCATTCCCACAATTGTCAAACGCTGTGCTGCAATCACACCATAAGGTCATGCATTCCGATTGGCTGATATGGGATTTTAGGGATGGTTTTAGCGACGGAAAAAGCGACCGGACGAGTGATGAAAAATAGCGATGGGAATCCTCATCGCGATCACGAAAAACAATTGCTGCCGACGATCATTTTGCGCAGTAATCGCGATAGTGATCACTTTCGCAACGAAAAAAAATGATCGTGTGATTCAGGCTTAACATGAATTACCTTAAAGTTCTACATTCTCAATTTTTGATACTGATACCATTTTGGGGATAGTTTTTCTCTTATTTGCATGGGAGTGAAAGAGCGAGAGTTGCATTTAGTGAGAGTTGAAATGGGAGGGGAATGAAAATTGGAATTTGCTCTAGCATGAAGAGTATTTCTGTTATTCCAACTAGTACAACGTCAGCAATGCTCAATGCATATCTTCTATTACGTTTCAGTTCCATCTATAACCCCAGTTATGACACCATCACTGGGTGGTTTTTTGACTCCATTATGTCCTCCAACTTCTCAAACCATGATTTCTACAATTCAGGTGAGTAATTAGTTTTTAAAGGTTTATAACATGCAGTAAAGTATTATTTTATCCATGTATATTGTCTCCCCTGCAATTTTTTTGACCACTTCCATAAACATTTTGAAATCATGTAACCTAGAGCGCATAACTACCACATGTTTGCTTGCATTGTATTATTCAATTCAAAGATTAAAAAACCTAAGGAGGGCTTCTTATTGCAAATAGGGATTCTGAATTGTGTTCACTTCTCATAAATAATCTTTGAAATCTTTGTATAAATCAAATATTCATTTTATTGGGAACAATTCAAGTTACATAATCATCCTATGACTGCTCCAAAAATTTAATATCCATAACTACATGCAAGCTGTTTGATCAGTTTCCTGATATGGTTTTTAGTTTGTTATCACCTCATAAAAATAAAAGAGCAGTGTGGCTTATTGGTGGATTGCACCACCGGTAAGGACAATACATATATGTGTTCACCACCAGTGTAAAGTACTAACATGACCAAGCATTGACTGACTTTGGGTGAACCTATTAACCTACCATTTTACGTTGCATTTTTTGCTGTTTTTTCTTAAAGATTCTAGTAGCTATAATCAGTTTTATTTATTTTCTTGATACAGGTTGCAAGTCCCAGTTTCATTCCTTTGGCTCAAAATGAATTGTTGAACAAAATCAGTGGACATGGCTTGCACGTAACTTATAGATTTACTCGATCTCCTCACTTATTCTCACCTTTAATGGCATCAGTTGAACTGATATTCACTAATGTTTCTAGTGATGGCCTGGAGGACATCAAAGTGGGGCAAAAGGTAATATGTCCAACTTATTTATGATCTTTTCATGTAGAAGTTATCCTCATTATATTAGTTAAATAAGACTTTGTAATAATTCACTTCATTTATTTTCATGCAATGCGTTTGATTGTTACTACAGCATACTGTGTAGTTGTAACAAAGGAACCTGTTGTGCAAAAATAAATTCAGTGGAAGTATTGTTATGCCTTAATTAACTAATATTAATAACTTTCACCACAATGTGCTAAATATTGTACTATATACTTATTTTATTAATGTTTGACATCTGTTTATATTAGGTTGTCCTTTATTTTCTGACTTTTTATATTTTAATCTCTCAATGTATCTCATTAAAATATGAATGAGTAACCTTAAATCTCCATTGGAGCATTCCCACCCATGCAAAATTTAACTCAAAGTTGGTTGCAAAAACTGTTCTGAATTGTCTGCTGAATCATGTTTAACATGTTGGTATAGACTTTCCACTTTCCTTTTATCTCAGTTTTAGCCATCCATAGTCTCATTATGTGTATTTGGGTAACTATTCCTGCATACCTCTTCATCATTTGTCCCAAGGAATGCATATTTTAATTAGAGCAGAGTATAGATTGCCAGAAAACAGGAAAAAAATGCCATGAAACAAAAGTACATATTAGAATTTTTTGTTTCATTTGAGTGTCAAAACTAGGCAGCCCGTGAAGCATTTATGTTATACTTTGTATGAGAGTGTTATTTTTTTTATAAAAAAATGCCAAATGTAGGTATTATAGAGTCATATGTTTTTTTTATTTACCTTTACACTCTTGATTACTATGCATTTTGTGTAATGTGGCAGAATATGGCAGTCCAGAGAAATTCAAAGTTAAATATGTCGTCTAAGCATATTTTTTTTTCTTTTCAGAAGGGTTATATTTTCCTGTTGTATTTTTATCATTCAAATAGACTAATACTTACTTCTTTTTATGATTTGTAATTAATTTTATAAACTAATTTTTATGCTATTTATGATTCTTATCCTAATGTATAATCCCTCTTCCTTCTCTCACGATATTACATAAGGTGTTAGCATAATTCATAAGTCCCTTAAGCTGTGAAATATTTAAACAGATGGGTAATTTAATGGGTTTAAATTACACTTTTTTGCAGTTTCTTTCATCTGGTTCAAAAATGCATGAATTTGCACCAATTGGAATGCTCCATCCCTCCTCCAGCCTCCCTGGGACCCTTGGCATTGATTTCAATGATTCAACTCAACCGGTAGCATTTGAAATCATGAGTACTAACAGCAGCAGTGGAGAATTATGTACTTCCAAAGTAACCTTAAAACCTCCTGTGGGGGAACTTATCAGGGCTGTCACTATGAGTGAACAACTATTTCTGACTGAATTACGTAAGTTTATCCTTCTAAGTTTGGTGTACTACTTGGATTATTTTAAATACACATATGATTATAAAGACTGCCATAAATGAGTTTGCCTACCTTCTTATAATTTTCTTCCTTCCACCCTCATCAGTAGCTCTTGTCAAGCAACTTGTGTGCTTGTTTTTTTATGTTTTTGGGTGCAGCGCTTACAAAAATGCATAATGATTTGTAATACTGCAACTGTCATGGATGCTTTATGGACCACTGTTGTTCATGGGTTATAATTTCATAAGTTTCTTCTCATAGGTTATAATTTTATAAGTTACTAGTGTTTCATTTTTTTGCAATTAATATTTCTTGAGTAGGAGAGGCTAGGGAAAGATTATGAAGGTAATGGTTGACCATTTTTTATTTTATCATTTTTGGAGGCAGTGTAGTTTTTCGTACATTATATGACATTTCCTTATTGTGCTACCCCTGTAAGTAAAAATTTTTGTTTTGATAGATTAAAAACAATTTTCACACAATATCACATGTTAACATTTCCAAATAGCTCTCTTTAAGTGACCATCAGTATATTTTTTCTAAGAGGAGAATACTATAATCCTTAAATATATTTTTATGCACAATCCAAACTTAAGAAGCTGAAACAATTGTTGAATTTAAATCAGTAATTAATTAAACTTAATAACATGAACATGTTGGTATTATATCTATAATGTTCGAGTATTTCTGTCCGCAAGAAGAAATTTTATGCATTCTTTAATTAAAATGGTCAGGACGACAACATAGATGGGTTTGATATGACAGTTGAAATGGTTTCTTCTTCTCAATAAATTTCTTCAACTGCTGAGAGCAGAGAAAATTACACCGATAATTTGAAACCAAGTAATTGAGAGCTGCTTATTAAATGAGAATAAAACTTTTGAGAATTTTAAAATATGTTGATAATTATCTGCGTGTTTAAATTATTATTAGTAATTTGAGAATAATGCATATTTTGAGAATAGGGTAGTTTCCTTCATCAAAGAAAATGAAAGGAATTGATTGCGACTCGTTACCCACCATTAGTGTATTCATAATACACAAATTATTTGGTTTTTGAAATACCGGTTTTGACGAATGGCAAGGGTCAAATTTTATCCTCATTTGAAAAAGGCCAGATTGGCGCCCATGCGATTCCACTCCATGTGGCGTCACAGGGACCTAATTTCTACACGAGAGGATAGGAGTTATGCATCGTCTGAGGTTACCAATGCATGCATGAGGCACAGAGCTCAGGGAAACATGTCTTAATAATCACCTATTAAAACTGGCTTAGGTCGGAAAGTTTTCTTCGTTTGATAAGGTATTAATAATCCTTATTTAAGCCAAGCGCTACCAGCTAGCATGGTACTCAGCTACCTGCTAGCATCCTGCATTGTATCAGCTCTCAGAGCCTCGCCCCAAGGTCACCTCACTAGCGGCAGCGGGAACCAGAACGACGTCACACAGAGTTTTCCCAGCATTCATACTCAGCCGTCGCGTTTTCGCGCGCTTGAAATTTTTCACTTTTCATTTAATTGCGAAAAATAGATATCGTCATTTAAAAATCTAAAAGTGTGAAATACGTACTCCAGGAGTAATAATCTTTCGATTTAGGCAATAAAAAAATAATAGGAAACCACCCTATTAGTTAAATTTTCATTCGGAAATGCTTCATTCACTTTCTAAATAAAGTAATTTTTTATCATTTATTTTTTTCAGAGAAACTGAAGGGTATGAATGAACATAGTGCCAATAATTTATCATCTCCAGCTGCATTCGACCCCAAATTTTGCAGTCAAAAAGTGTACGAGGCAGCTAATGTTGCATCAATTCCAAGCATGGATGCGAAAATCCTAAGGTATGATTGCTCCAATTCAGAGTACTCGTTCACCACTTGCATCCCTAAATATTGTTAATAAGGTGCATTATTTTATGTTTCAGATTTGCCGGCCAAACATTGTCATCCAAATCTTTGGTTCTCATCACTGTGAAAACTGAAGAAAATTCTAACTTCAGCATTTTTGTGAATTGTGAAAAAATGGTAATTGGTTCAATGCTTTTGAATGAACTGAAGAGTCATTTGAGGAACTAGACACAAAATATCTTCTACCTTAGTGAATAACAATTTATTTGAACAGTCAAATATAAATATGTTATTGGTGTATGTGAAGATGATTTACCTTTGAGCATTTTAAAAGATATTTTCCATTACATAATGTATACATATATATATTTCCACATATGCATACCTTGAATGTTATTTTTTCTATTTGTTTAAATAAGAATTTTCTTTATCATTATACTATCTTCTTTCTTGATTTCATGGAGTACCAAATAAGTGTGCGAAAACCTTCACAGCCGGATCCCTCTATTGCCCAGAAGCGTAATCTGTATTCACCATGTTTGGACAGAAATTTGTACAATACTGCAATCATAAAAGGATTAGCAATGAAAACTTAAAAATCTCTATTGTTGAACATAATTTTCACTCAAAAATTAGTTAAAATTTCCATACATACCCTTCCACATAGCATTTGATATAGGTTCACTCAATCCAATATCCTCTCCAGGGTGACTTTTGACTATATCGCATAAAATGCTTGTACCATAGCCTTTTCTTCTGCATGAATTTCGAATATATGCCGTGTCTAATGTATCCATCTCATATTTAGTGTTTGTCTCCTCATTCAATGTACCTTGAAAATTAATCATTGACTTTATGAATACATGAGATTAGTAAATATTACCACTGTTCATAATATATACAGTGAAACCACTTTTCTATATCAAAGCAACATTTCAACATAAATGATTGACTGTGTGAATAATTTTTTACAATTTTTTCTCATTTATGGTCATTAATTAAGAACCAGCATCTTAAAGGTATTACTTCTTAGTCCTGGCAGGGCTGCCCAGAGAAATTAGTGAGGTGATGATCTCCCTGGAGCCCTTTCTTCCTCGTTTAACCTTTATTGGTAAGCTGTCATCTTGATAGCTATCCATTGCAGAAGTTTTATTTTGTGCCTCGATAATCATTTGTATGTCACACATTTGGGGAGTTCACTCTTGCAAACATGGCAGCTCAGTCAGCCTCTGAGTGTGCGGTAGCTCCTTACAGAGTGGTAAACTTTTTACATAACAGTGTTTTTCAGCTGAATTGGATTTTGTGTGGGTGAGATATTTTAACTCATTTCTTTTTTAGCATATCTTCAATCCTATTTTGCAAAATATTTGTGTTATTTTATAATGGCAGATACCTTGTTATAGGTGTTTTGTGTATAGGAAAGTGTTACTTGCATGAAATATGTTCAAATTTTCATACATTTTCTTCACATTTAATATTTTCATCACCTACAATGTGGCTTCAGGTAGTCACTCAAACAGCCTCTGTTCATTCTCAGTATTGTCCTTAACACATTCAATGCTGGCCGTATTTTAACGAACGTCATCAGAATCGGCGGATAAAATAAGAAAGAAAAATAGAGAGAAGTTTTCGTGCCATAACTTACGTTCAAATTCTGCTATTTACAAACTACACACACAGGTCGAAAGAGGGAAGCTTGATGAAGGCCATGCACACGAGCGGAAGACTCGGAAGTGGATATTAGTCACGTACGGAGGCGGAGAAAGGCCCCCTGTCCGACCGGCAGAGCACGTCAATTGACGCGCTCTGCCGGCCGGTCGGACGCGCTCCACGCTGAATGTGTTAATATCTAAAGGCCTGTTTACACGGTACATTAACACGTACGGGTTAATGTCTAAATGGATGAACGCGAGAATGAACGCCAAAATGCACCGTGTAACCACCCAACTTGAGCGAATGCATGCACAGGAAATAGAACCTGTTCTAATTTGGTTCATGCATTCGTACATGTTCCATTCCGGTCCACAAAAATCATTCACGCAAACGTACATTAACTCGTACGTGTTAATGTATTGTGTAAACAGGCATTAAGACCTATGGTGTGAAATGAACAGTAGTGAATCAGGCGTCCACCCATTTATGATGCAAACAAGTGTTCTTGTTGTAAGTTATTTGCATAAAACTTGGCCTTGACATTTACCTTAAACTTGAAAAAGAAGCTCTGGAAAGTCTGCCCTGTAAAATGTTATGAACGATGAAAAGGAATTGGCAGCCTTCAAAAATGGGGATAAATGCAAATAGCACTCTCCCCACATATATACCTCGTTAAAGATTGTGACCTCTGCCTGCAGCAAAAAGCTGTTTCCCATCAAGAAATTATTCCAAGTGGGAGGAACACAAGTAGCTAAAGGGGGTTCAGCACCTACCAAAATTTAATCGAGTCCCCAAAATATACTGTTTCAGAATAACCGAAAATGCAGGAGCGGTCTAGCCAGGTCAGCTGGTCAACAATTGCCAAGGGCCCTGATCGTAGGGGCCTCCATAACGCTCTTGTCAATCTTGAAGCGCGTATGAAAGGTGTAATTAAAAAAAGACATTACTTGAACCAAAGTTTCTTAGCAATTATAAAATTTTAGCTTTTCATTAGTTGCTGTAAATGGTTTGCATACTCAGTGAAAAAGATTATATATATAATTAATAGTGTCAGAAGATAAAAGAGAACATCAGGTTAATTTGAAAAGGTTATTTTAGAGATTTGTTTGCATGCCAGAGCATTTTCAAGGAAAAAAATCACTAAGTGATAGAAAATATAACCAATACATTATTTAATTTTCTGAGGTGTGAAATTCTCACTTTTCATAGTATTTTATCTTACGAAATTGCTATTTTTTTACCCAACTTAAATATGGTTTTTAAGAGCCAGAATGACGTCAAAATCTATTTCCAGGCATTCAATTTCCTATAGTTCTAAGGGGCCCCATTAGCCGAGAGCCCTAAATTCTTTTTAACACAATGTTTGTGCAAATGCACCCAACACTAAAATTGTCTTCGTTTTCAGAATATTCATTAATGGGAGTAGGAAGGGGTAATTGAGAGTTGACCTCAAGCAACAGTGGTCCCCACGGGGCATATAAATGGTGCCATAGAAAATTATTTTAGGAGTGAATGAAAAAATTGGAGAATGTTCCATCAGCATTCAAGGGGTGGGCATATATCCCTGCCAAGTGATAATATTATGTTCATACTTCACCCTATGCTATTCAATGTTGGTAATGGCTAAGTACAGTAAATTTGTACAGTAAACTTGTCCAAATCAAAATTAATGGCAATGCTTTAGCTTGGATAAAATCCTATTTAACTAATCGTAAGCAGGTAGTGCAATTAAACACTAATTGTAATGGTGATGTTAATCAGAACTACTCAGATGTCCTTATTTCAAATTGTGGAGTGCCCCAAGGATCTATTCTAGGGCCACTATTATTCATCATTTTTATTAACGACCTACCATCTCATTTGCATCAGAGTAAAGTCATTTTATATGCTGATGATGCTACTACTCTGAGTTTTGGTAATAAGACAGGGGAGGTGATTGATATGGCACGCTCATCAGTAGCACAGATGATTGACTGGTGTAAAAGTAATAACTTAAAATTGAATGGAAATAAAACATGTTTTTTAAATTTCCATCACAAAATTAGTCCACCAGAAACGAGTCCTCTACTTAAGACTAATTCATCAACAGCCATTCAGCAGTCTAGCTCTACAAAATTTTTAGGGTTGAAATTAACTGAAAACCTTGATTGGCAATATCATATTGAGGATTTAGTTAGCAAAATGGCAACGGGAATATATATGATTCGCAAATTGGCTCCAACTACTTCATTAGAAATACTGAAATTGATATATTATGCCAAAATTCATTCTCACTTGGCTTATTGTGTAGTTTTATGGGGAAACACAAGTGCTGCTGCTAGAGCATTCTCTATGCAAAAAAGAGCCTTGAAAGTTATGGCAAATGTGTCCATCAGGTCTCCTGGAAAGCCATTATTTCTAAAATATAATATAATGACACTACCGAGTATGTACATTTTTTACTGTGCATTATTTGTAAAAAAGAACCCTACCTTATTTTTACCAAACTCCTCGGTTCATGCCTATCTGACCCGTGGGAGTGAAAATATACATATTTTACAACAATTATGTGCCAAAAGAGGTCCACATCACTCTGCCTCGCTTATTTTTAACAAATTGCCTACGAGTATAAAACATATTTCAAATATTAATGTTTTTAAGACAGAATTAAAATTTTTTTTACAGCCTAAGGGTTATTATAATGTAAATGAATTTTTGTCTGATAGTTTATGACAACATGTATGTTTTGATGTTCTTCCTGACAATGTTCTATGTCACATGTTTGACCCATAGAACAATAAAGATATTATTATTATTAAGTGGACTGTAAGTAAAGCATAAAAAGCTGTATTTATGCAATATACAGGTAAAGAAGTATTACGAGTTAAGACACACAACATTATATTATGTGCTATCTAATTCACATGCTCATGCACCAAATTGTGCAAACGAAGTATAATCGGTAAGTAAGTAATAATTATTGCAAAGCTTGAGGATTCTGTTAGGAAAGAAGGTTGGACATTTACTTACAACCAACAATATTAAGTGGGGAAAAGTAAGGATAAAGGAAGAAATTCGCATATAAGATAAAACATTAAAATGGCCGAAGTCTGGGTATGTGAAGTATAGTAACATGAAATTTCTTTCGCACTAATACCTATCGCATTTCTAACCTCTTCTTACGAGGCCCAACTTGCAAATTATATTTCGCACTCTTAATTTAAGGAATTACAATTAGGACGGTCACCAGTTCGTCCTACATACGTTTGGATACTTCTCGTGATTTTGCTTTTCTCCAGCAGTGGGGACAATGAAGAAACCTCACCTATTGTTTGAGAGACGGGAGCCTGCATGCCATTTAAAATTTAATTGTTACGCTCCCAACATTGCCTAAATATGTAATAGCTTTATATTATTAAATCCTCACCCTTTAACTTTAAGGTATAGAATCCAACAGCTACACCATTGCACCACAGTAATTTTACTACGTCGGTTGAGTCCGGTAGATCATAGGCAGACTCAAAATTACGCGATTCGGGAGGCTCATGCTGCTCGTATAGGACTTTGCTCAGGACGTAATGGACGATTTTGTCTTCCACAGTAGATACCTAAGTCAAAATTACAGTTAGAAATTATACAAACGACTCTTTGCGGAGAAAAATGACCTTAAATTGTCTTACTTCCATCCAGCCATTTCTTACTCCGCCAGACCCAAGGACTTGATCGACATCTTTCCAATTTTCTTTCAGTTTGATTCCTACACCTGAATTGGAATTATCAACAGCTAATTGATGTATAGTTATAGTAAATTCACGGCACCATTGAATAATACAAGAATAAGCATTTTATTACGTACATATATCGCAATCTTGGCATGAGATGGTAGAAATATCGAATGCAATATGATGAAATATCTTAATTGATGACTTGAGAGGAGACTTACGGCACCTGTATTAATTAATTATTTAAGTTCAAAGGAAGATAAAAATAACCTACAACACTGACAACGCATATTAACAAGTTATGCGACCAACCTTAAACAAATCACTTCCATCGACATACTAAATGAAAATATAGGGAATCCAACTTCTTGCCTGCGTCTACGAATGTAATTTGCCTATCTCCACACATAATTACGGAGGGAAAATTAACTCCCAATGGACCAGAAAATCAGAATTACGCAATTGTTGCACATTATCACAAAATAACTAGTCTGTCTTTAGTTCATACAGAATGATGAATAGAAAATTGGGAAAAATTACTCATTTTTGATACAGGAGTCCCATTTATTCTCAGCATTTTGCGCGTCAGACGCATATTTTTCCCTAAAATACACCTGCAAGTTCGCGTATTCACGATATTCGCTGGAGATTTCACGGTCAATTACCAAACGCTGCGTTGCCAAATTTATTTAATTCTGTTGGGTGTTGCGTGTTTAGCGATGGACCAATCACATTTCTAGTAACTCACGGGGTAGGCAGAATTCGGCAGACATCTTCCCATAAGGCCTCTTCCTTGTCCAGAAAGCGTTGTGGGAGGATGGCTACGAATAATTATTTCGGTTTCACTCCAGGTGGAACTCAATATGGGTGAGTATTGTTCAGGATTTGTTAATGAGGCCCCATGTAAAGAAATTTTCTATTTTATAAGTATATTTAATCCCTTAGTATCATTAAGTTTCTATCCTAAGTGAGGTCCCTGTTGATAGTGAAGCTAGTTCCTCAAGATTGTAAGCCTTTTAATTTTCAGTTTTGTAGTTCATCGTCAGATTGTAGATATTCAAATTCATCTAGCTTTCATCAATGGATGTGTGTTTTTTAATAGTACTCGGTTTTATTAGATTCTCAAGATATCAGATAAAGACGCCATTTTGTGGTCGATATACTATCACCATTTTCGTTGATATTTCGTGGAATTAGGAAACGTTACAGCATTTTTACGATAATGACGTTTTGTTGGTGAAATTGTGATAACTGAGCGAATGTAGTCATCCATTTTACAAACTTAAATTGGAAGTTTCTCAAGCGTCCTATGCCGGCGTCATGGCGCCGGCGGCCTCGTGTGGGTGATGGTAATAATTGACTCAGTTCTGCGTTCGAGGTTTTAACTTTTACTGTAAACGTCTCTGTGGCCGATGTTTGCTGTATTTTTCGTTTTGAATTCGGGAATGAATAACAGCAGGGCTACGACGAATTTTTTGACTCGAAGAATAGCTTGACTGAACTCCCTCTACATTTACTTCGGGAAGTCATACCCTTTGGTGATACAATTTCGAAATTTAATTTAGATTGAAGTGTGGCAGTATTATAGCTCCTTTTTTGTGAATAGCGTACGTCCTTCAAACACGGTTGTGACTCAATTTCATGAGGCGTCATGTTTTGTCGCGTATGAAGACGTATGAATAAATTAAATGGAATGGCAAAATGATTTTCCGCCTACTTCTTAATAATTTTAATTTATACGTGTTTAGAGCACAAGTGTGGTACGTCGACGCGGACTAGCGGTACTTGCGAATCCAGTTAACGATAGATATGTAGCATACGCCTAGCGCTTGGTTAATCATCTTCATCTAAATAATTATCGGCGAGCCACCTCTATGGTGTCAGGCCGGGGGTGGTCAATGAGGTCTGGTGTTGTTTAGATTGCCATTAAATGGTCTCAGCGAGCCGGAGTCCTAAAACTTGCCGTGCTGTAATTTTATGCGCAATAGGTGAAAATTTGGAAGTGAATGAGGCTGAGATTTTAATTTGTCCATAATATTCGCGGCCACGTGGAATAGCGTTGGACGCGAAAGATTAAAGCGAGAGAAGGCCAGATAGTAACATATATGCTAACATTTTCACCACAAGGTGAGGTATGGTGGTGTTTACTAACATGTATGTGGTGGTGCTCCAAGGATTGGCCGCGCACAGGTGCCAGAATAGATGCCATGCACGCGAGTGCATTCAAAATTGGGCTAAATATTTATTGAATTTATGTAGTCTAGAAAATAATTTTAAGATCTTGATGTTTTCAGCTTATCGTTTACACTTGTCGTTTTTAATAGAAATAAATATTTGGAGATGTCTTTTACTGTGTTACTGTATAATGTGGGATATTATACTTAGTTTTTATTATTAGCTGCACATTTTCTTTTGATAGCCGAATTGAGTTGTTTTATGTCTGCATTCACCTCCATTTGTTTAAGCATTCGGTTCCCATATTTCGTATCGGCTGTTGACATAGACTTGATCCTCGGCCGTTGATAAATCTGTCGTCGCGCAGAATGTGCTTAAGGAAAATTTCAGCGGGGCCCTTTTTCTATCGTGCTCACTTACAATTAGCTCTCGGAGTTGCAATTTTCAGCGGAGTTAGTCATCCTATGCCGTGTTCACCGCGCAAAAGTAATACGTATTCGGGTGCGCATAAATGCCTCTTTTTCATCAGTTGTGTGTAATTCTTAACACTCACAGCGAATTTGTTACTTAGACTTATAGGGGTTGCGACGTTCACGCTGCTAATTTCTTTGGCTCGTTCGTGTAGCTAATGCGATTTTGGCTAAATTTTTGGATGACTGGTTAACCAGTCCTCTTAGTTGTTTGGTGATCCATGGCCCTTGTTATCTATCCTATTCCTAGTCGTTGCAGCTCTTGAACGACCGGTAATGTATCCTTATTTTCAATACTTTGCTAAGTACTTCTGTACTATTGTTTTTGTAATGTCCAGTTTTAGGTACTTGCACCTAAAAATCGATATGTCATGGTATGCATCTTGGAGGTGTATGTTAGATTGTTGTTCTTATGATGCTTTTAATTCTTAACCCCACGGTTTTGAAGTTGCACGCAATTTTGTTCTTCCCTCCCCTAGTGCTGAAAAGTAATTTTAGTTCATGCAGTTGAGGAAAATATATTTATTGACTAGAAGTCATGGAAGTGTCAGTGTAATTAGGTAATCGTCATTGAGGTTTTTCTGGATGCACAGCGCAGATATTTTAAGTCACTCTGCTGTGTAATGGGGTTGAGGTGGCATATTGTTGCCAACCTGGCTGGGCAGCATGTGGTAGCACCAATTTGGTATTACTGCTGCTATGTTAACTTCACAGTATGCAGTGCAGCATTTTTTCCATAAAATCCTTACAAATTACTGCTTTGCCATTGCGTGCATTTAGGGATAGCGAGTAGTGATGGGCAAAGTCGATCATTTTAGTGATTCAATTATTTTGACTCGAGTCACATAAGTGATTCAATCAATTGATTCAATCACTATGATCGAAAAGACTCAAATCAAGATTCAATCACTATGATTGAAAAGACTCGAAAGGAATCATGATCGAAAAGACTCAATCAATGGATGTAATAAATCACTTTGAATAATCGAATAAATACTGCCTCATCTGCGAAGAGCATTGGTAACGCTGATTGCTATCCATATTATCATTTCATATACTATTTTAATTGTGAATTCCTAGATGAGTAAATTAGATTGCAAAAATAAAGGAAGCAGTGTCATGAAAATATTTGGGAAGGCGAAACTGCCACAGTTTCTCAACACTAATAAAATAATTTCTGACTATAGTTGATCAAAATATAACACAAAATACACCACACACTATGCATGAATCTGATCTGCAGGATAATTTTATGAACGGCACAATAAAATATAACCAGCTTTAACTTCTACTTCTTAACGTTCTCCTTCAGGAGTCATCTTAATATTTTCCTTTTACGTGTATTGGTGTTATTAATACTGATAACTGCTGGAAAACATTTAAGAAAAAGATTACACAAGTATTCAGTTCTTCATAACATAGTATTTAATTTTATCACAACTATTTCTGCCCTGACGAAAAGAGATTAAGCATCGGTCGTTCCAAATTTTGAATCAAACCGGAAACCGAGATGATTGATATGAAACCGGAAGTCGGAGTGATTGATGATTGATGATCGACTTGTTTAACGAAATGAATCATGAGTCATTTGATTCACCTAGTGATTCAATCTTTTTGATCGAATCGTTCATGATCGACCCATCACTAATAGCGAGTGCCTATAGATATATGACAACAGGAGCAGACTGCTTTGTGGTATTTTCTCAGCCTCCCTGAATAAGGAAAGTTTACTATTTTAGAAAGGGGTTAAAAGTCGTAGAAATTGCTTGGCAAGTTGGTATGAACTCTTGCGTTTTATGCTGGCTATGTCATTGCACAGGACAGCACTGAAAACATGTTGAAATTGAGTGAATGCAAGCTTGGAACAAGAGCTATTTTGCAGTCTCGCATGTGTTTTAGCCATTCACCACTAAACATCACACAATTTTGATTGTGCCTTCATACATCAGGTTGCACAATGGCGTGCCCCCTGCATAATTGCCTTGAAAATATGTTCTTGATTTGAAGGATATTCCAAATCACCCCACAGGGTAATGCCCAGTTCACACTACGCTCAATTTACGTCCGTCAGCCCCGACCATGGTTTCAAAACGAGGTGTGAATGCAAGTTACCGTTAACTGTGGTTGGGATTCTGACCATGGTTGGTGGTAGTTTGTGTGTGTGAACGCAAGTTGGTTAAAAGCTGGTTAGAAAAAGAAGGCGAAGCAGCAACAAGGTGGGATAGAAAACAAAGTAAAGCATTCGAAGAGGAGACAGCCATTCTTGTTGAACTATATTTGTCAGAATTAATTCGAAGGAAAGTGCCATTGATTCATTCCTTAATTTGTTGAATATTAATAAATTTTAAACTTGATATAAGATATGCGATATGCTATAGTTCGTAGTGAATTAGCCGTTGGCCCGCATTGTATTGTTATGGACATATTTAGTAATCTCTATAAATATTAAAGGTGCGAAACTACCTTAATGAAAACCTTATGGTCACAATGATTTTAATGTTTTGGTTAGATTTCTTTGTCCCAGTTTAAAAAAAAGTCACTTATGTTCATCCTTGAACAAAAGTTCCTCCCATACCAATATAAAATATCAGGTTAACTGCTAGTTACATATAACTACAGAACTTTTAGGTACTGAATTAACATATCCAAGTTAGAAACGTCGGGTGATACTAAATATCACGTTCTCTCCCTTATTTCATAAGTTTAATTTCAACAATATTCAAGTCACATTTTGCTGCAAGTTATTCGTCCACCATTGAATTGAAGTAAAATAGTTATAATTTATGGTATAGCATCAGATTGGATTATGTCCTTTGTCAAAATCGGAAAACAATTGATGCTTACGGCTCAAGATCAAGTCCTCTTCACCTACATCAATGACTTGTCAATACATCCAAATCAAGGGCAAGTAGTAATATATGTTGTTGATACCAACCAAATAATTACTAATAGTCACTTTAATTCAGATTCAAAAGAGCAGTAGAAAAATGCAAACCACGCTATTGATGACATGATTAATTGGACGAACACATCTGAATTATCTTTTACGTAGCAAGGAACAATGCTCGCCGACGCTGGAATGCAATTATTTAATTCATAAGCAGCTCATAATATACATATACGTTGAAAATCATTGCAATTAACATAACTTTTTCCTGCACATTCTCTGTTTCCTTCTAACAGATTATTTGCTCTTGTCAATTCATTTTTCACTTAGACTTACTTTACCACTCATCAGATGTCTCCAGTGTCTAACCATGGTATGTGTGAGCACATGCTGGTTCTGACGTCATCTTTATGCAGGTTGACAATGATGGTAGTGTGAACGGGGCGTAACAATATGGTGGTGGAGAGATTCACCCCAAGAGCTTTGATCCAGGATTTGTCTCCCTCGCTTGGAGTTGAAGGCAGGGAAATTTTTCAGTAGTGATAGACTTGTTTTATTTGTGTGTCATGGTATGAGCATCATAAGGATAAGTTGAAACATTCATTCACAATTTTGCACCTCATCTAACCTAATACCATTGAAATTACCAGGAATGGTGACTTAGGCTAAGGCTAGATTATGCACCAGAATGTGAAATTTTAATCTGGGTGTACTGTTTGGACACCTCAAACGTGATATCCTAGCATTCAATTTTTAGTTGTTGAGGACTTCCTGTTAAATCAATAGGGTTAGAATAGGCTCCTATCCTAATTATATGAATTTCTAATGATTTAGCAATGCCTACTTTTTGGCTTTAGCTTTGCCCTTGTGTGATATTGACAATAGGGTAGTGTCCTTCATCAAAGAAAACGGAAGGCATTGATTGCGATTCGTTACCCACCATTAGTGTATTCATAATACACAAATTGTTTGGTTTTTGAAATAACGGTTTTGATGAATGGCAAGGGTCAAATTTTATCCTCATTTGAAAAAGGCCAGATTGGTGCCCATGCGATTCCACTCCACGTGATGTCACAGGGACTTAGTTTCTACACGAGAGGATAGGAGTTATACATCGTCTGAGGTTGCCAATGCATGCATGAGGCACTGAGCTCAGGGAAACATGTCTTAATAATCACCTATCAAAACTGGCTTAGGTCGGAAAGTTTTCTTCGTTTGATAAGGTATTAATAAACCTTTTATAAGCCAAGCACTACCAGCCAGCAAGGTACTCAGCTACCCGCTAGCATCCTGCGTCCTATCAGCGCTCAGAGCCTTGATCAAGGTCACCTCACAAGGCGGGTGGGGGAACCAGAAATGCGTCGCACGGACTTTTTCCCATCATTCCTACTTACGCATCGCGTTTTCGCGCGCTTGAAAATTTTCACTTTTCATTTGATCACGAAAAATAGATATCACCATTTAAAAATCTAAAAGCGTGAAATACGTACTCCAGGAGTAATAATCTTTCGATTTAGGCAATAAAAAAATAATAGGAAACCACCCTATTGTTTTAATGAAAAAGGGAGGAATAGTGAAGTTTTCACTTGTCAGTAGCCTTCGACAAATGCTAGTGAAAGATCGATAATCTGGAGCACTTAAGACCAGGGGCATTCCAGAATTATTTTGTATCACTTTCTTTGCCGTGATACATTGAACTAACCATGCAGATGCTGTTATAACTCTGGTGATAATTGATGAAAAGATCTTGGGGCTTAGAATACTCTCATCTTTTTATTTCTACTCATCACCTGGAATGATGGCATGGACTTTTAGCACGAGTTGATTGAATCTACCGGGTGCTTCATCAGAATACCTCTGGTAATGCAGTCAGGTCGCAACACCAGTATTAAATTCAATCTAATGTTGCTAAGTTCAAAGTATCATGGAGTACCATATGTTACACTTGTTGAATGATTGTGACATGACGACACTAGTTAATCTCCAAAGGCAGCAACTACTGGTGTTCTGTTGGGAATGTTCTTCATTGAGGCGTTATTCCCCTTTTCTACTGACAGTAGGTTGTCCGTTTTTAGCTTAATATTTACCCAGTACAATGCTTCCCCAATTCTATGGAGGAGGCCCTATTATAATTTTGCAGTTCACCAAAAAATTCCTTCAATCCATTCAGAGGTCTGTTTCCATGAAGGAATCAAGTGTCTGATATTCATTCGATTGGTAAGCAAGAATATTCACTCTCGGTGAAGCAAGATCATGTAACATCGTAATCTAGACATTCAGAATTTCAAATAGCAAAAGTGGGGGATCGATATTAAAATCTGCGTTGATTGAAGGATATATGTCTGCTGCTTAAATGAATAAGTTGGGTGTACAAAAATCCTGCAGGAATATTTTGGAGATTGACTTGGACAGGATAACATCAACGAAATTGCTTTGACAAATTTTCACATGAACTAAAGTTTTGTTGATGATAAAAGCTTTTCCCTTTGCAGATTAACCCTTTTACTGCCAGCCCATTTCAGGTGGGATGTGCGAAGACTGCCAAGGCTATTTTCCAGAATTCTCAAGTTTTCAGATTTTAAATTATTTCAGCTATTTATAATATTTACGATCAAACCATCCTAGTAAGCAGCAGAGATTGTATAATGAGACGGCAGCCGTTGCAAAAACCACAATCGATGCTGGCCTCGGTGGCACCTGGGTAAAGCCCCCGACTACTAACATAGAGGTCGCAGGTTCGAATACCGCCTGGGTGGTTTGATCACCATCCAGGGCATGGATGTATGTGATTGAGAAAAAAGTTAAATGTAAGAGAGGACTGTCTAGTCTGAAATTCACTTGTGAAGTAAAGATGACATTATTATTATTAATCATGAAATTAAAAGCCAAATAGGTCGGGATGATAAATCGGCCCGTGGCAGTTTTCGCATAACCAGTGAGGGCCGATATATCAGCCCAGTGGCAGTAAAAGGGTTAAGCTAATAGTTGCTCAAGGTCTAACCATTTTTCATTGAAACATGCCAATGAGTCAGTTTTTATTGGCAAGCCGGAAACAACTTTCCCCTGGCTCCATTTTTCCCACCAAGGTGCGGTGTGCCTGTGGAATAAAACAGCACATGCTGCAGTTGCCAGTGTTGAGTTCCTATCAACTTACATGCTTAGGAAGGTTTATCATTTTCGGATGACCTTGGAAGCGAAAGTGGATGTACATGAGCAGCCTCAATGGTTCATTTGGCCCTTTTTGCCTCGGTGGCAGAAGTCTTTTTCAAAATTTTAGAAAACCTTCTTCTAATAAGTTTTCTTTTAAGGAATTTTGGATTTAAGATCTAATACTATGTTTAAATTATACAGTTAATTGCTCTGCCTTCACTGATCTAATATAATTTTTTTCAGAACTACAGCTGCAGCATATCAGCCTGGACAGGCAGGCTATGCTGTGACACCTGCTCCTGCCACTCCTGGTACTTATACTGCACAAAGAGCTGGGACAGGGTATGAAACTGCATACCAAGCTGCTGCTACACATACTACTCCTGGGACATATGCAGGTAATTTTATTATTTTAGTAACATGAGGATGTCAATTAAAGTCTGCATTCTTCTGGCTTCATTTTGAAATGGCATAAATTTTCTGGTTTTCATCTTGAAGAACCATATTTTCAATTACAAGCTATCAGGTGTTCTTCTTGGTAAATTTTACCTGTCAACTTTAATTGGCATCCACTCATATGAGATTTTACATAATGATGACAAACCTAGCTCGCTTTGATGAACACTGAAGAAACATTGTTCCCTATTATTTATCTGATGCATTTGTCTTTTTTATTAATTTTCCATAGTGAGGATATGTATTAGTGATGTTTATTGTTCCTTTTTACTTAAGTTGGTGCTGCCACACCTGCTACTGGAGCTACCTATGACTATGGCTATGGCCGTACTCCTCAAACTGCTTATGATGGCTCTAAGACATACTACCAGCAGCCTGCAGCTGCCACTTACTCTGCAACAGAAACTCATTACCAAGGTATCCACTAAATTTTAAAATATAAAATTTTTGGGCTCTTCCCAAAGATCCTTTTCCAACATTCTAATTATTCCAATTTTGTTGATAGCCTCAAAGCCAGCTTTCAGCACTACCAGTACGTATACAGCAACTACGAGACCAGTCACGCAGGCAACTCCGAAGCCACCTACTTACACCCCTTCTTACAATTCTCAGAGCACTACAAATTATACTCCTGCGTATCCGGCTCCTGCTCAAACAACTACACCTTCCAAAGGTAGGTCTACGTCAATAACGTTGAAAGATTGTTACCCAACTCAAAGATTCTTGTCAGTTACTTATTTGATGTCTAGATTTACCATGTCCAACTGTTTAATTGTGTGGTGAGCTGTCTCCAGTTTTCTTGAAAAGTTGTTATTAACAGTATTCTTCAAGGTATGGGCAGTCATTCCAATCTTCCTTATGTTTTCATTTGCTCATCCCAATGAATATTTTCATTTTATGTGCGTAAAACTTCACAGATGTTCATAGTTCAATTGTGGAATATTATCTTAGGAGAAATTTTTCCACCAGGTGAGGTTGCAGTTTGCAGTGCATTCTATCTCACTCACATTAAAGGCTGTTTTACATGGGGCATCTCATTGTGCAATCAGAGGTATGCACGAAGGTGCAATCAAAATTGTGTTGTGTTAAGCAGTCTATTGCTAGAACACATGTGAGAAAGCGTGATTGCGAGAGGGCAAAATAGCCCCTGCTCTAATTCAGAGCTTACATTCTTGCAATTTCAACAATTTTTTCTGATGTCACAGTGGCAACCATGAATATTATTAAGAATATTCTCGTGTAATGAGCTAAAGTACCCCTAATTTCTACTTTTAAATAACATGGTTCCAACTCAACCGTGAAAACCTTAAAAACGTGAGTAACCCATGAATTCGGTCTTCCATGAAAAAAAACAGGAAGTAGCTGTGAAATTTGTCGTGAAACTTTAAAAACCTCTCAAGCTTGATTGTAGATCTAAGATTGACGGTTAAAAAGGAAAATCGATATGTTGATCGTATTCAAGGTAGGTCACTCGCAGACAGTCCACGCATTTATCTGCACACAGGATAGCCTGCACAATGACGTTTCCTGTGTAAAATGGCCTTAAATAAATTACAATAAACACTTGATTATACAAAGTCATCAGGATCATGAAGTCCATGCGGAGGACGATTAGAGGACCACATTGTTGCATCGAATTGCATAGTAACAAGAAATTTTAGTAAATCTCTTGGGATGTTTACTTAGATATTTCTTCTGTTGTGGCATTGTTTTTATTGGTTATAATCTGTGAGAGAATTCTTCAATATATGCTTTCCCAATAGATTTAAAAGACATAAATACATTTTCGGTGTGTTCTGATCAATATTGCGAAGAACCTTTCTTTCATTATTACTTTTAACTTATGTAAATGAGGACATGGGTCATTACCTTATCAAATGAACAGTAGTTGTCACATGAGTGTTTTGGTCATAAGTGGAATGTTCCTCTGTTCTGGCAAAATATTGCCAAATACGTAGGATTCTCCTTTGGAATTCAACCAATAAATGAATAATCAAAGGTTCTAAAACATTAACCCAATAATTTGAGGGGAAATGCTGAGCATTGTTATATTTATACTTGATTTGTTTTGTGGGTTTGAATTTGGAATTAAACTGTGTGAATATATCTGGATCTTTTGATTCAATTAAATCAAAAAGCTAGTTTTAAGGGGCATGGTTAAGTATGGTACTATGGATGTTGGTTTTTTTTGAAGGGCCCGACCAGGTAGTCTTAGTAGATAATTATGCTGTACTTTAAATGTAACTTTTGCACTGTAATAATCAAGCAATGTAAGCTTACCTTAATATAGAATTCATTCTTTTTACTTCATCTTCTACAAATTAATTTTAGGTGGTTTTACAGGTTATGATGCTGCACTTTACAGTGCAGCTACAATGTATGTGCAGCAAGCACAAACTACTGGAGCTGCTGCAGCGAACAAGCCTGCCACTTCCACCTGGCAAGCGTATAAGAAGGGCCCTGTGGGTGCTGCAGCATTGGGTGGTGCTGCTGCCGGTGTAGGGCCTGCTGGTGCACCTGGTGGTGCTGGTGCTATGGGAGCTCCCAGTGGCATGGCTGGGAAACCAATGAGGGCTAAGCCTGCAGCTAAGCCTCAGCCACTTCATTATTGTGAAGTGTGCAAAATAAGCTGTGCTGGTCCACAGGTCAGTTGGCTAAGCACCCAATTTTTATGGTTAATTAATATCTTGTAACGAATGCTTTGGTTCAAAAAATGCCTCATACGGCTCAACGTTTACAGATTCTTCTTTAGTTATTATTTATAGCATTTTATAATATCAGCTTGAACTTCTTTGGAATCTGTTTAGAAATATGTATATTTATTGATGGTAAGATAAGTAAAAATACAGAAACCTTAAGTTAATTCTTACTGCCCAATATTAAATCATTTTTTGTCATTGGCAGTTATTGGAAGACTTTATTTTTATTATATGACATATATGAATCCTAGATTTTTCCATTCAGAAATTTGAATTGAAATGTTATTTACAGTGGAACCTCGTTAAAGCGAGTACGGGCTATAGCGACACCCCCGCTATTACGAGAGATAGCCGATGCACCGTCAATTGACCCTATCATAAGAGTGTTAAAAAATTCGTTTTTACGAGACCCTTTCGGTGTTGGCTCTCGCCATAGCGAGGGTTTCACTGCCGGAAGACTTTCATCAAGACTCCTTAACCTCTGTAATTGCTAGCGATCTGTTAGAAATGAAGTTAATGGAGTGCTCAGTCTCAAATTTATGTGGTAAACTGTCGTTCGATAAATATAATGATTGACGAAACAATGCTTTGCATGATTTTTATTCAGTGCGGCGCTTATAAATTGTTTGAATAGTTAGTCGTTATTTGAGTAAGGAAATTTAATGATGCAAAAAAACATCGCCTTTCGTCCGGATTTATGCTTACGTTTATCGGATAGATGTTAATCTGTCTCCGCACCACTCCTGTTCCTGTATATCTGTTCGCAACAGGTATATTGGCTATTATTTGCTCCACCTCCGGTAAAGCGACAATTCGCTATAGCGAGTGTTTATTAGTGCACCGTGGGGTGTCGTTATATCGAGGTTGCACTGTATTTAGCTTAGGCTGTCAAAATAAGCTGATCTGCTGCTGTCCTGGTATCGTGCCTATTCCTTCCAGGCATTTCTTGAAGAGTATTCTTGGCTTTCTATGAGTATGTGGTGCCATAATATTTTTGTTGACATGATGAACAACCTAGCTCGCTTTGAGTGTTTTGATGAAGAAACATTGTTCCCTATTGCTTTCTGATACAATCATTAGGTTAGTTTTGTTGAAGGAATGAAGCATTTGCTGTGAATACTGAATCCCTTCAATTTTTCTCAAGACTTATAGGGAACATTTGGAAGGTCAAAAGCATAAGAAGAAGGAAGCTGCATTGAAAGGTGGATCTAGCACTGTTGCACGGGGAGGAAATGCATTGAGATGTGAGCTATGTGATGTGACTTGTACTGGATCTGATGCATATGCCGCTCACATTCGAGGTGCTAAGCATCAAAAGGTATATTTCACATTAGTGATATTTAATTACAAGAATTTATTCTCGTTATATTCTTTAATAATTGTAATGGCTAAATTGATGTTATTTGTATCAATAGAGCAAACTAAGTTAATTATTTCACTGCCAAAAACAAATTTAATCTCCTCGTAATACCTAATAATAAAGAACTATTGTCTATTTGTTTCTTTGTTATGTCTTCTCCAGATGTTCTGCTCAAAGCAATGCCACAATCAATATCAGGGAAAGCTATTTGAATTCTTGTGAACAATGGATTCATCTCTTTCAGTTATTTGTTCAAATTATGTTTTACTAACTGTTCAATGGTACTCTGGATTACGCCTGTAATCACTGTAAATAATGACTCCTCCGATTATATATTTACAAAGCTTAATCTTCGGCAGATGTGGTTATGGCTAGTGTTTTTCTTCAGTGTTTTCCACATTTCAATTTTCTTAGGAGTCTGTTTTCAATTTGATAATTTTATTTCCATTATTTTATTAGTCTTAATTTTGTACAGTGAGAGTAGCATTCTTATCTCCTAAGGATTATAATAAGAAAAGCGAAATTAAGTCAGACTTTACATCTGGTTGTCTTGGTTTAACCTGGCTTATTACGGCTGATGTATTCAATGAACTAAGTCATTTGGTTTGCTTAAATTTCTTTCAGAACTTTTTCCCATGGTAATTGTAACTGTTAAAAAATCCTAATGCCTCCCTTTTTATTTTATCAATTTTCCATTTTCACTGCTATATGCATTATTTTCATATGATATCTCTAGTTCTTATCTTTCTTGTGCTAATAACTTGTTTGAGTTCTGTTTCTGCCCTTATCTTGTTTCTCTTTCACGCCATTCCCCTTGCCTTTTTCAGGTTGTGAAATTGCATACAAAATTAGGGAAGCCAATACCATCAACTGATCCTGTGGTTGTTGCTGGTTCAACGAAAACCACTACAGCTGCATCAACCAGTAAATCCCCTGCAGTCCCTGCTACAGCCACGAAAACAATTGCACCATCAGTGAAAAAACCAGCTATAGCCCCTAAGATTAATTTCGTTGCAGGTAACTTTTTGCCTTTGTTGTTCCTGTGTTAATTGTTCAATTCTTGGAAGTGCTGTAAACTGGCAAATTTAGTAATTTGCTACATTTCAATTTTTATATTGAATTTACGCATTGTTATGGCAATAATTTGGAATGCTGGTGTTGTTAAAAATTGTAATTCATATTTGAGATGTGTAAAGGTGTTATTTAACAGTGCTGGACCAAGAATATTTTATGATGACTGCACAGCTCCCTTTGAGAAGATCATGAAAATAACTTTTTTTTCTGAAGTCAACTAGTTTAGATAATGGTTACATCTGTTGTTTTGGGATGCAATAATTTTTTTCCCTCCTAGGTTCCCAAGATAAGGTAGAAATAAAAGAAGAGCCCAAATCTGATTCTGAAATGCCTAAAATAGAAGAAAAAGAAATACAGCCAGTCGGTCAAGATTATATTGAAGAAATAAAGAATGATGATGGTATGTTTTGCAATAATAATTACCTTATAGTTGTGTGTGCCAATTTTTAAGTACTTTGATAAAACATTATTCTTGTATGTACAGGTAAAGTTATCAGCTTCAACTGTAAACTCTGCGAGTGCAGATTCAATGATCCTAATGCCAAAGAAATGCATATGAAGGGAAGGCGTCACAGGTTGCAATATAAGAAAAAAGTTAATCCAGATCTTATTGTTGATGTGAAGCCTTCCTTAAGGCAGCGGAAAATTCAAGAAGATAAACTTCGTCGACAGCAACTGAGGGAGGAGTTCTGGAGGAGGAGGGAGGAAGAAAGGTATTTTACTACAATACTTCTTACATCAACACTAAGTTTTCAATTATTGTTATTAATTGTATAAATTTTATTTTTTTATTTGTGTCTGAAGAATAATGGAAGAGGAAGAGAGGATGTATTGGGAAGAGCGTAGAAGATATGAAGAGGAAATGGAGTACTTCGAATGGTACCGGCGGTATGGTAGAGATCCAAGAGGTTTGCCACCTCCAATGCCTCGACCATTCTGCCCTGGTGTACCACCGATGATGGTTTGTAATTAGTTGTCTTAGTTTGTAACTCTTGCCAAGGATGCTAGCTAATGTTGGCTATAAAAATGTATATTTCTTTTAGTTCTTCCCACAACCATTGAGGCGGCCAGATTCGAGTGATGATAGGCATGTGATTGCCAGGCATGCTGAAATTTATCCAAAAGAGGAAGAGCTTCAGTCAATTCAGAGGATCGTCTCTCACACTGAGAAAGCTCTGAAGTTTGTATCTGATCGCTTGGCTGATATGGATGCTGGGAATACAGTTCCTGAAATTAAGAAAGAAGCTGGTGCTGATAGTTCTAAAAAAGATGAGGAAGGTAGAAAGGAAGATGGTAGAGATGGAAACTTGTAAGTTGCCTCTTTAACTTTTGGCTTTGTTTTTGTAGTATTTCCTTGTCAATCCTTAACAGTATTTTTTTTCCTTTTTCAAGATTCTCATTCCATAGAGAAAAGGATGATAGCCAACACCCTAGAGTTCTGAAAGGAGTTATGCGTGTTGGTGTCCTAGCTAAAGGTTTGCTGTTGCATGGAGACTTAGCAGTTCGTCTTGTTGTGTTGTGTTCAGAGAAGCCTACGAAAACATTGTTGGAACGTGTTGCTGATAATCTCCCTCAACAGCTTCAGGTAAACTTGTTAACTTGCTGTTTTTATATAATTGGACTGTCTTGAGTTAAATTTGTGTTTATGGTTTGTTCTTGTCATTTAGGTTGTTGCCCCTGATGAAAAATATGAGGTGAAACAGTGTGTTGAAGAAGCCTCTGTTATTGTCAGTGGCATAAAGGAACCTCGTATTACTGTTACTATTACCCTGACATCTCCTGTGATGAGGGAGCAGCTGTTACATGAAGGCGCTGGTGGTGGTAAGACTTGACTATATGATATTGCTGAAAGTAAGGAATATCAGTGACCAGGGGTCACGTTTAAGATCAAAAAGCTCAATGAAAATGTGTCCATGAAGCACAAACCTTTGCCGTCATTTGGTGCTTCCTTTCCTTTAGCCTAATTGGTTGCTCTGATAGCCGTGGCCCCTGGAATATTATTGAGATTCACTTATAATCAATAAAAAATCCCATTCCTTACCCGTGCTAGCCTGCCTGGTGCATGTCTACAGGCTAGCATTTTCAGGCCACGAAAAGGATAAGCTCATGCATTTTTGACCCACAAGGTTACTGTGAATTTAAAATATTTTGTAATTTCATTTATGAAACTGTATTATGCCTTTCCTGGGTATGTTTTAATTTTTCATGGATACTGGGTCTATTCAAGTGACCTCTGTTCTTTTCATGAGCCTGTTACTGCTAAGGTTCTAGGTGCAACATTACATCCACAAGGAAGAGAGGAACCATCTGCTTTGCTGGGAAATTTTTAAGGATTTTTGACCATGTGGGGGCACTTTACAGCCACAAGGTTGGGTCTTGGCTTAATTTTTTACTCATTTTCTCGTGGGAGTGGGAATAATCTGATTTCTTAGCTTGGCTTTATGAAGGTGTCAAAATGTTCCTAACTTTCCTATCAGATTTGACTCCTTTTTTTTTTAATTTTTCAGTTTCCCTGCATGTTATATTGTAGTTTCTTTTGCTATATAGATTTATGAATCTTTTGAAGTGGCTTATGTTCATTTTATACATGCTTACGCACCACTGTGCATGGAAAAGCTCATCCTCTTATAACCTACATCCGATTCACCTCTATGGCTCAAAAGTGCTTCCTCTCCATCTCTCCGATGCTCCCCTTTTCCTCTCGGGGGGGCTTGGGAAGATGGAGGTAACAATGGTCAAACACCCTTGTTACCCGGCTGCCTCTCCTGTGTGACTATTCTTCGCTCCCTCCTCGTTCGTCCGTAGACTCTCTGAGTCAGGCGCAGGTGAAGGATCCTCCTGACGTGCTGGACAAGCAGAAATGTTTGGATGCCCTGGCAGCTCTGAGGCATGCCAAGTGGTTCCAGGTTTGAAGGCCTTCTTATTGTTTAACTTTTCAGCCTTGTGTGTATTATATTTAATGTTATTAGTATTTCATTAGTTTCCTCACCTTAAAAGAGGCTATTGCCATGTGTATGTTAAGGCATTGTTTTTCTAATGCATTGAAAGTAAATCAGAACTTCCACTTTTATGATTTGCAAATTATTTTATTTTTGAAGTCGCACTAGAACTGGGACGGAGAAACTTTAGCTGACTTGGGCTCTTTGTTCAACTTAGATGGGAATCACTTGCTAAAAGAGAAGTTCTGATGAACAGGTTCATGTTTATAGAGCATAGGCAAGTGTCAAGGATATGGAGTGGCTGTTGTAATGTTCATGGATGGGAATATTTCAGTAAATATGTGTAACACTTGGCATATTCTAGAAGTATTTTATTTTAATTGAAAGCAATTTTATACCCTGAAATTCAAGTTAATCGTATGCATTGAGCCGTTTGCAATGAAACCTTAAAAGTTTTTAGATTTAAATGCAAGTTCTTGTCTTATCAACTTTCTAATTGATAATGATAACTGATTTATTTTGTGTACTATGATCGAGTTAAGTTTGCATGTAATATCATAATTTGTATTGATAACATTTTAAGTTTGTCTTATTTAACCTGTGTTAAAATAGGAAATTGAAGAATTGGGACTCGTATGCTAAGTCTTACTTTAGAGTCCATATTAATGAGATAGTTATTCAGGATGAAAAGTTTTACTTTTTAAACTTGCTGTCAAACGGGCTTATTTCTTTACTAGCAACAAATACCACTCCTTACCCTTCTGACCATTCAAACTAAACATGAGGCTGGAAAGTAGGTAGCAGACAAGTAAAGCATACTTGAACCAGTGTAGGCTTTACTCTTTGTTCCCAGGGCATTGGTATACTAAAGTTAGATTGTTAGGATCCAGTCATTGCGGAGATGTGGTATTTGAACATAGGAAAATACTCTTTATGTGAGTTATCATATTTTATGTATCATAGATTCTCATTATTCTTAGTTGTTATAACATAAGTTTTTTGCTTGTGGCCAGTGAAATAATTTTATTAAGACAATTCAATTTCTCTATTAGTGAAATTGCATGTCCCTAAATTTAACTATAGTATTTTTTGCTGTGATTTAAATTTCAAAATTAAGAATTGAAAATTGTTTCAAGGCTTGTACATAAAGGGTTTTCTTCCTTCATATTAGACTCATCCTGTCATTGACTGTACAAGTTAAGTCAAGAATGGGCCTTAAATTTGAAGAGATTCTAGCATTGTATTATACTGATTTTTCTGCTTGCATGAAACTATAAAGTGTAATTGATTTGAATTTTCTTAGACTGGCCAACTTAGCAATATAACTACTCCTCATCTTGCTCATGTATTCATTTCCCTTGATGTAGGCTAGGGCAACAGGACTTCAGAGTTGTGTCATGGTTATAAGAATTCTTCGTGACCTGTGTCAGAGAGTACCCACATGGGCCCCATTGCATAGCTGGGTAAGTTTTCAATCATACTATAATTTTAATCAAACTTTGTATGCAGATCGTGTCGATTACTTGTGGAAGTGTTCCTTGTGATTGGCAATCATTAAGTTCTTTGAATATTATTGGTTTAATAGGAAATTTGTGACTTAGCTTAATAAATCTGTTTTGCTGTGATATAAATTTAAGGCTATGGAGCTTCTGGTGGAAAAAGTAATGAGCAGTGCTGGTCAGCCACTGAGTCCGGGTGATGCATTGCGACGAGTGTTGGAAGCTGTAGCCTCAGGGTTGCTATTATCCAGTGGACCTGGACTCATGGACCCGTGTGAGAAAGAACCAGTGGATGCAGCTTCAGTGCTTACCCCTCAGCAGAGGGAAGACATCACAGCAAGTGCTCAGGTTGGTTTTGTATCAAGTCTTCTCATGATTTGTTTCTTAGAACTTATTTCTGTTACAAAATTTTTTATAAACATCCTCTCCTTTACAGCATGCATTGAGGCTCTTGGCTTTCCGCCAAATTCACAAAGTTTTGGGAATGGATCCTCTACCGCCCCCTAAATTCGTTAGGGGCCGTTTTAATCGCAAAAGGCGGCGTGACAACAGTTCCGGTGAAGGAAATGATTCAGAAGGTAAATATCTTGCTATTTAGTGTTGATGTTTGATGATAAGGACATAGCAGTGATGATCCACTCAGCTCGCTTTGATGACTATGAAGAAAAACAATTGTTCCCTATTTTCTATTTCTGAGCTTTGTCCTTACATCAGTTGTTTGTGTAATCCTCTTTACCCTTATCATTTGATTCATTTTATTGTAAGTACATTATGAAAAATGATAGTGATATTGAAACTGCTATATGGTTTAACCTATTCCCAAGCTGCCAGGGGCGCAACAGTTGTGGCCAACTACATAGAATGTGTTGACGTAGTGCTTGATACTAGTAAAGCTGTTGATCTGTCATCCCAATTACCAAACCCCCTTTTCCAAACTATTTTGGCATGCTATTCATGGACTCCATACTGATTTTAGTTAATCTTGGATATGTGGCAAGTAGTATGATAGTAGCATCACATAGATAACATTGTCTGCTGAACTTAAACTTGTCAACTTTTAACTTAACAATTATCTTTTTAACCTGCTGGGTTTAGCTTACTTAATGGAATTGTGGGATGATTGTGGAGTTTCTTTCAAAAAATTTAATGTTTCACTTAAATATGCAGTGAATATTCTCCCAAGATTTAAAATCTTCCTGAGTGCTGCACACATTGTCTGGAAATATCAGGCTTATGTATTTTGAGTTGAAAACTACTTTAAACATGACATTTTGCCGGGCATAGAATTCCACACATTTCAAACCACTAGATGATCCGATTGAATTTGCTGACCAAGCCTGGCTCTACAAACTTCTTACAAATCCATCCATATTACAACTTGATCACTCTTTTAAATATCTCTCCTACAATGTGATCTGTGATTTGAGGTGATAATTTACTATTTGATTGTTCATTTTTTAATAATATGGTCTGTGTGTATTAGATTTTTGTACAGGTGGGAACTTGCACTATTGAATCATTATCTTAACTTCTAGGTGGTGATGGAAAAAAGGACAAGAAGGAAGATGGAGAAGGTGAAAAAATGGACATGGAGAAGAGTGATGGAAGTAAATGATTTAGTGATAATGGTGGTCTTCACTTGTTCTTGCCTGCTAGACAAAGCTAGCTGCAGCATTTGAAACTGCTGGAATAGTTCAATGGGGGCGTTGTTGGTAGCCAGTTAGTACTAAATTGAAATGTTTCCCCATGTTGTCTTGACTTGAAAATTCATTTTATTCAACTATCGAATCAATAAGCCACAAGCACTGTTTCATTTTTGTAACTTCCATTCTGTATGGTAGGAATTTTGATAAATGATGAAATGTGTGTTTAGCAGAGTTCATTTATTGGCCGTTGCCTGTGTGTGAAATGTGGTATTGTTTGAGTGTTATTAATTTTATTAAATGTTTTGTGTTATGGACTTCCGTAATATTCTTTTATTACTTTCAGTAGGAGTAATTTCAGTTATTGAATTTTGATATATTTTCGCAAATGTGAAAGAAGTATTATTATTGTTATTTTGGTTTGTAACGTTGTTGACCTCTTGACCAAGTCACTGGCTTTTGTGATGTTGTTCATTTGTAATTCACAAAATAACTGTAGTATTGATACCATTCCTATATAGTATAAAGTTGCATTCACCACAAATAAAGCTTTAGTCACCACTTAAATGTTTTGTTTGCCATCACCTAAATCCATATTAAATTGTACTAAATAAGGAAATAAATAAATGCATTTCATAATGTATCATGTAATTTATTGGTTTGGTCATATGCCCTTGATTGTTTTTTCACTAATCTACCATTTTGGACAGTTTGATGTTGGGAATTAAGCTTCCAAAGTTTCACGGGTAGAAATTCTGTGGGACTAAATAATAATAATAGATTTATTGGTCGTTAAGTAAATGGTTTACAATTGACCTCGTCAGTTCAATGTACATACATATAATTACAATTTGCAACTTAAATAAAGAACAGGATTATTCAGAAAACCATATCTGCTGCATGAGTGAAAAACTCATTCACAGAGTACATACAGCGATTTAGATGCTAGCCAGGAGTGTACAACAGATTTGAATTTTGTACTGCTGCTTCCTCTTGCAGACTCAGGTAAATGATTGAAGAGCTTAATGCCCATGTTTGAAAAGGAATTTTGTGTTATATTTAGTCTCATTTGACCTGCAAATAGGTGATTATTTCTAGTGTCATGGTCATGAATGTTGGATCTTATTGTAAAAGACTGGAGATTGTCTTTCGTATGTACAAGTACTCTATATACATACAGACTGTAGACGGTCAGTATATTCAGTTTCCTGAATAATGGCCTACAATGTTCAGTAGAAGGAGGAGTTATTATTCTTATGGCTTTTTTCTGTTACAGAAAAACAGAGTTGGTAGCTGGGGCATTACCCCAGATCTCTAGCCCATAACTCAAGTGACAGTTGAAAAGAGCATAGTAAATGGACTTGAGATGTTCTGAGGGGATTAGTAAGCTTAGCTTCCTCAATACTTAGTGATTTTAAGAGTTTTTTTGTGATCTCTGAAATGTGTCCAGTCCAATTTAGTTTTGAGTCTAGGTGAAATCCTAAAAGTTTTACTGTGTGCGCCTCGCGCATTAGGGATTTTAGGCTACAGATGAGATTTTGCGTTTTGTCTTTATTTAGTGTATAACCATTAGTTTTAAACCATCCGATAAATTTTTGCAGTTGTGCAAAATTGTTGCATCATCAGCATACAGGATCGAGTCTGATGAGAGGTTGTTGGGGAGATCATTTATCATTATTAAAAGAAGTAATGGTCCCAGGACAGAACCCTGGGGAACTCCATATTGAATTTTAATTGAAGATTTTTGCCCCTCCAGATCGACACATTGAGTTCTACCAGAGAGATAAGACTGGAAAAGTGTAAGTTCTAAACCAGAGATTCCGTAGAATTCCAGTTTCTTTAGAAGTAAAGGGTGATGGACACAATCAAAAGCCTTGGAAAGGTCACAGAGAGCAGAAGGTTTGATTGTTCTTCAAGAGAGCTTATGATTTTGTTAACAACCATTTCCAAAGCCTGAGTGGTAGTTTTTCCTGAACGAAAACCATATTGAGAAGGGGAGATCAAACTATTGATTTCTAGGTAAAGATATAATTGGGATTTGATCGGACCTTAAAAAACTTTGGCAAAGACAGGTATCATAGAGATTGGACGATAATTCTGAGGGTTATTCTTTGCCCCTTTCTTGTGAATGGGGATCACTCTTGAATATTTGAGAGCTGAAGGAAAGACGCCAGATTGAAGACATGTGTTGTAAATAATACAGAGTGGTTCAGCAATATTTTCTTTTATGCTCTTGAGTAGGTTGTTATAAAGACCATAGATATCCTTGGAGTTCGAGATCTTAAGTGAATTTATTGTTTTTATGACTTCACGGGGTGTTATCCACTTCCAATGAAACTGCTGATTACTTACAGAGTTTTTACTTAGGAGCTGAAGAGCCTTACTTTGGTCTGTCGTGTCTGTAACAATATCATCCACAGATTCTATAAAGAATTTGTTGAAAACATCTGGTGATATTGACTGATACGGAGAGCTCTTAATTTTCCCAGTTTCTTTGTTGATTATTTTCCACATTGCCGCAATTTTATTCCCAGAATTGTTTATGGCTGTGTTGTTGCAAATCTTTTTTGCACTTATGATACGTGTATTATATTCTTTACGTAATTGTAATACATTTCACCGTAACTTTATTTCCTGAACTTATCGCTTTTTCTTTTGAGGTTAACCCTCATTATATGGCTAAGGGTCATAGGATCAATGGCATGCAAATTTTATATATGGCAGTTGAGAATATACCAGTATTTAAGTACTTTCATCTCAGCAGCATATACAAGTATCCGTGAAAAAGACAAGTAATTTAAGGGTGAATTGATTTTCATGTTTTCCTCTTTTAAGGATGCATAACCAAATTGGCTTATGGTATGTGACACCCTGCCTTGTAAATGTTACTCATATGATTGCTGGAAAGACTCCAAATGCATAGAGTACGTACATATTTTAGTCTTAAATTTTCGTAATTCAATGGTGCCATCATGGAGGATATGCTAGTCTCTGGGACCCAAGAATGGGAAGAAAAGTAACCCCCGCCATCTTTGCTAGGGAAGTGTACTGCCAAGAACCTGGTAAGAAGGTACATAGTTGATTATGATAGGGCACCCCTCAAATTTGGGTGGACAGAGAGATTGGTCAAGGAATGATCTGCTTTTGCACATACTTGCTGTCTTCGGGTCCCTTGGCCCTCCACTTGAGGGGCCTGGTGTAAATCATAGATATGCCCAATGTAAACTAATTTAATCTATTTCTACTACCCAGTTCATTCCCTGCCTGTAATGCCTTATTTTCTAGGTGAACTCATAAGCTCATTCCACAAATATGTACATAGTAAGTCCTTGCTATTGCACATGCAAGCATTTGCGTGAAAACTTTATTTTCAAGAATTGGATGATGTATGTAGTCTATGTGATGATGTAACATAGAGATTTCCATTGGAACGTATGTAGTAAACCCTACAAACTATCTACTCCCATAAAATATGGAGTATAAACGAACACTGAAACTCGTCAGCAGAACATGCGTGCATGGTGGCTTTATGGATTTTGAAGCTTTTGGCATAGTTAACTGAGAAATTTTCATTGGCAATCTCAAGATGAAATTGTTTGTTTTGAGGGACAGGATTTTTTCATAATTTGTGCATGTCTCAGAATTCATAAGTGAAGGTATACAATGAAGAACCAGGGAAGGCAAGTACTGGGCCTGGATTAAGGGGACTTCTAAAGGTAAGAACAACCCAACAAAAATTTACTCTCTGGAAACATCCTTTTCACCTAAAGGTAGTGCTGAAAATATATGTGTAAAATTTTAACTACAGATATATATTGAAACAGATATACAGAAACATAAACACATGACGAAAACATAGTGTTGCGTGGTTTTTGGTGGGTTTTGGGGAGATAAACCCCCCTCTTCCTGAGCTTAGAGAAATTTTTTAGTTTAATCCATTTCACTTAATTTGATTAATATTACTTATAGAGTAGTGTAAGGATCAAGTAAATATCCCTCGGAAAGCTGTGAAACCACCATTTTGTGCCATTTATGTGAAAGTTTTTCTAGGGGAGGGCCCCTGCACCTCCCGCTTACCCTGGTTGGTATTCCACACCCTCAGACCCCCCAGTGTTAGTTGCGCCTAAAAACCCCCTTGCGTTGATTCCTGGCTGCGCCCTTGGCATGAAAGTGGAATGTCCATTAACTGTCCAATCTAATTAGTAATCCGTTTAATTTTATTATACCCCTTTATGGACCCCCCCAAACAAAATCCCTGACTACCTCAGTGGTGATCGAGTTCAATATATTATGTACTGATGCAATCAGTGCTTAGACAAAGTAGTTATGGTGGATCATTACAGGTGGCATATCAATGCAGAATGTAGATAACACAAGTTAACTCATGCCCCATCTGTAACAGTTGGCACAACTTGTCCCGTCTTCAATGTGTTATGTATAATGCGTGCATCATGTATACATAGATTTTTATAAAATTTTCATTTTAGATAATGTGAATGAGTGCATGTATTAAATAAGAATTACTAATAAACTACTTCATAAAAATTCCTTGAAGCATTCGATTGTTAAAGCAGTGAAATGATCATATTGCTTGCTCATTTCAATGGTTCAATTTAAGAACATGCATTTCAGTAGATTAATGCCTGTTTTCATGGTACATTAACACCTACAGGTTAATGTCTAAATGTATGAACATGAGAATGAACGCCAAAATGCACTGTGTAACCACCCAACTTGTGCGAATGCATGCACTGAAAATAGAACCTGTTCTAATTTGGTTCATGCATTGGTGCATGTTCCGGTCCACAAAAATCATTCACACAAACATACAAGTTAATGTATACGTTTGTGTGAATCATTTTGGTGGACCGGAACGGAACATGTACGAATGCATGAACCAAATTAGAACAGGTTCTATTTTCCGTTCATGCACGTAACGTTCGTTCACGTTTGTGTAACCAGGCCTTAAGGGTCTGGGTGTGTCCTGCTCGTTATGCCTGCATACAGCCTCACCCTTTCCCATACCCCCTTCACAGTGACGAGGTGTGAGAAGGTTAAGAAAACACTTGAGAAGTATTTGATCATCATTTTGTAGAAATCTGTAATTCAAAGAATGAGGAAGATAATAATTCAAACAGCTGTAGTAATTTTCCACACTTTAATTATCTCGGTCGGTTTCGATGCTTACACATCATTTGAAGAGCTGAGTGAGGAAGAAATAATTGACTGGAGGTCTCCGAGATGTACCTGGTTTGCAGGATAATGGGGCAGGTGAAATGGATGGAGAGGAAAAGGAATGAAGAGTATTTGGTAGTTCGGGAAGAAGGGAATAGCATTTGGAATTAAGAATGGAAGAAATAGGATTTATTGTGAATCGATCATGATTTGTAAAAAAATCTCAATGAAGCCTGTCTTAACTGGCAGAATAACTTAATCACAAGTGGTATTGGTAATAGAGAACTTTTTAACGAACTTTTATTTTTATTGTTCGGGAAAAATACATTTTATTGCTGTATATGCAGAGTTTTATCTTACAATTAAATGAAGTTACCCGATTATTTTTTGTAAAATGGGTCAAATCTTCTATCATTTTTTTGGAAATAAAAATTAATACTGCATTTATTCACCTTAATATTTAAAAATCCTATGGGAGGGTAAAAATGTTCAAATATTTAATTGAAAGTGAGGAAGTAAATTCAGTGTTTTTTTTTAATGCTAATGAAAGTTTTTTCCATGTTTTTTTCCTTCCGTTTGTATTGCCTTTTGAAATTACCGCACTACTCGATCTCAAACTGTTATCGATTGTATAGTATCGTTTATATCGATTCATTGTCACAGTCGATAGTATTTAACTATTGATAGTATCGATTCATCAAGTTTCTTCAACATCTCTTCCGGTGCCTCGTGGGCTGCAATCGTGGACAAGAGATGAAGGTACGTACGAAATCTAATTGAATCACCTTAACTACGTATTTTTGTAATCATCGAGTGAATAATTAATTTTTATTTGATAATGGCTGATATTCTCACGGGGTGTAATGTGATTTATTGGTACTGGTTGAGAAAAATGCACGTAGACCTTGTGGTGCTTTCCTGCACCGAGAAAGGTGTCACTTCGTTAAAACATGTTCATCGTTACACATAACTATTTATTTTTGTAATCATAGAGTGAATGTTTTGTTTTTATTTGATAATGGCTGATATTCTCACGGGGTATGATATAATTTTCTGTATGTGGTAGAGAAAAATATACGTAGACATAATGGTGCTTTCCTGCATCGAGAAAAGTGTCACTTCATTAAAATATTTTCATGGTTGCTTACTTTAATTTGTGCTTCAAATTATTAGTAGCAATCTTATTTCTCGATGTTTTTTAAGCCAGTATCCTAGTTCTATAACATCACCTTCAATGTGCGTTCGTTCCTTTAATTACAGTTGAACGTGTCCTGTCCGGCCTCAGGGTCGCAGAAGTTATTTGAAATCAGCGATGAGCATAAGTTACGTGTATTTTATGAGAGGCGGATGGGGGCTGAGGTGGAAGCTGATGCTCTTGGAGATGAGTGGAAAGGATATGTTGTCCGTATAGCCGGTGGCAATGATAAACAAGGATTTCCCATGAAGCAAGGAATCTTGACCAATGGTATGAAATATATATAGTTAGTTAGCTCATGTATGGACTAGTGGTATGACTATTATTATGTACAAATTAGTTAAAAATAGCTTGAATTCATTAGTAACTGAATTCCTATTTGCTGTAATACTTTTCAATTGGACCAGTTGTTGCTAGTGGTCACAGTTTGGTAGAGACGTAGTAATCCTTCGATAGTTAATGGATGCGTTCACTTTCGTAGTGTAATTGGCAATTATTAAGAAAGCATCTGCGTTAATACTAGAACACCTGAAATGAATCTGTTAAATACTCAAGATTAACCGCATGTGTAAGTTGGGGAAATAAAACGCTGTATGTAGGCTTTGCCAATGGTGAGGGCCCATTATGGATTCACGAGTGTCACGGATGTTGGATTGAGTTTCGTACATATGAGGGGGAGATTGAGGAAGATAATGACTATATTTGTTTTGGGAATGATCCTCTACGCACCTCCTTAATTTGTGCAGGACCATTTTAACTCAAAAGGTTGTGTTGATAGCTCTGGCGAAGGAAACGTTGAGAATGGCTCTTTGGCTTTGATGTTTAAGGTATAAGGACATAGCAATGATGATCCACTCAGCTCGCTTTGATGGCTATGAAGAAAAATCATTGTTCCCTATGTTTTATTCCTGAGTTATGTCCTTATCAACTGTTAGTGTGATCTCCTTTTTCCGTTCAAGTTGAAGTTAATGAAGTTTATCGGCCTTGCCATTGTACAATATTATTCTTGGTGATTCGGACTTGACAGTGATTCCGTAATAAATACTTTCTGCATTTCAGGCCGAGTTCGTCTTCTTCTTTCTAAGGGACATTCTTGCTACAGACCACGCAGAGAAGGTGAAAGGAAACGTAAATCAGTTCGTGGATGCATTGTAGATGCCAACTTGAGTGTACTTGCTTTAGTTATTGCAAAGAAAGGAGCTCAGGTAATTATCATTAATTGTTTTCATTGTAAATTTATACTTTCTCAAGTTATTATTTTTTTAAATTTCCTTGCTCTACACAGTTCTTCTTTGGAATTGGTTGAATAATTAAAAGTAGTAGGTCAAATTTTTCTTCATTTTGTATGTGGGAATTGTGTTATCTGTTTTTTGGTAAATGCTTACTGATTATGTGGAGTTGAATGTCGTAAATATGTGAGAGAGAGAGGGGAATATTGCTACATGAAGTTATTTCAACTTTTGGGAATGGATTTTCGATCACTGCATACATTTTTAAGGGCCATTATAGATACAAAAGATGGTGTCAGAACAGTCCATCAATGGAAATTATGCATACTTTAAAATCACTCTTTAGTTTTCATGTTCGATGATAAGGACATAGCAATGATGATCCACTCAGCTCGCTTTGATGGCTATGAAGAAAAACTATTGTTCCCTATTTTCTAATTCTGAGCTATGTCCTTAAATTAACTATTGGAGATCAGGAAATAGTGGGGAAGCTTTCATTCTTTACTTAAAGCCTGAAAATCCAGCTAAGAAATATTTTTTCAGGCTTGAAACAACAAATTGTCTTCAGTTAACTGTAGAGTTCACTCAGAATATTTACAGCTTAGGTAATTCTTTATGTGCTAGTCACTGAGTATGAGATACACATTTTTTCTCATTTTTATTAGCTTCATTACAATATTTAATGTGTCAATGATGAATAAACTCACATTTTGTTCGACTCCGATTTTTTTTCAATTTAACAGGATATTCCTGGATTAACCGATACATATATTCCCCGTGGACTTGGACCCAAACGAGCCTCAAAAATTAGGAAACTATACAATTTGTCCAAGGAAGATGATGTTCGTCAGTATGTGGTGAGGAGGCCTGTTGCTCCTAAGGAGGGAAAGAAAGTTCGTGCGAAGGCACCCAAAATTCAACGCCTCATCACCCCTGTTCAGCTTCAGGTAAATATATTGTGGATTATTAGTGAGCTAGAGGACATAGCCAAAAGTTATGTTTTATAAGGTAACACCCACCAAGTTTAACAGGCACAGGAAATATGTTTATGGCATATTGGAGATTTACTTTTACTTTGATTAAAGTGGAAAGTCTCATTTATTGAGAGGGACAATCACATAGATAAGGCATTATTTTATGGAATCTTGCCATATGTGTACAAGAACAACTTAGGTTTTTCACAGATTTTATAAAATGTAGGGCTAGTTTTGGTTATTACTTCATCATCAGTTAATCTTGCTATTAAAAGGGAATATGTTTAGCGTTTATGTTTGAGGGAGGGATGACTTGTGGTGGGTGCTGTGGTAGAGGTTGTTGTAGAATGGTTGTGGGACTGATTGATGTGGAGAAATTTGTAGGAAATTTGTCATCAAGTTATTGATGAGTCTTTTTGCACATATTCCAATCTCCCTATGTTCCAATATGATAAATTAGATAATTTGTTACCAGGTGCATTACCTGGGATTGAAAGGTACTGCTGTGTATTTAATCCAGAATGAATTTTGGGAGCTTGAAATGATGTCTGCTGTGAAGGTAGTGATTTTTTTTTTACTCCTGTTCATAAAAATTTGTGCTACCTGAGCAATACTAAAATGTTGGAAACTGGGTTACTGTTGGGTATTATCAATTTGCCCACTTTTGTCCCGAGGTCACCAAGCTTCAAAACTTAATATGTATTCTCCAAAATAATGCTCATCCCTGAATCCAACCCATGATAATGTTTTTACAGCTGTTGTTGTTATCCCTTGTGAGTTGTCTCGTGAGTGTCCATTGTTTATGCAATTTTCTGTTCTGGTTACCCAAGCAAAGAGGTACTTATCTGTAATGAAGACAAGTATGTTATTTATTATACTTAAATTATTTTCGCCAGTGGCGTAACTATGGAGGGGGGATGAGGGGATGTATCCCCATCCCCGTAGCATCAGAGAGATCAAAAAAGTGTAAAATCTTGTCTGGATTTGATGTTTAATAACTGCATCTGTTTAAAGCTAAGTTTTGTGCCAAAATGATGTGAAATGCATTTTCATTCCTAGTTACGCCACTGGTTGTCACAGACTTTCTGCCCTTAGTAGGATTGGTTAAATTTAAGTCCTAGTTGTTAAATTTTGTGACAATCTTATAAAAACAGGCGAAATGATAATACTGGGCCATAAGTGGCCATTCTTGTATTCATACACCCCTACTCTTGAAGTAGGGGATCAATGTCGTCTCTCAAATTGTGTAGTAATCTTTTTGTGTTAGAATCCAAGGAAAAACTAGCGTGTTTCATTGGAGATAGCTCATGAGATGGAGTCACTCTCACATGGGTCTATCCATTTCAAATCACCCAGAACATTTTTAATTACAGTAGAACCTCACTTATAACTTTCAGCGGAAAACCAAAAACAGTTTCATAAGTGAGGAAGTTTCATATGTGAGGTTTTTCGGTATTTAGCACCAAATCCTTTTCAATAGGGGCCGGTCTGTTTCCAGGATGTAATTACTCATTTGGGGGCAAGAAATTGAAGCCTAAAGGCAGTTTTACACGGTATTCTGCAATCTGACGTACGTGTGAAGGCACAATCAAAATTGCGTTGTGTAAAGCGGTGAACTGCTCAAACACATGCAAGAATGCGTGAATGCGAGACTGTAAAATAGCCCCTGTTCTAATTTCGTTCATGCATTCGCGCAATTCCACACCATTTTAGAAATTAATGCAGCTCTAACCTGCGCAATTCCGTGCCCCATGTAAAACTGCCTTAATAATCTTATTTACTCACAAGTAACACCACAGATGATGTGTTACTTCAAGAGAAACATAACTTTACATTCCTGAACATCATTACCCACGGTTGAAAGTCTTGGTCGAATCGCTTGCATTTCTGGCACTAAGCCACCAAGCTATCATGTTGGAGAAATTTCGGAGTGGTAATACTAAATGTTCGCAGAGAAGCCAATTTTTGAAATAGTTTGCCCATTAACAGCAGTTTTCAGGAAATTCATTTTACCACCTGTTAGACAAACCCAAGATTAGAGATTGAAGAAATGAGATACCTGAGGAAAGTCATCCATATTAACCCCATTATTCAAAAGCAAAATTTCACTTATGCATCACGAAGGCTTCGCACCCTGTGGACCCGGGTTCATGTCCTGGCCGAGGCAGGAGCCCAGTATAATCTCCCCTCTGTATAATGTTTACGCACTAAAAAATTGAAATTTCCTGTGAAATTTAAGCAACAGTAGATTGAATCTACCGAGTATAGCTTCTCTGTAGGCATTCTTCTGTGAATTTTGTGCCGGGAACTTTGACTAACAAGCCGCGTGATTTGTCTTCATGGAATAATTTACTTTACCATTTCTGATAACAGCACTGGACACTTATTGTACACCAACATAATGGTTATAAGCCATTCCTGAGTCGAAAGGAACTGCCTTATCTTTCACGTTTTGCATTTGACTTTAATAATTGCGTGACTACTGACGATGCAAGTTATTCTCCGAGAGCGTTCACACTGACTCTTGTTCTGTTAAAAAATAAACGATTGCCACCAGGCAAAGTTAAGCTATTAGCTATTCAAGGTCACTATGTTTCATTTAAACCCACTGAGTTACAAGTTGGGTCTGTTTTGATCTCTGTGCTGCGTAAGCAACTTTCCCCCAGCTCGATTCTTCCCGCAGATGTGGGATTAGCCCGTGGATGAAGACTATGCATGCTGTTTTTGCAATTGTGTTGAATCACCATCGACTTATATCGATACTGGAAATACAATAATCTTTTTGAATGTCCTTAGAAGCCAAAATTTTAGTACGCGAGGATTTTTAACGGTTCATTTAGGCATTATTTCGCTGGGGCGACGGGAATCATAGCCTTGGAAAAATTCTAGACAATCTTCCGTTGGAGATAGATATTCCGCAGTTCGTAATTCCGGATTAACGATCATCTACAATGGTTAAAATTAATGTCTAATAAACAACATCACTCATTATTAAAACTTATTATTCTATATTGACATATGTATGTAATGAGCAAATAATACTCCCGCTCCTGTGACTGAAAGTGGTGCGCGTATCTGTCTTCTCGTAGAGCAGTTCTCTGACAAGTCGTATAAGTGAGGTATTTTATCTCATTGGACTGGAAAAATACGTTTCCTAACACAGGTCGTCATATAAGTGAAAAGTTTCATAACAGAGGTTGGAAATACATGGGTTCATATGGAGTTATGTATTCACCGGATCGTTAAAAAATCTGTGTATAAGTGAGGTCATCATATAACTCAGGGTGGTATAACCGGGGTTATAATTTATCCTGATTATTTTATCACTGGTTCTCTAAAAGTAGACTATCACAAAAAACCATTTGAAAAAATATATACAAGCCATACTTTTTTTGGCAGCCATTTTTAAAGGGTTGGTTGGGCAAATTTTGATGGAAAAAGTGGTTTGCATAAAGTTAAATTCTAAAGTTATTTTAAAAGATATCAGATAAATTAAAAACCAGTGTGATCATTATGAAAAGAACTTTTGGAAACCATTTTTTTATCATAAAATACAGTCGGTCAAATTCTTTCCTCAAAAACTTGGGAAAAATTTGTCAATACTAACTTTATAGCGCCATAAATTTTTATGAAGGAAATGAGACACTCTAATAAAATGTTATTCCTTAGTTGAATACTAAAAAACTACTTGCAGTGTAAGTTTTAGCACCTAGAATGCACTCCTTTACTTCTAGAGCTTCTAGAGACTCAAACAATGCCGAAAGCCTTTAATGTTGATTTTCACAGGTTAATACTTAAAAAGGGACTGAAGTATTTCACAAGAAAATTAAGACTGAGACTAGTGATGGCATAAACGACTTTTTGTGGACCTGCCTCACCGCTCATAACACACTTCTGAGAGCTGCTTGAACAGTGCGAATCAGCAGTGTTTCTGGGTCGAGGGTAGAGGGGAAGATGGTGAGGGGGAATTTCTAAGCGAACATTTAAAATGCAACATTTCCTAGATCATAATTTGAAAAATTGATTTCAAATCAATCATGTATTCCATAGTCACAATGTTCAACAGGTGATATAACTGAGGAACCATTTCTGCTGATACACAATATCTTTCATGGAATACGGGAAATGAATTCAGTCTCCTGTGCGTAGAGATGACGGCAATTTAAAAACTTCTGTTGCAACAAAATATTCTCTCCAAAACTACATGATCATGTTAACAATTCATGATTGATTTCCTTGATTAATCTTAGTTGCTAAGTGTTAGAACAAATTTTCATTTTTGTCTCTTATTATTTTCATAAATTTTCCGTTACCGAAAACTTTTACATCAGTATCTTCCACCATTCTCTTTCGCGATGCATGGAACATGCAGGAGAGAGAATTACGATAAGGGTCATATGAGATTCTTTACTGTAATACCCAGAAAATGAATCTGTAGAACCTTTCAAACTGTGTGAAAAGATGAGTAGTGGGCTATCCACTTCTTTTGACCTGCCAAATGTGCGATGAGCATCACACGGAAAATGTTTGTGGAAGGAGTCGTGTGCTCATGGAGTCAAACTCCCACCGTGCACAACTCCAACCAGCACAATGTGCGCTGAGGGAGTCGTGAGCGCTGGGAGTCTTAACTTTGCCTCACACAATTTCAGCGCACATTGTGCACGAAGGGAGTCAATCTGCCGCTCATGACTCCAACACGCACAGTGTGCGGAGGGGAGTCGCGACTCACCAAATAAGACTCTCACCTCACAGCTTTATCTGCTCAGTCGCTCATTTGATCTGACTCTCTCACTGAGTGCCCATTGCTGAGACTAATACATTAATAGTAGTGGAGCAGTGAATTTCAATTAAAGTGCAACCACTTTACATGCTCTTGCAGTGCAAGCAAGGGCTTGTACAGAGTGCAATTTAGCACACAGGGGCTTCATTAAATAATTGCGCAAACAATAAGTTGTGTTTAAACCATAATAATTACATTTATAATGAAAATGTATTTAAAAATGGAAATACTTTACATGGTCTGCATCGTGGCCGCCATCTGTTGTAACCACAACACACTTGCAGGAGTAAGCTGCTGTACAGAATGAATGCTCCTTTATGATGAACACACTTGTTTTTAAGTTATTCTGATATTATTTAAATTAGCTTCATAATTAAACGTTATGCAAACCACCTTTTTCATGAAAATTTTCCCAGCAGCCCTGTTTGATTTGTTGCCAGCCAGAATTCGATTTGTATTATTTAGAAGCTTTCCTTGGTTCAGCTATGCAAAGCAGAAGTATCAAAATTGCATGTTGTAAATTTATTGTACTAATTAGTATAAATAACCACAATTGGTATTCTTTTTCTTAATTTGTGGTACTATTGTGAAGTCACATGTCCATGGTCAGGCAGCACTTGGGATTCACATTATTTCTTTGTGCGTTCACGACTATGGTAAAATAATTTCACATTGATTTGGGATGACTGCTTTGACTAATGTGGTTTTTCTCAGTGTTCATGTGAGACAGTTATTGTTACGGGTACACTCGCTGCTCCCGATTTTGAAGGTGTTTTGACGCTTAATTAATGTGGTTTGAAGAGATAATAATAGATTTACCAGAAAATTTTCCTGTCCCAGAAAATCCATTGCATAAATACTTATATAAATGGTGACATCATTAATTAATAGTACAACCTGTAATAGAGTAATTTCCTTCATCAAAGGAAATGAAAGGCATTGATTGCCATTCATCACCCACCATTAGTGTATTGATGTATAAAAATTATTTGGTTTTAGAAACCCCAGTTAAGACGAATGGCAATGGTCAATTTTAACCTCATTTGAAAAAAAGCCAGATTGGCACCCATGCAATGCCACTCCACGTGACGTCACTGGGACCTAGATTCTATATGAGTAGATGGGAGTTTTACATCGTCTGAGATTACCAATGCATGTATGAGGCACAGCTCATGGAAACATCTCTTAATCGCCTATTAAAATTTCCTATGGTCGGAAAGTTTCCTTTGTTTGATAGAGTATAAATAATTCTCATTAAAGCCAGGCACTATCTGCTACCAGGGTACTCTACGCTACCACCATGCTCGGCAGCAAGCAGCCTGCATCGTAGTGGCATTCATAGCCTTGCACCCAGGTGGCCTCACACAGCAGCAGCCAGATGTCACACGGGCTTTTCCCAGCATTCATATTTAGCCATTGCATTTTTGTGCGCTTGAATCACTTTTCATTAAATCACAACAAATACATGCCGTCATTTAAAAATCTAAAAGGGTGAAACATGTACTCTAGGAGTAATAATCTTTTGATTTAGTTAATAAAAAAAATAACAGGAAACCACCCTATCCACTGTTGTTGGTTCACATACATAGTGATATTGCATTTGATAAGGGCATATTAAAGTGGTTAAGATGTATTCTTTGTGTTACCTTTATTATCTTCATGCTTATTATGCATATTTTTCAGGTTGATTATTTAAAAAAATGACCTATCAATTGTGCTCTTCGAATCAATCTTGGTCACCACTTCTATATTTTCTACTTTTGTCAGTGCTCTGTGCCAGCATTCCCTCGCTGTTACTTTTAGTTGTTGATAATTATTATGTAACTATATATATTCACTTTAAATGGGCTGGAGGTACCTTCAATTTACTCAGTGACTCATATATGGAACGTCCTCTTTCAAGTCTTCTTGAGTCTTGTTTTGAAATGAAAAATTTTGTTGAGACCAGGTTAGGTACAAAAAATTTGATTCGACATATGTACTTAGTTTAAAAAAAATTATTCTGCTTTAACTTCCTTGACTAAATTGCCTTAATTTCCTGGATTTGTGGATATGAAATGCTTGATAATTACATGATTTCTCCACAGCATTGCTTTTATTGGCTCAGTATGCAGAATCAACATTTATTCTAGTCCTAAACTAATGAGAAATCTGGAGTTATGTAGTAAATGCTGAATAGATATAAGAATGTGATTGTTGAATATTATTTTAGCGCAAGAGACATAGATTGGCACTGAAGAAGCGTCGTGCCCAGAAACGTAAGGACCAAGCTGCTGATTATGCTAAGCTTCTGGCCCAGAGGCAAAAGGAAGCCAAAGAGAAGAGACAGAAGGAGTTGAAGAGGCGTCGTTCTGCATCCATGAGGGACTCAAAATCATCAAGCCAGAGTGCTCCAACTGCTGCTGCTCCAGCTGCTGCACCAGCCCCTCCCCCAGCTAAACAGAAGAAGTAAAATGTAAACCATCATTGGTAATAAATTTGTTTATGGCTGAGAAGGTTTACTCATTCCACATCTACTGTTTTATTTCTGATCTCAAGGTGTTGTGAAGACGTCTTTAGGAAATAGGGTATCCTTGATAAACTGGAGACATGCAGGAAATTTCAATTTCGAATAAGCATTGCTTTTCATTTTTATTTTCTATTTTAATGTACTCCACGGGATGAGAGTAAAAATTGTAACAGCACTTGCCCAAGAATGAAAATTAAGGTTTAAGCAATATGACATGATTTCATGGGATATCTCTATAAAATGCTATTAGGCTTGTTAATGAGTACTTCTGTTATTCGTACTAATTACTCTAGCAGGAATGAATTAGTGCAATGGGAATGATGTACTTTGTAATACTTATATTAATATCTGATAGTTTACTTATTAAAGATGTGGGTATGTTGAAAAACATAGGTCTCTGAGATGTTCAGAGATGGGTGACATAGGTCTCAGAGATGTTCAGAGATAGGTGACCTAGGTCTCTGAACGCTGTTGCAGTTACAGAAATCTTGTATTAGTGCTAACGTGGAAGAGTGGATCATGCCTAAAAGACTCCAGCTCTAAGGTATGGAATCTGGATTCTTGTAAGTCTTGTGCGGCTGTACACAATATGTTGAGGTGGGCTCATTCTTAAAAATTCCTAAAGTGGTAAGTATCACAAATTCTCTTCATACCATTCTTGCAAGTTCATTTTTTGGCAATTGAATTATCAAAAAGAATGAGTAGAGGGCCATATTTGGAGAAGTAAGACATTTTCTTATAATGGCCGCCTTATTTGTAGAAATAATGAAGTGGTTTGTTATGCTTGCACTCTGTTCTACCTCTCAAAGTAATCTTTTAATTATGCGTCTGTGCTTAAAAGGAATTTGATGCGATCTCAGCTTGCCACAGAACCTGGCCCTTCTGTCTTTCAAATTTATATTTGAGGTCCCTAATGTTAAATGAAAATATGCAAATAAGCTGACATTCTGATATTTGCAATAGGGTGGTTTCCTTCATCAAAGAAAACGAAAGGCATTGATTGCGATTCGTTACCCACCATTAGTGTATTCATAATATACAAATTATTTTGTTTTAGAAATACCGGGTTAGACGAATGGCAATGGTCCATTTTTATCCTCATTTGAAAAGGTCCAGATTGGCGCCAATGCGATGCCACTCCACGTGACGTCACAGGGACCTAGTTTCTATACGAGAAGATAGGAGTTATACGTCGTCTGAGGTTACCAATGCATGCATGAGGCGCAGAGCTCAGGGAAACATGTCTTAACAATCACTTATTAAAACTGGCTAAGGTCGGAAAGTTTTCCTCGTCTGATTATATATTATTAATAATCCTTATTTAAGCCAAGCGCTACCAGCCAGCAGGGTACTAGGCTAGCCGCTAGCAGCCTGCGTCGTATCAGAGCTAAGCCTCGCCTCAAGGTCACCTCGCAGGGCGGGAGGGGGAACCAGAAATACGTCATGCGGAGAGACTTCCCGACATTCATACTTTGCCGTCGCGTTTTCGCGCGCTTGAAAATTTTCAATTTTCATTTAATCGCGAAAAATAGATATCGTCATTTAAAAATCTAAAAGCGTGAAATACGTACTCCAGGAGTAATAATCTTTTGATTTAGGCAATAAAAAAATAACAGGAAACCACCCTACTACGTAACTTTGAAAAGGAGATGGGCAAGGCTGCAATGTGTGTTACAGCCACTGTAATGTTGGGACTGATACATGGAATCGTTTTCAGTAAAATTGAAACTACTAACACGGGGAACTTCACCAACAGCACCATTGACTGATATGTTACAAGCAATAGGTCAATCTGATGAACCATTTTACTTACTGTTTATTTTCAATGGTATCAATTGTAATAAATGCATTATGCTGAGATGTCAACAGTATTGGTACTTGGATATTTGCAATATTTTAGCTTTTCATGTACTGATGAAATTTCAAATTCATTTTGCAAAATTCTAATAGGTCACTCAACTATGGATATCTACACAATATACAAAATTATGGTTGGTTTTGTGGGGGTGATTAAGTGCTTCTGAAGTAGGATCATTGCTTCGAAAACAAGGAATAAGTGTGAGCATTGGGGTTTCATGTATTCGCACATATTTTAGATAATTATGAGAGAACATGTCTGATGGCAGATGTGATGAGTAAGTTGTCCGAAAGTGGTTTTGGTTGTTAAGGGTTGCTTAACTCCTTCTTAGCAGTATGGAAGGATAATATCAATCAGCTGGTACTTGAAACTGTTGTATCACTAACGCTTAAGTGTCCTTTTTTCACATGTTGAACACTCATCTGTATCTGGGTGAAAGAACCGTGATACATACATGCATTAATGCTTTTCTCCTCCACCCCGTATTAGACATTTTCATTCTAAAATGGTTTTCAAAATCCCCGTAGTACATACTTCACTAGCATCTTGTCTCGTTTGACAGTTCACTATATTGCCTCAGTGTGTCGATACAGACAGGAATAAATGTCAGGGTAGCCCAAGGATGAATGTTCTTAAAAAAAAAGTAGGTTTTTGAGCTAGGAGCCTTTTCTGAACGAGACATCATGGCTGGTGGTTGGAATTCTCTCTCGTTATGCAATTACCTGGAATGAATCTCCTCTCCAAGAACACATTTTACCCAGGAGGAATTCCGTTCCTTCCAGTCAGACCAATGTTCTGCCATCTTAAGTGAGGTTTTGGCTTAAAGATTTTCCCTCCTGTCTCCAGCTATTTAACCACATGCATATCATGACTATAATTTGCACACCATCATCTGGATGAGTGCTTATTTCCATCTTCCTGTCTACATAAAGCAAGCAGCACAACATGACATGCATTACAATGACTTATCAAATGGCCATCAACCTGGCAATGTCAATTACTCTATATATAATATTATCAAATAGTGAAGGCGTTGGTTAATATTCATTGCACCACAGCTACGAGCATTTACTAAGAACCCAGTCCCTGTTAGTATTATGAAGCCTCTGAACCCTCTCTTATTAGTTATTTAGCTCTTTACAGCAAATATGTGGTTTTCATATTCAGATTAAGCCATAAACTAATGAAGTGGACAACGACTAAACCATGACTAAACTATATAACTTGGAATATGAATATTTCAGTGCTGTTCATTACTATTGTACTGGTATTTGTGTGTTCAAGGGCTGAATATATATTTATCCCTCTACCACGCTCTAGGAGCATACACATGCTATGCCAGAGTTCTTGTAACTCTTAGCATAATACGGCCTAACACAAGCTGGCACAAAACAGAAATAAGAGCATAGATGGGTGAATGAAGTCTGAACTCCTATGTAATATCTATGGAGAGAACAAACTGGCAGTTGACTAAACAATGTATAGCTGACCGTCTCCCCTGAGAAAAATTACTACAAGCCGGATGTGCCCAGGCATAAAAAATTATTTCGAATTATGTGGAGGAAGGAATGATGAAATATTATTTCACCACTCCCGATACAAAACCCTCTTCAGGGGAAATGATGAGAAAGTACACAATTTGGAATTATAAAAAAATATAGCAAATTTAATTTGAAGAATTTGTGGCATCAATTTTCTCACCGAGCTCTTCCAACAATTGGCATTTTCTCTCCTCCATTCTCACAACGTCGTTTAACATTGATTCAACCATAACAGTTCTAACCTTCTCATCTTCACGATACTTTCTCAAGAAGTCTCTAAACCACATAGGAGCTATTTCACAATTCTGAGTATTTGGAAGTGTCTCTCTTTCTTCTAAGATTTTCTTCTCCTCATTTGTGGTCTTTTCCTCATTGTCATTAATTTCTTTTTCACTGCATGTGTAATTATCAATGTCCGACATCAACACATCAGCGGAGTCATCACCAACGTCCTGAGTGCCAACTGGGCGACTGATGTTCGGATCATTTTTGAAAATGTCTTCAAGTTCGTTGTAATATTCCCAACGGCGCATAGACGCCTCACTTCTTTTGCTCGTATGAATCGCCTTGAATGTTTGCTTAAGATTCCTCCACTTTTTATCACATAATTCCCAAGAAACGGGAGCACCCTTTCTCTTCATGTTCTGAGCAATCTTTCGCCACAGCACTTTCCGTTTGATGGTATGGTCCTGAAATTCATTCTGTAAGCACTTGTATTCCTTTATCAATTCCAGGACATGTCTCCGATCCCAAATAAACTTGCCTAGACATGAATAAGTAATAAACATATTTCAAACCAGTTTATACTGTAAACTAATTCCGTTAAATCAGAAAATTTTCATAATTAGCAATACCTTCCCAAGGAACCGATCCATCGGATTCATTCAATAGAACAACTACCTCTTCCATAGTTATTCCGCTAATACTTCTCTTTCTAAGATAAGTTAATCACGCAAATGCCTAGTTTGAATTTGCCTTTTCTCTCTAAGTCAAATCGATGGCATCATAACGAATTCACACATACAAGTACAACCTTCTTCGCTGCCTCTTCGACAAGTTTCCCCTTCATCCATTCTGATTCTCTCGCCCGGCAACGAGCTTGAATAACGAAATTTGTGTTATGACGAAGTGCAGCAGTCATATGTTTCTTGATAACTTCTGAGAGCTCGTAGGAAGTGGTCCTAGTTTGATATTTGTTTACTGATTCGGGTCTCGTTCGCCAGTAATTTAGCCTTTTTAATGACATTTGTTAGTAATATCCGATTTCTTCGGTAGTTTCTGCGTATGCAATATAACGAGTGAAGGTCAATCAGGCCACCCCAGAACGAAGTGATGAACTGAAGACCCCGTACGACCGATACCGAAATTACCCGAACCCCCCGAACCATTTGCTGCCGCCATTTTCTTGGGAGTGAACATTGTATTGCACTTGTAGTTGTATGTGCTATTTGTTCTAGCGTATCAGGGCGTTCCTATGCCTAGCTAATTTCAAATGGCTTGTTTAAACACCCTTAAACAAGAAATTAAAACTTTAGAGGCCGTGTTTCCCAAGAACCATGACCGTTTTCAAATCGTTACGGCTAGTGTGGATGAACTTAATTGTAGGTTTATAGGTAAAAGTGGGAAGAAATACGAAATACACGCCAACATAACGGTAAGTTTGCTTTGAAATATTTATGGTTTTCCTAGTTACTGTTATTTATGCGTTGCTAAGGCTTAAAGGAATGTTATTTTGCTTTTTATTGATAAACAAGTGTTTCTCTTTGTTGATGTGACAGTTCGTCGCATTCTGCAAAATGCATGTCTTATGCTCATTGTTTCATCCAGCCGTATGCACAGTTTTTGTTAGTTTGTTGTGTAAACGGTATTCCATGTCTCCAGTAAATCTTCCCTGCCAATCATTTCGTTGCAATATCCGTTTCGTTTTCTGTGAAGGGAATTGTGACTGCATAATCCATAGCGAATATTTTGTCTAGAGTTTTGTGGGTGTGCTATTCCCTTGATGTGCCAAAATCTGTGAATCATAGGTGTAATGTCTTTTGTAATGTAACGATTTTTTGTTGGTGTATTTACGCTTGCGATTAAATATCAGTATCTGATCAATGTAATGAATTACAATGTTAAATGACATTTTTACGTTGCATGTCCCACCCTAATTGATTCAATCGGGCACTCAGAATATTTCTGTTGCTTTTGTTGACATGGCTATTAAATGTCCTGTCGCTCAAACAGCTGTAGTCTTTCCCAACACGCGTAGCGGAGGCTTGGTAGCTTTCAATCGTTGCTTTTTTATGTTGTGATAGCTGATTAAAATATTTCGCCAATTCTTTGGATTTATTTGTTGTTGTTGTTGATCTTAATTCCTGTGTATGATGATATCTGTATTGCGGGTATTGCTTCGATCGTTAATCTCTTTGATCTTTCGTTAGTGACAGCTGTTGTAGTGATCGACTTATCTATTATAATTTGCATCGTGTATATCTGCCTCCAAATTTTTAAAAGGATAGTATTGTAATCGATTTGTAAAAATATGGAGAATGAACCTGGATATCTCCCTCACTCCTCCTTACCGTAATGGCGATGCTCGGGTGCTGTGTAAACTATTCTGCAGTGTGCCTGCGCGGGATCTCGTTTTTATAAGCGCAGAAATGAAAGGATGTTGTTTTTTGCTATTGATACCCATATTTCTGATTGCCTCTTGGGTAAACGTGTAGATTTGTAAACATAAGCGATAATCGATATCTCCGACCTAGATACCAGCTGTTTTATGTAGCATTTCGGCCCAATCAGGACTTACAGAAACACAATTATTTCAGTAATTATTTGTATCTAGCCCACTTTAAAGTGTCGTCATTATGACATTCCCTTTTTTTATGATTATATTAAGAAGTATCATTTTATACTCATCGAATTTGGACCCGTTCTGTCCTATAGATACCTGATTTGGATATCTTTTTACACTTATCATTGAAATGTAGTTTATTTTATGTGAAGTAGGAGCGCATTATTATTTTGCATATAGTATACTGGTGTCGCAGAATTTCCAGTCTATTCGTGCATCTAATATGCGCAATCGCTGGACAGTAGCGTTTTCTTTCATTTTTTTATACGTCCTATAGTTTTTCATACGGTCAGTTGTTATTCTTACTATGTCTGTATCTTTAGTAGCGATGTCCAGATTAGGCAGAGATTTTCAAAAATTTTGGCATTATAGCTGCCGCGGAGTAAGCCATGATGTGTTGGGGTAATCGTCGCTCTGAAGAACTTCATCTGCGTCTTATAATCTTCGTTAAGGCTCCTACTTACTGAATATTTTTAATATGATTTACTCGATGAAAAAATGTAATTTCTTTCAGAGGCGTATGAGAGCAGTGATCGCCTCGCAAAGAAAGTGCGCGTTAGACTTAAGTTAAATGAAGAATTGTAAGCTAAGAAGATAAGCAATTTACCACTTGAAATTTATTATCTCTTAGTACATGGTGCGTATTTTTATTGAAGTATACCTCGCAAATTTTTCTCTGTTGTGTATGCTTCGAAAAATAATGCAACGAGAAATGGGGATGTTTTACTGATGGTAAAGGAAGAAGGGCAAATGCTGAAGTTTGAATTAAGTCTATCTTGAAATAAGCTTACTTTTCTTGGTCGTAAGATGAGGAAGCAATGGATTGTCTCCAACAAAATCATTGCTCACAACGAATCAAAATTTATGTACAAACATAAGTAACACTAAAATGCTAATGAAATTGTCACATCTCACTTTAAACGGTCAAAGATTTAATCCTACACCAGATCATCATGTTTATAACTCTTCATTTGGTTCATTATCTTAAGCTTCACCAGAATTGACTAACCATTTTTTCATTATGATATTGGTAATTTAATATTCCAATATTAATTAGTATTCCAAGTAACCATTTTGATTGTGTCCTGCAAACAAAGGAATTCAGCCTACTCTTTCTGTCTGTGTTAGAAAGTTATTCCTTCTCTGTTCTGTTTCCTTGAATTATAAATATACTTGGACCAGGAGACGGCTTGGTTGAAAACCATCAGTTTCGACGGATTGGAACTAGCAATTGCATGTTAAGAGTTGGAAGAGACTGAGAGAATGGTGGAATTAGGGTGCCGCAACATCTTTGCAAGTTTTGAAAACCATATAATATATATTTTCAGCCATACAATAAATAATACATGCTGTTTTTATTGCTGTGAGAAGTGACAGTTGATGTAATGGCTAGCCTAATGAGCTTCTTTAGGGTCTATGATGTTATCAGTGAAAGGTGGTTAGCATGTTGTTTGGCATAGTTGGCATTTTGCCATTTTTACTTGGTTTTCTTAATCAGAGAGAGTAATTTACGTACTTTTGCAGATGGCATAATTTTTGTTGATCTGCTATAAGTATGTCAGGGCACAACTTGTGAAATAGTCATATGCGTATGAAATTTTCCATTATATGTTTAATCACTCTGTATTCAGAAAATATATAGAGAGCAATGGTGCGCGGATTTGGAGTTGGTCAAGTTAGAGGGCTACACTGCAAGATTGGCAACTAATAAAGTTAATATTGTTTTTTTTTACCCTAGTGATCACTTTTTGCCTCATCTTTAATCTGCAAAACAGATCATGTTAGAAAACATCGTATGCTTTTCAGTCAAATGGTGTGAATTTGTGACATTCACTTATCTTCATCTCTCTTCAAATGACTGAAGTTGCACTAAACTTACTTATCTCAAGCATACTGTTTTCCGTGTGACTCAACTTATCAAAGGACTTAATTACTTATGCTTGTTATTGAGCACCAATGAGCATAACAGTTTCGAAAAGAGACCCCGAGAACCAGGTTATATAATATAAAAACAATACATCAAACACTTGGCAGTGTCTTGGATTAGCTAGAGCTCTCTTTGGCTGCTCTTTCTTTAGAAAAATTGTATGTCGATCTTAGTGTATAACACCCACTTATTTCAGCTATGTCAAAAACCACCCTCTGCCATTTTTTTCATTTCTTCTAATTGTCCCCTCCTTTCACCTCAGTTTTCCTGATTTTGAACTTTTTTATCTATTGATTTCTTTTATGACCGTTGCCAGTTAGTTATCTTGGTCATCCTGACTTTGTGATTGTAGACTTTTTCACCAATTAGTTTAATAATACTTTTTAATTTTATTAAATCTGCAGTATTTTGGTATATGTATTTGGTTATACTCTCCATTTTGAGGTAATTCTGTGCTCAGGGCTCAATGCAGTTGGCACAATGGTGATATCATGGAGATACGTTTCAGTGTACATGCATATGGCTCATGGTATTTGGAGAGGTTACAGTGGTTGATTTCATTGTTATTTCTTATTCATTATTTGAGCTGATTACCACTTAGACAGTGATGAAATACAGTCCTCATTTTCTGGTAATTTTGTGCACATGGGCATATCTCACTTTATATTAAGAGCATTCATTCTGTTTTTATTTACTCATTTTTCAAAAGACTACTCAAAGTAGTGATTGAAATTCTCACTCTTGCCATGGGCATGTCATCATTTTAAAATTAGATGGGGGTTTCATTTACCTCCTTGTGAACATGCATGTGTGCATGAATTCATACAATTCGCAGCTTTACACAATGCATCTCGAAATATATGTTTGTATATGCACTAGGTAATGCATTCCTTGTGGTGGGATTTAACTATCTCAATTGTTCTATTTGGTACACTTTGATTTTCCTTTTCATTTCAATCAGATAGTTTGACTTGATCTGTGAATTTCTTTTTAGGAAACTTACCCATCAACTCCACCAGTTTGGTTTGCCGATTCCGAGGAAACCAGCATAACCAATGCGGTCCAAATTCTCAGTAATACTTCCGGGAGGGATAACCATGTAAGGAAATGACTGCTGGGATTGTATTTGCTTTCATTGGAAAGATACATGTTTGACAATTTATGTAAAATGTAATTTTTAATTTGTAGGTCATAAACCAAGTTCAAATTCTCCTGCGTGAGCTATGTCGACTTCACTCCTTACCTGAACCTCCTGACATTGAGAGGTTAACACTGTCCTCACTCCCACCGGGAAGTGGCTGGCAGTCTCCAGGGGCTGGGTTTGGGCATTGCGCTCCTGAGGCACAGGGCTCGGAGAAAATGGAAGATGATGGAGAGATGGAAGAGGATGAAGAGGAAGATGAAGAGGAGGTAGAAGAGGACTTGCATTTGGAGATGGAAGAGGCAGAAGCTCCTTCAAAGAGCAAGGTTTGCAAACATTTTTATGGGCATTCATGCTTCTTCCTTCATGAAAGAAATAATGATTGCATCTCATCATGTCTGGAAAGTCAAAGCTTTTGCCAATATCTTGCCAAGAGCTTTAGTTTTCCTTTCAAATTGATGGATTAGCACATTTTGTCACATCTGAGCAGTGCTCCTTGTGATGGAGCATAGTTAGAATGAACCCTCCCCCCCCATAGAGACTGGCCGAATCTTGGCTACTGCATAGTCATTTGCAGTGTTGCTGCAGAAGTGCCCCTCAGATGCCCTGGCAGCTTGGGTTGTGTGAACCCATATGTTGCTGACTACCTGGGGGACTAGCCAGAAATGCTGAGGGCAATATAATAAAATCTTGCACTTAGAGAAAAAACTTAATGAAGCTATTATTATATACATCTGTGTACAGGTTTTTACATATCATTTGAATTGAACTAGGTAGTAATGGTAAAAAATTCGAATTGGCTGAAAAGGAATTTAATTATGGCAGTGCCACAAAATTCAATAATGTTTGTATATTGATTGAGGCAATATGGCAGCCCGGTCCCCTAAGAGGGTTAAGCACTTGCAGTGCTTAATTGGGATTGATGCTTCAAGTGCCTTTGTGGTCAAAATTCATTGAATTGCGGGATTATACTTCTTTGAGGATAGCAATCTAGTTCCTCTTTGATTAATTTACTATGTTTTTGAGTTTGAGTGTCAATTCGGTTTTTTTTTTAAAACACACTTTCATGTAATAGTTAAAAATTACTTTAAGGCTGAAATTTTATCCTGCAATGAGAGTTTACCTTTGCACTTTTAAATATGGTGCTGAAAGGTTAATGTTGATGGAAAATTGTCCAATAACAAGGTCCAAATGTCATCTTTTTTCACCAGAAGAAGATCATAGTTTCTTGTAAGTTATTGGTAGCAAAAATCTCTTCTTTAGGGAATCTAACTATAATTATGTACCGTTATGAAAATTTGTCCTGAATTTTGATGCTGATATTTCTGAATCTTTATCACCAATGGAGGAAATTGTAAATTATAATTTTTCTTGAGGGCATTTCATTTCACTAGAGAAATTCTTATAGTCTCAATTAAATCCTTCATGTGTACTTAGAAAAGTGTTATGAAATAATCTTCAGTCAAAATACTATTTGTCAATGTGGTAATTATTTTAGCAGAATTTATCAAGATCTGATATTCTATAGCTTTTTTCCTGGCCTGTTGGGTGACTACAGTCACTCTCTAAAGTGCTATTTGGGTGTCAAATAAGAAATCAATGCACTTTGATTGATTATTAGAGAAAGTAAAGTTAAATGAAATATTTTAAACTGGAATCTGCATACTTACAGAGTTATATGGTGAAGTGTGATGATGATTAGTCCAGCACCAAGGTTAGATTTCTTTTGTTAATCACCACTTTTAAATAACCAAATATTGGTAGTGACCTTGAAGAGTTATCTTCAAAAACATTGACTTGTCGTTTCAAGGAAATGAAGTTATATCATATTTATTTATTAAATTTTACAGAGTGAAGAAATGGATACCGTGCATCAGGCAACACTGGAAAGGTTGAGGCAAAACCAAAGACAGGATTATCTGAAAGGATCTGTGTCAGGATCAGTACAAGCCACTGACAGACTTATGAAGGAACTGAGAGATATTTATCGATCTGAAAGCTTTAAGAAAGGTATTGTTACATATTTGTTTCAATTTTATATACATGTTTTTTAGACATGGATTGTATAGGGTGTAATACAGTGGAACTTGGTTAGTACGTTCCTCCTTAGTACGTTTTCCTCCTTAGTACGGCGATTTCCCTCGGTCCCGGTACCATCCGAACAAAATACAGGTAAAAGAATTTGGTTAGTACGTTTGAAAAAATTGCGCTTTCCTGGTTAGTACGCTCAATTGCTTGCCGTGACGCAACCCGCAATTCGTTCTCTAGTGTCTTCTTAAGGGTCGCAAACGTCTGAATTCATGATTTAATTTATTATTATTAGCCATTAACATTCTTCCATTCATTCCACATCTCTTTCTTCTACCGTAATTTATCCAAATGCATTTCTAAATTCTTGTGACGTGATGAAAAATAAAATGCGGCCATTTTTTGGGAATGTCTGACTATGAAAAACTACAGCCAATAAGAAGCCCCAATTTTCCCCACCCCGAGCTCCTCACCTTCTGTTGCCTTTGGAGCTTGGGAGTGCCCACTGCTGCGCACAAAGTTCATGAGTGGGCAATTGTTGCTATTGCACGAGTTATCATGATGAAGAAATGAGTCTTAACGGTATTAGACAATTCCCACATTATCTAAAACAGTACTGCTCCATAAACTCGACGTCGTGCGTATTTACTTGACTACTGTTGCGGGAGCAGACGATCCTCTGGATCTCCACGCGAAGCTTAGCTTAAAAATACTTGATCTCAGAACGAAAGCAGACGACATTAGACAAATTTTGAAAGTAAATTTCAACTGTTTAATATAAAATTTTCTTGTAATTACGTCGTAATCTAATAATCTTGCGTGTCATCAGTTGATATATCGATCGATTTTACAATCGAAATGGTATCATTCCAGAAGCGAATGTCTACGGCTGTTGCCGTAATTTGAAAGTCAATATAATTTTGCCCAATTTTTATGATGTTTAAAAAACCAGTTGACTTACTCCGGGTTGTTGTTATATTCTCCGAGTACGCTGTGAGAAAGAAAAATGACTTGTCTTCGCTTGTCTGAGCTTCACTCGTCCTCGTTCTGTAAATAGATATAGGATAAATCACGGGAGATAGACGCCGTAATCATGAAATCCTCTCCGGGATGTCCAAAAAAAATTGCGATTTTTATTCACATGGTATTGTTTTTCATGGTAGCGCTCATTTTCTTGATTTTAAATGTGAAAAGAGTTCAGGAAGGCGATCCTATGAGAACTACTGATAGTAATTGTAAATTTGACGACTTTTTCACTGATTGCAATAACCCCGACTGCTATTATTTACTTTCCTCGTTAGTACGTTTTCCTGGTTAGTACGTTCATTTTTCGTGGTCCCTTCAGAAACGCACTAACCAAGTTCCACTGTATATATTTTCCCTTCACATATTAAGGTCACATTTATAATTGTGGTAATGCACACAGGCAGTTCTTGATTACAATCATGACGACTAATTGTGTAGTTTATTCTTGAAAAAATTTGCGAAATTCAAAATGTACCAATTTTGGGCTATTGAATTATTTAAATTCTGGAGCTTGGAAATTTTGAAAATGTTACCATAACTATAATGTTCAAGCCAGATTTAAATTTTTTGAATGTACGGACTATGCTGAATGAGACTAAAAGCCAAATTCTATGGTATGTTAAAATAAGCCCTTAAGATCAATGTGCTCCATGGTTTGAACGAGACGACTAAATTCAATTTGATTAAGTATAGGGATTATGTATCTTATTATATTTCTTGTTTAGGGAGTTATGTTTTATTTATTTTTTTGTGAATTTTTGTAAATCTTGTTTTGAGATGCATTAATTTTTGTTTCTTGGCTTTACTGTGGTGTCAACTTGCTGCTGCGGCAGTGGACTAGGGGAAGGCTGTATCTACGAAAAAGTTTAATAATATTCATGAAGTTTCCACGTTTGAAATGCTTATTGCAAGGTCTACGATAATATTTGGTTTTGATCAATTCTTAGGGGTCCTATTTTTTTAAAGTGTTTTTCTGAGTAAAACTTTTGCTGCCTCCAAGTGCCCAATGGCTAAGCCATCTGTTGCTTCAGTCTGAAATGGATAGCAGCATGTTTCATTATGTTGTCAGTAACCCGGTGTAACTTAAATGTCAATTATTAATGTAATTACTGGGAAAATTATTCTGCAGTGGCTTCTGCAAATTCTGCATCTATTGCTATGCTAACTGCTTCGGCAAAATTTAGCTTTTTTCTTTGCACTTTCACTTCCGTTGCCACAGTGCTAAACATTGTTAAGTGGCAGTGTTCGGAAGAATGTATTATAATGGTTTGGACATGCATACACTGTACGATTTCTGCTTAAAATCTTAATAGGGTGGTTTCCTTTTTTTTATTGCCTAAATCGAATTATTTTTACTCCTGGAGTACGTATTTCACACGGGCCCTGGCTCGTATGCCTCTGCCTTCATTCTGTACTGTCACTCATTAAATCTTACTCTCTATTGCTATGAACATTTCTAGTGGAAAGTGGAAATATTTGTGCACCTTCGAATTTTGTGGACTAGTATTTGGTATTATTGTATGGGAAAATTTTAATTAACATATCTTTTATTTCTACAAACATTTTGTTACTCCAAGCAGGTATGTATAGCATCGAGCTGGTGAATGATAGCCTTTATGAATGGAATATTCGTCTCATGATGGTTGATCCAGACTCTCCTCTGCATGGTGACCTTGTTCTCCTGAAAGAAAAAGAGGGGAAAGATAGTATCCTCCTCAATATGCTCTTTAAGGTGAGTTGAAAACTATGCATCCCAGAGTTATGCTTTTATGCAGATATTTAGAAAACTGAGAAGTATCCTTTGGGTATCATTTGAATTTGTGCTACACAATGGCAGAAGCTTACACTCTTCTGAGGGAATAAGTTTAGTTTTGATTTACCCATGAAGCTCAGGTATGAAATTTTGAAATATATTTTAACGATCATTTGTGACATTGGGGTTTTTCAGTGTATATTTAATCTAATGGTGCCGCATTACCTTTAAATCCTTAAGAGTTTTCAGTGAGAGGGAAACCATATTCCCATTATACCTCTTCTCATAAGGGGAGACCTTTCTAAGCCTATTTTAATACTTATTTTTTATGTCATTTGGGATGCCAAACACTTCTTGGAATGTTTTTTGGCTTCATTGAATGGTAAGCAAGAGTATCCTCTCTCTGTGGAACATTGTCATCTTACATAGTAATGTATGCATTGTGGGATTCCATTTAACAACTTACTGACAGCCATTTGAATAGTGTTGGTCAAAGGATATTTATCTGCTGCAAATTTATGTCAAATGATAATGACAATCAAAGGTCTGCCGAATGAATCAGTGTCAATGACTCACGTTCATCGCATGTAAGGGAAAAAACTCACCATAAATTCACAGTGAAATAGTTGAGTGTAGAACTATCTGGCATGTATTCCTTGGTAGTTGACTACGACAGCAAATCCGGAGGCACAGACAAATTTTTGCATTGGTTACTGTTCTGGTGTAGATAAAAGCTGTTTATATTGCAATTTGCATTTTGGATTGCAGTCCTTCATGTGGAATTACCATAGCAAATTCTCCTGGTAACCTCTTTGTGAAAGGGTTAACATCCTCAGACTGAGTAATCTCCATTACGAAAAAGAAACGAGCAGCACCCAAGTCTTTCACACCCACATTACTTTTTAAGCCTTTCTTTATTGTTTCAATCCATTTGACATTTTGTGGAGCAATTGGAATGTCATCGACATAAATAGGCACGAAAATTACTCCATTTCCATTTCTTGCATAATAAGACGAGGGTCTGACTTACTACTTTCAAGCCCATGATTTTTAAGCAATTTATCTAGTCTGAAATACCGCTTTGACTTTACAGGGTTAACATAATAATTTTTCAAGGTCCTGCCTTGTTCCATTAAAATCCACCTAGAAATAGGTCAGTTTTGTTCAGTGTACTGAGTAAGGCTAGCTTCCTCTGACTCCATTGATGGCACAAAGGTGGGGTAAGCCTGTGAAATAGGACAATGCCTGCTGCTGTTAACATCATGTTGAATCACTATCAAATTTAATGCAAACTAAAAATAAGATTTTTTTGATAATAAGACCTTGGAACCCTAAATTTATTTCCAAGAGGCTTTTTAGCAGCACATTTGGCCATCATTTTGCCATAACAAAAAAAACACCAAGTTATCAAAATTCTAGGAAAACCTTCTGTTAAATAGATACCACGTAGTTAATGATTATAGATTTAAGTTGTCCTTCTGTGTCTTTATTTCTCTCACCTTTAATAATGCAATGATGATAGTGTTTCAAGTACATACTTAGCGACACCTCAGATATAATGACATAATGCATTTACACCACAAAGAAATTTATTAAAATGGAATTATTAATTTTAGCAACTGTCCGCAGTAACATTCTGAGTGGTCAGGTTTTTAATATAATTAATGTGATGCTTCTCTTATAATATCATCCACAAATTTCGTATTAAATTTAATTTGACTTCCCATTTCTTAGCTGTTTTCTGACCTTTGGGAAGAGCACATTAAATTAATGAAAATATTTTTGTTGAATGTTACACCTTTTAGTTACTTAAAATTGTATATTTTATTTATAAAAAGCTATTCCAATTGACTTTAAAACCTCAAAAAAGCCATAGAAAAGGCAGATCCTTAAACAGTGTTTTTTCTGCATTCAGTGTTTAAAACTTTGTCCACCCCTGATATAACTTGAATTATGATCCCACTGTGTATGTTCCATAATTAGTTTACTTATTTCCTTCTTTGTCTTTTGCAGGAAACTTATCCTTTTGAGCCACCTTTTGTCCGTGTAGTACATCCCATGATCTCTGGTGGTTACGTGTTGGTTGGTGGTGCTATCTGCATGGAACTGTTGACAAAACAAGGGTGGAGCTCTGCATATACAGTGGAGGCTGTTATCATGCAGATTGCTGCAACTTTAGTGAAAGGGAAAGCTAGAATTCAGTTTGGCACAGCCAAAGTATGTAACCAGGTAAGATGTCTGCACTCCTGTTGGCTTATTCAAATAACATTGCAGTCATTAGAGGGTAACTGAAATTGTTGGCGCCTGAGTGCAACAATTTTTTGAATAAGGGAGTTTTATTTTTGAAATTTTATAGCTAGAAATAAGTATTGCTGATAATTAATTTAATTTTTTATACTTGGTGTTATCAAAATATATTAAATCATTTCAATTCAACTGTCCCAGAAAAAGTTATCAATCAAACTACCATGAACTTTCAACTATTGTCTTGTTTGTCTATTTAAACGATTATCTAGTATTGAACTTGCTGTGAAATAATGAAAAGTGTTTAAGTGAAAGAAATTAAATTATGGGTCTATTTTAATGGAAAAAACATTGTCTTTTCTATAGTTAGTTCATATGTATTTTATTTTAATCCAATAATAACAATATTTTCAGGGCCAGTACAGTTTGGCAAGGGCACAGCAATCCTTCAAGTCCTTAGTGCAGATTCATGAAAAAAATGGTAAGTTTGCTCTGTGTTTACAGTTCTTTTCACTTATGATTTACTCTGCATAAATTTGACAAATCTAGCATTATTCAAATTGCCACACTTGAGATTCAAGTAAGATTATATTCAGCTTCGGGCTGGCAACAGTGGTGTACCACTGGTGGGATAATGAGTAGGAAATACAAACATTAGGTTTTCCGACCTTGCCTCCTGTACTACCTTAGACGTTTATGTTTTCATGGATGCACTGGTCCCCTCTTCCCTTTCATCCGACCCAAGCACCGCTACCTCCCCCCTTTTTTTCAAAGACAATATTAGTACGGAAGTCCCCAATCCTCTCTTTGCTCTTACACCCATTCCCTGCCTCTTTGGCCAAACTCCACCCCTTAACCCTCTCTTCAGACCATCGTTAATATGTAATTTTGTGTGTGACTGTTTATTCTCTGTCTTATGTGCATCTGTACCAGACGATGAGGTGGCATGTCAAAACCTAGGTTGTACATTAAATATTTATATGGAATTGCAAAGTTTTCTTTACTTTTCATCATGTTAAGTAGATTCCATAAAGTCATGCCTGATACAGCTAATTATACAGATATCTATGGTTTGCTCCCTGGGTTAGAATTCTGTCACTCAGAGCACCTAAGAAAAGGGCTTCATGGAGCTCTTTTATCTAAGCAGTGCAAGCTCCTCTAGCTCTGATCTGTATTCTGTAGTGCAGTTTGAAGTGCCTTCTGGTATCCCGGATATCTCCAAGAGGAGTTTCATGTTATGCCAGCTCAAACCTCACGTTAGGCCTTTCTCCTGAAGATTTGATAGTGGATAGTATTTTGTTCAAGTAGCAGAAAATTTCAGCAGACTCTCCTTTGAACTTGAGTAATCGGTAGTCTTAGAAAATTTTTATTAAGTCTTTATTTTTAATCTATCCTTAATATGTTTTAAGTTGAACTCTTTGAGTCACAATCAATACATTTGGAAATGTTATGGATGTAAAATTATCAAAAAGCTTTCTTCTGGATGATAATGTAGACTTGAGGTTTTCTTTAGCATGAGTCAAAATACTGAGAATCAGAAGAATATGGATGGCTAAATTCTAACAACAGATATATCAAAAACAGCAAATTTTCAGGAGAGCAAAAGAAACTATTTATATTTTTAATTGTACTCTGAAATTAAAAACCAAAAATTCATTAAACTGAAAAAGAAGCATACATTTGCAAACAAAGTTGTTTTTTGCTTGAATTTTATTTTTTTAATGTCATTACACTTTGTTTGAGGTACCTTTCTCAAACCGGCCAAATTTTGAGATACGTGTTGTTAGAACTTAGCCATTGATATGTTATTTAGGACTTATATTGAAAAGAGAAGATTTTTGTTGCGAGTGAATGCATGGCATGTGAATAAAATTGGGTTTCTCTTTGGTTGATCATCAATTCGGCTCATCAATTAACCCTCTCTTTAGCTGTCATTGTACTCAAATGCCTGCAAGCATGAATGTATGCTCCTACATCAATGGTGGTGCATTAATGGACTCAGAGATCTCATAATTCCATTCAGACAATCACAATCACGTACTCATCCGTTTGTACTTATTAGAGAATCTAGTTTTCATATGCCCCAAAGCATTCATTCATACTTTCGACTAGCTGAACACCGCATTCATTTTCTCCTAAACATAAAAATCTAAAACCAATGATTCATTAATAGAATGACTAATGAATAAATAAGATTTGCTAGAGGATCTCACTCTCAACAATCAGAAAATTAGCTAAATTGGAGTAGTCCCTGTGTCTATCATGTTCCACCATCATCACATCTTTTGAATTGTTGTATAGTTGCTGTTCCCATAGTAGCTAAATTAGTACAAAGGTATTTTTCAGTATGAATAAATACTAATATACCCAAGTAGCACAAAATATTCTAGAAACAAACTCTAAAGCATTTGAAAGGTTGTAGTGTTTTCACTCATGTTTTCACAGTTGAGATGATACACTTTCTTGCACTTTGCCGTTTTCCTTCTAGCGAAGGTTGCAAGTGTACACTTTTCAATCTATGAAATCTTTGGAATTATATATTTCTTCAGTAAATTGTAGAGTACACTCATGCAATAAATGTTAACACCGTTGAGCACCGATTGCTAGCATGAACAAACTCTCTATAACAATACGAATTTTATTGGTCGGTTACATCCTGTCATAACGGAAGATGCTACCGTTAACCTCTGCTATATATCATCATAATCAACCTTTGATTTGAAGTACTTTTTTATGTTGTTGAAAATTTTTTTTTTTTTTTTTAATGGAAAGAATTTCTTATTAACTTAATCTCTGCATCTGTTACCCATGCTCTAAATTGAGGATGCTTCTGAACTCTACTCAATTGTTTTTCAGGCTGGTTCACCCCTCCCAAAGAGGATGGTTAAGTGTCAATTTTACAATTCTCCTGGTTAAGTTCTTCCACCAGTTGGCGGGGAATCCTTCATCGTGTATAAAGTATCAAAAATCACAGCATCATTTACTAATGTACATCTGACATTTTTAAGTAGTATCCTCAAAACAGTAAAGTATGCTGTTATTTATTCCTCCCGAGTGAGTAGAGTAGGTTATGTTTTGATTTTTACCAACAGTGATATGAGTTGAACTCCAAAAGTGATGTGTCTACAGATTGACTGTGCCGTTTTATGAATGTACATACTTTTCCTGCTCTTCTTATCTTTTCTTTAAAACTACCTTCTTTAACTGAGGCACATATGGAGTGAGTGAAAGAAGAAATGAACAATTTGGTGGTCAGTGACAAATTTTAGCCAGTGATTAACATCTGTGGTGTATTATACCTTTTATTAATATAAACAGGCTTGATATAACTCAGTATGAGGTAATGCTTGTGAGTTATAGGTCTTGCACCATTTTAATTGATTCGATAACGATGGAATATGATATAAGGGTTTGCAGCAAAGTGATCAGGTTTGTCGTTAATGGTTACCTTAGTGATTTCCAGTTCACAGACAATTATGTAGCGGTAACTATGCTGAAGAAGGAGACCACCGCATCTAAAATGGTGCCAGACTGTGAGATTGCAATTCTTTAATGGAAAGCTTAGATTGATTCCATCTACACATTCCATGCCACCTTCCTGTATGAACTTAAAGTGACAGCTGATGTGGCTGCATTAGAAAGATGCAACAGGAGTGAAAACAGAGTGTAATTATTTTTAGGCCTATGTACTTTATAGGCCTTACTGTCTTAGCTAATACTGCATCATATATGGCTCATCTTTTCTGAATTAGTATAACCTGTACTGCTCTTGGCACTATAACTTTAAGGAATTGTGAAAGATGTGTTAATTTGTTAAACATTATTCTCTAAACAGCCCTGTTGTGTAAGCTTGTTATTCTATTCTCATTGACTTCAGTAGTTTGGATTTCAATTCCTTGGCCTTTCTCATGAAAAATATAAAACTATCAGGAAAGATATAACCGATGCTGAGCTCATTATTATTTTATTTTGGTGTAGTGGAAGTTGCAAGTATTTTTTTAACTGTGTCAGTCTTTGTTCAAGCATTCTTATTCATCAAATGGCAATTTGGTCTTTGAGAGATGTCATTATTAAGGCAGCTTTAGATTTTCACTGAGCAACTAGATGGCCTTGCTGTATATGTTAGTTTTTATTTTTCCATTTGTCTCATTCCAGCGCTCAAGTTGTTTTGTTACATTGACTTCACATTTTATTATAATTTTAAGTTCCTAATGAAAACTTGACGATGTGCAATGTTACATGGATGATTTAAAAAATTTTCAGGTACCTATATAACGTTGCCATATGAAATTATTTAGTGAACACCAAGATTTTTGGTCTAAAAACAGAAAAAAATATTCATGTCTTGTTTAGTTGTAAGTTGTGTCACTTTAGCCTGTAACTTGTATTCCAATACTGTAAAGAAATGAGCTGCTTGAGTGATGTTTGATCCTAGGAATAAATTAACAATCAAACTGAGTATCATTTAATTTCTGGTCATCATTTGTTGAGCAAATCCAAAGGGTGTAAATACGGTACTGAAAATCATCTAATCAGTAGATGTTGTAAAGTTGTCTCTCTCTCTCTCTTTAAATGCATCTTAAGCACATTGTTTGTAATGTAGGATAATCTCCTTAGTTGGAAGGTGCATATTTTAGGTTTTCAATAAAGTATTCTGATTGATTAAATATGTAATTATTATTAATTTGGAAATTAAACCAGTACACAACTCAAAATTTGAAGCCAATTCAATCCTAATTGTCAACTATGCTTATTATTTTTTTGAAAATAAGTTGCGTCTCATTCTTACCTCTCATTGTCTAATCATTTGGTTGCATTATTATCACGTTTCATAGTACATATTGTCTTTTGTTTAAAGACACATTTTAAAATGTGTAATATGTGCACAGTGTATTTATAGGTATTGAACTACAGGTGCCGATGTTGGCTCATTTTTTACTCCTGAATATTTATTAAACTACTGTTCGCTGGCTAGCTTTTGTGCAAGTAACCCTTCACAGTTGATCAATAAGTTACAACATGAACTGGTATGAGAAACATGCATTTTGCTTGATCATGATGTAGATATACATTGATACTAAAATTAGGATAAAATGTGTGCTGTAAGTATGAAGAAAAGAATAGCTTAAGTGAAATATGATGGGTGATAATTGAAAGACACATGTTACAAAAATGTATCATAATGAATGTTTGCATTGGCTGCTATCGATTGCACAGTGCCAATGAATTTTAATAAAAAAAGAAAACGAAGTCATTATTTTTAGTTTATTTATGAATAAGCTCTAGCGACTACATCATTGGACATGACAAATATAACTACCCTTCTACTGAAATAAGATGTGGTGATTAGGGTTCTACCACCTTTTCATACCTGCTGGCTGCATGTTTAAATTGACATGGCAATTTCGGGCCCATAAACTTTTTTGTTTTTTGAGTTAATGTGATGAATACACTAAATTAAAAAATAATTCTCTTCCAAAGGATACTCATAATGAAAAATGTTGACATTATGAAATAAATATTCATAATCTTAGAGACAGGGATTTCATGCCTTTAAACTTGTCAGTAGATGGCTGAAAGTGAATTTTTGTTGGCACTCAGAAATAGAGGCTTGTCCTACCATTGAAATTAATCCCCATTGACGTTTTACAGAGAAAATTTTGCATCTACTTAGCTTAATGGTTTAATTATTGAGGTTGACACAGCCAATTTATGTGCAGCAATCCTGCTTCTCGTTGAAAAAATGTAAAGTAATTGTCTTCGAGACCAAGTTGAAATTTTAGCATTTTTTATTTTGTTTTTTCTTTTTAGGTAAAAAATTGTAAAAATCTTAATACAACAAGTTATAAGTATTTTACAGTTACAGGTGTAGCTTTATGAGATTTCTTCATGATGATCATTCATAAAACCTCAGTAATGTAACCCCTCTTGACTTCAAACTTTTTTGATAATGCTGCGCTCCAGGTCAACTCATGTCATCTTTTAAGTCAATTTGATATCAAATGTCATTACAGTTTTCATTGCACCTTAATTCCTTATTTGCCTTTATATCTTATAGTGGTTAAGGAGATGTTTTAAATTATATTTAATTTTAGCCATATTTTTATTTAAGACTCTGCAAATATTATGACATCTGATCATCAAATTGCTTTTTATATTGAAACTAATATTTCATCTAAAATCAAAATTTTTATAAAATGGTGCCGTGGTAATTAATTTTTAGTCATGCTTTTGGAAAAAATCTGTATTTCTGATGCCAAATTTAGATAATTTAGTTGCATGATGTGGTTTTCTAGTGCCCAGCTACCATATTTCTCCGAATATAGTCCCCCTCTGAATATTCGAGAATCCAGACAAGCAATACGCCAACTATTGGCCGAATTTGGAAGTAGAGCTCCGAGGATACCTAAGGAAACCACGTTGACAGATCATTGGTATTTCTGGGAATTTACTTTTTTCTAATTATAATTTTGGTATTAAGCCATCATAACGTCGCAAGTAATATGTTTTAAGCATTCATATTAATGTAAAATGCCTTTTCAGTTGCCATTTTTTGCTACAATCCATCATTTACTGGGACGGTGGTTTGTTTGTTTAATGCACTTGGGGTAACCGACATATTGCAATTTTTCTTTTCTAGCCAGCTGAGAATAACGTTATTTTTATCGCAGTCACTCATTTATGGTTATTAGGAACCCTTGAGTAATGTCCGTGAGATAGTAGAGGATATTTCAACTGAAATTTATTAATTCCTTAATCTTAACTGCTTTTGTCGTTGCCCGTGGGAATCGAAATACCTCCTCAAAGCCAAGAAAATCTTCTTAGATATTTTCTCCCTTAATTAACGCAGTGGCTCAACGACTCATCCTATTGCACCTATGATATCATCACAACCATAGAGTCATTAAAGGACTATATACTCTAAGATCACAACAATATCCTCTATGCATCAGCCATATTGGCAAATTACGACACTGCTTTCAGCGCCGCCATCGGTGATTTGAGTCTCGAATAGTCCCCCCCCCCCCCCCCCCCGTAATTTTGAGGCTTCAGTTTCGGGAAAAGTTAAAAAATGAGCATGCCTTGGGATGAGCTATGCACATAAATATGCTTCCTTGGACCATTGTATGTCTGTTAGCATAAACAATCTTATCCTCTTAAACACCTGATGTGACATGTGGTCAAGGCAAATGATTTTTCTTCTTTTTCACCAATTTTTTACCACACCAAATTTATCAGCCAGTTGTCATAAGGCACTTTCTTTTTGATGCATTAGGCAAATGGTGTGATGAATATGGCGTGAATATTAACCACAAGAAGACCAAATTTAAGAGGTTTTGTGAAGCATCAAGAGCAAGGAATAGTATATTCACGGAAAAGTAAATGGGTACAACTTAGCGCAGGGAGTGCAGTTTAGGGCAGTGAACCTAACAGTTGGGATATAAGGATGAGGATCGCATTTGAAAAGGTGTTTATTCGCAGAAAAGAGCAAAGGAGAATCGTGGTGTGAGGGTGTTAAAGGCTAGTGAAGAGTCTGGTCTGGAGTGCAGCACACAATTCGGAAGTGGACACACAAGATGAGATAAGACTAAAAGGTGCATTCAGAAGTTGAATATGGAGAAGAATGAAGAAAGTAAAACGTACAGAAAGAACAAGAAAATGCATGGCAGGAAAGGAGAGTAAACTTCTTGGGAAGATAGGTAGGAGGGAGTGTATGGTGAGGATGTAGCAAGTGGGTGGTGGAATGCTGTGTTAGATGGAAGAATTTTAGCTAAGGGTGGAAGGGGAAGAAAGGGAATAGGATTTATAGCTATCATTGGTCTAATTGTGAATTAGAGGGGGAAGTTCACTTTGAGAGGGGGGGCAGGCCAGGATTATTCTTAAAATACTCCATGTGATCCCACATGTACTGGTAATACCTTTTTAAAAAAAATATACATATTCTTCTACAACAAGGTCCTGATCATCACTACTGCTTCATGAGATGACTTCCTCCACCCAAATCCAATTTCTTTGGAAAACCACCTGCTAAACTTCAATAAATTTGTAAAAAGACTGCTAATAGGAAATATTTTCCATATCTACCTATTTCCTTTCCCACTTATCTTGAGGGTCTCTTTTTCCATCTTAGAATCACGAACGCTAGATTATCCCCATGCACAAACCTTTCTCCTCCTGACGTAATGAGAGCTTGGCAATGTCAAGCTAGCCTTCTCTTGAAGGAAACTTCCTCAAAAATGAGAATTTTCCTCTAGCATCAAAATTTAACAGCTTAAATGTATGCTGAAAAGCATCCACCCCCACAAATTTGTGGCCCACCTCTGCATATCCCAAGATATTTGAAATGCTCTATATTGGCTGGTAGAGGGAGATTTATCAAAATGGTTTGTAGTGGATATATAAATTATTTCGTAGCCACGAGGAAAGGTCTTTACACAAGATTATACTCATGAGAAGAGTTTAAAGCTTAGGAAAAGGTCATGGGACTCATTTCCATTGGTAGGCTTTGGGGAGTTTTTGAGGGAATGTTTGAGTAGATTTGGAAAAGAAACTGGGTAGCTTCCATATCAGAGTTAACTGTGAAGAATGTGAAAAAATTTGGAGTACCAGGGTTATTGTTAATATGGTGGCCAGTGGTGTAGCCCCGGGTGGGGGATCCGGACTCCCACCATAATATAAACACGCAATTCTTTTCCATCATGAGAGAAAATGAAATATTAAAAAATCATGTATTTACAAAACATTTCCTTAACAAATGAATTTTTTTCAATTATTTAGAATTAGTTTAAAACCCATTAATTAGTATCCTATTTTTCAAAAATTTTCCCCCCTGGTTTTGGTCACTTTCTTTCTGGTGGGGTCCAAACAAAGTACGCCACTGATGGTGGCCATGAATTTTAGGATTAACTACTACTGTATGATGTGTAGTGGGCTCTTCAAGGTCAGTGGAGAGAAATTTGTAGAGGCCCACCTCTACTTGTCTTACTGAAGCCTGTCTTGCTTAAATCTGAATCACACAATCATTTTTTCCATCCCTTCCCAGGGACAACTACAGCGATCGCTCCCATGAAAGCGTAAAACAATGACCACTTCACGCAATCATTTACCGAGATGGCTCGTAGGATGGATATCCTGTCCCTTTTTCCATCTCTGTCACCATGCTTCATCCAATCAGAACACAAGATCACTAACAGCGATTGTAACACCACTTATGGCTTTTAATTGAATTACAGTTGTAAATATGGTCAGTTACAGAAAGGGCGATGGAAAAGGGGAGGGTGGGAATAACTGTGTGATTCAGAAAATGATGGGTCGAGATATCACTCTTTTGGTCCCTGAAAACATGGAGCTATATTCTGCATGATTATTATCATTCTAAAAATGACCGTATGATTCAGGCTATACCAGTGGCGGCTTGCCCATAAGGACTCTCAGATGCCGCCCCTCCCAAAGATTTGAAAAAGGAAAAAAAATAAATAACCAATAATTTATAATTATACATTAATTAATCAGTGTTTTTTCAATCGCATATATCGAAAGTGTAGGAAAAACACGAATAAAATAGCGTGAGAAGTTCGTATTTGTAGCCGTGGGGTGCTGGCCAGAACGTCCCAATCCATCACCATGCAGTTATGTGGAGAGTGGTAGTGGTGGGGGTTACTGGTTCTATGACGCGTCTAAGCTTGTGCCTTATGGAAGTCTTGGGATGCCGTCTGAGCAGGCGCAGAGCCACGAATCTAGTGAGTTGACATCATCGTGCATCCCGGCGGCTGTATGATCTTGGTGTTGCAGTGTTGCAGAATACCTCGTTTTGGGGACCAGTTGACTTATTATGCGTAAATTCTTTTAATGTAAACAGGCCTAGTTGTAGTTGAATTAATCAAGTTAGTGTTTGATTGTTTTCTGTATTAGTGAGTCATAATTGTCTCCCGATTGCCTTAAAAACTCACTAAAATACACGCAATATTAAAAAATTTTGACCCCCCTGGTGGAGTGTGCCCCTCTCAGCATTCGACTCACGAGCCGTCACCGGGCTATACTGTAACAGAATGGGGGGCACCAAGGGTGGGCCCTGGCCCACTCAAAAGTTTTTTTTTTGGTCTATCCAAAAAAGACAGGCAAATTTCAGAATTGAAGTCCAAAGTTAAACTTGACTTTATAAAGTTAAAATAAGTTTTACGTATGTATTCACATGGAAAACCACTCTGTTGATTTTGTATTGTTTATATTAATTAATATTTAATTTAGTTTTTTGCTTTCTTCTCAGCAGTATCAATTTTGCTGTTTTTCAAGTGAATATAAAATGAATGCAGTCTCAAAAATGCGTTAAGGCCTGAAGCGTAATTTGTTGCATGACATATCAGGAAAGGAGTGCCATTCGTGTAAGTTCATTAAATGTTTTAAACTATTTTTTTTCTTTGTATTAATTCTCGTTAACTTGAGGTTAGGCCCACCCATTTTATAGTCTGACCCAACCATGTGACAAATGCTAGAACCGCCTCTGTCGGCCAGTAATTGTTAAGATCAAATTTTCACTAGGAAAGCTGTTGAAAGACGTGATATTAAATTTCGCCCATGAACATGAGTCACGACTAGAGAATTAAATTTTAAGGCAAATTTTTTATCTCATCAGGACACAGGATACAATTGAGGAAATAAGTAAACAAACGAACAATACATGAGAGTCCAGTCCCCATTCTTCCAAAACAGTCCTTAATTAACAGGACCTTCAGGTTTTGCACGTGATACATTAATCTCACAATAATCACCTGGAGAGTATACGTATGGCTTCATAAAATAAATTGCCTTGTAACTACATACGACACTAACCTTGTTCGAGTTACATGGAAGTTACAGGCAAAAATATGAAATTGCACAGTTACCATCTCAACACCAACAAGGAAAAGAATTCCAATTTAATAACCTAGTCAAAATTGATAAATAATTTACAATGCATACCTTCACTGCTCAATATCTGCCCATGGTTCACATACTGAGCCCAAATAATTTCAGAAATGAAATGAGAAATTTCCAAATCATTTTCATACAGTCTTTATTTCGTAAATCAAGATACAAATAAACTGTGCACGAAGTAACATTCATCTATATAATATATTAGGGACATTTGCATCTTTACCTGATACAATTTACAAATTTAGCCATCATAAAATTTTTAACTATCAAAAATTTTAGTCATGTATCAATAATATTACACATTCAGCTCACAGTAACATTTTCCGAATCAAAGCTCAAGCATGAGAGCTCAAATTATTGAAAAAAAAAAGACCGGCAACTTAAAGTCAATGCTGAGATAAGATCGTGGGGTGATGAACTTAGTGCACATCTCTCATACATCTCTCAAGATTAAACAAAGCACCATAATAATCTGCTATTGCACCTTATATTTCTAAGTAGTTTAAACAGTCTTATTTAAATGAATTAGCCATCAACTCAATACATTACACTATATTCACATATATGTATTATTCACAACTTCATTGCCATCAAATCATAAAAGAAAACTCTGCCAAGGGTAAGGTTACTAAGAGAGACAACAGACAAGGTTAATTAAGATTGAAATACATTTTCACCAGATATCCATTCTCAAAATATCTCTCAAAAAGACTACAAAAATACACACAAACATCAAGCAATTAGGGGAGAGCAATTAAATTTTGGATTCTTCAAGCAGAAGAGGAATTTGAATCCTTAAGAGTGAATCTTATCAACTGCCAACAAACCAAGGCAAACTTATGATTGATCAAGCACATAGACATTCAAACCTACACCAGAAAAAATATGAAGAATAGGAGAATTTTAAATGGAAATGTCATGATCATCCGCTTCGGCATCACATTGATAACAATTTACCATTAAGTGAGAAAAATCAGTTTTCAATGGTAGTGAAATGTATACAAAAATTATTTTTTTTCTTTCGGGGAATTTAAAAGGTAATTCTGCACTATAGACCGTTCATTTAGAAAAATCAATTTGGTGGTGCCCATTTATTAATTAATTACATCAAGTCTAAATTAAATAATTTCCCCATTTACTTATGCATTCACATGATTAAAATATAGTCATAGATACGCAAAAATCTAAATCCAAAATAAAGCCAACGTTCAAAAATAGGGAATTCACAACCTGCCAATGTGACAGACCATACAGAGTCAACTTTTCAACAGTAACAAAACTGTTTAAACTATCACTACAGAGTGAACTTAGTTTACACTTTATGAAATACTAAAACCAACACGCTTCTGATTTAATATACATAAATGTTCACATTGCATTATACATTTACACTGTAAGCTCACATGCAATCAATATATGTATCCAAATCACTGACAATTCTGTGTACAAATATGTAGATGCAGAAAACAATTCTTTGAAGAGTAATAGGCCGAAAAATTGTGCAATTCTATGCTAACAAAGCTACCATTGCTCAAATTACCTAAGTAATCGAATTTTGAATCGCTAGAAAAATGATACTAATTACTTCTTTAAGGTAAAGGATGCAAAAGTAACAACTTGGCATAAAAAACTCGCAGTATTAATAAGAAAGGAATTACAGTCAATGCATGATAATGAGTTTGTGGAGAAAGTAAACATGAATCAAGCGGCTAGATAAAATATACCTTTCCTGATTGTCAAGAAATGTTGCCTACAAAAAAGCAATAATTACGACCAACTTATTCAAAAATGCTATTTGTACATTTAAGTTGATTGTAGAGCTTGTCTTGTAGTTGAAAATAAAAAATAGGAATCAATATCCAATATTTCAAAGAGGAAATTGCTCTAACTTCGTTTTACACTTCTACTTTGGCATTATAGGAGTTTACTTAAAAATTCAAGTTGAAACGAGGCAATCTCACATTCATAAGTTTTATGCAATCAGGTCACATTTAAAATTTTAAGAAAGATGGCATGCATCAATGACAAGTTTCTACTCTTTACCGACTATTGAAGGCTAAAGTAAATAGCAAAATATGCACAAAGACAAAGCAATATCACGACTACTAGGTAATACTTCAACTGCTGAAGTAATTCTTAAGAGGGAGACAGCTATTAATTTGTCTACATCCTTCACTAAATTTTACATAGGTATGTATACACATGAAGAAAAGTGATGATGATCCTATCATAATCCATGATAGCTTCTTTAGACTATGATTCATGGTGAGAGACCAAAAGAACTACATCCACAGATGTAATTTAGCTAAACAACTTCTTTGCCATCATTAGCACTTAAATATTTCATATAAAATCTCAAATTTTCAATAATTAGATGAATACCATCTATGAATTCAATATATTTATAGTTGCTAGGCACAATTTTCTTCCACGACAATAATCATCATAATCACCTTTCTAGTCAGAAGACACAACATCCAGTACCAAAAGTGGTTGGGCTTTCAAAGCCAGTTTGTCATCCTCCCAGATACAAAAATATATTTATAAAATATAGTCTTGCACAACAGATTTAACTTCCACCATTTTCGTCAACTTTCATTTGCTTTGACTCCCTTACATCACATTCTAGCTTCCTTTTTTCAGCTACATGATCACGACTAGTTGCCACTACACTGTCAGTTCCTACTTTCGGCAAGGCCTGCGTTACTTGATCCATGACCACATTAGCACCACTGATAAGGGCGAGCGTTGCTCCAGTTTGCCCATTCCCGACTCCAACAGGGGCATATGTGGAAGGCATAAGGGAGGGTAAAGTTAACATATTTGACATGGCTGATGTTTCCAGACGGCTGGCGGAATCATCTGAATTAAGATGGGGGAGACTGGTTGGGAGCGTAACAACTGTTGTTTGATTTTGCGTGTGGATGACAGAGGGAATGGTAGACAGAGTTTGGGCATGAGGTGGCAGCTGAGGATGATACTGCTGCGTCTCAATGATAGGCGGTGGCAAATTGACAGGCCTTTGTACTTCACCAATATGCCCACCTATGTCTGGCATTAGAGGAGTGCTGCTGATTGTCGTGGGAGTAGATGGTACAGCATTGCTGCGGCAAGGATCGACAACTCTTGGCGTCATGACGGGAGCTTGGGCTGTGCGACTGCTAGTTACGGTGACTGCTGATGCAGCAGGATTTAGAGCCACATATGAACCGTCACCCTGAAACATCTGCGTGTTGGCTAAAGCCACTGCCAATATGTCTTGGGCCGACTTTGCTTTGGCAGCTGATGCAGCAGCCGCAGCAGCAAATGATTGACCTTGCCCTTCAGCTTGATCACTAGTTCTGTTAGTAAGCTCTACCATCTGAGTTGCCATGTCACCCCTCGTGTCAATTGCTAAAAATATGTTCTCCAAATCAGTGGCTTGCGTTCCTAATTGGGAGGAGTCAATGTAAAGGGTGCGAGGGCCATCTTCTTGTTGTCCATCAAGAGCAAGGAGAGCAGTGTTCATGTTATCAATATGCTGCAGTGCTCCACTGTCATCTATTGTTACAAGGACATATGTAGCTGTCTCTGTGGTCTCCTCAGATGATGCAGCACTGACCAATGTCCTTGTAGTGATTCCTTCTACAGTGTTAGATGCCGGTATGCTCATAGTCACATTGGCATTCATTTCAGTTTTCTGAGAGTCGGTGGTGATGGGCAAGATACCATAAGCTTCCTGACTAACATTTAATGAAGAAGAGACATTTTCAGAGCCAGTATTTGAAGTGGTTACAACTGCTGAAGAAACGTGACTGCTTGGAGGGATGACAGTGGTGTCAATTTCCATTTTTGCCGCAGAAATCTGAGATTCTTGCTGTGGAACAGTTGATGGCAGGGGAGTTCCCACAAGCTCCTCACTAGAGGCATCACCTGGTGGATGACCATCCCTTTTGCACTCTGGCTCAATCACATTACTACTAGGAGACTCAAATATTTCATTCGATTCACCACCAAGTGTTTTTTCTTTAGCTTCCATAATAGCAGTCATTTCATCATCTGCTCTTGCCCTTTCGTCATCTTTAACTTCATTTTCTGGCTTACCTTCCACATCTTCTTTAGAGCTCTCTTCCTCTATCGGAGTACTGCTGTTTATGGCAGGTACATTTGGCATCACAGGAACGGCTGTTTCCTCCATGATAGACTTGAACTCAAGCTCAAGATCTTGCACTTCTGCAGGCTTCTCAGAGACTTTCTCAGGACTTTTAGGCGATTCTATGATGCTAGTCTCATTTGCATCAGGTTCCTTACTCGGTGTAATGGTTTCATCAATAGTTTCATTCATGTTCTCCATTTCTTGTTTTCTAGATGAGCCAAGGACCATTTTTAAGTTCTCGATCTCTTTTTCTTCTTCCTCTTCATCTTCTTCATCCCAATCAGCCAACAGGCTCTCCCTAACTTCGGTCTCCCTTTTCTTTTTGGCATTGGTTTTTCCTTTCTTTCGTAAACTGGAGTTAGATTTCTCTCCCACTGTCTCGTCAAGTCCAGATTTCTTTTCAGAATCATTCAGAATATTTTTCTTCGCTCGACTGGAAGTGTCCTTCACTTCACTACTTTTATTCCTTTGTTTACTCACAGAGCTTGCGGGCGGTGGCTTACCAACAGGGGTCCTTTTCTTTTTACCAGGAGTTTGCTGCTTTGTACCTGCGAGAGTACTTTCACTCTGGTGGGCCTTATTATGCAAAACTATGACATTCAACCTCGAAGAAGTGAAGCCACAAATATGACACTTATAATTACTATTAGGACTTTTAGCCTCCTCCTTCGGAGGAGTGGAAGGTTGCTGACGGATACGAACTTCATGATCTGATTCACTAATGAATCGACGATGAGTTATTTTCGGCACAACTCTTTCAGGAGAAGGGATTTCCAAATCTTTCCAAGATTTCGACTGTCCATTGGATGGGGACTTCCCTGGTTTTCGTGCACTGAAACTTTTGTTGGGAGAAGTACTCTTTTTCGAAAGCTTCTTTTTTCCAGGCGACTCACCAAAAATATCCCTGTAATTTACACGTTCCCGAGGAGCAAATGTGTCACTCGTTAAAATATTTGGATCACCCCCTGTTCTGCACTCTGCTGTAACCACATCACTGGGAAATTTTTTCATCACGGTGGAGCCTTCCTTTGCTTTGGCTCGAGCCATATCTGAAACCAGAGGTACAAGGTTACATTTAATAGATTAATCATTTCACGAAAGACTGAATTAACATTATGGATAAAGATATCACCTACCGAGACCCTTTTTGATAAACTCATCTTTTCTTCTGTTGTTATAAAGGCAAATATTATTCAGATTCCTCACATACTCGCTGAAATTAAGCAGAGAAAGGGTTACTATTTATTACGTTTCAACACTCAATCAATTACTGTTTTTGAATTAAATAAATTGAATCAGTACGTACTATTTATCTTCGTCAAAAAACTTGACGGCAGTAAACGGCTTTTTCTTTAGATTTTGAAGGATTTCTTCAGGTAGACTGTCGACGTTAGTCACCTCCCCAGGCCACCAGCATGATCCCAGCTTCACCCAAACAATACTACCTTCAGCATATGAAAACTGACTTAACTCGCACATTGTAACTCTCAGAAAACCTGAAAATATGCAGTTTATAGTAAGAAAGATAGATAAAATACGCAAAAACTGTGACACACAAAAATTTCAAAATTGAACCGAAAACAACAATTAATGAATTCACACTCCGCTTATAAGTAGAAAATACACGAAATTTATTAAGTGCAGCTTCATTTAAAACCCGACTTTCTAACCTTAACTAATAAAATTGAATTACGTATTCCACAATTGCAAACACAAAACACAAGTAAACAGTAAATAACCACATATTTCAAAAATGAAAATAAACTTTGGTTTACTTGACTTATTAATAAATCGGTGAAATAAGGTTAAAGTTTGATTCCCCAATATTGTACATACACAAAAGGGGTTGTCTCCTTCAGAAATGTAATACCAACTAATATCGAGAATGACGCCACGGATGGTGCCCCGCCGCTACAAAGCGGACATGTTTGATCTGTTTGATATTTTCATTCCCACAATTCTTCGCTTCCACAACCAAGAAAAAGTTGAATAATCTACGGCGTACATCAATTTGTTTGCCATTCCTGGGTGGACTTGGTACACATACCACTGTAGTCGTGAGTGAAATTCGATCATTATCGTATAACGTTGTGAAATAATAATCCCTCATTTTGAAGATTTGTAAGCGAGGTGACTTGGTTCATTAGTTAGGTCAATTTCTTGTTACTTACGGTATTCACTTTCAACCCTTGCGATAGGGTGAAGTATCCTGCGCTCGTGCTGAAGAGTTCTTACAAGGATGGCTACTGCTGTTGCTTCAAGATTTGCAGTTCTTCCTATCGAAGATGACGACGATGAGATTCCTCAAAAGTCTAAAAATCAGAAGAAGAAGAAAGTAGAACCAAAGCAGAAGCCAGTAGCACCGGCGCCAAAGGCTGACAATGCTTCTGTCAAAAAGAAGAAGAAGAAAAAACCTGATCAAGGAGAGGTGTGTTGATAAAAAATTTCATTGTATCTTGGTGAAATAATTAGCCACAAGAGCTCATTTGGTATCAACGTTACTTTTTTCAATTGTATTTTCAACTTGTTTTAGGGAAAGAAGAAGGCTTCCAACGAGCAGTGGGAACAATGGAAGCAGAAAGATAATGAGGTAAGTTAGAATTCACACCTTTCAGCATTTAAAACGGTTTTTAAATTATTATAATGTGTATTACCCCCATGGATTATTCCAAACGTTGCCGTGATACGATTTTTGCTAATGGTGGAATTGATTAGGCTGTGGCACGGTCGTGTATTTACACGACCATGGGCAGTAGTCGTCAGTGCTCATTGATTGCCTTTGATATTAATTCGTTTGAAGAATATTTTATGCTAAAAATGGGCCTACGCGTTCCGCAATACAGCTTCCGATTGTGTATTTATTAAAAGCTTCATTACGGTTCCGTTACAGCATTATTTTGTTACGATTTGCTCAGTTACAAGTCATTTCTCTTGACAACCGGTTTGCACGTATTTTTTATATTGGTTGTAACATAGGATATTTGTTATCACAGTTGCAGCCAATAAAATCATAAGGCCTGGTTACACGATACATTAACACGCACGGGTTAATTTCTAAATGAATGAACGCCGAAATGCACCGTGTAATCACCCAACTTGTGCGAATGCATGCACAGGAAATAGAACCTTTTCTAATTTGGTTCATGAATTCGTACATGTGCCGTTCCGGTCCACCAAAATCATTCACACAAACGTACATTAACTTGTACATGTTAATGTACCGTGTAACGTTGCCTTTAGAAGTGATATGGTAAACATTTTATTTTTAAGTGTCATGCTTGTAGTCTTCATGTCCCACTCATGGTTTTAATTATGATACATTTGATATCCTCGACTTGATTTGTCAATGCTACCACCAATAAATTATAAATCATTACTCTTCCTTCGAGGCATTCTGTTGTTTGAAATATCCACCATTAGTTAGATCACCCTCAGATCAACTTTTTAAACATTTCATTGCATAAATTGTTTGCTCAATCTTTGTAAATAATGGTGAAATTTCATTTTGTGTATATTCCTAAGTTTGGATTGTTATTATGTATTTCCCTTGATTCCCTTTCTTCCTTGATACTAATACATTAGCAAATAGCATTAAAAATATTCAATCAATATTTAGTCACTAGCTTTTATATGCATTTACCATTTATTTCATTACACTAGATCCTCACTTTATGTTATTCCGTTCCATTGGACCGATTGTAAAGTGAATTCCATCACGTGTAGAATCTTTCGTTGAGAGATGCAGATTCATCGTTTCGAGATGTGGATCAGTTTAAAGAGTGTCAGTGCTTGTAAATTGAGTTATTATTTAATTTTAATTAGTTAACAAAATAAGTTGTAGAGTAACATAATTGATTACATATTATAGGAATGCATTTGGCAAATTTAGAAATGCACCCGCAAATCATCTCAGATCATATGCGGAAGCCATCTTAATTGGAAGCCATTATGAAGCGAGTATCTACTGCAATTCAGAGGCTTGCCTTCTGCTTTAAGCTGCAAACCATGAATATATTGCTGTGCATATCCATTTAAATCTCATTAATTAGTTTTGTATTTTAATCTGATAGAAATGGGTCTAATTATCTCTTGAAGTCAAAATTCAGTTGTTAAATGTTCTTTTCTTTGAGTTAAAATGTAGACAGACAACAGCATAAATAGTTGGGTAAAGGGATTGAATTACCCCCTTTAGAATTTTACCCATGAAAATTGACAATTTTCATCCTTCCAGGTTGACATGAAATTGTATTTTCTTAGCTATCTCATCTAGTATTTTCTCACAGATATTTGAAGTTTGGGTGAAACTGCAATATTTCAATGAATGAGGTCTCCAAGGGCACTTCTACAGTGAGGGAGGAATTAATTATCTTAGTCTTATTTTTCAACAGTTTCTTATGCAAATTTGGAAGTTCATCATAGAAGGCATTATTATTCTATCTAAAAATTCTAGTCTTTTCCTTCCTCTCCCTCGTTTACCTTTCATTCTTCCCTCTAACACTGTTGTAGAAGGTGTAGGGATTCTAAATACTAATTGGGAGATACCCTAAGAGTTATTGAAAATTCTATGAATTCTTTGCTTATTGTCATGCTTTACAATATTGTGACTGGGATTTATATATTCTGTCTCACAGAGGAGGCAGTCTGGAAAATAATAACACTTCAATCTTCACATAACCACAAACAAAGTTTATTTTGTGCAAGAAATTAATAGCAAAAATTTTCGCTCCTAAATAAACAGTCAATGCAGAAACCGCCTTTGTTAACTTTGAGACAATGACTTAAAGGTATCAAGGGCTTTTTACCTCTAAGGCCATATGTCATGCTTAGGGTGATTTTTAAAAATTTTAAATGAAAACTTTCCTTAAAGTTCAAAGTTTGACCTAAGGCGGTATGTAAATTTGGCTAATTTTTCCCTTAATCATAAAGGTGTAATCCATTGCCTGTAAAGGTAAAATTCATGGCTATATGTATGTATGCTTTTTTTTTAATGAATACAAATAGCCAAGCACCGGAAAACACAAAAAATATACTTACACGATGCTCGTTGTCAGTGTTGGGCCTTCCCACATATGTGATTAAATGTTTGTGACGCAGCTATGTTCTATGTTTCAGCAAATATTCATGAAATGAATCTAATTCATAGTAAGTACAAAAATTTAAAAAAATATGAGCTTTTATGTGAAGGCCCAGTTTTTCTTTTGTATGATCTGGCCGGATCAAGTGGAATCAGTTGCTTTTTTGCCACTGAATATAAGCATATGGAAAAAAATAAATAGATATGTTGATAATAGCCGAATAAAATAAGAAACTTGTAAAATCCACAGTATTTTTATTAACACAATGATTACTCAATATGATTCAAGATTAAATTTTTGGCAAATTATGTTTTTCTTACAAATAATGGTTGCTGAAGAAAATTACTATATAAAGTCATATTTAAAAGGCAGTTGCTCAATGTCATTCCATGGATGTTAAGGATATGTTATTTATTGGTGATTCAGTGAACACCTAAACTACAGTATCTTTTCCTCAAAATGCTCTGGTGTGTAATTATGGCATTTAACAATTGTTATTAGTGTAGAAAAACTATTTAAGGAGAAGGGAAATCAAGAAATTTTTGTTAGGGTCAAATTTTTACTTGCTATGTTTGAGTAGATTTTATAAATTACTTATTAATAGTTTATTACTGATAGCTAAATGTAATAGTGCAATTCATTCCAGTTCTGCAATGATCTTTAATTTTTTTATGCTTGCTGAATTATTTTCCCTCCCTCAATTAGTTTGTCGATGAGTCTTACGAGCAAGATCTGCAGCAAGCGATTCTTCTCTCAAAACTTGATTTTGAAGAGAAGAAGAAGTTTTATGACCGTGCCAAGAAGGAGGAGGAGGACAAAAAAGGGAAAAAGAAAGAGAAGAAGAAGGCCCAGCCCATGTCTCTGGAGAAATTCAACAGTTTAGATGCTGAACAGGTATGGTTTAAACTTTCTCTCTGTAGTCAAAATATTACCAATAACTTCTAGCTTTACTATGTGAAACCATTCCATGATATATACATACTTTTATAATCAATTGCTATTTGTTTGTCTCGGTAAAACTTCGGAAGGGCTGGATCGATTGGGCTAATTTTGGTTTTAAAATACTTGTGCTAGTCCAGTGAAGATTTAAAGGTAAGAATATTGTTCCACAGGGCCAATGAGGCCCTAGAATGGGCCCTGAATCATTTCCTTCATAAATTCTCATATAGTTAGTTATTAATGCCTGCAGACCTTTTTTCATTTGCATGCATATTTAAAGTAGTGATAATGGTCACAGGTAGTTGGATCTTATAGCATTGGAAAGAAAAATAAATACATGTTCTTATTTTTGAAATCAAATTTTATTTCCCTCGCTATTTAAGATGAATTTTGAAAAAATGAATTCATAAAAATTCTGAAATTTTTAGCATTTTGGGGTTACTGTCCCCTTGACGACCATCAGTGTTGTTTGTGTAGTTTGACATTTGTTTCTAAGGTCCGTTTCGCACTTCAAGCAATTTGAAGTGTCACTGCTCTAAAGGCTGGTCCGTTTCATTCCTTTGCTTTGAAGCTCTTCAAGCAAGACGGTGAAACGGACGGACATTTCAGAACAGTGGGCATTTGGACTTGGGTTGCTAGGGAGTTGTTGAATGAAAGACATTTGTTTATAAATATTTGTTATCAATCAGACATCTCGATCTTATTTTCAATTGCATGAAAATGGAATGTTTTTGCAAATGCTAACAAATATTTTTGATGGTGAATCCGGTACGAGTGAGGAGGAATCGGGACACGTTGATGAGGTGGATTTATTAGAAACTTATGCCATTATAATGATGGAGGTGGCAAGGGGAAATCTTAAATTGAAGCCATGGATTCTCTGTTTCGTGGAGAATGTGGTAGGGAGTTACAGTGGATTAACATTCTTAAGTCATTTCAAATATTGTCATTGATCAGCCTGATCTTATTTAAAATAATAAATCAATTGTGTGGCGGGCAATGCAGCTATCGTCCATGACGTGCAGGTGTTAAAAAATTCACGGCTCTCTTACTTTTTGAGCCATCGAGAGCAATTCTTTCCAAATGATACCCAAATCATTGTAGACTGCTTATGGAATCAATGAACAATTGATGGTACCATTCAGAGATAACGGATCTTGATGCGAAACGAAAAGATGAACTACACTATGGGATGACTTTGCATCAGAAACAATGCTAAGTTTCCAAAGGCTCGGAAAGTAATTAATATTAAAAAAAGTGAGAGACAAATTGAAATTAGCAGATATAGAAAAAATAACAGAATCCATCTTGGCTTGTTGTGCGCTCCATAATAATTGTGAAGAAAGAGAGGCAAAGCACCCGATGTAGCTCTTATTGACGTGGAAAGAGTACCGATTTACTTTAATGGAAACATAATTAGGATGAGAGGGGTGAATAAAAGGCAGAGAATCATGATTATGAATTACCTCAGGGTTAATTACATTCATATATGTATATCTAAGAAATTAAATGCATTGAAACTCTTCTTACTTGTTTCACATCAATTATATTAAAAATATTATGAACACCCAATTAAAAAATATCCCTGATTTTTCTCTATTAGTTTCTTCATCAAATCTATCGCTGTTCTTTGCAATTCCATTTTCTCCTTGAGCCTTTGCCGCTTCTCATCTAATTTTTTTCCCTCTCCCCCTTTGCTTTTTTCTTTCTTCCTTCTCTATTTTGCACTCCCGCTTGTTATTTTCCTTTTCCTGGTTGATATTTTTAATGAATTACTCGATTATTACATTGACTCGCCTCTTTGGCATTGCTTGGGAAAAATGAATGGATAGAGATTACCACGGAAAAATGTTGGGGACGTCTAAGCTAATTATTTCAATAAACTAAATTGTCGTCATAGTAAACACACTATTAAAAGGAAAAATCATTAATCACTGGAATGCTAAAATCCTTAACATTGCTTGAAATAATTCATTGTTTGTATTCATTTACTTTCTGCAGATTGTGAAAGCCCTTCATGGCATGGTTGCTTCCTTTAACCGATCGGGCATGCACATTTAATGATATATTTCTCTCCATTACTTTCAATTATTGACCAAAACCTTTCTCAGCTACGAGGGTGATGTCTTCTATTCCACAGATTTATTTATTTATACCACCAGTGCATAGTAACCATGATAATATCATAGGAAATTGGCGCAATTTCTCGAATGATTGCAAACGACATATCGTATTCGCTCCAAACACTTCACATAAATGCTGGGGCGTTTGGAGCTATCAAACTTGATAATTTATGCTCGCTCCCTGGCCCCACCTTCTGAGCTTCAGAGCCCTCCAAAGCATGAAACAAACCAGCCTGAGGTACTTGAAGTGGCTTGAAGTGTGAAACGGACCGCGACCTAAGTTTACTGAGAAACGTAGTGTGTGAAAAATTTTATTTTATATTTGAGACTAGGCATTTGTTTATTTAGTTACACATAGCAACACTAAGTATGCGAGAATTTTCTTTTCTTTGATTATTTACAATGCCAAGGAAAAGATGACCTAACTTTGGTTGTCAAAGTCCATCAAATATGCAATGAGCTACTTTACGTGATAACCATACCGATGATCAGCGAGAGACACTTAATAATAATCGTGGTACTGGTATGGTAGAATTGCATTCTAGAGTGATTAAAAATGAAGTGGATGGGCTTAGAATGCAACAAGTTCATGCACATCAAAGGAAACAACATCAAGCACTATGCAATGAAATAGGGCATTTCTGCAGCCTTAGTATTCCTGTGATCCTGGTAAGAGTAACATTCAACTACGATCCGGAAGCAGGTTATTGTGATGACAAATCAGTAACAATCGGGGAAATGAAAATCAGTTGTTTATATTCTAAGGCATTAAAATACAGTGGTGAACTTACTGGATTATGTTGTGCTGGTGGAAATTAAAATAGCCACAATTGGTGCCACCACCAGATCCATTACGCTCATTACTTTCTGGGACGGGAAATGATTCTAAATACTTCTTGGCCAGCATTCATTAGTTGTTTTGAAATGACTTGGTTTGGTACAAAGCATATTGTGCAGGATAATTTCAGGCCCACTTACAAGGTTTTATACCGAAATAGATGAAGGTGATATGGAGTTTGCTGGGTCATCTAGTGAAAAATAAATTCATAAATTTATTTTAAAATCAGAGATTATTGGTCACCAAAATTACCAGTTTATGATGCTTCAACTTGCCTTTCAATTTTGCCATTCCCAGAAATTATTAGAACTAGACTGCATACAGATGTTTGCTGTGCTTGTAATGTTCACTTTTCAAGAACTTTAAACCAAAGAATTTGCATTTTACTGTATAATTAAGTAAGAATATATATAATTTTTTGGATTGAAATATCATGTATCTATTTTTTCCCATTGCCTTGCAGTATAATGTTTGTGGGAATGCATGTTTAGTTTACAATTCTTTTCTATTTATAGATTGAAAATATAGCAACTGGTTCGAGTAGTCAAGAAACAGAAGAGGCTAGTGGACCTGTGGAACCAGATCAGACCTTCTTCGACAGAGTTGTAGAAGACGCTAAAAAGGTCATTGACAGAGAGCAAAGACTAGAACTCTGCAAGGCTCGAGAGGTATGTTCATGGCTGTATTGTCAAGCAAATATTTTGTATACAATACTGAACTCCAGTATGTGTTCCATTCGTGATTGGGAAACCTACCGTAAAATATAACCAAATACAGTAGAATCCTGATTTAAGGATTTTCAGGGGGGACAACATTTAAAACACTAAATGCGGAAAAACACTAAATGAAGACCTGCCATTTTTTTCAGGTTTTAGGGTCTGTAATGATTGGAATGGCTTTTTATGAATAAAAAATATTATTTTAAGTAACTAAAAGGTGCTGAATGCAGCAAAAAATTCTTTAATGAAATGTTCTCTGCCCTATGAAGGTTGGATAATACTTTTCAGGAATCAGCTAAAAAAATGGGTAGTAAAAATAAGTAATGAGAGCATGACAATTGTTTTAATGAAATAGTTTAAGAAAATTCTAATAAACATCAACTTAAAAGCATTCCCACACAGATTATTATTATGGACATTAGTGATTCCATTTTTATGCATATTTCAGTGGTCTCGATGAAATTTAGAATTTTTTCTTTAAAACCGACATGTAGGTGACTATAGCATTTCTAATATAATAAGAAAAGGTCAAAATTCTAGGTACTATACTAGGTAGGTACTCGAAAAATCATGAGGAATGAGTGAAATAAAAAGACAGCAGAAGATCGCTAATCCCGAATTCTCAACTACCGAATATCTAGTAAAAGGGAGGTTATCTGAAATTTTGCCAACTTAACGTTTTCTGTTGCCTCGGCGAAACAAGGGATTTATGAGCCTTTAAAAAGCCTCCTATGCGCACATTTTGGATTTCGAGGTCATCCAAAAAAGTAGAATCTTATTTTAGTATGCGTACAAGTCGATGGTGATTCAACTCGATGATAACACCAGATTCGTTGTCATATATCCGCGGCCTTATGCAGGTCGAATGGAGCCGGGAGAAGTTGCTTACGCGGCGCACTGATCACCTTGACTCCGACTCGCCTTGTTTCTCGGCAGCTTTTAATAAAATTTGGTTGGACCTTGAATAACGATCAGCTAAACTCTGTTAAGTGAAAAGGTTTAATCTTCAACAGAACTGGATTTCATCCAAAAAATTGTCAGTGCCTCTGGAGTTTGGCAATTTCATCAGGGTTATGATGTCGAAGTCAACCACCAAGGGATACCTGCCGGATTTTCGTATTTTTCCGCGCTCATCTATTCTACCGTGAGTATGCGGTGATTTTTTTTCCAGCATGAGCGATTTATTTAGAGTCATGGACCGTGATAGTTCGTCAAAACTCCGATTGTCATTCTCTTTTGACATTAATTAGCACCAGATAAATATTTTTGAATCGACAGCGATATCAACCAGCCGCATGTCGATAAATTGGCTCCGGGATATCTAAATTACGATGTAAAATAATGTTGTTACGTAGGGAAAGAATGCTCTCACTCACGGTCATGACAGGGGAAACACTTCCTCTGTTCTTTTGCTGTTCCTCCGTGGAAACTGACCTTGGAATGGATTATAGAAAGAATCTTCTAGTGAACTGCGCAATTGACATTGGGCCTCCTCTTTTGAAAAGAGAAAGTAGCCGACTAAAAAAATATTGGGTTAATAATCGACTGCCCGTAGGGAGTAGAGTTGAAAGGGGCATAAGCCATCAATTGAAAACATAACGAGAAAACATTATTGTAGCGGCCCTCGGAGGATAACTCGTGTCATCAGTCGTCACGCATCATCGAAGTCAAGTTCAAGAAGTGAAGGATAAGGTAGTTCGAGGTTATTAAGGGATGACTTTGCTCCATTAGATCGGATCTAATACAAAAAGTGCCTGGTGTTTGGATCAGAAGGGGAGCGAAACGTTACGAGAAGACAAATCACCCAACTTGCAAGTTGATGGTCGCAGCACTGCGCTCGCGGAAGAAAGCAGTTGAAGAAGCGTTCCCCGGTAGATTCTATCGACTCTTGGTAAACTTTCATGAGACTCTTCTTGTTGATGAGCAGAATTTCGAAGATTTGGATGAACCGTCATGAAAAAACGTTAAATCGGGCAAAAAAATCTTGAGCGGGACAAATTTTTACGACCATAAATGTGGAAAAACGCAAAATGCGGAAAAACGCAAAATTCGGAAAAACGCAAAAGCGGAAACACTAAATACGGATAATTTTTACATTGTCCTAATAGGGAATGAATCGGGACCCAAGAAAATAAACGCTAAATGCGGAAAAACGTTGAATGCGAAGACCTTAAATCTGGATCCGACTGTAACATTTTACTCTTTAACTAGTTCAAAACAAAAGTTACTTCTCTGAAATAGTAACGGATCATAGGTAATTTTCTAAATTTTGTGTAAACATTCCAGTTAACCCAACTGAAGGTATGCTGCTACATATGTTTTGAGTAAACTGACATATTTTATTAGATAAGATAAGATTTATTCATCCAGGAGACACATTACACAGTGGCTACTGGTATATGCATAGGATAAGTCAATATGCAAGAAATCTTACATAAATTACAAAAAGAAAGTATGTATTACAAATTTGGCACCAATTATTCTTTAACGCTATAAAACCATTTATCAACCAGATATTCATGGACCATTTTTTTAAAAACAGGTATCCTCATTTCTTTTTTAATGTATTCTGGTAGGTTATTGTATAATTTCACACACATAGACCTTGGACCATTGGATGCCATAGACAAATTATTTGGCTTAACATGTAGGTTGTTACATTGTTTTGTGCCATACATGTGTATTTTACTATTCAATTCAAATCTGCAACTATTTTGTTTCACAAGTAATACACTATGATAAATATAAACACAAGGGGCGGATAATAATTTTAAACTTTTAAATAGAGGGCGACAATGGGCATAGTAACTTTTACAACACATCACTCTCACCATCTTTTTTTGTATTTTCAGTACACTGTGAAGGTGAGTAGGCTGTCCCCACAACACAATACCATGCGAAATTCTTGAATAAAATAATCCATGGTATAAGGTTATCAAAATCTTTTGGCTTACAGAATTTCTTAAAATTGATAGCAGGTAGAACACAGAATTTAGCTTTTTTATCATGAGTGTGACATGAACATTCCATTTCAGGTTACAATCGACATGAAGTCCTAAGAACTTACAAGAATTAACAGTATTTACCTGATTACTAATTGCCAAAGTAGAGTCAATATCAGTAGTGCTATGAACAGTAGAGAAAACCATAGCTTGGGTTTTATCAATGTTTAAAACCAAATTATTATCATAACACCATGAAGTCATACTTTTCAGCAGTAGTTCACTAGACACAACCAAATCACTTAAATGTTTACTTGAAGTCAGAACACTTACATCGTCTGCATACATAACACTTTTATGTGTGACACTGTACTGTAGCTGCCCAGGTAGCTCATTAATAAAAAATTAAAAACAATATAGGGCCAAGCACTGATCCCTGTGGAACTCCTCTGTTTAACTCCAGAGGGGCAGAGAGACAGAGATTCCCTTCATGATGATAAACAACCCTTTGGCTTCGATTTTCAAGATAAGATTTCAGCCATCTTAATGCCACACCCCTAATGCCCATTAATGCCTGATGCCTATTGGTACATAACATAAAATGAACCTGTCCCCCTCATTTCAAGTCAAAGATTTTTGATTGCCCTTATTCTTGTGTTCAACTATATTATATTGATATCATAAAGCTGTAAAATAAAGCAGTTGTTGGTTCACATTATTGGTCTTTGAATGGGCTGAAGTTTTTTCATCCGAAGGTGCAATCCTAAACTTTGGTGGTCATTCCACTTTGGTGTTCAAAATCTGTGGCTATTTATAACGTTTTTGCACTACTACCAGCTATACTTCAGTGTTCATTTGTTTGATTTTTCCTTATGTCTGTTGGGCAATGTGTTTTATTGTAAAAGTAGCCTCCGAGCATGACCAAGATAAGCACTGGGACATGCTGGCCTTAGCAATGACTGGCATACGTAAATGATATCTTCAGTAGAGAAGGCTTCGGTAAGGGTGGGTGAGGGGAGTAAAAATGCCACAAATAGTTTCTCCAAAACTAGTATGGCTTCTTCTTAATCTTTTAACGTCATTTCTACATTAACGAACGGAAGACCTGCTGTTATACCCTTACTTTAAAATCGTTTTCTTACCTTTTCTTTAGTATTTTTAATTACATTTTTAGAAATTCATTCATAGAGTAAAATAGCTTTGTATGAAGAAAGTTAAGTAGATTATTGTTGAACTGTGATATTTTACTAATTCGTTTCAATTAGTTTCTGGTGGTAACTTATTAAAAAGTGTCAAACCCATGGATTTAGGGCCAATAGCTGCATAATGTATTCTTAAAAATTGTTGGTGCAGATCTTTACAAGGTCTTGTGTAATGGAGATGGTATGAATCATTGGTTGGATATTGAAAAATATTATTTTTCGTGAATATAATTGCCATATAAATGTACATACAAGGAATTGGTATGATAATTTTTAGTTGTGTTTCATTCAGTTTTAGTGGTGATTTTTTTAATCATGTGTAGTTGATATATCAAGTTGATACATTAAGTACATAATGTCAAACTGCTAGAAGTGGTAGCATGTACAGTGAGTCCTCGTTCTACGTCACCCCGTTTAACGTCATTTCGCGATAACGTCACGAAAATTTTGAGACCGTCATTCGTTTATCGCGCCTTTGCTTTGCGATAACGTCAGGTCTGGTCAGGTTTTTTAAATTTCGCGCGAGAAAAAATGCGAAGCGGCGGGCGTTGCAGGTTGTTCGTTTTGTGGGCGGTAATACAGTCAGTCTAAACGAAGTGTAAAACGGTGTGTTTATTGTCAATTTCGATTACGTTTATAGCAAATTTTCTGCAAAATGAATTCTTAGGTAGGTGCGCAAATGTTAAGTGCGTAAATGTCAAGTAAAGTTTTAGCAAATTTTACTTTACATAACGGTTGTCTGGAACCTGAAGTGATTTCTAGGAATTTTTCCGGGTAGAACTCGGAGTATATGTCGTCACTTTTTCGCCGTGTTCTCAATAATCTTGGTTCCTGTAACTGCGACGATGTTTCAGCGATGATGATGCCCAGGTGACCACCGTGACCACCATAGCGAAGCCGAAAAAACAAACGCGGGAAGATACAAAAATGGAGAAAGATGTACGTCGCTGCTGGTATTGCCGTCAATGAAGACAGGGACTCGTGTTTATGCCATAGTTTGGCATTCCCATCGTAAGAAATGGCCCAAATATGATACGCTAAAATTTTTTCGCGTAGGAATTGTGAGGTCTAGGAGCCGATATTCACTTTTTACATTGTTTCTTATGGGATATTGTGCTTCGATTAACGTCATTTCGTTTATCGTCACATTTTTCAGGAACGGTAAGTGACGTTAAACGAGGACTCACTGTACAATGTCAAATGTATATACCATGTGTGTCTGAATATAGTCCCCCCTTTTTTTCCAAAAATGCCCATGGTAAAAGTAAAGGGGGGGACAATATTCAAACGCTTTTATTTTATTTTCCCGAAACTGAAGCCTCAAAATTAGGGGGGGGGGGAACTATATACAGAGGAGGACTGTATCCGAAGAAATACAGTAATTCTCGAGTTTCAAGATTAACATGTTATGTATTCTATTTCAGCCTCTAGCTCAGGAAGCTGTCACGATAACCCATTATAAGGATCTGTTGAAAGAGAGAGATAAAGAGCTGGCATCACTCAAAGAAGAAGTGGAAACCTTGAAAGAGGAATTATTAAACTCTAAGAAGAGATATAAAAAGTTTTGCAACCTGTTAGCATCGGCAGAGAGTAAGTAATGGAGTATTATATGTGTCACTGTTTTTGTGGGTAGAATTTTCATACTAAGGTCATGCTAGGGTCTTGTGTTATATTTTTGTCCGTAATGTTGGGTGACATTGTATCCTCTCAGTTGTTTTTTTGGGTGCTTGGGATCCATTCTAATATAGTCATCTAATAAATTGAAATTTAAATTAATAACCACAAGTTTTCAGTGTTTCCAAATGACTTATTAGAAAGCAAACATACTAAAGACTCAAAAGTGCTGGTGAAAGCTGAAAAAATATATTGGTTTATTTTCTTCTTTGTTATGGCAACTGTATAAATCATATTTATGAAATTATTTTCAGTGTGTGACAAGGCAAAAGTTGTTGCTGAAGTTGATAGACTGCATAAGGTCCGTGATGAGCTCTCTGCTGAAGTCTCGAGCCTTCATGCACAGCTGGAGCAGGAGAGATCCAAAGTAAGGCAGCTCACTAGTGAATTGAAGAAAACACAGGTAAGAAAAAATTATGTTACAAGCTTTTCTGTGGTGGAATTAAAAATACACAATTGCTGGAAAGTAAGGAATGTTACATTCTTACGACTGTCAATCAGTTTTCTAAGCTACTTCAGAATGAGGAACTTGTTATCATTCAAGCTCCTCTGAAAGCATGCATGGGTTTTTACATCCATCTTTAATGACAAAAGAAAAACATATTTCAAGTGTAAGCGTTTTAGTAACAGTACTATATTATATTTCTGCAGCTCTCATTTCTTATGTGAGAATGCAATGCTGCTGTCCTATATGTTGTTTAGGGGTGCGTTAGTGGGTATGGGTGTTGACTAATTTATATGTTGCAAAATTTTTGCATCCAAAGTATGTTTAGCATTAACTTTTGTCTCCAACTCTAGAATTTCGACCTGGTTTTGTGACTTTTTCTTTATGAACAACATGTAGATGACTGCAATATGCACTCCATAGTTGTTCAATAGGGTGGATTCCTATTGCTTTTTTACTGCCTAAATCGAAAGATTATTACTCCTCGAGTACGTATTTCACGCTTTTAGATTTTTAAATGACGATATCTATTTTTCGCAATTAAATAAAAAGTTAAAATTTTCAAGCGCACGAAAACATGGCAGCTTAGTATGAATGATGGAAAAAGCCCTTGTGACACCATTCTGGTTCCCGCTGCTGCCGCGTGAGGCCACCTTGGTGTGAGGCTATGAGTGCCGATACGATGCAGGCTGCTAGCAGTGAGTGGTAGGCTTAAATAAGGATTATTTATACCCTATCAAGCGAAGGAAACTTTCTGACCATAGGCAATTGTAATAGGTGATTATTAAGAAATGTTTCCCTGAGCTTTGTGCCACATGCATGCATTGGTAATCTCAGACCATGTAAAACTCCTGACTTCTCGTATAGCATCTAGGTCCCTGTGACATCACGTGGAGTGGCATCGCATGGGTGCCAATCGCCTGGCTTTTTCAAATGTGGTTAAAATTGACCATTTAATTTGTATATAATGAATGCACTAATGGTGGGTAATGAATCGCAATCAATGCCTGTCGTTTTCTTTGATGAAGGAAACTATCCTATTATGCTAGTGACACTCAATGCAACTTTAATTTGCTACTGAAAGCAGATATGTATATACTTTGTCTGAAAAAGTAGTTTTACTTTTCCTTGATATTTTTATAAACCAGTTACTGCAGAAACTGCACGTTTCACTGTTTCAATGTTGACTTGGGAGCAACTAAATTTATTTTCTTTATTACTTATCTGACGATTCTGTCGATGGCCCATTTTGGCTCTGGAATCCGTAGGATAAAAATATCCAATCTGGCCTTTTTCAAATGAGGTTAAAATTGACCATTAACATTCGTCTAAACTGCGATTTCTAAAACCAAATAATTTGTATATTATGAATACACTAATGGTGGGTAATGAAACGCAATCAATGCCTTGCGTTTTCTTAAATAAAGGAAACTACCCTATAGTTATATCTTCTGTTGCTGTAGGCACTATGGTAAAAAGAAGCAAATGATATAATTTATAGGGGTGGTCTGACCAAGTAGGCTGGTCAGCAATCGCCGATGGCCCCCATAACGCTCGTCTAGAAAGGAGAAAATTCACTAAATATATTTAATGGAACCATAATACATTACATATTAAATTTTATAAGCTGTGAAATTTTCACTTTTCGTAGAAATTTTTCATATGAAATTGCTATTTTGTATCAACTTTCATCTGGTTTTTATGAGCCAGAATAATGTCAAAATCCCTTTTCATACATGCAATTTCCCAAAACTTTTCCGGGGAAGGACCCCCGAATCCTCATCATGAGCCCCAGCCGAGGGCATCCAGTCATCCCAAACTGCCCCTGATCATATACTACCTACTATGTTTGGAGCCGGTGACACATTTCAGAACTGAATATCTTAGCAGGAAAACATTTCTGTGTGTTACTTAGTGATACACCCTTATATATTAGAGTGAACTACCTGATATGAAAATATTCTGATCAAGAAAAGAATCTGAGATGTGGTTTCCTTCCAAAAATTGAAGTACCTTTTATGTATGCTTGATATTTGTTATGAAATTTCACTCCTGTTTTTCTGAGCTCCTCCCTTGTTTTTTTTTTTAACTGAAATGAATTCTACTGTTGGAAACTTACAAAATTCTTATTGATTTTGATTTTAATTGAAGAGCAGTTATCAGTCACATGGTTCAAGATCTTATACTGTATCGTTATATCAAAATTAATGGCAATCTTTGCCAATTTTTTTTTGGCTGTTGTAATTGAATGAGTGTGTATTTCAACAAATCCAATGACTCATTGTTTTATTGTAGAAAAAAGGAAAATAGGAAAATCATTTCCTCTATATTATGCTTGCTTCCCGTGAATCATGGAGCCAATATTCTATTTTAGGTCTCATCCAATATCTCAAATGGACGAGCATAATAAAAAAGACTCTGATAATTGCTGGTATGTAAGGTTTTCTTACGTTGTGTGGAACCTGAAGTGCTTGCCAGTATTTATGCTGTCTATAGTATAGATAAAAATATTTCTGACTTTGTAACAGCTTTGAGATTTCTTTATTATTGTAGTCTTTTGAGGCTTCTTAATGAGCGTTCAACTAATTTAATTTAAGCATTTTTTACAGAATTAGCATAACTCCAGAACTTTAATGAGAATGTACTCATGTAACTTTCCGAATTTTTGCTATTAATTTATAAGAAACTTTGCATTTCTATTTAATTTCTTCAAGTTGTTTATCTCTCTAAATTCTGCATTTTGGATGATGTGTTGACAGAAATATCTGGGCAATCACCTAAGCCCACCAGTACTCTGTTTATTCTTTCTATTTATCTAGATCTTTGAATGCCACAGTTGCGTTCAAAGCTGCTAGGGGTCATGCTAAATCTGTGCTGAAATTTACTTGACTCTATATTTCTTTAAAATTGTATTCCTACGAAAAATTGTTTCCTGTTTTGCTATTTATTCCATAGATTCCATTACATTTTACCAGCTAAATCAGCACTCATTTTTTTATTTGGCTGCATTTTAATGTATTAACTTTATTTTAATGTGACTGCTGAGAAAATATCGTAGTCTTGTTTGTATAAAATAACTTGCCATTTACTTTTTGCTGTTCTCCCATATAACGTTGGAGCATGATATATGTGTGTAGGCTTTTGGCACCACGGCTTGTATTCGTATATGGTTTTGCTTGTGATTTTATTGGCATAATAACTTTTTTACGAATGAGCACTATGTCATTGGAGACTATAAATGCTATTACCCTTTTTTCATAGAGCTAATATTTCTCTCCCTTTATTTTCATTTGTGAGTTAAATGTCTTCAATTAAAAATATTTTTTTTTTAACTGTCGAAAAAAATGCAGTACAAGTCTAATCTGTGGCCCATGTACCCTGTAACCTTCATTTGTATGACCATGGTTTCAATGTTAGGTTGGTATCCGTCCTCTATATCAAATCAGATGATTGATAAGTCATAAACACGAATAATGAATAGGTTTTTATTGTCATCTAAAAATGGTAAGGACAAGGTGGTGGTTTCTACTAAGGCCACTAATTTTTCCTTTGTGTTAGTTAGTCTCTTCTCTGTACTTTCCTACGTTGACTTTATAGTCTCATGATAATCATAAAGCATGGTACATATATACTTTAGGGTTTCCTTTATTCTGGCAAAAATATTTTTTTCGCGAAACTTCATGCTTGCACCACCCTCAGTTTTTTCCTATTAATCGTATGAAATCAAATATGAAATTTTAACTCAATTGGACTTCGGTGACCCATATCGAAACGAATTACAACTTCAAGTAATTGGGAGTGAATATTAGTTTTTGGCATAAGTCAGGGTGAAAGACAGAAATTAACGATTTTTAGCATATTTAGTTCTAGTGAAAATAGGCTGAACTGATGTTGTTCATTGCCAAAATGATGTACCTTGTACGTATTCTTGATAGCAGATACTAATTATTTTATCAATTTTTCCTTTGTGCAAAATCATTACTTTTCCGTGGCTCTGACAATGGGACCAAAGAAACTGTTTAATACTTCATTTGTAATGCGACAGAAGTAAAAATGCATCAAAAACTTCTTCGGTTGAGTAATTTGAACCTTGTAACTTTCTCTGTATCAGTTGCTGCTCTAAATACTATTTACTAGACTTAAATGATGATGGACATTCACTTGATGAACTCCTGTTTCTCTATGGGAAAGGAAGTGAGAATAGACCTCTCCTCTACTTTTAGGATTGAAGAATGGTTAGCATTACTAAATTCTTAAGAAAAGACTTCGCTATTTCACAAAATAAAATATATTTGCGACCGGTTTCGATACAGCGTATCATCATCTGGCTGATACGCTGTATCGAAACTGGTCGCAAATATATTTTATTTTGTGAAACAGCGAAGTCTTTTCTTAACCTTTGTGCATCATGAAGGAGTTTCACCATGTTACGCCAACCACCATCGCATTTTTTTACTAAATTCTATTTGCAATGAGATCCTTCTTCCATTTTCCAAGATTTTCACATTATTTTATGGAATATTCGATTAATCTCCTTTTCAATACTAGACTATATTTGTCCAAATATGGTAACAGTTAAAGACTATGTTAGAAGTTCCAGGGGTAAATAAAATATAAAAAACCAAAGATAAGTGCCAGGCATACATCTTATTATTTCGAAATTAGCACTGTCATCGCAAAAGCCCAATTTCAAAGTTTCACAACTTTCCTACACTTATGTCTCAAAGAACACAGAAATAACAGTTAATTTACAAAAGTTGTGAATTTGATAAAAAATTAAGTGGGATACCCTTTTTCTAATTGTGCTGCTGATTATATTTGGCACACTACTGGTGGACTTGCACTGTATATTAGTTTATTTTTGTTTTAAAACTCTTTTGTTTAAAAGTCTAAACTTAATCCTTGTGGACTACTGTAATACTTGTAAACATTGTTGCTTGGAGTTCAAACATTTCAGTCTCAGCAAGATGCTATTCTAAGTACATACATACTTATTAATAGTAGCAATCAGAAATCATTTCTCAACTTCTGTCAAAATGTGTAGAAGAAGCATAGCATAGCTATTTTATTGCAACTTTAGGACAATGTGCCTTTTATATCACCTAAAAGTAGTCATACATTGTTACTAGTTAGATCGTTAACTCACAAATATGACCGTGAAGTCGAGGGGTTAATTTTGAATATCTTATTCATGTGAAAATTTCTTTGGTTGTATTTTTTCCTGCAATTTGTCTCTTTTATCTGAGAGATATTGCTGTATTCCTGCTTGTTTGTTCTTGTCCATTAAATAAGATAGTGTGATGAAATATTTGTTTCTGACCTATGTTGAAAAGCCTTCCTCTACTTTTGTCCTAACTCTCAGTTCTGTGCATGTCACTTATTTTCCACAGACGATGCCCATACAATAAATTTGATGTGCTCGTTAATAGAAAATGTACCATCTCACAAATTTCAGTACAACTACATATTTACTGCCCGTGAGTTATTTCTCCATAACATTATAAAAAGGATTCCTTTAATACAATGTTTTATGGCATTTTCCTAGTTTTCTGGCCTTTTATACAATACTATTTGTTGTTAAATGTACTTTCTTTGGGGCTAGCTCACCCAAAAAATTTTCTGCTGTAATGACTACACTACATATGCATATCTGCTGAGGAGACCATTAGACCAGTAGCGCCTATTCTCTGACACTATTTCTTGATATAGTAACATTTCGTAATGTCTGCCAGTCACTAACAATGAATTTAACTTTCATCATTATGCAGAAGAAATATATAGTGGATTTAATGAAATGTATGGTTTTCCGATGCATGTTAATTGGCAGCAAAATATCAATATAGGCAACCCACACACCACCCAATTTCCCACCCGAGGCTATTTCTGGCTACATGCCTGCTTGGGACCATTCCTAATTAATACACTGAAGTAGCTACCCAGTAAAAACAATTTAGAGCTTCAAAACTGAAACGGCCTGGCAAATTACCTAGGTAGGCTAAAGCTTGATTCAGTGTTAGTAATCTGGGCATATTTTTTGTGCACCTTTGTGTTAGATTTGGCATGGGTAGGAAAACTCCAATCTCATTCAAATTGAGCATAAGCATATATTAGAGGGATTGTAACAAAATTGGGGTGTGAGAGCTCAAAGTTTTTATTTCGGAAAATAAGAGACACTCTAATGCCCATGATATTTTTCCGGAGAAATAACCAAAAGTTGTTAGTATTAGCCTACATTTTTTCTAACTCATAATTACTATCCATATTTGTTATAGGAACTAACTTAAGGTTTGACGTACTTGCCCTTGATTCATTGGTCATCGTAAGAATTGAACTGAGTAGGATTGTCATCCCTTCCCCACCCTTCAAAGTACGTAGTATTAGCAGTCATTTTCACAGCATGAATCAGTGGTAACCCACTGAATTAACCTTTCCTCAGGCAAAATATTGGAATTTCCAAGTTCAGGTGCAATGTGCCTAATAGGCACAGATGTAAAAAAACATTATTAACTCTAAGTATGGCTCAGTGGTACATCTTTAAATTTTAAAGCACCATTGTTAGTTTAGTCGAACCTTTTCATGATGTCTTTCGTGCTATGCATAGACCCCATTATGTACCGTCATAGAGCCCTGGAGTGATCCAGCAAGGTGCGATTTAACTATTTTGGCTATTATGTATTATTATATGTAAAGTATTTTAGCGTGTGAATTCTATGAGATCAGAGATTTTTATTTTGCTACCTTATTTATGTAATAATGCTTTTATTTTGCTTTATTGTGCCATTATTTTGAATTTTCAATTTTTTTAAATTATGCTGAATAATCTGCCACTGGTCAGTCAGCATTAATTCGAAAAGTGAAAGACTGCATAGTGTGTGTCAAAACAAAAAGCTATTACAAGCATTAAAGGTTTATGCTGCCTAGTTACGCAGAGAAAAAAAAAACTTGCGCTGAGCCTGTCAGATCCATTGCGTCCGCCGGAAGGTCAAGGGTTTATTTCTGACTCTATTTCAACAAAAAGTTTCTATCATTGATTCTATCTTAAATTTGGAGTCCTTGTGTTTCCTATTCAATCAATATATTTTAAAGCAAAATTTCTATTGTCAATATTTGCTGATATTAAAATTTCTTATTGTTTTTGCAAATTATTTTCTTGATAAATTGCAAAACCTTATTTGAAATAAGCCATTTCTCATCGGTCTTTACATATATGCTTTTGCAATGATATCTGAGTGGGACTTCTGAATTTGGCAAAAATTTTATTATAACTGAAGATAACATTCTGTGCTCTTGAAGTTTCTATGTGACGTCAACCTTGTCTTGAATTCTATTCTGAGCATAATTATAATCAGAACTTGCTCCATTCCGTGTACGCTGCTATTTTTTTGCTCTCTAGTGAGAATTCAGGTTATTTCTTTTCTATTTCTTTGGTTTTTCATGCAGGAGAAATGCATTTCAGCGAGGTGGCAGTTCATTTGGAGTCACCTCTGTTGGTTATTTACTGTGTTGATGTGCACTTGGGGTGGTAAAACTTCACCTTTTCTATGTGAAATCTGTTGCAACCTGACATTATTTGGTATAATATATGGTCCAATTTTATTTTTCATTTTGTTTTGCAGAATAAGAAAAGGACAACCAGTGAAACAGCACCATGATGATGAAATTTGGTGCTTTAGTGATGTGGTGTGAATTTCAGCTGTGTTATGCACGATGTATTCCTGAAGATTCATGATTTTTTGTATGCGTGTGATTATCTGCATGCATGCGTTGAGTGTCCCGGTGAAATCATTGCCCAGGCTCATGAAATCAATAACCATGAAGTGCATTTTACCTGAGTGGTTGATCATTGGTACTAATCATTCAGCTTTACTCTTCCAAGGTCGAGTAGGGTAAATAAAAATTCAAGCTATGTACTTTTTTCAATTAAAATTAATGAATGGTTTTCAATAATTTTTCTGAATTTTTTATATTTTGTAAAATAAGCTGTTTGTGGTGAACATTTATGATCATTAAGGATATATTCAATGCTATATAATACTACTTTGCTTTGAATCTTTGAAAAGTCTTCAGTTTTGCAGCAATAATTTATTCCCCAACTTAAAATCGAAGCTGAGATTAGAATTTTGGTGATGTTAACATATGATTAGGTGACCTGCATGCTTAACTCTTCTTATTTTGCAAATTAATGCAATTTGGAGCCATGTTGAAGCATTTCCAAATGCATAGTAAGTGGATGAAAATGGAAATCATATAAGCTGCAGAAGGTTGAAATTTTGTTTGAAGACAAGGAGTTGCTTTAATGTGACCTCCTGTTTGAAATTTCATTTGTTTATCAGTATTCTGTTTGTACTTTGTTAGTTGTATCCATTGAAGTCCAGTAAAATTTGTTTTTAAGTGATTTTTGTTTTCATTTGTCTTATTTTAACTTTTATAATGATATGCTTTGTACTTGATATAGTCAGTAAGTTGAAGTTAGTGGTTTTAATGAGTTTAGTCAGATTAAAATGTTTAAAAACAGTAGAATTGTATAGTTAATGACAAAGTTTATTGTCAATTAACCGGAAGACAATGTATGGAAATCATTTGAATTTATTTTTTATTATATGGTTCAATAAAATTTGATAAAAATCACTCCTGTTTGTATTACTGCACTGGGCCTTGGAATTATCTAAGCATTAGAACTCTTTGGTTTCATCCGTTTCCCTCTTCCTACTGCAGTGAAAACTAAGTATCTTTGATCAAGTTAAATTATTTGTTCCCGAAATAATTTTCACCATAATTAACCCTTCCACTGAATGAGTAAGCCACTTTCACTGTCTTACATTTTCAATAGGATGCCTTGTCAAAATAAGTGTTGGGAACATGGGTGGATCCAGAGAGGGGCTATAGCTCCCCCTTTTACCCAGGGTACCCAATTTACTGTAGATAAAATGATAAATTATTTTTATTTATTTTGGACCCTTACTACTGCTGAGAGTAGTGGTGCCGGCTCCATGGGGCCTGACCGGGCCCGAGCCCCCTCAAAAATTGGTTATGGGTGTGACGAAAAAATGTGCCAGGCTTCTCGATTTTCTCAAGAGTGTCCAGATATCAGGGTTCTAATGCTGATCATATGACTCCTCTAAAATGCTTAAAAAAACTAAGAACTCACTACTTGTAAAATTTCCTGGGTCAAGATCCCCGGTTTGGGCCCCCCCAATATTTTTTGTAAGTCGGTACCCCTGGCTGAGAGGATACCCCCTAGCCCTCCCTTGTTCCTATACTGGATGCGCCACTATTTCTGTGCTCTTTACTGTACCTTTTCCTCTTTTGGTGAAAATTAGCCTAGAATTTGCCTTCCCCACGTAATATGGTCCTAACTGATTTATGTGTCATTTAACATCCTTTTTCTCTAAGCTTTCTGTGTGTCGAGCTTGCTGTTTTGGGGGTATCAATTACCCTTTGACCTTCCACCTCTTCCTTAAGTGCACACAGGCACAAAGGAAATAATTTGCTTTGTGTTGTTGTTGGATATCTGAAACAATTTTTTCCTTATTTACCGTTGAATACTAAGAGTGTGATATATAGAGGAAAAGAGCAGGGAAAGATACAATGGTAAAGTGTAGTGGCACTAAAAAATGTCTTGTAGTTAAGAAGTCAAGTAAAGAATAGCCATGTGTGGCATAGGAAGGATTTTAAAATAAAATGAAATTATGTATTTTGTTGGCCCTGAAACAGAGATTAAGAAAAGATTAGCAAAATGTTAGTTTGGAGTATGATGAATCCAACGGAGACTTAGCGATGTCGTGGAAAGAAGTGAAAAATGGTAGATTCCTTAGAAATGTGGATATGGAGGAGGGTGGCATTAGATGGGAGGATAGGTTAAGTAATTTAGGGAACCTTAAAGAGAAAAGTAGCCACGATTTGAAAAGTTAAACGAAAGAAATATTAATCGATTAGGCCGTCGCATCAGATATGGGTGCTCTTTTTTAGGACAGTAATTGAGAGAAATTTTAAAAAGGAAAGAGCTATTATATGTTACAGCTAGTACAAACATTTTTGCGAGGCTTGGCTTATAACTATAGACTCATCCCTACCATTACCATTAATTTTTACAATATTGCCTACTGGCAGGAAGAATAGTGTTTTCATCAGAATAGCAGTGGAGAATGCGTCATATATTGAATAAAAATATAATGTGTAGTGGATTGGGTGGCAATATTGCAAAAAAGAAGTTCGTAACGAGGATTTCATTGTTGTTGCAAAAATCTGCTCGATTCGCATTACATATTAATTAACATTTTCCCAAGTCAAGAATATTAAAAATCAATATTTCCACAGAAAAACAATGGATACTAAATGAAAACAACACGATGTATATGATTTTAATAGTTTTCGCATCCATTAGAATACAGTAAAATTATTCAGATACAAAAAACATGACATGCAATATGAAATTATGAAACGCGATTTTTAAAAACTACTACCTACTATTAAGCCTTTTGAAAACAGGAAAGTCACGATGAAAAAGCTTATCACAAAAAAAAACTTTGTAAATGCGGAATATACCGAATAATTCAAATATATCATTCGGTTGATAATTGTTTTTCGGGTTGATGCCGCGTTGACTAATTTTCCGGATTGTCCACGAAAATGAGCCAACGCGCTATTAACTCGAAAAAGTTATTAATTTAATCACTGCGGAAGCCTCCGTGTAGTATATTTTGATTGCTCAGTCGTATTTTCAAATGCCCGCTTTGACTCAACTGCTTTCGGTAATTAGTATTTCTTTTGTTTCACCACCGGCGCTAACAAATAAATTTGGCGCGTGATCTTTCTTGACCTGTATCAAGCTGTGTTGTGTGTTTATTTACGATATTATTGTTTGTTAGCTATGAAATAGCATTATTTTGATGGGTTATGCGTAATGGTCTTAGCATAGGAAGTATGATAAACCTTGGCAAATGTGAAAAATTAAATTTATCTTTAGATAGCTCAGTTTTACCGTAGCGAAGTTTTCCCTGTGTTGCGCCCTTTGGTCGACTTCCATTCAAATACATTAAACTTTCTTCAATGAGTCTGTCGCTGAAATTATTATGAAATGGTGAGTGGGATTCCTATTAACGAATTGTTTCAGTAGGATTTATGACTGATGGAAAAGTTACTGTATTATAGCGTCGCAGTTTGGCACCGAGCCAGGTTATCAAGCAGAAGCAGCAGTTCGTTAATGGTGAAGTACTTGGCAGTAAAAGAAGAAAGAAAAACGATGATCAGGCAGTAGACGGAGGGAAAGGTATTCTTTCCCTTTCTCAGCTGCAGAATGTTAAGTCCCCAACATTTTCGGTGGAGAAATTATCTGCTCATGTAAGCTGGAGGTTATTTTCCTAGAAACTAAGATTAGTCTATTGAATGAAACAAGTTTGCTATGCACGCAGTGTTGAGGCACTGTCTGCATTTTATTTAATTTTTGCCAAGTTCTTATTAAAATATTCCATTACCATTGTTTTTAGAATAGAAAGCTGAATATTGATTCTCCATTCTCTCTTATTCTTTCGTTTAAATTTTATATACTTTTCAAGTCAGTTGTCATGAAGTTATGCAAGAGTTGTGAAGTATTATGTGATTAGTTTTAGGATTTCGGACTTTGTCACGTAATAAGATTCTCCCTTCTCAGGAGGAGTTCATTCGTAAGATCCTTTCAAAGCCTTTCAAAGTTCCCATCCCGAATTATAATGGATCTCTTGGTTCCCCTCGTGCCCTCGGTGTGAGAAGAAGTGGTGCTCGGCGACCATTACATGATCCATATGAAGCTGATGCCCTTGTCCTTTATGAGCCTCCAGAGTTGAGTGCTCATGAAAAGCTGAAAGTTGACCAGTAAGTACAATTTCCATCTTATCTCATCTTCGAAAATGCTGTTGCAAATATGCATGATTAATTTCCCCTGTAATACAGGCTTAGAAGTGTCAGCTTATTTAGTTTACTTAGTATTCCAACCAAGATCGATGCTTTCTATTTTCACAGCCGTGGTCTACTGCATACGAATTTTCATATACCTAACCCAAAACTTAGATAGGAGTATTTTACACACTTTCTTTTTTTATTCCTTGGGTCTCAATGCAAGGTTTAGCCTTACTGTTATTCTTAATGATCCTGCATTACTGTTTCGTCCAGTTAAAGCAATTGATAACCACCATTTCCTATAATGGTTCCTGCTTGTCTTAATAAAGGCAACTGTAGCGAAGGAAAAAATGCTCTTAGAAGGTCCTTAAAGACTTTAAACCATTCGGATGCCGATTGTCAGTTTCGTATGATCATAGCCAATCGATACACTTTTCAACGATTGTGTCTGAGGAGTTTTGTCTATATTCAATAAGATGTTGGTGAAGAATTAAAAAATGAATGCCAGAGATTTTAGAAATTTTGATAGAATAATTACCAATAACTTAATATATCAAGAAAAATTGTAATTTGGAGCACAGCCAAAAGTATGACTAACCATTGAGATAGTGACCAAATACATATGTTAATTGTCCTGCTATAACCTTTACCAACTAAAAATGCTTGTACATCCTAATAAAATGCTGTTCAATGCTAGGTAAATGAAAGAATGCAAAATAAAGAAAGATAAAAGTAAAACTCTTTCCTTTACTATAGGTTTTTTCTACTTCAATGAATGTCTCAATCATGATTCTATTGGATCTATAGCAATTGCTGAATTTCTTGAATGACAGCATTAGGATTAAATGGGTTGCCATATTTTATCACCGATAAGATATCCTTGGTTATTATATGTCAGGGTGAAAACAAATGTAAAATCCAAAGTTGAATATGGTGAAATTGACTCTGATGTCAGAATTGTAAACAAAATTATATGTTGTACAATTCAGTAGTTTCATGTATTTAGCATTTCGTAACTAAAGTATTCTCATCTTCAAGTTGGCCCTAAGGAATTCTTCATCGATATTTAATCTGGTGGTTTTCCATGCATTATCAGTGACTATTTTTTTTTCTTACAGGGAGAAGCAATTGGTTCACGTTGTGGTGGATCCAATATTATCCAAAATACTTCGGCCACATCAGAGAGAAGTGAGTATTTTCTAGAACAATCTTTGTTTATGTTTTTATCGGAATGATAAAGTATTTATTAAAAAGTACATTCTAAAGCTTAGTGTGAGTATGCTTCATATTTATGCGGAAAGCAATTCAGACAATATGATTAGAGGTTCAGGATCTTGATTTAATGATGTATAATAATTTTGATTATAGTTTAATTTTGTCGGTAATTATTGTAATAATTGTTTTCATTTGGCTTCTATCACTTGTAATTTCTCTTTTCCCAGGGAGTTAAGTTTATGTATGACTGTGTCACAGGTAAATGTGTCAAGGATGGATTTGGCTGTATTATGGCAGATGAAATGGGCTTGGGGAAGACTCTTCAATGTGTTACCTTGTCTTGGACGCTGCTTCGCCAAGGGCCTGAAGCTAAGCCAACAGTTGATAGAGTGGTCATTGTGGCACCAAGTAGCTTGGTGAAGGTAAGCATTTTATATTTACTAGTAGTCAGGGTGGGGTACATCAGAGGAAATATAAATAAGATGGTGCATAATGACCTCAAAGTAAACAAAAGCAGAGACATTAATTGATTCCCCCACTTCTGAAATGCAATAGGGAATGAAAACTATAATTTAAATACTCATAGATAGATGTTACAAAATCCTGATATTTTTAAATTTTTTGTAAATATTGACTGAAGTGAAACAAAATTTCCATTTTAAATGAACAACATATAAAAACAAATGCTGTTGTTTTCGCCCACCAATCAGATTCATCACATGATCCCCAATTTGCATTTCAATGCTGGTCTTTCAGAAGCCAATTAGCACTCTTTGATATAATTTCATGTAGGTCATTACAGGTAGAAACTTATTTTGTACTTGTTCATAAAAAATATTGTGGAGTTAATGAATCAAGTGGAATATTTGAGGATATATGTTATTGGGTTTGTAAATCGTGATGGTAAATAAAATTATGTGTATCACAATTTTGTAGTCTGATGTATTCAGCTTTGTATAACTCTTTGGTATTCTCATCTTCAAGTTGGTCTTAAGTTATATTGCGTTGATATTCAAATGGGTGGTTATCTGCTACCTGTTGATAATGACTGGAAAGGGTCAAAACCAAACCGAAAAGGTAGTTTTTTCAATGAACTGTGTGTGCAATTTAACAACACTTATTTTTGAATCTATTATATTTATTAGGTTAGTTAATTTCTTGATTAAATAAATTAAATATAATGCTGGTGATTTTTTACAAGCTTTCAACAAAGGTATTGTCATGATTTTATTGCAGAATTGGCAGAATGAATTTGCAAAGTGGCTTGGAGGCCGAGTGTCAGCTTTGGCTCTCGATGGAACACCTTTGAACAGTGTGAAAAGGGAAACTGGTAGCAGTGCAAAGGCAGAGGTTGAGCGCCGTTTGAAAGAATTTGTGGCCCCATCTTACAATGGAAGAAGGATTGCTCAACCAATTTTGATACTTTCTTATGAGACATTCCGAATATATGCCAACATACTTTGCCAAGGAGGCAAGGGGGAAAAGGTTGGTGGGGTTGGAGGAGCTGTCGAAGGCCTGGTCATATGTGATGAGGTTTGTAGCCCTGTCATTGGCATTAGTCTTATTATCAAGTTGAGCTAGAAAAAAAAAAAAAAATATATTAATGGATAAATATCCTGAAGAGGCATGTCTCGATTTGCATGATATTGGGTTTTGAGTACCTAAATGTAGTCCACTGGGTATGAAGCTACTGTAGAATTTCAGTAATTTGGACATTAAAAATTTGGGCATTCATTATGAGATTCACATTCAGGAAAAAATAAGTATATAGTTATGTATTTGTACCTTGGGGGACGAATTATCTTGTCAAAGCTTGTGCTACCACAATTAGTCTGCAGGAAAATGATTTTCTTTCTGATCGCCATCACTGAATTTATTCTTTGGTCGAATTTTGATGAGAGGAATTGAAATAAATCAGGTGATATTCTTTTCATGGTGTAACATCTTGGTACTTTGTTATTGTTTCCTCCTTATTTTCGGATGTTTTCTCGTGAAGTCACCTTTACTTCAAGTAAAAACTCAAGAGAGAACCAAGTTTCATTGACGGTGCAGCCATCTTTATTATGTATCAGTTCACAACTTGCATTACCTCCGGGAGGCAGGAGAGAAACAAAAGACAACTTAAAAATGCAAACCCTTGAAATATAACACATGGTATAAGTGCAGCTTGCCTGCCCAAGTGCAGGAGAGTTGAGGTGTTAAGGCCTGGTTACGCGATACATTAACACGTATGGTTTAATGTCTGAATGTATGTACGCGTGAATGGACACGAAAATGTACCGTGTAACCACCCAACTTGTGCGAATGCATGAACGGAAAATAGAACCTGTTCTAATTTGGTTCATGAATTCGTGCATGTTCCGTTCAGGTCCACCAAAATCATTCACGCAAACGTACATTAACTTGTACATGTTAATGTACCTTGTAACCAGGCCTTTAGACATGAAGAAAAGAGAGGAGGAAAAGAATAGATGTCGGAATAGGATAGTTTCCTTCATCAAAGAAAACGAAACGCATTGACTGCGATTTGTTACCCTCCATTAGTGTATTTATACAAATATACAAATTATTTGGTTTTAGAAATCCCAGTTTAGACGAATGTTAATGGTCAGTTTTATCCTCATTTGAAAAAGGCCAGATTGGCACCTATGCGATGCCACTCCACGTGACTTCAAAGGGACCTAGATGCTATACGAGTAGTCAGGAGTTTTACATCGTCTGAGATTATCAATGCACTTTACTTTGGTGAATTACTGTTTTCATGAAGTTTCTTTTGTGTTTTAGGCAACAGCATATTTTCAATTCTTTGAAAAAATTTGAAATCCTTATTGTATGCAGTAACAATCCCGCTGGATTATTGATCCCCTACTGTAATATCTTTCAGTTGGTCACTGCAGTTATCCCAAGAAATGATTTGGACTAAAATCTGAACCTTTATCTCCACCTCTGAGTCAGTTTTTATCCATGTCTTAATGTTAATTGATCGTTTGTTTAATGAGTTTGCAATGTAGGATATTATTATTATGTTAGAAGACTTTGTTCTTCATGGATGCTTTTTTATCTCTCTATGAGTCCATCAATACACGATAGTATAACCTTGAGTAATTACGTACACTTTTATATCCACCCTTTTTTCTGGGAAAGTTTTAATTTCTCCATTAAGTTATGGCAATGGTGGTGGAAGAATACACACTTTTGTTTGTCCTTTGCCATCTCTCTTAAAGTTGTTAATTTTTTTTTCATAGGGGCATCGCTTGAAAAATTGTGAGAATCAGACTTACCAGGCTCTCATGGGTTTGAAATGGAAGAAGAGAATTCTGCTGTCAGGGACTCCAATCCAGAATGATCTCCTCGAATACTTCAGTTTAGTGCAATTTGTAAATGAAGGCATGCTTGGAACTGCTCAGGTAGTGTATTGCCATTCTTATTGGTAACATCTGCATGTAGCATTTTTAGAATTAAACATCTATAGGATAGTCATAAAAACTAGGCTACCACCTTGCTCACCACTAAACAACTTTTAGAACAAATATCTTGGTCTATTTTGGACATCCTACCCGAAGATTTGAAGTGGAAATTATTTAAAAATGTGGAAAACATTACCTACCATACTGGCCTTTGTCTTCATAGTTTTGCATATCTGCAAATCTCTCCTGCTCTTTTATTCAAGTTATCCTAAGTAGCAACCCTAATCCATGATAAAAAGAAGAACACAATGGTAATTTCCACACTTTTAATGTCACAACTCAGCAACCGACCATGGTTTCAACACGTAAGTGTCATTTTCAAGGTTCTTGGTTCTTTGTTCATCCTTACGTGTTGAAACCATGGTCGGTTGCTGAGTTGTGACATTAAAAGTGTGGAAATTACCATTGTGTTCTTCTTTTTATCATGGATATAAAGAACTTCCACAAAATCGAGCCAGATACGATTTTATAAGCAACCCTAATGTTTTCGATGGGAAATATACGTAATTGTGAAGGAAAATTTTATTTATTTAAAAATTTGCATTTAGTGTGCCACGCAATATTTGGTTATTTTCTTGCAGGAATTCCGCAAACGGTTTGAAAACCCAATTTTAAGGGCACAAGATGCTTTGGCAACTGATTCACAAAGAGCAGTTGGGAAGGAGAGGTTAGCTGAATTGTCTTCGTTAGTGGGCACTTGCCTAATTCGCCGTACTGCAGCCCTTCTCTCTCGTTACTTGCCCACTAAGACTGAGCTTGTGGTCTGTGTGAAGCTTTCTCCTCTTCAGCAAAATTTGTATAATGACTTCCTTTCATCGGACGCTGTTCGCAAAACTGTGCTGGCTGCAGATTCTGAACAAGAAGGTGAGTTATCATGTATTGCATACCTGAGCAGCCCTCTGCCCTATTCCTCTACAAATTTCTTATTTCTTATATAGGTTGTTCCTTTCTCCTGTCATTAGTAAATTTTTATGCACCCCTGCATAGTTCTAGAAATCCTCACCCATTTGTTGCTATTCACCATAGAACAAATTATGCCTAGTTAACTCCCTGCTATCCAGAATGATGAGGAATTTTAATAAACTAGGTCCAAGTATTGATTTCTGTATGTGTCTTTCTAAATTTGAAAGTTACTTTTGGCTAGTATGAGCTCATCTTTACTTCAAGAGCATGTTTATATCTTAGATTTTACATTATTTTATCTACCTACATGTATTATACATCAATGCGCAATCCTGTTAAGATTTTAAATAAATGGGTTTATTGTATGTGTGTTTGTTATTTTCTATTGTATATCTTCTGTAAAGTTTTATGTAAGAGATGTAAGAATATGGTTAACGGCTTATTCCATAAAGAAATAAATAAAAATAAATCATTTCTGTTTGGCATGAAATTTTCACCACCCTCATTTTGGTTGGGTGGCCTCAGTTTTTTTAATGCACATAATGTTCTGGTTTATTTTAGGCGGCCGTGGAAAGGGTACAAGTCTCTCTGCTCTTTCTTCCATTACACTCCTTAAAAAGCTATGTGCTCATCCAGACTTAGTCCATGAAAAGATAGCAGAGCGTAGTGAAGGATTTGAAAATGCTTATAAGCACATGCCCAGCAATTACAACCCAGGGTAAGCTATATGTTTATGAGAGGGATATGTAATATGGAAAAGATATCTCGGGGTAGATATGGTGGAATTTTTCTTTTTTGAAACAAAACCAGGGACATTTTCATGCTTTTAATTTTTCTTCCCGATTAATCAAGTCACAGTTAATGACTATTGTCTGGTATTGACTAGGACTTTGTGGGCTAAACTTTTCTTCGTGAACCGTTTTATTCATCATTAACCAATTGCATTAAATGGGAATCAGAAATAGTGCTCAACCATTTGTGTTATAAGCTTTGTGACAAAAATAAGTTAAAAGATGGTCAATTTTATTGTACCCTTAATTGATTGTTTAAAGGCATATTGCTTTCACTTTTTTGGGTATTACTATTGGGTTCACTATTTTGCATAATTACATTACGTACCTTTTAAATTTTTAATGTACTTTAAGTTATTTGTTTGCAACTCTAACTTATTCATTTTCATTCTTATGATAGGAGAAGTCTTCTTCCAGAGTTGTCTGGAAAATTACGGCTGTTGGATTGCTTACTGGCTGTCATCAAGTCGACTACTTCAGATAAAGTTGTTCTTGTGTCAAATTATACTCAAACCTTAGCTGTATTTGAGCGTCTTTGTGCTCTGAGAAATTATCAATTTGTAAGGTTGGATGGAGGGATGACCATTAAGAAGCGTGGTAAGGTAAGAAAAAGCAATTAGTATGTACTCTGAAAAAATAATTGAACTTAATACCATGTGTGATCGGATATTTTGTGAATTGTTTGCCTGGAATCGCTGGCAAGTATTGAAGGATGTTAACTGAAAATATTTCCTTCAAATCAGGAAGCACTAACTGTAATAAATGAACTAACTTCTAATACATATCATTTAATGCATGCTTAAGAAATCCACTCCAATGTGAGACATTATGCCATTCTTTACTCTGATGCTCAATTTTTGACATTAAATCATTTTTTTGTGAGTACATCTTTCATCTCTCTTCCAGGTCGTCGAAAGGTTCAATGATCCATCAAGTTCAGATTTTTGTTTCATGCTAAGCAGTAAAGCTGGTGGCTGTGGCCTGAATCTTATTGGTGCTAATAGGTTGGTGATGTTTGATCCTGATTGGAATCCTGCAAACGATGATCAGGCAATGGCACGAGTGTGGAGAGATGGACAAAAGAAACCATGTTTTGTGTACAGATTTTTAGCGGTGAGTTGGGAAAAATATGTTATAAAAAATATAAACCCTGGGTTGAATACCTATTTCTTCAAATTTGAATCTGTATGTCACCCTAATACATATCTTATCTGTTCTTGAATATCTGATGTGGCTAAAAATTACTAAACTCTGAACATATTTTGCAGACTGGTACCATTGAAGAGAAAATTCTTCAGCGCCAGTCTCACAAGAAAGCTCTCAGTTCTTCAGTAGTTGACAATGAAGAAGATGTGGCTAGGCATTTTACCAGGGATGATCTCCGCGATCTTTTCACTATTGATCCAAAGGCTCAAGAATCAGTATCTGATACTCATCAAAAGTAAGTACAAGGAAATACAATCATTACACAGGAACTGGTTCAAACTTATTAAAGAAATAGAAATTATGTATTTGCACTTGATAAAGGACAGAGTGATAGGTTGCTGGTGCAAACATTCTTATTATCAATTTTCTTGTTTATATCAATTTTTTCCACATTCCAATCCACTTTTAAAGAAGTACATATTAGACTTTGAGTTAATGTTCTTTCACTTAAAACTGCTACACAATCAGCATTTTATTAGGTTAACCAACTGTGCCTCTTTGAATGAATTGGATACAGTTTGGCATAAGTTGGATGAAAGCCATGTTACAATCCATTTAGTATTGTAACATTTTTTTATTTTCTCTTTAATGGTTCACAAATATTTTTATTACACTTCATAAACAAATTCGGGAGCAAAGAAGCATGTCTGTATGCCACCACTATTGCAATCCAACTCCCATACACTCCATCCCGTGCCGTCAGCAACAATTGATCCACTCCACCTCTGCTGCTCATTATTGCCCGCTTCATTGACCTCCTCCCATCAATCGTCACACCCACATCCAATCCAAAACAACTCAGAATTATGTGTTACAGTATGCACCCTGCACTCTACAGCCCTTTCATTCTTGTCATGACTTGAACCTAAACAAGGACAGTGAAAATATTTTTTTATTCATTTATTCATGTTCCACTTAAACTAACAAAATTAGTAAATACTTTAAAAGGTATGGTACTTTTTTCACAGAATTTATTTAAGTCGACCGGTTTTGTCGAATAGGGGACATCTTCAGGTCTAACTTCAGGTTTTTAATTATTTACTATGGGTTTTTACAAAGTAAAGCCTGAAACCATTGAGTTTATCACAAAATTAGTACAATTAGTTCTTGAACTGGGAAGGTGAGCTCTATGGCCTGAATTGTGATAGGAAAAGTAGGGTCTTCAATTGCCATAAAGTTTAATTTCTCATCACAGGCAATAATCAGTTTTTGTGTTTGTTTCCACTAACCCTTCACAAACACGCTCTCAGCTAATAAGGAATCTTTACAATCGTTGATGGGACTATGCTAAGGTTGCATGGGTTGAGATCCCACTTAGCATAGGCGGATCTAGGGGGGGGCATGTTCTCCCCCCCAGAACCTTAAAAAATATGCAAGATTTTTAATACGGTCCCATTATCATTGTGTTCTTTTTGTATTACGAGGTATCCTTGTGCCCCCCCCCCCCAGAACAAAATCCTGGATACGGCCTTGGTTGTGCCTCCCCCCAGAAAGAAATCCTGGATCTGCCCCTGCCACTTACATACACACAGAACACAAACTCCTCCTGTTGAGATGCTGTGGTTGGTCACTGCTGAGAATTACTCAATTACTACAAACCAACACAGTAAACTGATTTTTGCCTCTGATGAGGATTTTGATGTTACAACCATTGAAAACCATCTTTTCCTCAATCGCCATCACAATTGAGGCCATATAGGTCACCTTCTCTGTTTAAGAACTTATGGAACAAGTCCTAATTTTGTGAGTTTAAATGGGACCTAAGTAACCTGTGATAAGATTACAGCCCTAATATGGTACCCTTTGTTGTAGCCATTTGAGTTCATTTTTTGTTTCATAATTAGGTAGTTCTCTATGAAATGTAATAGTGTATAGTCACAGGAACCAATTTCCTGAGTAATGAAAAACCTACTAAGACCAATGGGTAGGGGTCCCATAGGGGGAATGTATGATGCTAAATACATGATAGATAAATATTTTGGGAGGATTTTTCAAATGCATACTGCATTTGTATTGGTGGGGGGCTTGTTGCTCTTGGGGAATATATTATCAGCATTGAGAGGATGGGTACCCTTACAAGTGGGTCGAAGTCTTGTTTTAAATACTTATAACACCGATATATATTGTAGGGTTTTTAGTTTGAAAAATGAAAACCTGGTCCAGAAAGTGTATACTTTATGCATATTTCGTAGAGGGCAAAGTCTCAGCCTTTTCAGGTTTTATCATTATCAAGGAAAGTTATCAATTCTTTACCAGTGTTATGGTAAGAATAATTTTAGTCTTATGTTATTGTTTGTTCAAAATTGCTCAGGAAATTTAACTTAGACATGATTTTTATTTATTTTGTACTAGGTTGAAGTGTAAAAGATGCATCAATGGCATACAATCAAAACCGCCACCTCCGGAAGCAGACTGTACTTGTGACTTATCACAGTGGCACCATTGTTACACACCACGGACAGTACCTGACCCAGCAATGCGAACTTGTTGGGACCTGGCAGGGATATCATTCATTTTTCATCAAAAGTCTCATGAGCAGAAAGTTGCTCCATAATTATTTTATGAACAACACATTTGTTTAACTAGAGTTATAATATTGTTATTTATTTTTCTTTTTTTACTTCCTGTGTCTTTTGCTGCTTTAGCTGTTTTCTCTGTAAATATGTTTAATTGAGCATTTGAATTTTTACAGATTTCAGTAAAGATATATTTATTTTTACACCCATTATGATTTAAAAATGAAGCCGAGGAGAATAAAATTTGGAATTCAATCATGCCAGGACAAATTTGTTTTCTTTACTAAAATTTTGTGTCATATTTAAATGATGCTTCAAATCTTCATTTAACAATTTATAATCACCCTCCCAACTCTTGGGTAGTGAGAGTAAAACAGTGTGAAGTAGTCTAATTTCTTTCTACGATTGCAGGATGTATATTAGTTCCCTAGGTGAAATCTTCTTGGGATTCCCATTGGGTGAGTTGCTTTCGGGCCAACAGTTCGATGGCTACGTCTGCCATCGAAACATTGGCCTACAAGCAACTTGCCTGGTGGAAAATCTGAGAGGACTTCGCCAATATCATACATTGGGAAAGAGCAAAAGTTATCATATATAAGTTCCTTTGTACAATTTTGAGTGGTAATGAATATGTGGCCTGTTGATGGATCTTAGAGAAGAGCATAATTCCTTAGAAAACTCTCCTATTACTCTCCTACTACTCTGATCTATTTTGATTCACGGCACTTTGTGTGGGAAGATAAAACCACTCCTTTTTTATCACTAGTTTTTGTGGATCTGACAAAGAATCACTATGTATTATATTTTGATTTACTTTGTTGATATTTAAAAAAAATATCAGAAGAAGCCTCTTGTTTTTATAAGATTCATTGTGTGGCTCTGAAAGACATTTTCACTACCTGCACTCTTCCCTGTAAATATTTAAGCTCCTCTATGGAACCCCAATGAAAACCATGGGATCAAATGCATTAGGAAAGTTGCATTAAACACATATATTATTAATTACACCATCAATACTGATGTTTGTATAACCCAACAGGTAATAATAATTAGCAAAAATATGAGTTTTGCTGATGGATTTTTGATATTTTAATGAATACAGAGGCTGGTTTACGACGGCTTTCGGCAGCAGCTGCGTATTGTGCTTTATCACACGAGCTTTTGCAGCCATTGCAGGTCGCATCATCAGGTCATTCATCGTAGTCAGCGATTTTTGGGCACTGGCATGTACAGAGAAATAAATTTATGGGAAAATTGGACTCACCATGGCTTTGAAGGGGAGGAGGACTTACAAGTTCTGGAGATGGGCTAAGTTGGTATCTTGGTATTAGAATGTCACAAATCTTTGAGTAGTAGGCTTTCGTGGTATTGGCTGGTGCCAGCAGCTATGTTCACAAGTTGATTTTAAATGTCCTCTTCTAAGCCATTACTTATCTTTTTATGCCATCCTGTGGGTCAAAGAGCAAAAAATCTGGATCAAATTGTCGTGAAAGAGTTTGGTCATCATAGTTCAGGGAAGGAGTAAAGACTCACAACTGATCTGTGTATATATGTAATTCAAAAGTCTAACAGACTGGCTGCATATTCAATTAAATTAAAAAAATTAAATATTAAAACATCTAGTGACATACCTTCTTTTTGAGGGAAACCATAATTTCTGATTGCAAAAATCTTTTTACTGTGTGGTTTTAATATCCCTGGCATTAGTTTGTTTCAACCCTAGTGTGAACTATATCTTTGACCATAGACTTCATTTTTGATTGGAAACGCCCAGAGGATGAAATTAATAATTATATAGTTATTGGGAATCCTACTTTGGTGCCTGAGACTCCTTGCAAGCCTCTACGCCAAGGGGATGACTTACGGTGAAGGCATTATCAACAATTTAGCTTGGGACACTCTTGAGATACAAAGCCATTACTGGAAAATTGTTTTTACTTTCGCTGACCATGAATGACTTGAAAATCGTTTTGGGGTTACTCATGTCTTGATGATTAAATAGCCAATATTTCCTTTCCCTTGTCAGAGAGTTTTTAAGGGGTGACAGATTACTGAACATTGCTCAACAATTTGTTACATAATTCATATTCCCCTTCAGTACCGTGAGGATATAAATTGATGCAAAAAGGTCTGGAATCCATTGGCCCTGAAGAGGTCAGTTATTTTAGCATCAACATGCTTGTAAAACAGTAAGCATTATCAAGCCAGTGCTGGAATATTTTAGGGGCTAGTGACTGACCAGTAGGTAGGAGTGGACTCACCCAAGATGCAGAGAGGCTGAAGTTTATGGTGCAATTTACCTCACTATTGGTGATAAATAATGTGTATTCTTTGTAAATGACTTCATGGTTGGTATCCAGCTGAACTTTCATTGAGGACTGTAACCCTAAAAAATTCTTTCCTGGAAGTTTGAAACCCTGGAAAATCACTACTCATCATTTGGTACTCTGTCCATTCAGTGTACTTCTACAGACAGCAAATTGCAGCAAAGAGGGTTGGTGAACGAGCAAAAAATATTTAAACCTCTTACTGTTGTACTTTCATTTATGAACTATTTCTCCTGAAGTCTAATCTGTCCATGAAATTGTCCCCATAAGGTTTTCCTCATGAACACGCTTGACAGATATACGGATCAATACTTTCCTCATATTTGACTGATGCTCACTGGCCTGATTTCATAGATTTGATTTGCAGTTTTGCATATTTAACACTGGACGCTTTTCTTCTGAATCAAATATGCACCAAGCCAAGTTATGTATTAAGTCAAGTTTTGCTAGTTTCTTGCATGAATATCAGACCATTGACCATGTGGAGGAGAGGATATCTTAGAAATATTATTTTGAGTATATGTAAAGTTACTAATATTGCTAGGTACTGGCTGACCAATATAACGGGCTAAAAAAATGAAGAAAAGGCCTAAATTGGAACTTTTTGTCTGTAATACGATGATTTATCCAAATAAAAAAAATTAATTATTACAGTGCAACTGTATTTGTAGAAATGGAAATGAATATTTTCTGTAATGGACTTGAATTTATGAAACTTATTTTAATGCGAAAATTCCCGTTGATAAGAAAAAAGATATCGTTACAGTGCTGGTATCTTTGTATATTGGTAGAATTGGAAATAAATATTTTATTTAATTGACTTAATTTAAGGTGAAGGACAATAGAAAATGACAGGTTTTCGTATATATGCACTGGTAATACATCAATAAATAATTAAAAATTATCAATTTCCATTGATAAAGTCGAAAAATTAAGAGTTACGATCATATATATCAGTTCCGCCTATTCTAGGAGACGAAAGTACACGCTGTCTCCTCATTTTCCAATTTGTTTCACGCGCCAAATCTTCTCGCGGAGTCAGCGCCAAAAACTAGCCTATAGCGGGAACCGAGCTGCGGTAAAATCTGTAACTAATTTCACCGCAAAACCACAACTCTTTGGGCCCTTTTCATCACTTTCGCTTTCTCAAGGTCACGGACTCCAAAAAGCTGAATTTTCCGAGCACAAGAAGAGAAGCAAATCGTTCGGAAAAGGGCTGTTGAAGGTCAAGATGAGGGAGGGTGTGGGGAATCTGCTGAGCCAAAACTCGGTGAAGGTCGCCTCAATGACGTATAGGGAGAGTGAAGTGCGCCAAAAACACCCTATTTTACTTTAACAAATGGGAGAATCGGGAAATTGCTGCAATAGATACACTACTAATGAATTTACTCAAGACGTAGTGAACGTAGAATCAAGGGAGATACCTCATTTTTTAGGTAGTGAAAAGTGCGAAATTATTTGAGCAGTCTTAGTTTCATTCTTGCAATATAACTATAGTTAATTCGGGATATTAATTAGCCGTGTTAAGCTCACACTATGTCCAACTTTCTTAATATTTGCCGTATAATCTCGATTCAAATACGAGCGCAATCCTCGCAATGAGTAAATTAATATTCACTGAACAAATTTGATTGAACATGCCTGGAACAAATTTTAGCAAGATTACGGCGCTCGGAAGTCTGCGTACAGAGCGAGACCTTGGTCTGGGCCGGTGAAAGCGGAGGAAGCACTCCGTTGCTTTAGCGCTGCAAAGGCAACAGAAACGAAACGTTATACTGAGGACTTATGATCATTTCACTGGACAATGATGATGTTACTGGTTAAAAATAATTTATAGCAGAGTATTTTTCAGATTAATAAATATAAAACTGCCAATACCTACTAAGCTGGTGGGCGAAGAAAGAATATGCGTAAGGACGTTTTGAACTGCATTGAACCGTTGAATTTCTGTACCTCGGTATTCCACGAGATAATTAGTTAGCAAGTGTTTGCTCTCACCTAGCCCCTCTAGACCAAGGACCCCCTGACAAACATTCTAGAGGTTGCACACAGGGTAAGTATTATGTAGATGTAGATATAAAATTAAAACGTACTAAAAGAGATGCGTACTTATCGACCATTTAGTTTTATAATTTTCTCAAGATCCATTGAACGTTGAATCAAAGGATATACCTTATTTTTTAGGTAATAAAAAGTTTAAAATTATTAAGGTAGCCTCAGTATAATTCTTGCAATACAGCTTGTTAATGCGGGTCATTAGCAGTAAAGTAGCCGTGTCACACAATCCACTAAGCTCATGCTATGTCTAACTTTCTTACTATCAACCGCAGAATCTCGATTCAAAGACGAGCGCAATCATCACAATGAGCACATTCATTATGACTGACCAAATTCTCTTGAATATGCCTGGAACAAATTTTGGCACAAATACGGCGCTCGGAAGTCTGGATACGGAGCGAGACCTTGGTCCGGGCCAGTGAAAGCAAATGAGGCACTGCGTTGATTTTACGCTGCAAATTCAACTGAAAGAAACGTTGTACCATGGATTTATAATAATTTCACTGAGCAATGATGATATTGCTGGTTAAAAATATCCAAGATTAGAGTATTTTTCTGATTGAAACATACAAAACTGCCAATACTAAGGCGGCGAGCGAGGAGGAAATACACTAAAGTACGTTTTGAATTGTATTGAATTTTTGAATCGAGGTATTGCAAAGGGTAATTATTTAGCTAGTTTGCTCTCACCCAGCATGCAACATTCATCTCGCTACCTGCGATACTACTTAGGCACAAACTGATATGCATCATAAACTTCTGTCATTACTTTTGAGAAGAGCGGAACCCCCATTCCAAACGCCTTAGAGATGGCTCACTGGGTATTATGCAGATTTTAAGTTAGGACGGTTAGGACATGCAAGAAGAAAATCGTGCATATCGACCATTTAGTTCCAGTGGGTATATTGTTCGGTCCTAATGTGGAAACAAAAATGATACAAGATCATTTTAATTACGCAGCAGCTTTATCGCAGAAATAAATGATTCACATAAAATAAGATGTAATTTTTTCTTTAGTATGCTCATAACGAATGACTTCTGGCATAGCAACATGTAGAGAGCTCCATGCCGAGACGGATTACCAACATCAATACTTAAGTAAATGACGTTCAAACTGTAATGAAACGATTACTTAGGACACTTGGGGTCTACGTATCTACAGGTACCTTATTAGTATACCGATATGTTAACATTTATTGATTTATTTTTTAACATTTCTGCCAGATCCGACTCGTAGTGCTGAAACTAACTGCAACTCGCTTAATATTGTACGTAGAAACTCGTTTCAAAAAGCAGTATAATCTTCGGAATAAGCACTTTCAACGTTTCTGACCAGATTTAGTGCCTAAGACGAGTTTATTCCACGCAAGAAGATAATAAAATTGCTTTAGAATAAAAAAATACCACTGGCCACTTATTCGCTTCATTCGTCGACATTATAGTCTCCTTAAAAGGCCAGACGAGTAGTACGTTAAACATATCTAAATAATCTACATCTACATAATACCCTGCGAGGCACCTTTTGGGTGTTTGGCAGGGGGTGATCAATCACAAGCATGTAGCATGCATTGGACTCCCACATGCACACCACACCGTCCAAAAAACGTCACGTATATTAACAAATTATACTACTATATGCTGTTAGAAATAATAATAAAGTTAATAAACATGCAATAAGTTTTACATAGGTTAGTTGGCTACACTACAAGTCATGCAATCTATCTATGATGACCATCCCTGCCGTTATAATCTCTCATTGATCGTGGAAAAAATGACATTCTGAATCTGTCTGTTCTACAATCTATCCCTCTTATTTTATTTATATGATCTGATCTTCCGTAGTATGTTGGCGTCCGTGATATATGGCTAACTTCGTTAGAAAAGACACTGCTCTTGAATTTATCTAAAAGGTTTAGTCTACTTTTCAATCTATGGCCTGACAGAGATTCCCATCCGAGTTTATCTATGAGGTCAGTTACACTAACAAGACTATCGTAACGACCTTTCACATACCTGGCAGCTCTTCTTTGCACGCGTTCTAACTCTGTTATTAAGCCTTTTTCATGAGGGTCCCAAACACTGGCAGCGTATTCTAAGTTGGTTCTTACGAGGGAAAAGTAGCTAATTTCTCTCACTTTGTCGTCGCACTTTCCTAATATTCTTTTTACGGAACCCAAAAATACGCCCCCCGCGTGATAGAAATAACTAGGCTAAATCGGTTGCCATAACTTATAACGTTATCATAACCAACTTATATCATGTCTACTAACAATACCAACAACAGCTAAGTTCAATATGGCTGACGAACTAAGGGTCCAGCCCGTCGGAGATACATTAAAGCTGACGAAATAAAGCAATAAGCAGGCGTGTATACCATCAAGGTTAACCAGCTCTATCTCTAAGAATTTCTTAAAAAATTTACGACTCAGGTAAAAACATTCAAAATAATTTTGCGCCCTGGATATGCTCTAGTCTGAATTCCTTAATACATAAAAAATCGTGAACAATTTTAGCTTTTTAATTGCTCCCAAAACGAAAGGACCTAAAAAGATAAAAATAATTGCAATATAACGGTAGGTACACAGTTATAAGCGGGATGTGATAGAAGAGGTTAAAAACATGCGGGCATTTTTTTTTTTCAAATTTCTGTCTCACATTGATGCAAGGTATTTTTCGCCACATTCACGATTTTCGACGAAATAATATGAGTTACTTAAAATAAAAACGAATTTTAATGGCCATACAGTGTGTTGAAGCTAGCCCCAACCTTGGTGAGGAGCCTACAGCCTTCAATCTAAGTAAAACTGGGAGTAAATTATAGTAGTATGCTTCCTGTGAGTAATTTGTTCCTCTGAAAGAAAATACTACGTCACCAGCTAACTTTTGCAGCTTTAATTCACAGGAAGACATCAGATTAGAGAATGGGTCCCTATAAAAAAGAGTAAACAAGATGTTCAATCGGTATTCTGAGAACAGCCTCCTGCATTCTCGGAAAAAGCGCCTCTCAAGACCAGACTTCCACAGAAACCGTTTTTGTGCGTAACTTTTTCCTGAGCAAATATTTAGGAACATCGACATCCGTGTACTCTGCCAATCGTAGCGACCATTCAGAAATTCAACATCACAGTAAGTCCTGGAGGGAACTGGATACACATAAGAGGCCTTGGCCGACAATTCTTTCTCAGTGAAGGCGAGCTTCCGGAGAAATACACATATTTTCCCAGACAAATCGAGTCGCGGAAAACATAATTAGCATTGAGTGACGTATTGGCGAGCGAATGCGATAGTGAATACCTGTTCTTCGTCAAAAGTGATGCCTTTATTCACTCCTAATGCGGTAATAGCGTAAAAACAGCAAAAATGCCGCCAAGAACGACCTATGCATCTTTTCCACTCTTCTCCCTGAACTTATGCAAAGATTTCATGGTAATTTATGCATTTAGGAACCCTTTAGATGTGATATTTAATTAATGCTTCTTGTTTTGGCATTTTTTGGTCGAATTAAAAGAGAATAACCTTTAACATATTGCCGAAATACTTAATAATTACTGTGACTTGGATATATCAACCAGAAAGATATACTTCAAGTTAGAAAAATAGACACTCAAAAGTGATATTAATTATGAATTTATGCATAATTAATCTTATTTTACCGTAGTTACAAATATGTCTCAGTTAGCACTTTGTAAATGATCCAAAAGGAAGAATCAATTCCCTGAGAATCTTGTCAGTAAAACCAGGAAACATTAAGCCAATGGGCTTATATTACGCGAATATTCTTAATTTCGTTAAGTTCTGGAATCTTATATCCCGTTGCTCTTTCGGTCAATACTAACATTCGATGAATTTCATCTCCTTTTCCTTTCCACAATGTTAAGCTTCCCAAATTTGCTTAAAATTTGGTGTAAATTCAGCTTAGCAAAACGAGCCTAATTTTGAGGTGCCTATATGTTTTGTAGTGTATTGGAGGTGCGGTAAAAGTTTCGCTCCGGCTATTTCACAGTAGGAGCTAATAACTGTCTGCAAAAAAATTAATAATCATGACACGTGCGATAAAAGAACTCATAACTTTCCTCTTTTCCCATTCACCTTCGTTCCAATGCCAAAGAGACGGGTTAACATCTTTTATATCTTTAAATGGTTGTAAGGTGACAAAAATTGCGATTTAAAAAGTGCGAAAAATACTAAGTATCCAGTACTTTAGGATTTCTCTCATTTGATAAGGGTTACGGGAAAGAAGAATGAATAGAGAAATGCAAAGTTTATTTTCAAAGTTTCAGTGATTGGTGACTACACATACCTTCTTCCTCATCGTCAACGACATATTTTATTTGTGGGTCGTTACATACCCTGGTAATACCCATTATAAGTGTGTAATACAGGAACTGATGATTAAAATGAAGTTTTGTAGCAAGCCAGCATCGAAAAACTCAACTCACGGCTAATGGCATCCCATATAATTCGGAATACTATGTTTCCAGATTCCATTCGTTGTCATTGAAAAAATCCATTACATATGCACATTCCAGGATGCGGAGTGAGCTCTCACCGGTCATGCTTTCATCCGTACAAGTTGGTACCAACATTGCGAAATATATGCAATTATTTATTAAGTAAATATCCATGCAGTTGCATACAACTAGTTAGATGCCGAAAACACAAAACAAGGACCAACAAACCCAAACTAGAGAAGAGGAAAAAATTAATACATGCATTTGGTCGACCCAGCGAGTACAGCGACCAATTACATCAAAGGCACATCTGTTACCATCCCTGATAGTACTAGGACAGAACGTCATCTTAAATCTCTCTGTTCCGCATTTTTTCTTTGTAAATGAAACTTCTTCTTACCCAAGAGTTGGCACACAAACACATTTATTTATACAGAACAAATAAACGCAATAAATGAAAAGATGAAGCTTATGGGGGATAGTTTTTTGTGATTTTCGATCGGAAGCATCCCAAATTTCTCAAGATAGGAGAGAGAGTGAGAAACATTTTCTTTTCTATCATTATAGGGTGGTTTCCTATTATTTTTTTATTGCCTAAATCGAAATATTATTTCTCCTGGAGTACGTATTCCACGCTTTTAGATTTTTAAATTGTGATATCTATTTTTCGCGATTAAATGAAAAGTGAAAAATTTCAAGCGCGCGAAAACGCGACGGGTAAGCATGAATGCCGGGAAATCTCCGCGTGACGTCGTTCTGGTTCCCGCTGCCGCAAGTGAGGTGACCTTGGGGCGAGGCTTGGAGCGCTGATACGACGCAGGGTGCTAGCAGGTAGCAGAGTATCCTGCTGGCTGGTAGCGCTTGGCTCAAATAAGGATTATTAATACCTTACCAAACGAAGAAAACTTTCCGACCTTAGCCAGTTTTAATAAGTGATTATTAAGACATGTTTCCCTGACCTCTGTGCCTCATGCATGCATTGGTAATCTCAGACGATGTATAACTCCTATCCTCTCGTGTAGAAACTAGGTCCCTGTGACGTCACGTGGAGTGGCATTGCGTGGGCGCCAATCTGGCCTTTTTCAAATGAGGATATAAATTGACCATTGCCATTCGTCTAAACCGGTATTTCTAAAACGAAATAATTTGTATATTATGAATACACTAATGGTGGGTAACGAATCGCAATCAATGCCTTCCGTTTTCTTCGATGAAGGAAACTACCCTATTATTTTCTATTCTTTTATATTTTTCTTTATATTTGGAATACAGGCAAATGCTAACAGCACAATTTTAAAATGTCAAGACGATAACGTTAGTTTCCAACGAGTAATTCGTAGCTAAAAAAAGACAAAATAAAATCGGTTATGAGATCATAAGTCCTCTTAGAACTTTTATTTTTCTCGCGGACGTCTTATCACACAACCCAACGGATGGCATACATCTTATGTCACCAAGATCAATAATAAGTGCTCTTTCTCAGGGACACATGATATGGTGACGTAGTATTCGCAAGTCTCGCCGACTGTTCTCATTACTGCGAGTGATTTATATGTCGCCGCCGGAAGAGCAAAAACCGGTCGGGTGAATCATCGCGCAGCTTACGGGCACGGCAGAGGGTCTATATCCGCGTCTACCGTCAACATCACGATGACTTCACGAAATGACAACTAGACGGGGAAACGAGGGTTATAAACTCTCCGAAGAAGGATATTATGCAGTCGGCTCAAAATAAAATATCCGCGGTTCCCAAATAGAAGATAATCAAGACGGAGGTTATTGATGGTTGGAGAAAAAATACGGCGATGATTCAAGGGAAATTCAGTAAAAAATAACTAAAAGGAAAACAAAGACCCAAACCACACAAAGGAAAAATATATATTTATTTGGTCGACCTAGCGAGTGTAGCGATTAATTACAGATAGATTCAGAATGTCGATTTTGCACGGTCAATAAGAGACTATAACGGCAGCGTTAGAACTTTCAAATAGGTTAGTTGAATTGTAGTGAAGCCAACTACATCTACATCTACATAATACCCTGCGAGCCACCTCTAGGGTGTTTGGCAGGGGGTGACAAATCACCAACATGCAGCATGCAACTTATGAATGCAGCATGCAACTTATAAATACTTGCATGCAGCATGAGACTTACAAATATTATTGAGCAACTAACTTATGTATTCCTTAATGCATGTTTCTGAAGTTTGTTAGCATTTCAAACACTATGTTTTGTGTGTTCTAGCTTTATTACCAGATTGCCTTCATGAGGTCTTGGCAAGTTTTGCCTTTGCATAGATGTGGAAGTAAATTTTGTTAGTACGCGTGAAATTTTTCTGTCCGCGTAGTGTGCATGTGGGAATTGATCCCCCTTGCATGCTGGTAATTGATATCCCCTGCCAAACACACTAGAGATCTCAGTGTATTACGTAGATTTACATTACATTGATGGCATATTTATTACTATCCCTGATAGTCCTGAGAAAGAACGACATCTTATGTCTCTATGTTATGCGGACTATTTCTTTAATCATCCTCACATGCTCTACTCTGCCACAGTAAAAAGGTGATTTATACATTTCATATCATCATCTCTAAGAATCTGTTTAGTAGGATAGTAGTAGGGGGGTCACTTGAGCCAGATTTCCCCCCCTCCCCTCCCCTCCCTTCCCCCACCCCCTCTGACGTTGGGGTTACTTGGGCCTGAGTTTCCCCCACCCTCTCCCTCCATTCCCCCACCCCCTCTGTACGTGGGGTTACTTGGGCCTGAGTTTCCGTCTGAGGAAGGGTGTCCCCTTCAAGCCGTGATGGCTTCTCCCGCCCCCGTCGTTAGGGTGACCGAGGTGGTCACAGCCCAGCCCGAGCCTCCGCGGACAGCCACCACTGTTAATGACTTGGGTTTTTCGTGGGAGATATTCACCCCCGCCCCTTTTCTTTAGGGCCGATTCCTTTTCTATGGCGAGGCATGGGCGAGTGCATATGTCAAGAAAGACGATGTTTGATTTACCTTAACCTGTGTGGAGTCCTGGCCTTGAATAATATTTCTGTCCTCCTCCCCCTAGCATTGAGCATACGGAGATTTGAAGACTGGCTTCCCCCAAACCCAATATCCGAGACATTTGCGAAACCAAGTCAGCCCCTGCCCAGTATGAGTAACCCTCTTTCTCCGATATCCGAGGCATGCGTCCTCCCTACCGCCTACGCGTTCAAGGAAAGGTCAATACCGTTTGAAATAAAAATTCAAAAGTCAATGCTGGGTGGTAGAATTAAATGAAGAACAGTACCAATTACTATCAATCGATCATTTGATAATATCATGAATTTAAAAAATATGCACTGTCACTGTGAGAATGAGTGCGGCACTACACGGGAGGAAGGAAATGTAATTCATGCATCTCGAAAGAAAAAAATTCATAAAGTAAAACAATGCACTGAGTATTTATTTAAGAAATAAGGAAATACAAAATAAGGCATAAATTATATGCGGTAAAATCAGAACAATGGATTGGATCAAATTTTTTAAATATTTAAATAGTCTGGAATTTCTCCAATCATAGCACAGTACACTCTATTAATACAACTGTCACAGGTACACACAAAGTTTGCCATAACATCATCCCATATGTCGTCGTCATAACACCACTCCTCTGGCAGGCTTGGTAATGTTGTACATTCACTAATGTCTGAATATGCATTTTCGTCGCTGACGCGCGAATCCACATGTTTATTGTTTTCACTGTTATCATTCACTTTGTCACTTTTAGTATCATACACTTCATTCTCCCAGTCAATTACAACAGTAGACGCCTGCGAATCCGGAGTCTGTGGAGCGGAAAGGCTGTCGTCTCGATGCCGGCTGAATTCTTCGGTTAGTCGTTTTGGAGACCAAAATGATGGCGGAAAAGTTTTTTCTTGGGGTGAAGATCCCCTTTCCTTGCGCAGGACATTTTCTTCACAATCGGATTCATCGGATTCCAGGTTAATAACTTTCACCTATAAAGATAAATAGCATTTACCAATTAGCACACTTCCTAATAAAATGAACAGTAGTGCATGAGATGTAATAAATAAACAATTCGAATACTTACATTTTCGGGCGAATCCGGAGTCTGTGGAGCGGAAAGGCTGTCGTCTCGATGCCGACTGAATTCTTCGGTTAGTCGTTTTGGAGACCAAAATGATGGCGGAAAAGTTTTTTCTTGGGGTGAAGATCCCCTTTCCTTGCGCAGGACATTTTCTTCACAATCGGATTCATCGGATTCCAGGTTAATAACTTTCACCTATAAAGATAAATAGCATTTACCAATTAGCAAACTTCCTAATAAAATGAACAGTAGTGCATGAGATGTAATAAATAAACAATTCGAATGCTTACATTTTCGGATGTGGGTGGAGGTGTTCTCGCCCTTTTTCGCCTTAGCGAAAGGGTTAACCTCGGCTTTTTTCTGTGCGCTGTTTTTTTATCTCCCGACAAACGGTCGCAATATGGAGTTAAGATTTCTACCTGAAAAAGGAGGTAAACGATAACAACTATGAGCAAATAAAATATACACCAGCACTTTTAAAATAAAAACCACACATAAAATCATGAATGAATAACTATGCAAAATAAATACCACAGATAAAATCACGATTTAATAATTATGTAAAATGAATGCCATAAATAAAATCATGAATATTAAAGTTAACTCACCTCATTTGGTTTATCCATAACGCCAGCAACAACTTTCCAGCGTTCGTCCTGCATTTTAAATGATACGATTGGCTAAAACTCACACAGGTTTTTCCTTGGTATGTGTCTTCGTAGAGTGACTGTGGAGAAATATATGTGCCCGCCCCCACCCGCACCGTGCGTTAGGGCCAATAAGGCACAGGGTAGGGGGAGATGAGAACGAGCTATGGCATGGATTCGTTGGTTTAGGGGTATTTCCTGTACTCAGGCGAAAGGATTGGCCGGGGAGGGAGACGGCGTCCGTGGGGTGAGGAAGGCATAAGTTGAGTTTGAAAGTGGGGGAGAGAGAGATGGGGGTGGTGGTGGCATCCTAGTGACGCTAAGATTTTCGTCATACCTTTGTGAACCCTCGTGGAGACCATTGGAATTTTCCCCGGACCTGCACCAACTTGTTTGCTGCGTGGAGTAGTGAAGGCGCCCGTATTTGTTCCGAGAGCATCTTTTCATCGTATCCTGATACCGAGTGTGTGCTAGGAACTATATAGTTTTGCTGATAATTTGAGGCATTTCGCCAATTAATATTCGCAAGCGGAAAGTTTGGAATTTCGTTTTTTATTCCGTAAGTGATCTTTCATTGAGTGCATCGCTGTGGAATGGAAAATTTGTGATTTGTTTTAACAATACAGTGTAAATTAAAATCAGGTGACTGTGTCCATAAGACATTGTAAATTACGATTTGAAAAAAAAAGGTTATCGTGTAATCAGCCACTGATTGTTCTTTTTATACCTGTATCAGTCACTTTAGAATACCATTCCTCCGGGATATATCGTTTGCGTCGGGTGACTTTTTATCTTTCTTTTGTACGTTTTTGATTTCTTGACAAATATGGACGGCGTATTTATGTATGTTCCTGCTAGTGAAATTCTAAATGGATTTCTGGCGGGGGCATACGGAACGGCCGAGTTATTGCTGAGTGCATATAAAGGTCTGATTCATCGTATCACTGCTCTCGGTGAGGATGTTGATAGCAGTGCTTTGTTATTGTTTTTGAATGCTGTAAATAAAATATCCAGACAGCCGGCCGTTGTTACTTACCCACCGTTAAACGCGCAATCTATGTTTGAGAGGGTAAGTAATTTTCGGGGGCCACCTCCAGGTTTTCCCTTGAATAATGCATCACATCACGGAATGGGTACATTACAGACGCTGAGTACTAATGCTTCAGCTGAGGGAAGGGTAGAAGTGTTCCAGGACACTCTTCCTGGTTTAGGCAGGGAAAACGGGTCGGGTATGGAGAGTACTTTCCAGGGGGCAGCACCAATTATACAATCGGGTGATGAACTAATTATTGGTGATGATTTTTTGGAGCCGGCGGCTATTAATTCATCACATGGGGGAAGGGTAGAAGTGTTCCAGGACACTCTTCCTGGTTTAGGCAGGGAAAACGGGTCGGGTATGGAGAGTAATTTCCTGGGGGCAGCACCAATTTTGCAATTGGGTGATGAACTAATTATTGGTGATGATTTTTTGGAGCCAGCGGCTATTAATTCATCACATGGGGGAAGGGTAGAAGTGTTCCAGGACACTCTTCCTGGTTTAGGCAGGGAAAACGGGTCGGGTATGGAGAGTACTTTCCAGGGGGCAGCACCAATTATACAATCGGGTGATGAACTAATTATTGGTGATGATTTTTTGGAGCCAGCGGCTATTAATTCATCACATGGGGGAAGGGTAGAAGTGTTCCAGGACACTCTTCCTGGTTTAGGCAGGGAAAACGGGTCGGGTATGGAGAGTACTTTCCAGGGGGCAGCACCAATTTTGCAATTGGGTGATGAACTAATTATTGGTGATGATTTTTTGGAGCCAGCGGCTATTATTTCATCACATGGGGGAAGGGTAGAAGTGTTCCAGGACACACTTCCTGGTTTAGGCAGGGAAAACGGGAATGGTGGGGAGAAAATATTGGTGCAAGCAATAGTACACCGAGAAATGGAAACTGAGTCTAGAGATGTGGAGGATGTGATTGAGACGATGGATACTAATGTGGCATATTTCGATAACCAGTCGGCAACTAGCAATGGTTTACTCATCCAGTTCAGCCAGTCTACCCCCCTGTCAGCGAATGATGAGATTGCTCCCACCATGTGTAGATTATCCAAAGAACCATTTTCATTGCTGGACACGGATAATCCTCAAATCTCTATGGATACTAATGCGGCAGATATCCATAGCCAATCGGCGACTAGCAATGGTTTACTCATTCAGTTCAGCCAGTCTACCCCCCTGTCAGCGAATGATGAGATTGCTCCCACAAAGTGCAGATTATTCAAAGAACCATTTTCTTTGCTGGACACAGATAATCCTCAAATCTCTGTCACCTCACTAATCCCCCAGCATGCATCAAATACCTCTCGTACAGTCTCCATCGCCGAAGGCGTTAATTGTGAGGTAGAAGATGTGAACAATCTAAATGAATCCAATCAGGTTGGTGGTGGTGTGGGGGAGCAATATTTTAGTATTGTACGCGAGAACAGATCGTTCTTAAGAAATTTTAAGCTCTGGGGAAAAGAAGTGGAAATCGTTTTTCATGGACCCCCAGAGGGATATGATCCACTTAATTGGTACTCCGGTGCTTTTGAAGCTTTATTACATACGCTAAAAGCAGGAGTTGAACCAAGTGCGAGGGTGGGTATGTCAATAAAAAATGACTCCTTTCCTGATAGAGATATTAACATATCTTATCGAAGATGTGATCAACTGGACCATGATGTAATTTTAAGAAGGATTGAGACAGTTGTCCAGTCGAATGAGAGTTTTTTAGTCGAGGGGGCAATCAATATTTCATTCTCTTATGTTGACGTCCCTGTCGGTGGGCATAAAAAACGTGCACATTTATCAACATTCCATGCTTTTTGTCGCTCCAAAAGGTCCATCGTCGTCGTGAACAACGATGATAACCTCTGCCTCCCAAAGGCCATATGCATAGGGATAGCCATGGATAGGGAGAACAAGGCTAGATCTAAAGCACTGCGACAGGGAAAAAAGCTTTTAACTGAGAAAGCTGTGCAGTTATGTGAAGAGGCTGGAGTGGAAATGAAAGAAGAGGGTGGTGGTGTGGAGGAGCTGAGAGCATTTCAAGCCATATTGACAGATTACAAACTAACAGTATTTCAGGGTCGAAGTGGAAGAGATGTATTGTTTGAAGGCCCCACCTTAACAGATACAGGATCCCCTCGAAAATTTATTGATCTCCTATACGGTGACCACCACTATAATTTGATCACCTCGGTAACTGGAGCTTTTAATACAACATATTATTGTAGACCCTGCCGTCACCCCTATAATACAGCCTTGAGACATAGATGTCCCTCAGAATGTAGCAAGTGTTTTTCATCTCCAGCCTGTGATAAAACACTTTTGCTTCTTACCTGTGACACATGTAAAAGATCTTTTTACGGGGATGACTGTGTTAGGAAGCACATGCTTAAGAAAGGTGCAGGAAAGTCAGTCTGCGAGTGTTTCCGGTTCTGTGTTACGTGCTCTAAGGTGTACTCCACGCTGAAAGATAAGAGGGAGCACAAATGTGAGGAAATATTTTGTCACGTCTGCCGTGCTTACATGCCAGTGGGACATGTCTGCTACATGCAGGTGAAAAAACCAAAAAAGCATCCAGAGCAATTTGCATTCGTTTTTTATGATTTGGAATGCACTCAAGATACACCTGTAGAAGGGGCGAGGGAAACATTTCTCCACGTGCCAAATCTCCTCGTTGCTCAAATTTGCTGCAATTCATGCATGGACGATGAAAACATCTCTTCATCATGTAAAACCTGTGGTGATCGTCAGATGATTTTTAAGGGAATCGATCCTGTCTTTGAATTTCTTACTCACATAAGAGAGCTCGGAAATAAGGGGCTGGAAAATATAATCTGTATTGCACACAATGCGAAAGGTTACGACAACAATTTTATTGTTAAAACAATGCTGGAGCGTACAGAATGGAAGCCGGAGGTTTTGATGAATGGAGCAAAACTACTCTGCATTTCTTATGAGGGGTTGCGCTTCATTGACTCACTAAATTATATTCCAATGGCTCTCTCAAAAATACCGTCTGCACTAGGGCTATCCCCATCCTTAACAAAAGGATATTTCCCACATTTCTTTAACTGCACTACAAACGCCAATTACAGTGGAATGCTACCGGACGCCGAAATGTACGGTGTGAGCCAAATGTCTGCCGTGGAGAAGGAAAAATTCATGTCCTGGCATGATGACCTGAGACAAAAAGGTTATAATTTCGTAATGAATGATGAAATTGAGAAATATTGTATCCAGGATGTCGAGATACTGAGGCAAGCCTGCCTTAAATTTCGATCCTTATTCCTATCAACTGCTGGTGTTGATCCGTTCAGAGACTGCACGACAATCGCTAGCTCGTGTATGGAAGTATTCCGTCGAAAGTACCTGAGGCCTGAAACCATCTCATGCATTCCACCCGGCGGTTATCGATGGGCTGATAATCAGTCTTTTAAGGGGATGCTATGGCTGCTTGGAGAGGAGAAGAAAAGAGGCATCACCATGAAGCATGCAGGAAACGGATGCGAAGAAAAAGTCTTGGGTAAAAAAGTAGACGGCTACCATGAGGACGGAATGAGAAAAACTGTTTACGAGTTCCATGGATGCTTTTACCATGGCTGCCCAAAATGCTATGAAAAGAGAAACGAGCCTATTTCAAATAGCCCGAATGAGACCCCCCAATCTCGATACGAGAGCACTCAAAGAAAGATGGATACTATGCGACGAAACGGCTATGAAGTCATTGAAATGTGGGAATGTAAATTTAATGAAATAGTACGGAATGACAATGACTTCTACGCTACCCTGAAACAAAATCCTATAATGGATAAGAGTCCCTTAAATCCGCGGGATGCGTTCTTTGGAGGAAGAACAAATGCGGTAAGATTGTACTATAAAGTAAATGAGAATATTCATGAGAAAATCCACTATTATGATGTTTGTTCCCTTTATCCCTACGTGAATAAGTATAAAAAATATCCCATTGGACCCGTTTCAGTTTTTGTTGGAGAAGAATGTCCTCCCTTGGAGAGAATAGAGGGACTGGTTAAGTGTTCGCTGCTTCCTCCTCACTCATTGTATCACCCAGTTCTCCCGGTCAGAGTGAATGGCAAACTGATGTTTCCACTATGTAGGACATGTGCTTCCCTAGAATCTCAAGAGGATTGCACTCACGCAGACGAGGAAAGGGTAATCACTGGCACGTGGGTTACTGACGAAGTGAAGCTAGCTCTGGAGATGGGATATGTTTTGGTCAGAATATTTGAGGCGTGGCACTACAAAACAACAAAATATGATACCCGTAGCGGAGAAGGTGGATTATTCGCTCCATATATCAACTGCTTTTTGAAGTTAAAGCAAGAAGCTTCAGGTTGGCCTGATTGGTGTCAGACAAAGGAAGACAAAGCCTCCTACATACAGTCTTTCGAATCTCGTGAGAATGTAAAACTCGACGAGAATTCCATTAATGTTAATCCTGGGTTGCGAGCACTAGCCAAATTAATGCTAAATTCCTTTTGGGGTAAATTTGGGCAGCGGGAGAGTTTACCTCATTGCTCAATTGTAAAAAGTGGTGACACTCTTTATGAACTAGTGACAAATCCAAATAAAGAGGTTTCAAAGATTATGCCTGTGAATGAGGAGACAGCGGTCGTGAGTTGGTCGTCCGTTGAGGGCTCATTAAAAACGTCAGACTCGAAGAATGTTGTGATAGCATGTTATACAACAGCACATGCTCGCATTGAACTGTACAAATATTTAAGGAAATTGGACCGTAGAGTACTATACTTTGATACTGATAGTGTTATTTTCACCGAGCTGCCTGGACAGTGGATGCCATCCGTTGGAGATTACCTTGGCGATTTAACAAATGAGCTATCTTCGTACGGTGCTGATTCATACATTAGCGAATTTGTGTCTGGCGGTCCTAAAAACTATGCTTTTAAGGTCCGAAACAATAGAGATGGCTTGGAGAAAAGTGTGTGTAAAGTGAGGGGACTAAGTATAAATTCCTCGAATGAATCTCAAATATCTTTTGAGTCATTAAAGTCCATGGTGGTTGAGGACAGCCCGGCCATTATAGTAAATTACCCCAAAAGAATTTGTAGAAAAAGAGGATTTGCGGTTATATCAAGACCCGAACATAAAACCTTTCGCGTTGTGTACACTAAAAGAAAAAGAGTTGATGACTTTGATTCTTTGCCTTATGGATATAAGAGACCACGAACTGTGTAAATCAATTATCCCAGTAATGCTATTGTTTTAGAATAATTGCGTTGTGCAGATTTGGTTGATGTGCTTCGTAATTATTCTGGAAAATGAGCATTTGTTGTTGCTGTACATATGTATATATATATATATATTTATTTATTCACAATGTATTTATTTATTTAATATTTATTTATTTATTTATTTATTTATCCCCTTCGAAAGACTACCACTTTGCCGCAGTGAGGGGGCTTGGAAATTCTCTTTAAATACGTATTATTTATTGTAAAGAAGCAGTAGTCAAAAGGAAAGGAGGATTCGACGAAGAGTAGTCATATCATAGTGAAACAGGATTTCAAATTATCATTAATATGCTCGTTCTCTATGCTTACCTTCAGTATCCATATGGATTTGAGACTAAAACATCCCTTTGGAGCTCTGATTGCAGGGCCCAGCGCCTGTGGTAAAACAGTTTTTACCTGTCGCCTCTTAAAATTTAGGAAAGAAATGTTTGACGTAAACTTTGAAGATATATTATGGTGTTATTCGGAATGGCAGCAGTTTTACGAGGTCTTAAAGCCTTTAGGTGTGTCTTTTCATGAAGGCCTTCCGGATCTGAAAAATATGCCGTATAAATCATCCCCAACGCTTTTAATCTTGGACGATCTAATGATTGAAAGTAACGGCAGCGCTATTGTTGATCTGTTTTCAAGGGGAAGTCACCACCGTAATGTGAGTGTCATCCATCTTACGCAGAATTTGTTTTATCAGGGTAAAGGAGCACGAGATATATCATTAAATACACATTATATGGTGTACTTCAAAAACCCTAGAGATAGAAGTCAGATTTTGAGTTTGGCAAGACAATTAAACCCCAAAAATCAAAAGTTCTTACAAGAGGCTTACGAAGATGCTACCAAGAAAGCTCATGGTTATCTTTTTATCGATTTAAAACAGTCAACTCCTGACATCTATCGATATCGTACGGAAATATTTCCCGATGACGATATGCCATGTTTATATCAACCGAAAAAGTAAATGAATCCAAAAGGATATTATGGGTAGAATATTTGTTTTTGTTTCAGTCGTAATGACGCGTAGAATAGGAAAGCACAGTGAGATTTTGCGATTTCTTACGAACTGCAAGCCTAAATATCGCACAGCGATTCTCAAAGTTGCCGAACCAAGTCTTGTACGAATTATATGTGAAATTGCAGATAATACGTTAAAAGGTAGTGTAAATTTAACATTAGCACAAAGAAAACGCTTGGCACGTCATAAAGACACGCTGCGTAAACTCACGTGCAGGAAAGGTTGTTGGAAAAAGAAAAAGAATCTGATAATACAGTCCGGTGGTTTTATATTGCCTCTGCTTCTGCCCCTAATAAGTGGTATGCTCTCAAAATTGTTGTGACAATGGAGCATGCAAAGAAAATGATTCTCATTCCTCAAGAAACTATCCACCGGATGACCAACTCAACAGTTCCGATGACTGGTTCAAGTCACGCGCTATCAAATTTAGATCAGGAAATGGACAAAATCCTGCGTACACCAGGTAAATCTGATAGCGAAAAGTGGGCATTGTATAAGCAATGCTTACACCGTTTTTTACATTACTCAGGGGAAGAAAGGAAACCATTAACCCTTTCAATTGCATCGGGTGAAGATGAGAGAGAATCTAGGGTCGATACCGATGAAAAATCGGGTGTGGATGAAAGAATCCCACTACACTCGGAAATACTGTCTTCATTGCCGCTGAAATTCCGTAAGAGGGCCGAGTTGCTTATCGCTCGCTTAGTGGCATCTGGTAAGGTAAATTGGAGCTCTGATGGAACTGTGAATATTAAGGGGGGTGTAATTCCAGGTTCAAACATAACGGACCTCATAGGTGATGTCATGCGATCACGGAAAAATGTCAACCCTCGTGGTATAGATTCTTTTATGGCCCTCCTCACTGAAATAAATGTCCCAAAGGAATTTATTGGAAATCAAAAACGTCTTGAACTCATTCGTCGCTACGCCTCGCAAGAGAGTGTTGAATCCGAAGAAGTAAAGAAAACTGTACGAAGAACAAGAGCTGTTTCAGGCCCCGAAAGAGTTAAGACAATTAAACGTTGGACACCGTATCGTTTCACGAAATGAAACAAAGTGTGAAAAATTTACTTTCAAGAGTGTATTACGATCCGTCACATCCTGCTTCTTTTTCCGGAGTTGACAGATTATGGAAAGAAGTATCATCACTAGTTTCTAAGCACGATGTCCGAAGCTGGCTCCAATCTCAAGATTCGTATACTCTTCACAAGCCGTTGCGTAGGAAATTCCTTAGAAATAGGTATGTAGTTGACAATGTGGATGACCTCTGGCAGGCAGACTTGAACGATGTCAAGCACCTGAGGAAAGAAAATGATGGTTTCAACTATATACTGACATGCATAGATGTATTCAGCAAATTTGCCTGGGCAGTACCATTACGCACGAAATCCGGTGTCGCGGTAACCGAAGCTTTCTCGAAAATATTTAAGAGGTCGAAGAGGAAGCCTATCAAGCTAATGACGGACAAGGGTACTGAATTTCTCAATAAAACATTTCAAGAATACCTAAAAAGTAAATCTATTGCTTTTTATCACTCTCACAATCCCGACACAAAAGCGGCCGTAGTGGAACGTTTTAACAGAACACTAAAATCGAAGATTTGGCGATATTTTACTAAACACTCTACAAAAAGGTACATCGACGTTCTTGAAGATGTCGTGAAATCATATAATTCTACCGTGCATTGCACCACCAAATTACCACCGTCTTCTGTTAATGAAACCAACGTTCTTCAGGTGTGGAAAAACACCTACAAAGATATAGCCGTAGCGGGTAAATGCCCGAAGCTTAAAAGTGGTGATCATGTGAGAATAAGTAGAGAGACTGTTCCTTTCCGCAAAGGGTATAAGTCAAACTGGAGCGAGGAAATATTTGTCGTTATGAAAGTTATTCGCCGAAACCCTCCGGTATACATAATTAAAGATCTGCAGGATGAAGTTATTGAGGGTTCATTTTATGAGCAAGAACTACAAAAGATAATTACGACAGAGTCAAAAAGATTCAAAATCGATAAAATACTAAAAACAAGGGGTAAAGGTTCCAGTAGAGAGGCATTTGTCAAGTGGAAAGGTTACCCTGAAAAGTTTAATTCTTGGATACCCGCTGCATCAATCAGGAAGTGGTAATGGAGGATGAGTTCTACCTGAATCTACCTAGTAATAGTTCAATGTCGAGTTACGGTCATAACACAACCGCTAAATTTACCACTCTTCTACCGAAAAATATCACCCTGATTGGCAATTGGGAGGTGGCCCTGGTTGAAATACATTTTCCCATGACGCTATGCAACGTTTATGGTAAGCAATGCGATTTCGCTGTTTATCACGCCGGAAGCACGAATGCGTATTACAGAAATATACCTCGAAATCATTACGCCTCTGTTGGCGACCTTGTCAAAACTATTAACGCAGATTTGGGGAAAATTTCTCACCCGGATAAGGTGCAATTATTTTATTCTGAATCCGGCGTAGTTACTGCGAAAGCAAAAAATACCGTCGTTGTTACTATGGCGGATACACTAGCACTGCAACTAGGGTTCGAACCCGGGGGAGATATTGTAGCGCAAGGAATGTCCAGACACAGGGCCGATGTCAGCTTTGGCTATCCCACTCAGATTTACGTTTACTGTGACATCGTCGAACCTCAAGTGATAGGTGACGTCGTGGCTCCTCTCCTAAGGATTGTAAGCACGTTAGCCAGCAAAAAACGATTTGGTGTCGATATCAGTCACGTTTTTACTAGACCATTTTACTTACCTGTTTTGAAAAGAGAATTTGAAACCGTAGAAATAGATTTAAGAACGCACACGGGTCTTCCAGCACCATTTCTCAGTGGAACATCCGTAGCAGTACTTCATTTTAGAAAGCTGACAAACAATGGTAAAAACGAATAACTCTTCCGATCCCTACACGCGATACTACCTAAGTCAGGTAGGTAGCGGAGTAGGAACGGTGTATCGAGGGGCTAGTTATCAGAAAGGCCACGGAATTGGCAGTTTTCTGGGTGGACTATTCCGCACAGTACTGCCTTTTCTCAAGAGCGGTGCTCGTGCTGTTGGTAAGGAAGCAATACGGACAGGTGTAAACGTATTGAGCGACATCACCTCCGACGGTCAACAGCCGGTAAAGAAGGTTATACGAAAACGCGTTATAAATAGTGGAGCCGTCCTCCATTTTGTTTCCCCCCTCCCCTCCCTTCCACCATCCCGCTACACCCCCTCCAGAGCAGGAAGGAGTATATAACCCCTAAACTGTCAGCGGTGTCACAGTCACTGATTGAAAAGCCATGGCATCGGATGGAGAATCTTTTCGCACACCAAGGAGGCCTATCAAGAGAGGACCTCCCAGGGGTGACAAGCGCTCGCCCCGGCCGTACTCTCCGCGTCCACCAGCCAGCGGTAAATACAGCCGTCCAGCTTATAAACCATCCACCAGTCCGGAGATCACAGCAATAGAGGAAGAGGAAGGTTCACCGGAAACAGAAATAACGCAAATTCAACGCCCTCGACATCTTGCGATTCTTGAATGTGGCTACAAGTTGAACTATAGTGACACGAAAAGAGTGACTGTGGGATTGGACATAAGAAATTCTTGTTTCCCATTCATCACCATTGGCAAAGTTGGTGGGATCGGTGTAAAACTGGACTATGGTGACCTATGTGAACTGTTAAGATGTGAAAGTGTTATCGCCTCGTATTTCTTTAACGACATAGTGCCACATAATATTTACGCTGGAAAGTGTGTTCTAAAATTCAAGACAATATTTGGAACAAAATCCGTCGTTCTGCAGGAAGCCAATCCCACCGATGATCGTATCTGTGTTTACCTAGCTAAATCTTCATGGTACGGTTTATTGGACTGTGCAGAATGTGTGCGACTACGTTGGGAAGAGCGAAGTGCGTGGTCCTCTTATGCTCACAAACTCTTGAAACTTTATTTAACTTCAGTAAATCGAGAAGTTGGAGAAGACGAAGATGGTGAACTTCAAGAAAACATTTCACGGGAACATGTTTCAAGTGCACGAGTAAATACTGACGAGAATGGTAGTGCACCACCCTTATTAAATGTTCAAGCTCTTTCCGAGGAAATAAGTTCAGTGCTGAGGACACATGTCGGGAGGGATTTCCTTTACGAGGAAGTTTCAAAAAGACAATCAAATGATATGAAAATGAATTAAGTCCTGTATTAAGTTTCAATTCATTCAGCAATTTTATGTAAAATATTTATGTCAAAATTTAATTTCTTGGAAAATATCCACATCAAAGTTTGTATCGTTTTTAAAATTCAACTGTTATCACGTGACAGATTATGATCAATCACCGGTTTTATGTCAATTATTTCTAAATTTCTTTTACAAATTCCTTTGCATTTGTACTTAAATATTTTGTTGACTTTAAATGTTATTTATATATCATGTTTTTATTTCGTAAATGTATTTAAATTTTTTGAAACCATACGCACTTGTGAAATTTTATGATCCTTGATTGAATATTTACAGTGTTTTCATGAAAAATTCTTTATGTATTGCTGTATATGTTATGACGCAAATAAATTCACAGTACACACATGTGTATCTGTTTATATTATAACTGAATTTTTATTGAAAATGGTATTGACCCAAATTCCACCTTCTCCCTTTCGATACTTTGACCCATATTCTATCCTTTCCTTAAACGCGTAGACGGTAGGGCGGACGCATGCCTCTGACTTGGTTTCGCGAATGTCTCGGATATTGGGTTTGGGGGAAGCCAGTCCTCAAATCTCCGTATGCTCAATGCTAGGGGGAGGAGGACAGAAATATTATTCAAGGCCAGGACTCCACACAGGTTAAGGTAAATCAAACATCGTCTTTCTTGACATATGCACTCGCCCATGCCTCGCCATAGAAAAGGAATCGGCCCTAAAGAAAAGGGGCGGGGGTGAATATCTCCCACGAAAAACCCTAGTCATTAACAGTGGTGGGGGAGGATTGTCCGCGGTGGCTCGGGCTGGGCTGTGACCACCTCGGACACCCTAACGACGGGGGCGGGAGAAGCCATCACGGCTTGAAGGGGACACCCTTCCTCAGACGGAAACTCAGGCCCAAGTAACCCCACGTACAGAGGGGGTGGGGGAATGGAGGGAGAGGGTGGGGGAAACTCAGGCCCAAGTAACCCCAACGTCAGAGGGGGTGGGGGAAGGGAGGGGAGGGGAGGGGGGGAAATCTGGCTCAAGTGACCCCCCTACTACTTAGGATGAGCCTATATTTAGTTCTTCGCTCGAGTAATGATACCAAGCTTAACTCATATAGCAATGCGCTTATGCTGCTTTGTTTCTCGTAGCAACCCATTACAAATCTATCTAGTGAGCAGTGGCGCCAACTCCGTGGGGCTTAGGGGGGCCGAGCCCCCTCAGGCCCCATGGAGTTGGCGCGGGTTCGTTATGGGTGTCAGGAAAAAATGTGTCAGGCACGTCGATTTTTCCCGGAGTGTCCAGATATCGAGATTCGAGTTATCAGGGTTCTAATGTTGATCATGTGACTCTTCTAAATTACTTGAAACTCACTACTTACAAAATTTACCGGGGAAAGATTTTGGACCCCCCCAATATTTTTTGTAAGTCGGCACCCCTGCTAGTGAGTAAAGTCGAGTGAACAAAAAATTACGCCATTATCTCCGATTCTGTCAACCCAATATCTGAAGCTGAGTTTCCAACGTGATGAACCACGAAGATAGAAAAACATAAATAATATTGAATGGATAATTTAGTCTCAAGATAGCTTTTTTTCAATGACTGAGCCATAATACTTAAAATTGCTTCGGAGGAATCACAAATTAAGAAATTCTATCCGTGATCAGTACCTTGAAAGCTTACCATAATTATAAACTGCGCACGTATAGCAATAAAATAATATGTAATGTCATTGAAAATTGCCTCGCGAAAGACATAACGGGTCTATAGATAATATTATTAGCTTGCGTAGCCCGGATTTCCGGGGAAGAAAGTGATATCACAGAAAGTGTTATCTCTGAAGGTCGGGAAATAAATATACAGAATCCTCGGCAGTGCGCAGTTGTCGAATTAGGGATTGAAAGTGTCTATTCTTTGAAAACCTACGGTCGGTTGGAGTGGTGGTACCATCTGAGTAAATGTATACAACAAATGTTATTCATAATGGCTGCGCAGTAACGAAAAGCCGCGACCAACAATGAAACCCGGAAAACCATCACCAATGAAACCCAAACTTCAGTTTTAAAACGGGAAATCGAAAATGTCAGCATATATGATACTCATAAATGAATTACATTAACATCTTGGCAGTATTCCTTCTCCTTGAGCATTGCATTACACGAAAATTAAATTTCCAATCAAGTAAAAAACCCTTCGATCATATACGTTTACACACCTATACCCCTTAAAACAATATATCATTGGGGTAATTGGTCCCAACGTCAATCCTGGCTTCAGACAGCTTATATTTTCACCAGAGACCTTTCTTGACGCTGTCTTTCCTATTTGCGCATGCACCACGTGACGTATGACGAAAGTGGTTCAGGGAACACTCCTCATGTAAAATTTTGATTTTGAGACCGATATTTTGTCCTAGCAACCCGGGAAAAAATCTGCACTGTGACTGTACTAATGCTCTGTTGTAACTGTGCTAAGGGAGGAACTGTAACTGAGCTAACTGTACTGTAAACTTAAATTTAACTGCACTTAAGTTGAAACATCACAGTGCAGTTGCAGCAGTGTTGCATAGTACAGTTGCTCCAGTATTGCCGGAGTATACTTACCCCAGATATATCAGAGCGCACTTACGACAGAGTTCGATCATTTGAATAGTAAATGCATCAACGCGCGGTAATTGTATCATTTACATATTTCTTAATATCAGAGGAAAACTCCTTTCCGACTTTGCCAATTAAGTTCAGCATACATTTTGCTCTGCGCTCTTGTAAAAATTCCCGGTCTACATCGCCTAACATATTTGATGAAAAACTTATTCCAAACTCGAAGGATTTCCAAACTCGAAGAACTTTTATCTTAGCCGGATTAACATGGCTTTAATAGAAAAGCACTAATTAAGACGTACTAATTGCTTATACGTGGATTATGACAATGAATTTATAATAAAATATAAATGGTAGATGCGTAAGCAAATAAACTGTTTACATTTGATGCATCCACTGTTTTGCATGATCGAAGAAAAAACAAAAAAGAACACTATCGTCATAGTAAGCCATTCAGACGCATTAAGCGATTTCAGATTTTGCCATTCCAATCATGGTTCCGTGAACAGAAGTCGATTTTCCTTCTTGTATGTGTTTACTCTGGGCTACCATGCATTTCACTCCTATTTAATCCCAGTTGAGGGCGTAACTTTCGAGAGAACTGTATGTATGGTTTCCGACGCACGATATTGTGGATGAGCGTCGCAGTAACAACAGACGGCTCCAACTGGATACTTTATCTCCTGAGAAGGAAGTCGCACATTCCGCAAATCTTATCAGAGTGGCAACTGCGTGGCCTGGAATGCAATGCCCCAAAATCTAGCGGCAGTAAAGGAAAAATATTTTGAATGACTTCAATGTGGTGACGGGGTCTGAAATCCGGATGTAACTGGAACGAAAAACAGCCAGCGAAATGCGCCAGTCTTCAATCATTTCGCATCGAGTTCCGGAGCACTTCCGACACTCAGCTTGAATGAAATTAAGTGGTGAATTTTAAATTAACTATATTATGCTTTATGTGCGATTTATGCTTCGGATGGTGGAAGCGTTGACTGAAAATAGATAAACGATATTAAAATACAATTAAGAGGAAAATTTCAAGCTAAAATACTTTCCTTTTAATTATGATTATAAATGAATCAGCTTCACGACAGGAGTAACATTATCAAGGTGAAAATGACACCTTGAAAACGTTACTTTATCACAAAACTACGGACGGAAAAAATAAAACACAATGTGGAAAGATCTAAGTTTTAATTCCTTCAACGCCTAAGTAAATACTCTCAAAGGGGTCATGTACCGCAGGGAAACTCGAGTAGAATTTTTTAAATAAAATAACTAATATCGAGACTACTATAATTTAGACTACAAGACAAGATATCCGGCTTAAAGGGACGAATGCAAACCTTTCGCAGGGCCCAAGTGCCACACAGGTTGTAATTAATATTAGTTTGCGCGAGTTGAAAGTCAATCAGAAGGCTATCGCAAAAGCCAGCGTCGCAGGCACGTGACCAGAATTTTGTTGCGGAGGGAGGTGTTTTTGGAAACAGTGGCCAGCGAGCGGAGGTTTTGGAGGATAAACCCTCTCCCCAGAGCTCAGAGAAATTTTTTACTCTAATCCATTTTACTTAATTGGATTGATATTACTGATAGAATAGTGTAAGGATTAATAAAATATCCCTCAGAAAGCCGTAAAACTCACCATTTTGAACCATTTTTCTTAAAATCCCGCAATTTATTCCATACCCCCACACACCCTGGTATTATTTGCACCTTAATTCTCCCCCTCAGCATCCCCAACGCCCCCAGCCTTAATTCCTAGCTGCGCCCCTGTCTTGGGCAACAGGGATGTAAGGATGGCACAGCTCCAGGTCTCAGTCGTGCCTATTTCAATGGTGCGGAAAGTAATCTCGCTGTCCTCTCATAATACTTCTCTAATTCACGAATTATGCCATGAGGAGCGAAATGCTCTTCACACACACACCTGTAAAAGTAATGCAAATCACTATTTAGGTCTCAGTACTACAATCAAATTAAATATTGTACATATTTACGCTCATATTTAAAATGTAATAGCTCAATTCCTATTTGATGATATTTTGGATGACTATTAATTTATTTTAAAGCATTTTTAATTCTCCCCACACCCATACCGGTATTAGTTGCACCAAACCCCTCCCCCCAGCCTTAATTCCTAGTTGCGCCCTTGTTTGGAAATGAGAAATAATGATTTTCGTCCCTGAGAGCAGTCGGCGATTCTTTGAAAGCACACATCAAAGATTTCTCGGAAGACGAGGCGCGGCGTGACCTATGCGTCCGGTGAAGTTCGTGCCCTTCGCAAAACGGAAACCATGAGGCGGTGAGTACACATCTAATTACACACTCGTAGAGCGAATCGCATAGGAGGGAGGTGGTGTAGTACGGCCAAGTTCCATTCATCCCGCCTAAGATGGCTTTGAAGCGGTTCTCCCTCTCTCGGAGCCCGCATTAATAACTAGACACGTGCATAAAACACTAGATTTGTGGCACATAAAAGGAAGCATAATTACCAGTCGGGGCTCGTAATTTTGCACCAATTGATGACACAGAAGAATTTAATTTTGAATATTTGCCTTCTTTGAAACAAACAAGACGTGTCAACAAAAAATATACACATTTAAACATAATTTTTCGATACTTGCAATCGGGAAATTTCGTTGTTTTATCCAGGTAATTTTAATTTTAATATTTAACGCATTATATAACACGTTGAAGAAGATTTTTTAGTTTATAATTGAGGTGCACAGTAATTCTTATCATGATCCATTAGACTAATCGTTAATATCACATTTACTATCATGAATCCAGATAGAGATATTGTGGTCTTTCACCTTAGGCTATCTAAAAAAAAGAAAGCGTTACAGTCTCACATAAATACAGATTTACTCTGGGTAATACTGGCATTGAGCGGAAACCCGATTCACAAGGACTGCTGTTCATGAAAAAAATGACATTGGTTATTCTGATATGGCACAATACTTTTCACGCTATCCAAAGATATTTTACCCTGGAACTTATTTCAAATATTAGAACTGAATTGATAACTACGTAATGGCAAGGAGTGCATGAGCTCAATAGGGTGTGAAAGTCTACACAATATATTTCCCCATGAAGAAACTGATCTTAACGACATTTTTTCGATACCTTCACTTCACAAACGCTCAACTATCGCTCACCGAATCAAATCCGCTCATCTAGTACTACTACATCTACATGATACCCCGCAAGCCGCCTAAACGGCGTGTGGCAGGGGTTGTTAGGACAGTAGCTGCCTACGCATAAAAAATGAAGTGCTCTACGAAGTTGGGACTAGCATTTATTAAAGTCCTTTATGGTTCGGGGGAAAAACGAATTCGCACATCTATCCGTTCGGCAAAGCATCTCTCTTAATTTATCGCTTCTATCGGACCTGGAAATATATTGTGGCTCTAATATTATGTTCTCCATGTCGCTCTTGAAGATATCCATTCTCAATTGTTCAAGCAATCGAAGCCTAGCGCGCAGCCTCCGAGTCTCCAGCGGATCCCAGCCTAATTCGCTTAACTAGGGCTACTAGATGAGCGGATTTGATTAGGTGGACGACTGCTGAGCGTTTGTGCAGTGGAGGTATCGATTTATAGAAGAAGTAAATTAAGGGTAAATATACAAACAAAACAACTTAGTTAGGGGAGTTAAACAAAAGAACTTAGTATAAATTATTAGTATCGAGGGAAGGAAGGATTCAAGGTTGTCGTGAAAGAACCAGTAACCGGGGCAACATACTTCTAAAGCCGATGGCAAACTCAGCCTTCGAAACGTTGGGACCGATCACCTAAAAGAATACCCGGTGGGAAACCCGAGATTATACCTCCGTCATCAACTTATCTGTGAAAGGGTAAAGGTCGTCGATTTTTCGCCGTGAAAGGCTCGAAAAGTATTGAACGGGTTAAAAATATATGGGACGGGATAATATATGGGTCTATTCATTTGCCAAACTGAAGCACTATCGACAGTTTGACAATCGACAATCGGGTACGTACTGTTCATGCAAGGCTGCAGTATTCCAAATACAAGTATTTAAAATACGTATCTGAAATAAATTTGTAAATTATATTTCAAATACAGATTTTTGGTACTTTCACATTGTAAAATATAAAAAATACATTTGCACAATGCTTTTGAAGCAGCTCAAATAGCACTAATGTTTTATTATGCTTCATAGATTACTTCATTTTCGACAGAAACGTTTTCTCCATGTTTGCAACTATCCGTAATGTGCCAAGGCAGGTTATATTTATATAAGATATCTTAGTTAACACACAAATGTATTTTTTTATTTTAAAAGATATTTAAAATAGTATCTTTAGTTTTTTTTAATACGCAAGTCAAAGTTATTTTGTATTTTGCATTTTAAATACCTTTGGAGCGGTATTTTGTATTATAAATACTCCTCGCCCAGTATTTTTCCCAGGCCTGTGTTCATGGAGATTTTTCTCAATAAGGTAGTTTCCTTCATCGAAGAAAACGAAAGGCATTGATTGCGATTCGTTACCCACCATTAGTGTATTCACAATATACAAATTATTTCGTTTTAGAAATACCAGTTTAGACGAATGGCAATGGTCCATTTATATCCTCACTCGAAACACGCCAGATTGGGGCACATGCGATGCCACACCACGTGACGTCACAGGGACCTAGTTTCTATACGAGAGGATAGGAGTTTTACATCGTCTGAGATTACTATTGCATGCATGAGGTATAGAGCTCAGGGAAATATCACTTAATAATCACACATTAAAAATACTTAAGTTCGGAAAGTTTCCTTCGTTTGATAGGGGAATAATAATCCTTAAGCCAAGCTCTACCAGCTAGCATGGTACTCTGCTACCTGCTAGTAGCCTGCGTCGTATCAGCGCTCAAGCCTCGCCTCAAGGTCACCTCACAGGGCGGCAGGCGGAACCAGAAATACGTCACACGGACTTTTCCCATCATTCCTACTTAGCCGTCGCGTTTTCGCGCGCTTGAAAATTTTTACTTTTTCTTTAATCGCGAAAAATAGATATCGTCATTGGAAAATCTAAGAGCGTGAAATGCGTACTCCAGTCTAGTAATAATAACCGGTGTCCACTGTAAGAATTTTCATTCGAGAAACAGTTGTAAAAGTTGTAAAGTGAAGGTAATGTAGTACGTTGGGTCCAACAAAGCTATGCTCCATAAAAACCGCCGAGGCGTGGTTTATCCCAACCGTCACCAAACGTTGAACGCAAAAGCGCAAACGGGGATTTGGATCGAGTCACAGGAAGTAAGTTACGCCATACTCACCGCTGGGGGGCGTTCCCAGTCAGCTGGGCGGGAGTTGACGGAGGCGAGAGACCAGATAATCGTCACTGTCTCCGTCTCAGCAATTAGCACGTCTTTTTACAATCATCCCACAGGTCATGCAAATCCGGCTAAGATAAAAAAGGAGTCAATGGGAATGTAGGAAAATCCCTCGAGCATGGAGCAAGTTATGCGGGAATACGAAAGGGGAGTTCTCGTATGTTAGGCGAGTTAGCCTGGGAATATTTACAAGAATCGCTTAAACTGGTCCCTTAGCTACAGTTGTTGTGTCATTCCTCCCCTTCATGCGTTTCATATGAACAGCTAATCACGGTGAAGAGATGGTTCAACTACGTACCGGAATCTGGACCCATGCCCGGTATAAATACCGGGGAAAAACAATCCAAGTAACCCAACATACCGTCACCTTAAATGCAAAACATCACGAATCAAAATTTTCATAAGAATTAGATTTTTATGCCATTATTAGTAAAACTTCATATTTCGTATAATACAGATGAATAAAATTATTTGTAAAATTGAATTTAATGAATTTAAGAACCAAAACAGTTATTTAAACGTCGTGTGACAAGAAAAATAAACCGTTTTTTGTTCATACTGTATATTTCGATATTTTTGATTTACGAGGTTTTACATTTAAGGAGATGATACACTCTGCCTACTACTAGCGAAACCATAATGTAATGTTTCTACAGAAAGGGAAAAAATTCAAAACCATACAGATAGTAAGATGTTCTTTCCTGGAAAATGGACTTATCTGATTGCAGAACGTCGCTCTTCTATCAGGTAAATGTATTTTCATGTTCAAACTTAAGGTAGGTAGCCTTAAATAATGTTTATAAAAATAATATCCATTTTATTATGTTAAATCAAATTTATAATTAGTAATTTTAATCATGTTTTGTAAGTGGATAAGTTAATACTGAACGGTTTTCTTTGATTCTATAAAAGAAATTTTCCATGCAAGCTCTCATGGAAGTGTCTTACAGGGGTCTGATTTTCTCATCACATACTTTGCTAGTACTCCTAAATGTTGTATTCTGTACATACTATTCGTGAGCGCATGGAGGTAATTTTATAAGAAGCATAAAATTCAGGCATTTATTTATTAGACAGAAATTTCTTGAAAAGTAAAAGAGTAAACCAAATTTCAAGATCGTTTTTGGAGAACTTTACTACTGAGCATCAAAGAACCATGCTGAACGCAAAGTCGATCATATAGTGAAAAAATAAAAATTTTAACTACCTAATAAAAACGGTTCGATAGAGACGGAAATAAGTCTCCTTTCTTGACCGTAGGCTTGAAAAGAATCGCAATGGATGTAATATAATGCAATGACCGAATTCTAGAATCGTTTACCGTGGGATTGGTCTTTCGACCCCGCGGGAAAGGAATGTCTCAAAATCAACGGGCTTTTTTTCCCTGCACTCCATTCAGTGAAACTACAGCCTGCCTCTAATTGTGAGTCCCTATAATAAGAACTATTTCTCAATAAAAATACACTAAGAAGACGCATAACTTCTGCTCGACGGACGGCGGGACGTTATTTTTTCTTGGCCTATTGCTGGTCAAAAAGCTACGCCATCATCTTGAAAATTTAAGGGCATGAAGTAGACCCTAGCTAATAATTGCCAATATATATTTTCTTTTAAAGTTGCGCCTCATTTTCTCTCATGCATAGAAATTTCATATTTGAGGTTCAGTCAAATGATAGTCAGGGTCTGGGCTAGGCAGTATTTAAAATACAAGTATATTTAAATACGTTTTTGAAATACATTTGCAATTTACATTTGGTATTTCAAATACACGACCTGAATGTATCTTGTATTTCAAATTCATATTTTTTGTATTTTCCCACTATAAAATAAAACATATATTTGTAAAATACTTTTGAAGCAGCGCTGATAACACTTTTGTAATTCATGGTGATTAAAATTAATAGAACTTAAATTAAAAAAATAAGAAATTAAAAGAAGAACTTTGCGCTTTCACATTAATATTTATTCACAAATTTACGGCCATGGTTTCAACGTTAGACGTCATTATCAGGTCTCTTCATGATGATGACGTCTAACATTGAAACCATGGTCGTAAATGTATGAATAAATATTAATGTGAAAGCACAACGTTCTTCTTTTTAATTTTAATAATGAATCGCTTTCACCAAGTTACGCCTCAAACAATCAATTTATTTCATGGTGAAGCAAAAGACCCAGTCTACCGCAAATAAAACTTTGTGGAACAGTACTGGTTTTTTTGCTTCACCATAGTCATCTCGTATTTCCACCAAGTCACGCCAAAATCAATTGATCACACTTTTGTGAGATTTTGCTTCAGAGATTACTTCGTTTTCGGTAGAATGGTTTTCTTCATGTTTGCAACCATCCATAATGTGCGTAGGCAGATTTTACTTTAATAAGATCTTTTAGTTTCCATACAAATCCATTTTGTACTTTGAAAATTATTTGAAATACTATTTTGTAGTTTGTTTTTCAAATAACGAAGTCAAAGGTACTCTTTATTTTGCACTTCAAAAACATTTGGAGGGCTATTTTGTATTTCAAATACTCCTCGGCATCTATTTTTACAAGCCCTGGTCAGGGTTTACCCTGAAAATGTCATTACATATCAAATATTAAATACATATCATATATTAAAATATTAATTCGAAGCTCAATTGATTCATAACAGCATCACAAGTAAAATAGTTTAAAAAAATTTCAAATGGTTGGTCAGGAAAAGATTGGAAATATGATTTCATCCAATGAATATATGAAATGGAAAGGGCAATGAAAGATTGTGATGCAACATATGAAATTCATATCTATTATGCAAGATGCCGGTCTCGGTAGCGGTGGGGTAAAGTCCTCACCTGCCAAACCGTAAAGGTCGCGGGTTCGAATCCCGCCTGGGTAGGTGGTCTCCATCCAGGGCATGGATGATGTTCTATTGTTAAAGTTGCAATCCACGCTGTAAAGGCCATTCTGTGCTGTTTGCGGGGAAGTGAGAAATAAATAAATTAATAAATATGAAAATCCATTTAATGTTTGGAAGGAAATTTCTTAGCTTTTCTACAAAAACACACACTTTATTGCCGACTAGTTTCGGTTACACAGCACTAGTCTTGAAAATGGTACAGTGTAACCGAAACTAGTCGGCAATAAAGTGTGTATTTTTGTAGAAAAGCTAAGAAATTTCCTTCCAAACATTAAATATGGAATTCTACAAAGTAAAGGCCTCAACAATTCAGTGCATGAAAATCCATATCTCATAGTGGATCTCCACAAAGGATCTGCCTTATCCATCCGATTCAGTGTGATGCAAGTTCAGTAAAAATTACGTGAAAAGGGCTACGGAGGACAAACCAGGGCAAAATTAGAGTAAAATCAAACAAAAAATGCAGAATATATGAACAATATATCATGTATATTGAGTGGTCTGACAAATTACGATATTATAGGAAAATTAAATTAACCCCGGTACAACTATAGAGATGAAATTTCCTCGGAAAACGAACGACATTGGTCACAGTAGCAAGAGGGCGGTGATTCAAGAACTTCGACAAAGGTTAAATGCAGGAAAATTGACATGATGAAAAGGAAATTCAAAATAAAAAAGCAGTGTTCTACAAGGTTCTTATTGAAGAGCATAAACATATACCCGAGGACGGGCTATGAATATAGTGTAGCATTGTACGGAGAATACGAGGACTTCTGAGGAAATAAACCAGGAACAATTGGCAGCATTGAGTTTTCATGTTCAACCTTAATATAGCCACCCAATGGTAGACCTTCATTTACTTGACGGTCAAAATGCGTGTGTGGCTTCTGTGTAAAATATGGTTAGCTTACATGGACGTTAAACTTGTAAGTAATCAACTTTATTTTTGGTGATTATTATTAATACATCGCTCGGATTCAACCCGTTTCCAATAACTTCGTTGTAACCACGAGTGGAAACTTAACCGACCATATACCAAAGAGGAAGCTTTTTCACAACTACGATATGAGTGAGAATGGTAGGGACCACGGTCTTAGAAAAGGAGACAGGTGGGTGGGGCAGGTTAATTTTAATCACCTTATTCCTAAAACAATATGCATACTACCACAGACACCCGTTACTACATCATCAAGAATGATCAATAAAATATATATATATCTTCTGGGCATCAAAGTAAATGTATTTGGAACAGTTGAATATACGAGATTCGATGTTTTGGAGAAAGATTTTGCGCTGCTGGAAACATGATCGTACCTAGGGGGGCAGGGTTTGGGGGGGCAACTGCCCCCCCCCAAGAAGCAAAATTAAATTTAGCTCAAAGAAAGTTTTGAAAATTTTTATTTAAATTCAAGAAAAGTGATATTAGTGTAAAACATGCAATTGAAATAAAAATATTTTTTTTTTCCGAGCAAATTATTTTTAAAAGTAATAAAGCGCTGTTACAATCTTTTGAAATTTTGATTTCATAACCTTTTCTGTGTTACATCCTGAACGACCTCGGCTTGCTACCCTCTAGTATTCATCCTGGGTACGCCCATGAGTGGAAAGTTTTATACATGGGCGATGCTGGAAATATTTTATAGATGGCGAAATATTATGCCCTACCTATCAATATCGAAGACATTTGCTGACTACCATCAGATAATAGTCATGACAGAAAAGACCTGATCCACTTTACAACTATGACCATGGCCTATCATTGAAAGAAAAGAGCATGTAACAGTTGGCAAATAATAAAAGCCTATTTTTTCATGGAGGCCTCAGTACTTGAGCGAAAAGTGTTTTAGGGAAAATATTAATGCCAAACGAATGTTGATCTATTTGAGTAGGTTTAGTAGATCGATTCAAATGAAATTTCCTGTTGGTAATTCGTTGAATTTTTCGATCAGGGTTTCTCTTCGTGAGGCGCCATTGTCTCGAAGCATAATACAAAAATATACTTGAGACGTTGCTAGGGGACGGAGGAGTTTAAAGACAATCAGCCATTCATTCTTCTTTCGTTATAAATCTCCCCTAAGATCGTATCAGCACATGATCAACTCTGAAGGAAGGGGAAATGATAATGGTAGCGTTCAAAACAAAAAACGTACCCAAGAAGCATTAACCGTGACCCACAAAACCATGGGGCACGATTACGCACTACTCCGTTTTGAAAGTGACGGATCAAGGGCGTGCAATTTCCGCGAAAAATCAAAATGGCCGAGGTTGACTATGATTCAAAAGATGGAAAAAAAATTTTCGCTCAAATATTGAGACCTCCATAAAAAAATTGGCTTTTATTTTTTATTATTTGCCAACAGTTACAGGTTATTTTCTTTAAATGATAGGCAATGGTCTTTCCTCAGCCACAGGACGAGAACTAGACCTGATTACTGCTTCCTTAGGTACGAGGCAATTGAATCGATACTTTTCATCCTAGATAAATGTTAGGTTTTCACTAATTTCAACCGTGGTATACTCGGGGGTGGTCTGGAGTGATTAGGGGCCTTCAGCTAGGGTACCAGAGAAGGAAGAAGTGATCAGATCCTCGGGATAATTTAAATCCCGCATTTTCTGAATTGCTTTCAAGATTATGCATTTCAAATGGAAGATTTCACTTTTTCCCATTTCACTTCAAATGGTTTTGTTTAAGTACAGAACATTGGATTTTTCAGATTTGCCTTCAGTGGTGACTATCAGAATATCCACCCAGGTGCGTTGCGATGTCACAAGGGTGGCGCGACATAATCAACATATCGATCATAAGTCGCATTCATCATTTGTCAATGTGGTCAGGATTGACCCCACTGAAGACAATCACTTGCACGATAATTTTTCAACCTATTCTTTACTTCTCTCAATTTCGCATCGGTGTCTAAGACACGTATGAAAATAAAATTAGCAGGACCAATATTATGCTCAAGTAAAATCAACAAATACGATCAGAACATTACGCAAAATACATTTTAATGTTTGCTAACCGTAAAAATTAAGTAGAGCACACATTAACGCGTTTTAAATAGAGTAGTTTTCACTCTAGTGGAACTCTGCCATCTATTGACCGCTTTAGAAGCGACGTCCCCCCCCCAACCTCCAGTCCTTTCTCCCCCTCCGCGGCTCTTACCCTCTCCCTCTACCTCCTCCCCGCTGAAAGCATTTCCCCATTTACTCCACAGGTTTGCACGTCCACTTGAGCGCGAATACATTCAAAATGCAAACCGGCACTTCGGGTTGAAACGCGTGGGTGGACCTCAGCAGTTCAATGCTGCTGCCATGCCGGGAGGCCATGTGGCCTGTGATGGAACGAGCAAGAATGGGACTTGATCACTTGATTGGCTATCCTTTTCTGAGTAACAACTGAGACTAGGGGAAGAGGGAGAAAGCTTCTCGGGTTTCCCACCGGGTCAGAGTCTGCATGCTGTAGGCCGACGTTTGGTTGAGATATTTTCCCAACATCCTCAGGGCTCAGAGGCGTAACTATGGGGGAGATGAGGGGATAGATCCCTCACTCCCCTAAGCTTCAGAGAAATGAAAAATATTTATGAAACTATCGCCAAATTTTTGTATAGAATAACTGCATCTGCTTAACGTTAAATTTTAATGGCCAAAATGGTTTAAAATTTATTTCCAGGTTTGCCATTTTGCAAAAATTTTCCCGGAACCCCCGTTGCCTGGTGGGGGAGTCGACCCTCGGATCCCCCAAAGCATAATCCTAGTTACACAAATGTCAGGGCTGATGATGCCGATGTCGCTGTGTGCCGATATTTACACCCTCCTCCTTCACCTAGGTGGTCTCTGATTGGTTCGTGATTATTCCTCCTCTCTCGACCTATTTATTTCCGTGTTCCAAGTAGTGCTTAGTTGCGTTCCTCGATCTATGTTGATGCTATTTCTACATCTACATAATACCCTGCGAGCCACCTCTACGGTGTTTGGCAGGGGGTGATTAATCACCAGCATGAGGCATGTAATTGGATTCCCACATATACACCACACGGTCCAAAAAACGTCCCGCATACTAACATATTATACCACCACACGCTGTTAGAAATGATAAGAAAATTCAGAAACATGCATTAAGGTATATAAAAAGTTAGTAAGATAAAATACAAGTCATCTAATCTATTTTTGAGTTCTAACGTTGCCATGGTAGTTACTTATTGATCGTGGAGAATAGGACATTCTGAATCTGTCTGTTCTACAATCTATCTCTCTTATTTTATTTACATGATCTGATCTTCCGTAGTATGTTGGCATCCGTAAGATATGACTAACTTCGTTAGAAAAGACACTGCTCTTAAATTTATCTAAAAGGTTCAGTCTATTTTTCAATCTACGGTCTGACAGAGATTCCCATCCGAGTTTATTTGGGTGAAGACGGATCTCTACGGCTTATTTAGAAAAGCGGTCCCAATAACCTCTAGTCCTACCGAGTTTGGTAGTTTCTTCCTAGTGGTTGTTGGGTGTTCCTGGGCACAGCGTTCCGCAATCGACGATTTTTAAATTGACCAAGTCGGAGGTGGCGTCGATGTTCCTTCACCCTGCTCTATATGGTCCTCTCCGTCTCTCCAAAATACACCTTAGCACATTCGCATGGAATGCTGTAAATGTCGGCTGTTTCATAGGTAGGGAAAGAGGACTTACAGATCAAGAAAAAAAAATATTTATTGGTAATTGGGACCCTAAGATTAGGTAAGAGCCCTACTTTACATCTACAAAATTCCCTTCGGGCCACTCCTATGGTATTTGGCAGGGGCTGATCAATCATGTCAGATGATGCTGGCATGCAGCATGCTAGAAAATCCCTACGTGTACAGCACTCATGTACATTAGAACCAAAAGATACCATTACTATACTATTAGATACTATGTAGTATTATAATATAATATATTAAAGATACTATAGATAATACTATAATAAATTAAAGGTACTATCCTAATTATGAAGCCAATCTACATATGAAGCCAGAAAATGGAAAATATGCTGTAAGAAATACTAGAAAATTCAGAAACAAGCATCCATTAATACATACTGTAGTTAGTGAGGTACACTACCAGTCAACTAACCTATTACTAAGCCCTAACGCTGGCGTTATAGTCTGTTATTGATCGTGGAAAATACTAAATTCTAAATCTATCTGTTCTTCAGTCTATCTCTCTTATTTTATTTTTATGATCTCATCGTAGTATGTTGGCTTTCGTAAGACATCGTTAACTTCGCCAGAAAATAAACTGCTCTTGAATTTACATGATAAGATTGGTCTAGTTTACAATCTACGGTCTGACAGTGATTCCCATTCTAGTTGATCTAAGAGGTCAGTAGCAATAACAAGACTATCGTTAAAGCTTTTCACATACCTGCCTGCTCTACTCTAAACACGTTCTAACTCCATATTTAAGCCTATTTCATGAGGACCCCATGTACTGGCAGCGTATTCCAAATGGGGTCTAACGAGGGAGAAGAAGCAAATTTATAATTGTTGCATGAAAAACATACCACATTGAATTATGTGTTAGGCTACTTCTCAAGGAACGCGCAGAATGAAATTTGAATACTATGAAAAAAAATTCGGTGAAAAACTGAGAGATACAGAATCGTACCCTTGTTCTTTAATCGCTAATTTTATTGAAGAATTAGAAAATGAAACATCCTCTTCTCTATTTTTAGTTGTAGTGTCTAAAGGCCATTTTGCGAGAGACACGAACTTGCACATTCTGACGTGTGTATGTATACGAAGGCGCAGTCAAAATTTCGTCGTGTAAAGCGGTGAATTGCTTGAACACATGCGAGAATGCGTGGAAGTGAGATGGGAAAATAGCCCCTGTTCTAAAGTTCGTTCATGCATTCGCGCAATTCCATGCCATTTTAGAAATTATTGCAGTTCTGACCTCCGCAATTCAGTTCCCCGTGTAAAACGGCCTTAAGCCATAAGACGACGAAAAAATTGCAGCACGTTCGAGAATATTCGAGATCACGGCCGTAAAAAAGGAATTAGTGTAACATTTCCTAGGAAAATTAAAATTTGCACAATTCAAACTTACATAAAATTAAAAAAGCACCGACTGATGTAACAATAATTTTATTTACTGAAATGAGTCACTCTCATGACACAATTTGCCGTAGAATCCATAGAAATTATTTTGCCTATACTCCAGTTTAAAACTACAATTTGGCAATCATTGAGCAAATTCGCAAAGACATTTCCTTTATACATTAATCTGAATTAATTCATGCACCGTTAGACCAAAAAATGAGAGAGTGACAATGGATAACACATAAAATATGTTTATCGTTCGACAGCATATGGACGGGAAAGATATTATTCCTTCTCTAAATCTTCCACTACGGACACTAACACAATATCCACTTGCTACATGGTGATTCTTCAACCGAGTGGGCAAAGTTTTTCATCACAGGATGTCGTCATACTATGAGCGTGAGCTAACTTCTTGTTTCCGATCATCACGACCGGAGACTGCGGAGAAGAAGTATAATGGATCAATAGATAGCGGATGACAAGCAAGCAACTCCCAGGTTGAGCAATAAGCGACCCGCGCGATGAAAACTTATGGACAAGACCTCCAAGGAAGGGGGATCTCCATTGTTAGCATGGGTAGGCGGATAGCAAATCGTGGTCCAAACATCCTTCGCAAATTGCGTGGCATGGATTTGAAGACCAAGTATTTGAATTCCGGCTAAAAAAATACAGGGTTATCGCGTAAGAATGGTGCGGGTCAGTAATTCATCAAGGATAGTGAGTTGGCGGATAGCAAATCGTGGTCCGAACTTAGATTTTGCTCTTTTTTTACACCCCATAAATGTTTATTGGATTAAGTGGGTAGGCTGCGATCATGAAAAATAATTTTCGCATATGTCATCAAAAAACGTTTTGCCATCGCTTCCGTCAACGTTCAAAAGCAAAATATGGCTACAGGGACTGGCGGATATAGAGAGGAGATAGGGCTTCCAGGCTATAGGGGTATCCAATTTACACTATATAACATGGTTAATTAGTTCAGTTGTCTAATATACACAGGAGAGGAGAGCCCCGTTGTCCCCCTTGTCCCTCTTGTCCCTATACTGGATCCGCCAATCTACATCTACATAATACCTTGCGATCCACCTCTAGGGTGTTTGGCAAGGGGTGACAAATCACTAACATGCAGCATGCAAGAGGACCGCCACATGCACACCGCACGGTCATAGAAATATTACGCATACTATCAAAATATACATGCATATTCATAAAAAATTGCTAATGGTTAGTAATTCCTAGAGCAAATACATGCAAGGTTACAACTATGAAAAAACATGCAATGAGTGGTCCCAGCGAGTGACACCATTGATCCTATTAATTGAGACAACGTTGCTTTCCTTAATAGTACGAGGGAAGAATGACATTTTAAATCTCTCTGTTTTGCAGTCTATTTCTTTTATTTTATTCTCATGATCACATCTGCTATAGTACGATGGTAAACGAAGGATATGATTCACGTCGTCTGAGAAAATATCTTCTTCGAATTTCCTAAGTATGTTAAGCCTATACTTCGATCTACGCTCCTGTAAAGATTTCCATCCTAACTCGTGTAACATACTGGAAACGCTACACTTTTTGTCGTAACAACTCATCATAAATCTGGCCGCCCTGCGCTGTACTCGATTGATTTCAGCTATTAGTCCTACCTCGTAAGGGTCCGACACGCTAATGGATACAGGGAAGCCGTGAGTATATAATATATACGCAGAAATCTACCATCCAATTGTCATAGCACTTCAACTACTATGAAAATTATTCAGGCATCCCCAATACAGGGAGACCAAAAAATATTGACTGATAAGTCAACTAAATGTCGAACATAATAAAATGGTAAAAATTTAATTACTTAATGTGAGACTTACGCGTCCGTTGTGCAGCTGAATCTCAATGACGAAAGTATCAATAGAAATAACACGAGGATAAGGGATGAAAAGTTCTCGGGCTTTCCACCGGGTAATAAAATCCTTCTCCGCCGACGTTTCGATGTCCATCAGGGGCATCATCCTCAGGGCAACTGAGTGAAGAATGACATTTTAAATCTCTCTGTTTTGCAGTCTATTTCTTTTATTTCACTCAGTTTCCCTGAGGATGATGCCCCTGATGGACATCGAAACGTCGGCGGAGAAGGATTTTATTACCCGGTGGAAAGCCCAAGAACTTTTCATCCAACACCTATGCCGGGAAAACATCCGATTATGTTTCAACACGAGGATAACATTTTAATTGAACTGCACTTGGAATTAGAATTTCAAGTTTTCTACTCTCACCCTTTCTATGCTTTTTTTCGCCCTTGGACATTAGTTCTCGTTTCACCGAAGTGCCAGAATAAATCTTCTTCGAAATATAAAATAATTCCATCGATATCTCATTTGAATTACATTCAGCAGGCGACGATTTATAAAGTAGACACATAATTTGACTAAAATAAGGAAAGGGAAATAAAAATAGGGGAAAAAAATTGGAAGAGGTAGATAAATTTTGTTATTCGGGAAGCAGGACATGGGCGTAACTGGCGAGGGGCAGGAACGGGCAGCTGCCCCCCACTAGAAGCAAAAATTGCAAATGTACTCAAGAAAAACAATGAAGAATATAAAAACTAAAGTGGTGTTTACTGGAGAATTTCAAAAGATATATAAATGGTATGTACTTGAAAATTATTTCTGAAAAGTAATTACCACCAGGGGCGTAGCCAGGAATTAAGGCTGGGGGGGGGGGGGGGTTTAGGTGCAACTAATACCGGGGTGTGTGGGGGTATGGAATACCCACCAGTATAAGCGGTAGGTGCGAGATTAATAAATTGTGGAATTTTAAGATAAATGGTTCAAAATGGTGAGTTTTACGGCTTTCTGAGGGATATTTTATTAATCCTTACACTATTCTATTAGTAATATCAATCTAATTGAGTAAAATGGATTAAATAAAAAAAATTCTCTGAGCTCTTGGGGGGGGGGGGGTTTAACCCCCAAACCCCCCCCCCTCGCTGCGCCATTGATTACCACTATGAACGTAATGCATTTTGGATAAGGCAGCTATTTCAAATGCTATTGCTTTTTTTCAGTAATCAAAATAACACTGATGACACATGAGTTTAAAACCATGGTCTATTGAAACTACTGGCCGTAATTTTACAGATAAGGCGAAGTTTCTTTTCCATTATAAACAGGCAATTCTGGACTCCGTTGCCGTGAATCATCGGAAAATGAAAAAAAAGCTAGGCAGCATGATGAGGAGGCACATCTACCATTGTTGTGCCCTGCCCACATGCTTCGTGGGCGCAGTAAACAAAAGAAGATCGACTGAAAAGGTAGGGCGCTACTGAAACGAGAGCGATGAAGTCACTTTCGGAACGAATGACGTCCGCAGGGAGAGTCAAGGCGAGGGACGATTTTCGATGACGACAGTTCGTGGATCTGTAATTACCGAAATGAATCCTATCGCGTTTGCGAAAATACAAAAACCACGGGAGAAGTCAGGAGGACGTGGTAGCCTAGTGGGTATAACAACACAGGGCTGCTGCAGGGTAAATGGTTCAATTCCATTATGACTAAAACAACATAACATTTTCATAGCAAGTTGGGAAAAATGTATCCACCCCCAAATATCCTGGAGATGGTCAGCAGAGGACTGTGTAAGTAAAAACCTTATCAATTCTTGTGTTTTCTTTTTCATTTACGCACAATAGAATTTTTCATATTTTTTATTCTACTATTATTAAAAAATCATTGTAAAAATTGTTCATCTCTTCGTGTATTAATTCATTGCAAACATTATTCATAACCCATGAGGATGATATAATATAATATTGAAACGTCGGCAAACATTTTTCATTTCATTTCACTGACCTACACTCCAATTAATAATTAATTGCCATATAAATTGAGGTAATGATGAATAAATCGCTTCAATCTTACTTCTTTAACAAATTTGTATTTAAAAGAAATGTATTAGAACGTTCTATAAGAGAACACCAATCGGATCCATTGATCCCATACCGACGCACAGATATATACCATTGATCGTTCGTTGCTTCTACTTTCCGCAGATGTAATTCATTGCCGGATTATTTGAAAACATGTAAATCCTTGGCAATTTTTAAAAGGAAAAACTTTGATGTTTAAAAATTCCAACATGCTAAAATGAAAAGAGAAATTGGTTGTTGTATTTTTTGTATCGTTGAATTCTCATTCGCTCAATGTATTGCTGTATTACCCATGCACTCAAGTGTACACATAATTTAGGATTTTTAGGTGCATTTTTATTATGCTTTATTTAATTGTTGTATATGTAAATGTATTATTTTGGTTGCACATCTATCAATGCATAAAGGACCAAGGAGTTCACGATAGTAAATTTTTTTATCATTATTATTTCAAAAATCCATTCTTTGAGGATAATATCCTTTGTGATACAGAGATATGGCTAACCTATTGTCATACAACTTAACTGTAGGAGTGCTACAGTCATAAACACATGCTACATTTATATCCGCCAGCATCGTGCTTACAGTACTTAAACCACTGATCACAGCTATTACATATTTATATTACCTATAACGAAAACAATTTAACCATAAAATATAATTTACAGGAGAAATTACGTTCGTAAAATGATTGGTTACGTTGGTAGAGTTTTGGGGAACTTCTTCTGCTTCCGAAAAGCAACTTTCGTATTTATATTTCACTAAAATGTATCGAATTGTTCAACTGTGAGCAAGAATGACAGGGTATAAGGCTATGATCAGCTAGCTTCGCTTTTACCTACTTCAACGATATCCTTGGGTATCAACTCAGGATCCTTATTATATCCTATGAGCAAATTGCAAATAAGTAAACTTCCTCGCCGTCAATGAACGCAAATCAGTTACATTTTCGATGATCTTCTAAGGTGTCCTTACTGATGATTTCGGAACCAATTCTCCAGTGGGAGAATACATATTCTTCAGCATTACTCGAGCATTGGATGAACACTGAGTGCGTGACTTCCGTTTCCCTAAATGGAAAAACATTGCTCGACCCCGCCGTGGTTTTAACGTTACGCTACCGTTCTTAATGGATCAGGAAATGCGTGGTACTGGCTCAAGACCACTTAGGAAGAGACCATTGTATTCAAATGAGTAAGAGAAACTCCTCTTTTCCATTTTGAAATGGTTTCATTTTCTTCTCCCTTCACAGATTAGTGTCCCCTGGTATTGGGGAAGGTGACTTTGACCTTTCTCCAGTCACTAATCTAAAATCCTGTTCAAAGTCCCGAAGAAGGCGTGTCATTAAAAAAAAGCCGTGTCCAATGGGAGATATCCTACCGCCCCCACGATTATGACTCATTCACGAGAGCGTGCGTTTTCCATCACTTTCATTCTGACGATGACGGAAAGAGAGGAAACAGAAGAGGGATCGTGAACGCGTAACTAAGACCAAGGGGACTGCATAGAGGATGCCCAATTCCAAACCCATGGAAGGCTGATTTCTGTTGCCTCTTCGGTCGCATTTTTATCGGTTTTCAAAAATGTCCGCGGCGCGGTGATGAGTGCAAAGCGATCCACTTTTTTTATAAATACTTTGCATTATCATGTTTATGATTGCGAGAGATAGCATTTAAATTTTATGAATTTGATAGATCACATCATCATGTACATACATTCCGGTTAAAACCGCTGATTATACCTTAATTCCCCATGAAACTAGGATCAATTTGTCCGTCAGCGACGCGAGTGGCGCCTTTTGTAAACCCTTTTAAATGAGCGGCGGGTGTCAACACATTTAGACCGGCTGACTTGAAGATCCTTTTTTTTGTAATATTCGTGATTGAGACAGTCATCCTGCCCTTTCAATTGCACATACGGGCAAGCTTGTATCTTCAATTAAGTTTTGAGCGGGTCAGTCTGTCTGCATTTTTCGCAGTCACACTTTAGGGTCTACCTCAGCCGCACCAAGTGCTACAGGGATAGCGTTCGATGCGTTCAACGCAGAATCTCAGCACGCACATTTTAGTATAAAATCGTTTCTGGCTTGATTTTGTGGAAGTTCGGTATCTCCATGATAAACACACAAATGGTAATTTCCACACTATTTAATTTAACACTCAACGACCGACCATGGTCGAGGAAGAGTTCTCGGATTTCCAGCCGTGTCCAGGGGTTTTTCAGCACCGACGTTTCGAGGGCGAAGTATGCCATCGTCTTCAGGGTGAATAATTCATTGTTAAACCCATGGTCGGTGGTTGGGTGTTAAATTAAATAGATTGGAATTTACCATTAGTGTTTTTATCATGGACGCATATTTTAGACTTGGTTACAGTGTTGTAGCTCGACTTTGCGTAAAGTTTCCGGCAAAAAAAGTGCAAAAACGGACCAAAAATAGCCTGCCCACGAAACTGGAGACAAACTGGCAAGCCACAATTAATTCCTGTCTCTTCACTGCAGTGGTTATCCTTAGCAAAATTCTAGCAAAGGAGAGCCAGGCAATGGCATGCAACAATAAATTCCACATCCCCCAAACACCCTGTGGCTATTTCTCGCAATAGGGTAGTTTCCTTCATCAATTGAAACGAAAGGCATTGATTGCGATTCGTTACCCACCGTTATTGTGTATTCATAATATACAAATTATTTGGTTTTATAATTCCCAGTTTAGACGAATGGCAATGATCAATTTTAACTGCATTTGAAAAGGGCCAGATTGGCGCCCATGCGATGCCAATCCACGTGACGTCACAGGGACCTAGTTTCTAAACGAGAAGATAGGAGTTTTACATCGTCTGAGATTACCAATGCATGCATGAGGCACAGACCTCAGGGAAACATCTCTTTATAATCACCTATTAAAACTGCCTAAGGTCGAAAAGTTTCCTTCGTTTGATAAGCTATTAATAATCCTTATTCAAGCCAAGCGCTACCTGCTAGCAGGATACTCTGCTACCTGCTAATGGCCTGCATCGCAGAGGCGCACCATATTCTTGCCCCAAGGTCACCTCACACGACGGAAGCGGGAACCAGAATGACGTCACACGGGGTTTTCCCAGCATTCATACTTAGCCGTCGCGTTTTCGCGCGCTTAAAAATTTTCACTCTTCATTTAATCGCGAAAAATAGATATCGTGATTTAAAAATCTAAAAGCGTGAAATGCGTTCTCCAGGAGTAATAATCTTTCGATTTAGGTAATAAAAAAGAATGGGAAACTACCCTATTGGTCCATGATTGGGCCATGACAAGCAACAAGGTAACAACTGGTAGCCTAGCAAGGTCAACGTGAGTCCATAGAACGCAAGTGGGCACTGCTAGTCAATAGCTTTAAACAGTTAAACTCATTTGAGGTTGAGGATAGTTGTAATGGTTTTCCGAGGTCATGAGTAAATGCACTGGATAACTGCTTCCTGGCTTAAGAATATATACATATAAGAGCGCACAATATGGCTACACAGAGACCAAAAGCCGAGGCCAACATTGAAACGCCAACTTCAATATCATGGTGAAATAAATGAGATTTAAAGAACAAGCCTTTTCAAAAACTAGACTAGATTTAACAAAAATGAGAGCAGAAGAGCATGCTGCGTGATAAGGATTGACACCAACGCTTTATTCTCTGACTTATGAAAAAATATTTTTTAAACCATTTTTTGCAATATAAAGTTTCTAATTGCGAGGAATAACATTTAAATTTTATGAATTCGATAACATCATCATGTTTTTAAATTTCGGTTAAAACCGCTAATTATATCTTATTATAAGTCGGAGAATAAAGCTTAGGTATCAAACCTTATAACCTACCATGCTCTTCTGCACTCATTTTTAATAAACATAATCAAAAGTTTTTCAAAAAGCGTGTTTTTAAAATCTCATTTATTATACCATAATATTGAAGTTGGCGTTTCAATGCTGACATTCAAACATATATATTCTTAAGCCACGAAGCTGTTATCCAGTGCCTTTATTCATGACCTCGGAAAACCATTACAAGTATCACGGCTTTTTAAAATATTTTTTTTTATGTTTTCCTTCATTCTTTGGAATAAGGATTTTTTATTTTTTTAAAATTATTTTCTTTATAGCAAAAATATAAATATGAACTTAAATTGATTTTTTATCCATTTTAACATTATTTCCATAATTTTATGAAAGTGATGCCAATAAGGCTACCAAAAACTTTCTCATATAAAGTGCGATATAGCAAACCCTATAACGATGCAAGACGGGTGAAGTCAACCTGTTAACAAAATTAAAAAAGAATTAAATAAAACAATCACATATTCTATAATAATTCAAACCAATAATAATTTTTTTACTAGGAAGACGCGTTTACTGACGAAGAATGAAATCAGTAAAACTTACTATGAAGCTGAGCGATCAGTTCAAATGCTGACTGTTAAATATTGTGACTCATACTGCCAGTCAAGATCTAGGGGTATTGGGAGAATACATTGTAATTTGCTTCTGATATGTACTAAATATTTTAAGTCGATTCGGAAGTGGGTTAACAATCAGTTGCATACTTACATATCATGACATTCACATAATATCATATTCAATAAGTATTCACACGACAACTTCTAACTGTGAAATTTGCATAATCTTCATTTGTGAACAGGGCTACCAAAGAGTTCGATTAAAATGACTTCAGAAAGATGAACTTGATAATACACATAAGATTTTTTACAACAACGCAAAATTAAGTTGATCATGACTGACTTTACCATCTAAAAAGTAAAAAATCAGTACATTAAGGTACGAAGTAAGGCGGAAAATGCCCTAATATCATTGAATAAATTGTAATTTAACGTTTAATAATGAAGGCTTGCAGAAGGCACTGACGGATTTCCTGTGTTAGAGATCGTTTATTACTATCATAAAAAATACATCGCCGATAAGGCATTTAATGGCAATATTCAATACAGAGTAATTACCTTAACCCTTATAATTAGGCACCATACTGACCTCAATAACGCATAAATTTCTCACAAACAACTCAGTTTTATGACTTCCATGTGTAAATTTGATGAATATCATATTGAAATAATTATTTTCAATTTTTCGCAAAATAAAATAGAATTTAATTTAATTTTTAAAAAACCTGGATTAAAATTAAATATTATTATTTATGTAGATCCATAAATAACTGGGTCAGAATTAAATTTTATCCTGTGGAACATGGCACATAACTATATCAATAAGGGGAAATTCCGCCCCAAATCGCTTGAATATTCTGATGAGCACCTTAAGCCTTCGCTAAGTTCCGAGCGAACATTTAATGGTCGAGTTCCCTCCATTTTCGAAAGACATAATCGTTAAAAAAGAATGGGATTTGGATGAACAAACCATAATGTTTCGCGTTTCCTGTATGACTGATGCAATTACGGTCCGACATACGAATTAGTCACAGGGAAATTGGATAAAGCTCCAATGTCACTCTTCTCAGAGTTAGCTTCGGATGACACTGTGCACCTGATCGAGAATTAAAGGAGAAAATTCAGGGAAACTCACAAAGTAGGTAACATAAAAATTAATGATTTGCGGAAAGGGAGAATGGAGGCTGCGTCTATGCTAACGTGAGGCGTGAAGGTGCGGATGTGACCCTGAGTAATCTACTGTATGAAGAATGCCAATCAAAGTGGTAAAAATGAGCAGTTGATGGAGCTTCCACGAATGTTAGAAGGACTTGGCATATCCTCAACGAGAATCATAGCCATTTCATGGCGATGTATCCGAAAATCTATATGAACAGCCATTGGGTAGTTTCCTTCATCAAAGAAAACGAAAGTCATTGATTGCGATTCGTTACCCACCATTACTGTATTCGTAATATACAAATTATTTGGTTTTATAATTCTTAGTTTAGACGAACGGCAATGATCAATTTTAACTGCATTTGAAAAGGGCCAGATTGGCGCCCATGCGATGCCAATCCACGTGACGTCACAGGGACCTAGTTTCTATACGAGAAGATAGGAGATTTCCCGGCATTCATACTTACGCGTCGCGTTTTCGCGCGCTTGAAAATTTTCACTTTTCATTTAATCGTGAAAAATAGATATCGTCATTTAAAAATCTAAAAGCGTGAAATACGTACTCCAGGAGTAATAATCTTTCAATTTAGGCAATAAAAAAATAATAGGAAACCACCCTATTCCATCATGCATATGGTACTGCGGGATTATTGAATATATCAACCAAAACGTAACCGTGATAATGAAGAAGCTTATAAAGCGTCCACCATCGATAAGTCGTTCCTCTGAAATGGAACTCAACACTCAAAAATGGCGCCTTTTTGGACTCTACCTATATTATGGACAAAAGATACACAGGATTATTTGAAATCCACTGCGAAATTGAATATTTTAAAGTAACACTGAAAGAAGCGACTTGAAGAACAATTGGACTAAACCACGCTAGTTATTTCTGTTTATCAACGTTAATTATAATTTTAAAAACTCATTAGGATGAAGTGAAAGAAAACTGGAATATTGAAAAGGATTCGACTAGATGCTGGAGGGAATGATGGAACTCATACATTCCGTTTTAAGGCGTGAAGTTGATTGAGTGAGTGTAGAGGTCGCCCTGAAATAACTTTAACTTGCACGAAAAGAATATTTCGGATATCAGGGTTAGCTCTGAGCACCTGAGTGGACAACAGCTTGCCAAGCATGTGATGAGCATAAAACTACACCGCGAGGGCTTATTAGGTTCCAGAGATGTCCATTGGCTTCACCTGGATCCGAACACGGGACTTTTCAACGGGACACAAAAACGCCCGATGAGCGAGCACGTTGTCCCCCCAACAGACGTAATGAAAAGTTCTGATGACAACCGGCGCGATAATTGCATCTACATCTACATAATACCCTGCGAGCCACCTCTAGGGTGTTTGGCAGGGGGTGATCAATCACCAGCATGCAGCATGCATCTGGACTCCCACATGCACACCACACCGCCCAAAAAACGTCCCGTATACCAACAAACTATACTACTATTTGCTGTTAGAAATAATAATTGAATTAAGAAACATGCATTAACTATTACATAGGTTAGTAGGCTACACTACAAGTCATGCAATCTATTTACGATTTCTATTGCTGCCGTTATAATCTCTTATTGATCGTGGAAAAAAGACATTCGGAATCTGTCTGTTCTACAATCTATCTCTCTTATTTTATTTATATGATCTGATCTTCCGTAGTATGTTGGCGTCCGTAAGATATGGTTAACTTCGTCAGAAAAGACACTGCTCTTGAATTTATCTAAAAGGTTTAGTCTATTTTTCAATCTACGGTCCGACAGAGATTCCCATCCGAGTTTATCTAAGAGGTCAGTTAGTTATAGGTTACAGTCAGTTAGTGGTTAATTATCGTGCTTCGATAGAGTCTAAGGGGAGGAGTGTATCGTTTTTTTAGACCCCAAGATATGGGGTTATGGAAAAGTCGTGTTTGTTATTTTTCGTCCTGTTTCAGTATTTTTATTGGATTCAGAAGTAATCTAAGAGAACTTATTCCTAGATATCAAACTTGAATGGACAAAATTCAAGTATGACAGGCACCCAAGAAAGATCATCATAATAAACACGCCAATAAGCCCCTGATTACCCCGGTATATTTTGGATCAGGGAAAGCAAATAGACTGTGAGAGGGATTATAGACAAGTATTTTGCTTTAAAATGTCAACCAGTGACGTTTTTAAACTTATAGAAATCATAATTTTAAAATTAAGGACGAAAATATTTCGGTGCACAGTGCGAGAACTCGCTCATAAATGACAAAAACTCATATTTGAGATTAAAAACAAAATACAACAATTACTGTAGAAAATATTCTCTTTATTTCGACGTGAAAGTAATTAATATTAAATTAAATGATTGAGGCTCCGTATTAAAAACCTTTTCCATTTTTTAAGCGTCTGGGGCGGGGGCACATGCCCCCGTCCCCCCTTCAATCCACCTATGAAATTAGTGTACTACTAATTTTTTTTTAGCATATCATAAATATTATATTTCGCTAGACAAAAGTATATATGTATATGCAAAATTCGGATTAACATGCATGGTAAAAATGATAGGGTCCCGCTAAGCCATACAAGGCTTGTCAGCAGGTGCCACTTTTAACCTAAAGATCGGACTATTATATAAAAAGTCAACTGGTATTAGGTGAACGGAAAATTTTACCAGTGAATAAGATAGTTTGTATAGAAAAAAAAATAAAAATACAGAGTTGCATAAAATATTTTTCGTCATTCCACTCCCACAAGAAAACTCAAAAATAAATGAAAAAGAATCTGTGACATACACGGATACATTCACTCAAGAACCCAAATATGCACATCACATACAATTTTGTGTATGAATACATATGTACTACATAGATATACATCATCCCGATTATGTCCAAAGTACATGTTAGACCATACAATTAATAGTAAGATTAGTATTAACTAAACTAGTAGACTTGAGTTGTGTGGGGATAATGTATTCTTGGTTGCAGATCACAGCACCTGAAAAAAGTGAGTAAACTGCAACTGCACAAATGTAAGCGCACACAGCAGCGTAACTAGGAATAGGCTCTGGGGGGGGGAGGGGTGGATGGGATGACCCCCCACCCTTAGGCAACTGGGTCCGGGAAAATTAAAAAAAAATAACATGCCTGGTAATACATTTTACATTATTATGGCACCAAAGATTTAACTTAAAGCCGATACAATTATTACGTGGCAAAATTAGATGATAGTTTTAACTACTTTTTAAATTTCTCTGAGGCTTTGGGGGGAGATCTATCCCCTTATCCCCCCCATGGTTACGCCACTGAGCGTACATGCTTACTTGTTATTTTAATTATTACTATTTTTTACGACCATGAAGTGTACGAATGGCGTAATGCATGGTGAGTGCTGCATGATTATGATATTAACTCCCGGCCACACATCTCCCAAAGGGGGCTCTTAGGAATTAATGAAGAACTAGGAACGACATCACCACCTTATTTCCGCAGCGCTGACGTCACACGCAGGCATGTGTTCAGAAAACCAGGCCTTTTCACCCAAGAGTGCGTGATATTCTATCGTGACTGACACTTACCACACGCGACACGATTCATTCACCAGTTTTACGACCGACTGCTCAGGTTATAACTCTGACTGACGACGACGCTCACATGGAAGTCATTCAACTTTTTTCTCGCTATGTACAGGACAGATATGAATGCCCGTCCGTTGAGAAATTCCCTCGAGGGATGTTAGCTTATCACTGGTGACAAGGACGGTGACTTAGGGAAACAAATACGCTAACGTTGATGTCATATCAAATTTTACTATCTCTATTCGTTCAGTAAACATGGTGTCTATTCCGACAACTAGAATGACATCATTTTTGTTACAATGGTATACGAAGAATATCAAGCCTTTTAAGGAATGTCCTCTAAATCAGTTAAAAGTATTGAGGCTAATAGCACAGTGACCCACGAAGGAAATATCTCATTGTCAGTCAAAAGAGGGAATCTCAATTAACCAATTATAACCCAATGTCGCTTTTAAGTAACATAATAAATGTATACATTTTCAGCTCCATTCTGGAAAGATTTAAACTACGTGTTCTTTTATGCTGTAAAGTTTAATGGCGAAATATGTAGCTGCCAGAATATTTATGAAGAACAAAACTTTGACGTTTTTAAAATGAGAAGTCTTGAAATCTAATTTCTCCCAGAATCAGCTCTGGGTTAGAAAGGGTCAATTTAGAATGGTTCAAACACCGCTAGCGATTGGCTAGTGTCTTTACTACGAACTCAGATTTTACTATGATGCTTTACCGTGGGATGAGGCCACTGTGAGTAAAGTGACTGCACGAAAAATTATTCGCGAATTAATTGCATATATATAGCAAGTAAGTAATTTCTAATAATCTAACGTTTTATAACTCATTTATACAACACTTTTCTTGACTTCACTTGCTGTCTGTCTGTTACGGTGGAAATTTGCAATCGATTTCAAAATAATGTCCCGGTAAGCAAGAACTCTGTGTAAACATATTTATGGGGTCATTTTGACAAGCTCACTGCTTTCTTACATAGCAAGGGACCACGGTTCAAGTCTCATGGGGATACTTAAGGTCAATCTAGACTTATTAAAAACTTTATGGTTTGAAGAAGGACCTCGACAAATTCCAGTTCTACGGAAGGAATATAAATTCGTGGGGTCAAATCCAATGCCATTTTTGGCTAACATTATGCTAAAGTTAGCCGCGACCTATTCTCTTCTTCCGAGCCTAAAACCTCTTAAATCCAGGATTTTACTTTCTTTTTTAGAGCGTAAGAAAGATGAAGATAAAATGGATTGACCTTGTAAGTATGTAGGAAGTGCTAAGAAGAGTGGAAGAAAAGAGAAGCCTCCTAAAAACCTTAAGCAGAAGACCTGGTGTTAATAATATTCTCTTAATTCCAAGTTCATGCATTCCTACCGTAATGACCTTATTTTGCCCCATTTGTTCTTTTTTCATATGTTTTTTTTCTGTCATTACGGTAGGAATACATGAACTTGGAATTAAGAGTATATTATTAACACCGGGACATCTTACTTGGCCACATTTAGAGGCATAATGGCCTGATGAAGACAATCGTTGAAGGACAGTTGGAAGGGAAGAAGGGCAAGGGACGACCCCGAATGAGTTACATACGACAGGTTATTAAGGATGAAAAAGAGAAGAAATAGGTCGCTATGAAAAGGCTAGCGGATGGGAGAGAAGAATGGAGAGTTGCATCAAACCAATCTTAGGATTGTTGACTAATGATGATGATGAAATAAAATTTAATTCGAATTTTACAAAAATACCATAACACGAAAATAATTATCGAATACTTAGGTAGCCGAAAACTGAAAGAAAAGAAAATACAGGACGTCCGCAGAATTTTTTGGCAGTAGTTGAAACTCCAAGGACACATATCAAGTTTACCTAGAGAAACAAAAACTGCAACAGAGCTGGAAAGAGTAGAGAAATATGTCAAAAGCAGGAAAAAAATCATATGAAAACAGAACAAAAGGGGCAAAATAAGGTCATTACGGTAGGAATACATGAACTTGGAATTAAGAGTATATTATTATCACTTGTGTATTTCAAAAAGCCTAGAAAAAAGCTTATCTTGCAATAATGCATGCTAATAAGTCATTATAAAACATTCTCACGACACATTCACTGGCGATATAGACATGGTCCTGATTAAATTAGTCACTTCGAGACACTTAAAGTGAATAACTTTCTGCCTAAAAGGGAGAAGTTCGAGCAATAGAAAAACATAATAAATTTTTGGAGTCAAGAAATTCATTTTTTTAGAGATTTTATTATCTCAGGGATAAAACTGTTTCCATTCGAGGAATGAGAAGAATAACTAATAAATAAAAATATGGTGGTATTGAAAGCGTTATAAAGTGGTGACAACACCAACTTTGCGGTGGGGTAAAATTCATGAACTATTCCATGCTCAATCAAAACTCGAGGTCAATCATATAATAAAATTATTGCGACCATAAGTGAGTTCCAAATCATTAAAATGCGCAACGATTAGCATGAAAACATTAAGAAAATGATGCCGAAAGGATTTAATGAAGGTTTTATGAAGAGAGTATACTCATAAAGCAGAAATCACGCGTGGGAACCACCCCTACGGTATCAAAGTCATGCCGATCTCGTGATCTTCTTACAGTCCATCATCAGTTCATACAAATCGTGGGAAAAGCCGCAGCGGCCCATACAAATGAGAAACTAACGCGTAAAAACATAAATCCATTTCTTATACTATGGGCCGGTTTTATAATGTCTGGTTAAATTTGTGCAGAGTATGAAAACTGGAGTAAACTAATCCTTGCGTTTGAGATCATAAGTTTAATGAAACGTTATAATGAACTACTTTTACATACCGTAACTTACTAACACTCTTCAGTTAAAGTTATGGCTGTACCATGTTGCGGTTAATGCTAACCAGACACTATTAAACCGGCCCTAATTGGTCACAATGGCACTGAAAATCGACGATTAAAATTGATGAAATGAATGGTGAAGGCTGATACTTTTTGGTGATTCCAGTGTAAGATATGAAGTAAAAATAGTTTGCACTTTACCACATGAATTCTGAAATGTTTAAATATTCATGAGTAATAGCAATATAAATGTGTAAATATTTATGTGTATTAATGACATAAATGTGTAAATATTTACGTGGAAAAATTCTAAGTATCTTTTTTTTCATTACAACTGGTTTTATCCTCATGCGTACCGCTACTCCGTTCGACAAACAAGTTGACTCTTAGGGTGGCCCCGATTTGTCCAGATCCCAACCAAAAACACAAAAGCAAACGATAGGAAAAAAAGAAAACCCAAAAATTCTTTGTTATGCCGCAAACCGGAAGGGTACTGAGACGGATAGGAGGGGGGAGAGAGGAAGTTCGTCGGTCGTTGCGCATCCGATTCGCGGTCGAATTCTTTCCCTATTTTTTATTTTTCCCATTGTGGTGGGCGTTGACTGGGATAAGGGATAGGTCGTCGAGTCGCCGCCGACACTGAACTCAGCACAATGGAATTTCGATTGCCGCGCTAAAAAAGCACGAGATCATCGGACGCCATATGGGGTCACGAATCCTACAACGATGCACACTGCAGTTAGCGATGGAAAAATATCGGCCGAAGTCGATTTTCAGAGAAATCGATTTTTCGAGAAATCGATTTTTCCAGCTATCGATTTTCAATCGAAACGAAAATCTCGCATAAAAAATCTGAATTCGAACCAAAAGATCGATTAATCGAAAAAATTGACGTTTCTTAAAAAACAGTTCACAAAAACAAGTTTTTATTTTTTTCGATAAAATCTCAAAATACGGATGTTAAGTGGAATGAAAAAATCTACATAAAATGCATCCTTGAATTATTAGAAGTAAAATTTTTAAAATACACGCATGATTTTAGTTTTTTGTCCACCGCTTGGAACCATTCTGCTTCACTAAAATTTTTAAGAAATACCAACCATGTGAGAATCTATCGTGATGATCGACGGTGTGCCTTTCCAATTTTACTGGCCTAGTAGAAAAGTCTTTTACAAAGTGGGACGGATTATGCTCAGAGATGGGAATCGAAACTAAACGAAAGTCAGAACCAGTAAAATTTCAATAGTTTCGTTCCCGGGAGCGAAATGTATAAACGAAACGATATGGATTTAAACACACGGAGCTAAACTCGGGGTCGAAACGAAATCGGAGTCAAAAGTACTTCGGGTCGAAACTAAACTAAAACTCTGGGACAAAACGAAACACAGATAATGTTTCGTTCTGAAGGGACTACGAGCTTCACCTTCGAACGGTTTAGTTTCGACCCACACACCGAGTAAAAATGGTAAGAATGGAGTAGAGGTTCGGCCTATCGCCATTAAATGCACATGACACTCATATTATTACTACTGACAGGAGAACGGTGAACGCAAACTGGCCATTCGATTTTTAAGCTCGATGCTTTAACCTCTCTACACGTTTGTCAAACGTAATGGGTCGAAACTATTCTCTCTCATCCCCTCCACTCAACTTCTGTGATCGAAATTTAACTATGACCAGCGGAGTTTCGATTAATATAGTTTCCTTCTCAGGAGAAAAGTTTCGTATGAAGTTGATGGTTGGTGAATTAACTTTGTGGAAGTTAAACATGATAAAATAAAATATAAAAAATCACTTTGCACTTTTCCACAGAGTTTCAACATTTGGAATACGCTGCCAGTGTTTGGGACCCTCATGAAAAAGGCTTAATAACAGAGTTAGAACGCGTGCAAAGAAGAGCTGCCAGGTATGTGAAAGGTCGTTACGATAGTCTTGTTAGTGTAACTGACCTCTTAGATAAACTGGGATGGGAATCTCTGTCGGACCGTAGATTGAAAAATAGACTAAACCTTTTAGATAAATTCAAGAGCAGTGTCTTTTCTGACGAAGTTAACCATATCTTGCGGACGCCAACGTACTACGGAAGATCAGATCATATAAATAAAATAAGAGAGATAGATTGCAGAACAGACAGATTCCGAATGTCATTTTTTCCACGATCAATGAGAGATTATAACGGCAGGGATGGTCATCATAGATAGATTGCATGACTTGTAGTGTAGCCAACTAACCTATGTAAAACTTATTGCATGTTTCTTAACATTATTTTTATTTCTAACAGCATATAGTAGTATAATTTGTTAATATACGTGACGTTTTTTGGACGGTGTGGTGTGCATGTGGGAGTCCAATGCATGCTACATGCTTGTGATTGATCACCCTCTGCCAAGCACCCTAGAGGTGGCTCGCAGGGTATTTTGTAGATGTAGATGTAGAATATTTTACGACCGGTTCCGACGTTTTCTACGCCATTTTCAAGCTAGACTGCCATGGGAACGAAACCAAACCTAGGCGTTTCCCTCCGGGTCGAGACGAAACATTTTCATTTCGTTTCACTTGCCATCCCTGATATTTTGCCGCGCCGATTGGTGAAGGAATTCTTTTCCCCCCTAAAAATGACCTCGACCCGAACTCCTTACCTGGACATCGGGTGGATGGAATGGACTTTCTGATGATCGCTCCCACGAAGGAAGAGGGCAGGGGATGGTAGGAGGCTGACTAAACCATGACCGCGCGCGGAATACCCAGAGGGGCACGGTCCGACCAGATTCCCGAGGCGATGAGTGTGTTCCACGGGGGTCGATCTAGTGCACCTCTCAGGGATAAACTGAAGCGACTAAAGCGAAAACCATTCCGATTAGGAGGGGCCAATGGGGAAGGAAGTGGCGAAATGGTAAGTGGAGTCAAAGGCGGCTTTAGGGGGACACGTGCCCCCTCTAGACACTTAAAAAATAGACGAGATTTTAAATACAACTATTAATAAATGTTACATTTTAATATAAAAGATTTTAATAATAAACGTATTATTAATATTTACAAGTTATTAATATATACACATTAATTATAATACATACAATTAATATTACATTAAAATTAAGAGTATATTTCGTAGAGCAATTGTTGCTTGTAGTTCTTTAATCTCGAATATGAGACGACCGTTTGCCTGTCAGACCCTGGTGCCCCCCTCCTCAGAAAAAAATCCTAGATTCTCCCTTGAATGGAGTGACCGAGTCATCTTCTATATTATTTCTACTGTATAGATACCTTTTTCTCAACTTATACGCAACCAAGCTCTACAAATGTGGTACCAAAATGCGCAGAATTTATCAGAAAACATGCGACGGCATATCTTACTTCCTAAATATTGCTATTGTTTCCTAAAATTGGTTTTAAATGATAAAAAAAACACAAAAACCGGTAAATATTCCTGACGTTAACGGTGCACAAACTGATATGTTTGTTATTTTGAAGCAATATCTCGCATTCTTTAAATAACTTTTATCAAAATGCGGCTGATTCCACTTTCAAGTCTCCTGTTGATACGTAAGTATGAGTCATCATGTGCGTTTAAAAGAGGATAGTGTAATTACTTCCAATGTTGTGTTTAAAGAGGTCCTCTGACCTCAATTTGTACATGAACATTCCAATTAAATCTGTACATAAGACCCTGCCTTTTTTTCTACATTTTAAAATTAGAAACGCGCCTATCCCTCTGTGGACCTGCATTGAAAAGAGCGGGGGAAGCCCGCTCGTATTTACTTATTTTAAATGTTATTTATTTAAGTATTTTCAACTTCCCCGTAAACAGCGCAGAGAGGCATTTTCAATGAAGGATTAACAAAGTACAATGCAACCATCTATGCCCTGGATAGGAACCACCTACCCAGGCGGGAATCAAACCCGCGACCTACGGTATGGCAGGCGAGGATTTTACCCCACCGCCACCGAGACTGACACATTAACTTGCATAACCACTCCCATTAACTGACGTTTTGCGCGTTTCGATCATTGGTTTCGACTTTGAAATGCAGAAGGAAGAAGGATTGGATCAGATGAGGAGAAGGATGTAGATGTCTATATCATACGATCATTTTTTCCATCCCTTAGAACGATAGCTCAAGCGACAGGTTTTCAGAAACCCAAAGACTGATCGCTCGGTCCATTATTTTCTGAATCACAGGGTCATTCCCACCGTCCCTATCTTCATCAATTTTTCCGTCACTCTCCAAATTTACGCCAGTCATTCATTAAAAACCAAATGTGGCGTTACAATAAGATACAATTTGTGAACAGTAAGTGATGAAAATATCTTTCCATGCAAGGTTCAAATCAAGCTAAAGCCTGAATCACATGTTCATTTTTTCCCCATCCCTTGGGAATGATAGCTCAAGCGATAGGTTTTCAGAGACCGAAAGAGTGTTCGCTCACGCCTTAATTTTCGGAATCACACGGCAATTCCCAGCGTCCCTTTTTACATCGCATATTCCGTCGCTTTCCATATTTACGCCTGTCATTAAATAAAAAAAAACAAATGTGGCATTACAATCGCTTATCGCGACCGCGCGTTCTAATTGGCTGAAGGACGGTGCCAGCAATGGTTTCTGCGACGGGAAAAGGGATGAGCCGAGTGATGGGAAAAAGGATGGCATCCCTCGAGCCATCTTGGAAAATGATCCCGTGAAACAGTTGTTTTATTCGCCATCATTGGAGCGATCGCTGGAACTATCCCTCGGAGGGGATAAAATAAATAATCAGGCTTAACAAGAAAGCCATAAATGAGCATTTCATTCAGAAACATTATAGGTACACAATGCCAGTGGCGGATCCAGGATGGGGACATGGGGAGGGGCGGCTAAGTGAGGGTTAAAATTCCAGCAGTATTGGGTGTCGGAAAAAAATTACCATTCTATTTAGTGTAAATTGGATACCTAAGGGGGAGGCTAAAGCCCTCTTAGCCCCCCCCCATAGATCCGCCACTGCGTAATGTTTAAGAAAGCATTATATTCGATCCGATTAAATACTCCAATACAATCTATAGGAAAGCGTCTCAAATGCGTGTGGAGCGAAAAAGAAATCCATCAAAACCAATATCTGAATATTGAAACAACGTTCTCAGACGTTTTTAAAAATATTTGACAATTTCTGGTGAAAAAGCCGAATAAAAAAATTGGAAAAAATAAGGAGTCAATTCATCTCAATAGGAAAATTATCCGAATATATTCATGTGCCCCACCTCTATGGAAGACCATACCCTAGACCAAAACGAAAAGCTTCGGAATGCGATGGCATAAAGCCAATTATTGAGGCAGTGCTCGAGTAAACAGAAAATTGTCGGGTAAGAATGCAATTTGCAACCACCTTGAAAGCTGACTAATTAACGCACCTTGAATGGTTCACATGGGAATGTGGCTATCCGCATGGAAAACACAAGGCCAAAGGCGTGGAAAACAGCCAAATGTTTCCTCCCACAGCCAACTACAAGAATTAAATTAATTTTTTGAGACAAGCAAATTAACAGCTATCGATATAGCGAAGAAGGAAAGAATTGTGAACTTTTCTGGCCTATAATATCATCCAACAAAGGGCGGTCTGGCCAGGTCGGCTGGACGGCCGAGGGCCACGACGATGCTCACGTCTATCGTTAAACGTATATGGAAGGTGTAATAAAAAAGGCTCGAATTACTTGAGCCCAATTTTTTTTTAATTTCAAAATTCTAAGATTTCATTAATTTTCTTTACTTACAACACACTACTCAGTGTAAAAAGATCATATGAAAATAAATTGAATAAATGTGTCAGGAGAATGAAAAGAACCTGATGATTTAAAAAAAATGGTTATTCGAAAAGCTTATTTAGAGGTTTGTATCATAAAATTTTATAAGCGGTTAAATTATCACTTTCCACAGTATTTTTTCGAAATTGCAATTTTTTATTAACTTCTATTAAATGTATAAGAGCCACAATGGCGTCAAAGTCCATTTCCGGGCTTGAATTTCCTCACATTTTCCGGGGGAGGACCCCCGAATCCCACGGTATGGGAGGCCCCAGGGTGGTTTTGAACTGTAAATAATAAATGCTGGTTGAACTCTTTTTTCTTGGTCACATTTCCATTATAATTAATCAAGAGTTTTACTGCTCGTTAGGGTAGAGGGTAGAGTGAAAGAGGATGGGGAGGGCCACCGAAAAAGCTTTCCCGATGACGAAAAGTCAACTTTGATTGTTAAGGCCGTTTTACACGTAATTGCTCAATCTGACGCACGTGCGAAGGCGCAATCAAAATTGCGTTGCGTAAAGCGGTGAATTGCTAGAACACATGCGAGAATGCGTGGATGCGAGACGGCAAAGTAGCCCCTGTTCTAATTTCGTTCATGCATTCGCGCAATTCCTCGCCATTTTAGAAATAAATGCAGCTCTAACCTGCGCAATTCCGTGCCCGGTGTAAAACGGCCTTTAGACATGAAAAATAACGAGATCCCATACAGTTGTCACAACGTATTTATCTCGTGAAAATCCTAGTTTTCCTCCCTTTGTTCGCTTTAAGTGTACTTTATATAAAATTGCATTGACAAATTAATCATATTGCCCCCGGATTGTCATCATCACTCACCCTAGATCCACTCTGCCAGCATGTAAGGGGAAGGAAGGGATATCCACGGGACTAAAGGCCGTATCACACTAGCGACTGCGACCGCCGCTGCGACCGCGACTGGCTAGTCGACCAATCAGAGCGAGGCAGTCGACGCTGCGACTGCGATTGCGAAGAAAAATTCTATATTCTATTTCTAACAGCATATGGTAGTATAGTTTGTTATTATACGGGACGTTTTTTGGACGGTGTGGTGTGCATGTGGGAGTCCAAATGCATGCTGCATGCTGGTGATTGATCACCCCCTGCCAAACACCCTAGAGGTGGCTCGCAGGGTATTATGTAGATGTAGATGTAGATGAAAAAGGAGTGTCGCATGAATCAAGGAACGCGCGGCGCGGCTGTTGGTAGGGAATCCGGGGGCGTGCGGCGGGCACTTTTGGGGCAGCGTTTCGGCATTAAAGAATCAAGATACAACTAAACGGGTGACCCTTTTGCCCAGAGAACTCTAAAATATCATATTTACCTTGAAAACGCTTAATCCGGGTCGAAAAACACAACATTCAAAATAATTGGATTAAGGCCGTATAGGAAGGAAAGGCGATCCGGCGTCGCACGGACCTGAAACTTTTTAATGATTTTTTTTCTCACCATTTCGCACATTTTGAGACCACAGATTTTTAAACCGTATCATTTTCAAAAAATAAGCGCTGGCCTAGTAGCTACCCTATTCTATGACGCCTCAGTTAATTATATACTCAAAGGTGTCATCTGTATCTGTGTACTGTGATCGTTTTGTAAAAGGTTGTTTTTTGCACGGCTTAATTAAAAGCAATATTACCAAAGAAATATCAATACATTAACATTATTCATACGAAATTTACAGTAATGTGCTGCCTGATTTCTGAATGGCTGTTATGCGGGAAATCCAACTATCCTTTGATATTCAAAGAATGTCTTCGTAAAGGTCGTTATCGTCACGCAATTTGGTGGATGCATGGCACAACCGATAGGCTTACGTCGAACAATTTGCTGCGAGAATTTGTCCTCGGTTCGTCACTCCTTTCTGGCGAGTCTAGCGAAGGTTTTTTGCACAATTGAAAGTCACGACAGAGGCGTCAAATTCTGCACCACCACATATACCCATTGTTATAAAGTGACCGGGGAAATTCCAGATCATAGACACATGTTCTAGTAGATGAAAAGAATAGCCCACGCAGAAACTGATGAGAGAGAGAGAGAGAGAGAGATAATAGAATTTCTCAAGAGCTTCCCGTGAATGGAAATTTGCGTTACTATTAATCACGCCTTCTACTCCAAACACGAAATATGCCTTACATTCTCAGCCTCTCTGTGAAGCCAAATGTCGAGAACACAATGCTTTCAAACGAGGTTGACATCGCTGACATTCAAGGAGACTGATGACGAATGTAATGGGAGAAGCATGGGAAAAACCAGCAAAAACGTCAATTGATTTTTGGGAGATGATAGGATTCGTTCAGATACGATTTTTTTACCTATGAAAGCAATTAATCCCTTAAAAATTGTTGGGTTTACTGAGTTGAATTGGAAGCATTCATTATAAAACTTCGTTTAAAATTTTTAAATTGCTCTCGTTTTTGATCACTTTTGCCAGGGAGTTCGACTCATTGCCCGGGGAGATTAAGTGTAACCCCACTTAGGCTAAGCTAAAAAAGCTCCTGCTCAATCGCTACACCTAGTCAACTCATTGAAGTTTTTATTCTTATTTACGCTTCATTTATTTTTTAACTTTTTTATTTTCATTTTTGATGAATGCTCTTACCAATTTTACGGCCATATACACAGTTTTTGAGCCTCAATTTTTACAGTTTATTTTACCTTCTTTTACTTCAACTTTTAAACTTTAAACTTTTAACATTTGTCTTGAATTTATCATCCATTGATTTATTCACTGTCAAATTTTACCAATACTTTTTTTCTTATTTTATTGCACTACTCTTTTAAAAACAATAATGTATACAGAGTAACGCTTTTATCAGCTTTTTATCAAACGATTTTATTTTACCTTCAACTTTTAATAATTTAAAGCCTTTAAATTCAATAATTTATTCAGAGTAATATATCTATTATTTATTTATTTTATTTATATATTTATTATATCTTATTAATTTTCTGTTTACATTTGCCATTCCCGACCAAAGATTTAACGGAAGCTGCCTGATGACAGATCTACGGAAATAAGAGACACTCCGGTGGCAGCCTTCCAGGCTTGACAAGAGGAACGAGAATTTATTTATATCGGCCTGCAAGCCATAATCAATATTTTCTCTGATATATGATACAACAATATTCCTCAAACTCTATAAAAGAGCCCTGGCCCAGGGGAAGAGGGGGCCGGATTGTGGTCTCACCTCGTCCAGGTTAAATAAAATCTAAGCCAAGTCAAGTCATAGTAGTTGATGACCCTAACGAGATCCTCAGTTATTTGAAAGCTACAATAAGCACGAAAAATATTTATAATAGAGTTTTGAAATTCCGAAGTTAATGATTAAGCGAACATTTACTCAGTGTTTATAATTTAATCCGTGAATCAAATATTGGTCAAGAAGTGATCAATATTTTTCTACATCTACATAATGTCAATATATTTCTACATCTTACGGACGCCAACATACTACGGAAGATCAGATCATATTAATAAAATAAGAGAGATAGATTGTAGAACAGACAGATTCCGAATGTCATTTTTTTCCACGATCAATAAGAGATTATAACGACAGCAGTAGATCTCGTAAATAGATTGCATGACTTGTAGAGTAGCCTACTAACCTATGTAAAAATTAATGCATGTTTCTTAATTCAATTATTATTTCTAACAGCATATAGTAGTATACTTTGTTAGTATACGGGACGGTTTTTGGACGGTGTGGTGTGCATGTGGGAGTCCAAATGTATGCTGCATGCTGGTGATTGATCACCCCCTGCCAAAAACCCTAGAGGTGGCTCGCAGGGTATTATGTAGATGTAGATAATATCCTGCGAGCCACCTCTAGAGTGTTTGGCAGGGGGTTTTTGAATGGAGCCAAGCGATTACATGGCAATAAAAACTATTGCTTTATTATAACTCGTGTTAAAAAAATTGAGCCCGGAAAAAACACTATAAAATAGTCTTAATTGGAAAATTAGAACTCCTAAGAATTTTCATAGCTACTGTGGAACGCAAGGAATTGACGAGTACATTAAAAAAATTTAAATAGAAAGAGCACACTTGAAGAATTTGCAGGAAAACATGCCAAGGAGGATAGAAACTCCAATAGCAAATTTTGCTTTTCAATAATTCTATCGCGTAATTATATGAGTGGCAACAAAGTTTCTACTGAATATATGATTGCTTTGGGTAGGTTTTTGAAATGAATCGTCAACAAGCTGTGAAATAAATGGGCGCATTTAAGAATCATAGGGTGCATAGGGCGCATTTAAGAATCATACCTCCTTAATAACATCAGAGGAAATTATTTTACTTATTTTGTAAATAATTTTTTTTGGAAGGATGGCAAACAGCTCTTTCGAAACACTAGTCTTTAGAAGATAGTAGACGGTGACCTTTCCATGCGTGCGGGACATGTATGCGGGCTATAGCGGGATGGAATTACAATATTTTCTCGTGATAATTTTCGAATTTAGTAATTAAGTTACCGATTTTAAGCAATAAGCGCTTTCACTTCGCAGAGCAATGAGTTAGTGAAACTGATGGCAGTGCCAGTGGAATGTAATTGGTTGGCGGGCGGCAAGCAGACAACCTCGGGTCTTATTGTTAGACTCGCTTTCGCTCGCCTGCCATGATATGAGTGAAACAAAGGCTTACGTCCTTATCTGGTGACTCTGCCAGTTCACACAATTTTTTATGCATTTGTTTCTGAAGGATCGTTTTTTTCCGATGATATCTAACCTACTTGAATTGAATCCTATAGGAATACCAAGCAGTTCTTGGCTTCCAGGCTTTGTGACTGTTGCAAGGTGTGTACAAATAGCTGCCAAAATGACTTAGGTACCATTAGCGAGCTTCTCTTCGATTCTCTAATTTCTCGTTGCCATCGATATTTTTACCCCCAAATAGCAAAAATATAGAGACAGTTGGAAATATTGTAGTAGATAGAACATTTAGCGTTTCGACAATTTTCCCTAGGGTTTCTTACGATTTTAGAGGTGGTCGATTCTACGACTTTTTGTCTTATCTCATTCAGTATCTTATTTTTGTGAATCAATCAGTCAGTGGTTGGGGAAGGGTTTTATAGTACCTATATAAATACTTCTCGAGTCTTCCGCCGCCTCAAGTTCCCAAGAGTTTCTGCTGTCATTTCGAAAGTCGACTGCATTTATTTAACTCTGCATCTAATATCTGGGCTTCTGAGTGAAAAATTAAGAAGATGCAGCCGGAAGTCTTTGTAACGAAATCCCGAGTCGAATTTTTAAATGTTGGTTCTACTAGGACATGTCAGGAGAAAATGAGAGTTAAATTCCAAAAATATTTTTGGTCCTCAATAAAATATCAAAATATTTCCCTAATCCCATTGAAATTAATTAAACTTCGACATCTTACAACGAACATTGCATGAAAATGTATAATTTTTAAATTTTTCGCTGCGACCTTTTCATTCAACAATGTTTTAACACAGATATTAAAGAATACGTTCATTGATTCATCACTAGACTAGAATGACTAGATAATGATGAGGATTTTATCGTTAGATAAAATGGAGGTAATATAAAATGGGCGGAGCGCTTTTAATTTGTTCGCTGAAAATGTGGCTTTGGATCCATTTCCGAAACTTTTGGATTGATTGACGATTTATTGTTGGAGAAAGGTAGCTATAACTATAGTGTAACTCGAGAGTAACTACGACATATTGGATAGCCATAAAAATGTGAAATGACATGAAATATGATAATATGACCGTAAAACGCATCCTTTAATAATTTGCTCATTAAAATAATTAATATAAAGTAGTTATTTCAAAACAAAACAGACAACTTGCAACTGTGATTTTGAAAGCGAAGAATGAGTAAGACTTGAAGTGAATAAATGTAAAAGGACGAGTGAAAGGAAAAAAACTGTAAATCAGTCCACAATATAACTAGACGATCTCATCGCGTCTTAGAATTCGTTATCGAGTACGTACCTACAAGCAAATTGGATGGATCGCTAGAAAAAAATTGTTAACATACAAATATTATGTTGCGAAGAAACGTCGTTATTGATGAGAAATGATAAACGTCATCATTAATGAGAAGTGATATTTGTAATACAGTGAAAGTAATTATCCCGTAAAATGAAAAGTCAATTAAGTAAATATCATAGGTCGTAAAATGTCTATTTCCAATCGTCAACTTCAATTTATTTGACGGCAGCGAAAAATAAATTGATGATTGCCTAAGCCAAGGACGATAAAAGCCTTTGAAAGCCCTCGCGCGCAACAAACACTCATTTTCCATTATTTTTATTGCACGGCCAACGAGACCCAAAATTTTCTTCCGGTGATGTAATAAAAATTGCGAGTGAATTGTTTATTACCGAAATCATTAGCCCAAATCTGCATGATACCCTGAGAGACAAGAAAAAAAAAAACATTACAGAAGAAAAACACCATGCTTTTTTGAGGTAAACATTTTTCGAAATTATTTTCCTATTTAAAGACTGAAACGTTTCTCTTTATTACACAAATCAAACTAGCACAAATTACAAGTTCGATTGTCCTGTGTAATTTCACACAAAGAAAGATCGGGAGCGCCGACACAAACAGTACTTCACAAATCAAATCACACAATTATCCTGGGTAATTACCCACGAAGAATTTTCGGGAATGTCGACACGTACCATTACTCCACAAATCAAATAAACACAAATTTCAAAAACATTTCATGGGTATTCAGGACGAAACATTGGGAGTGACGACGCGTACGACCGAACGAGACTATTTCCATTACATTGACTCCTCTTTTGTTTATATCCGCGTCGTCAAAGAGAATTATTGTTTGCCATTATTTGACTTTCATTGTTTTCTCCCGCCGTCAGGGAGAATTGTTATAAGGCAACAGCGTTATTCCTAAGGGTCCCGCAAAACCGGTGTGAAGCCTTCGGACGTTCTCTATCAAGTAAATGCCAGGAGGCCCAGGGGACGGGCCCCACCACCCGTCTATTTCTACGTATTGACCAGCAAGCCACCATCAGAGGAATTTGGCAATTATCGCCAATATGCATCAGAGGATTAAAATTGAGTGGGTTGGAAGCCACGGGGTACGAGTGATTTCTCTTTTCTATACAGAGTTAGGCACAGAAATCAGGTATAGAAAACAAACGAGATCAATTAGTAGTGCATTTGATTTTCCACTGGATGTCAGCACAGAACAGATACTCACTTGTTTCCTTTGGCAATCAGGTTTTTGTGTATTTACTCTAACAATTAACTTCACCTAACTCTGTTGAGAAAAAAATTACTTGTACCCCTTGGCTTCCAAACCACTCAATTTACTTCCACGAAAATGCACTACGCTACATGTACTTCATTTTTTCTGTGTCTGTTTTAATTTGTAAGCGTTTTTTCCAGTATTCTATTTATGATATTAAGGGCTTAGTTCGGGGTGAGCTCTACCATCACCCAAACTTCGGGTTGAATCACTCAGTGAGTATAATTTGTAAGTACAAAGGTATAGCTTTGTAGCTGATAAAATTAATCCCTAATGTGGCTTATTTATTTCTTAGCAAACTTGCTAGAAATACGATTACAACCCAGACTTTGTGTAGGTTTTCAGTGAGCGTACCCCTCCAAACCATTCGAAAGTCTCTTGGCTCACTTTTCCAAATTATTCCCAGGTTTTAGCCTTCGAATGAAGATCAACGTCAAGGCCGTGAGATCGCATAGCCTCATTTGTATTCAGAGTATTTCCCATCAAGGCATTGTCTTGCAGTCACGACCGAACTCCCGACGATGAATATGCTAAGTAATTCATGGACAACCGTGAGAAAAAATTGAGCGTGGTAGCCCGATTGTTTGAGCTAAGGGTCCTGAGATCAAATCCCGGTAGAAGCTTTCAGACACCCCCAGACAGAAAAAAAAGCCCGAGCTGGCACAGGGAAAGGAACATATGTATCTAACCCTGAATATGCGATACTCACAAAAATTTGCCAACAGCTGAACATGTATTATACGTCCGGCCGCGATCGAAATGTCAAACTCAAACTCTCATATTAGTTCCAAGTTGTGCCACGAGATAACTCTGAACGAGTAAATAATAATCATTTCCGATTTTTCTTTCTGAAATTCATTGGGCAATTTGCAGCTGGACTATTTTTTACATATTTAAAAAGGTAGTTTAACCGGTACGCTTATAACGAGATTGGATTTTAAAGGGTAGGTACGCCGTACCGGCCCAACTACAGCACTGGCGATACCTACACACCTGTGGCTTAGTCCGGAGTGAGCCCTAACCTCATTCGTTCAAACCAACCTTCGAGTTGAATCTCTAACAGTCTGCATGTCTATTGTATGATATAGCCTCTTGGAAGATGCATGCATACCTACTACTTGATCGGTCATTTTCGGTGACGGATTATTCGTTTATTTAATCATTGTCTTGTCATTAAATATTGTCTTGAAAATTTCAGGGTTTTAAAGGAAAAAATGGACATATGCCGGTGGATTTTTCGAACAATCGATTTTTAATCGAAATGAAAAGAACGACTTTTCAACAATAATCGACATTTGATAAAAAATATCGATTAATCGGCTAAATCGACGGCTCTTTTTTTTAATAAAAATTAAGTATGTACCAAGACATGTAAATTATTCATTCGGAAAACACTCAAAATACTCATTTGAGCAGTAGAAATGCTTTCTTTAATCTGCTTATGTTAGAAAACATTCTTGAAATTATGGCAGTAAAAATAGTACCAAGGCATGCACATAAAAGTTTGTGGATCATCGTTTGGAACCAGTGCACTTCACTAAATTTTTCGAGAAATATAAACTGATGTTGATGCTTTCTTGATGGCCGAGGAAGTGCCTTTTCAATTTCACTGGCCTACGAGAAAAGTCTTTCACATGGGACGGACGACGTTATCATAAGCCGGTAATGACTCTGATGAGTTCAAACGAAATGTTCAATATCGACGTTGAAAAATTGAGTTTGCATCGAAACTCGATGATCATCGCTCGATCTCCATCTTTGACTATTAAAACTCGATTTTCGATTTTAATCGAAATCACTTTTCCATCACTAACCCGTCCTTGCAATAAAGTTTTACCTCAGTATTTTCTCACATGCTATTTTTCATATTTGTTGCTGTTTTTCATTTTCGATTGTTTATTTCACTAAATGCTATTGTTTATATTCGAGTATGTTTTTGAAAAATTTCATTGAATATACTTTGAAAATTAGAAGGTAATAGCGTCATTTTTGAGCGAGGAATCCGACACCAAAATTACGACTGGTGAAGAGGAAGGTATGCACCCTCTAAAAGCAATTGGGATGACATAATTACACCAAGTCATGCGCAGGTTTGGGAATGATACGAACTTAAGTACTAATTGTAGCTTGTTGAAGCCTTATTTCAGCATTGTATTCGGAAGATTCGCAATAGCACACGCCTATCTCCAAGAAACACCGTGTTAGTTGCCACCTTAAGCACGTCTTTTATTTAAAAAACCTTGTAAATGGTGGTCGAACAGGAATCCGATGTATTATCCTTTACATTGATTAAGCAAGGAAAAAGGTCAGATGGATGGACAGAGAGATAATTGAGGAAGTCCTAAAGATAATAGGAGGAAAGAGAAAGCTTCTTAAGAGCTGAGAAAAAGATAAGAACTTTACCAACAGCATCATGATACAAAATGGCCCAATGGAAAAGATGATGGAAGGGCAAATGGATGGTAAGAACGGCGAAGTAAGGCCTCAAGCACAAAAATGAAGATGCAACTAGACTTTCTAAATGAAGTAATCAGAACCAGTGGCGCAGCGAGGGTGGGTTTGGGGGGTTAAACCCCCCCCCCCACCCAGAGAAATTTTTAAGTTTAATCCATTTTACTTAATTGGATTGATATTACTAATAGAATAGTGTAAGGATTAATAAAATATCCCTCAGAAAGCCGTAAAACTCACCATTTTGAACAATTTATCTTAAAATTCCGCAATTTATTAATCTCGCACCTACCGCTTATCCTGGTGGGTATTCCATTCCCCCACACACCCCGGTATTAGTTGCACCTATAACCCCCCTCTCCCAGCCTTAATTCCTAGCTGCGCCCCTGATCAGAACAATAAAATAGTAAATATAATAAACACGCAGAGAAAACAAAAAGGGACCAATGACAGATCCTTTGAAAATATTCGAAAGAAAATGGAGAGGAGACGCACTCGGGCCCCTCAAAGGCTCACATAAATAATATGACACAGAAATTATAATATCATTCGCGAATTTAGCTTAGCGAAGACTCACATCTCGAGGTTATGGGAGTCGAGTAAAATGGAAATTGAAATGCAAAGCGTCGCTGCTGAATAGGATGGTTTCCTATTATTTTTTATTGCCCAAATCGAAAGATATTTACTCCTGGCGTACATATTTCACGATTTTAGATTTTTTTAATGACGATATCTATTTTTCGCGATCAATTGAAAATTGAAAATTTTCAAGCGCGCAAAAACGCGACGGCTAAGAATGAATGCTGGGAAAACCCTGTGTGACGTCATTCTGGTTCCCGCTGTCGCCGTGTGAGGTGACCTTGGGGCGAGGTTTTGAGCGCCGATACGATGAAAGCTTCTAGCAGGTAGCGCTTGGCTTAAATAAGGATTATTAATTCCCTATCAAACGAAGAAAAGTTTCCGACCTTAGGCAGTTTTAATAGGTGGTTATTAAGAGATGTTTCCCTGAGCTGTGTGCCTCATGCATGCATTGGTAATCTCAGACGATGTAAAACTCCTATCTACTCGTATAGAAACTAGGTACCTGTGACGTCGTGTGGAGTGGCATCGCATGGGCGCCAATCTGGCCGTTTTCAAATGCGGTTAAAATTGACCATTTCCATTCGTCTAAACTGGGATTTCTAAAACCAAATAAATTGTATATTATGAATATACTAATGGTGGGTAACTAATCGCAATCAATGCCTTTCGTTTTCTTTGATGAAGGAAACTACCCTATCATAACGAAGTTGAGGAAATAAAAAAGGAATATTAAGTCAAGGTAGTTTAAATTTTCGCCCCTGCAAGGATGGGATAAAATCCTTATATCACAAAGCGCTGACGTTATAAACAAAGGAGAAGTTTCCCAAGATGTGGAAGTAGCCCTGAATCGCGCGTCTTCGCTACTTGCACGAATCCATCTCGTAAGGAGATGAATCACAGAATTCGAGAAATATGCGATCAGCTACGCAGTCCCGATGATAGACCACCTTCGACACGAAAGATGACATTTCAAATTTTCCAAATGAAAGAGACTCGATCTTTCACATCATCATCAATTCCTCGACGGGAGTATGACTAATGACGTTCTTATCGCGTTCGAAGATGGGAATCCGTGAACTTGAGCGTCCATTCGCGGAAGAGATACTCTCGTGTCTACAACTCGTAAGGCGTGCGCAAGGTGAGAAAGTCAAACAGAGATAGCTATCGAAACTTCTAGACTATTACCGAACTTACGAGCTAATATGGAGCCGGGAGAGGAAGGCAAACATTTCTTATCGAGTTTTGAGGCTTTGAAAACATGTATGCATTCTTTGAGGTGGTTGGAAAAGGTGGTATCTACGTTCAGATTGTAAGGCACAACAGCTCTTCTTTGGTATCGCATTGACGAGTGAATTTTGCGAACGAGTTGAATCGTCCGGATTAAAAAATGGCGGGAAGTCGAGAAACAGTTTTGTGAAGACTTGACTGAAAAAGATCACATAGATCTTACAGGAGAAATACCAGGAACCGTTGAGGAACAATTCTCCTTCATTAATGCTCATTCATATTTTTCGCAAAGGTATAGGTGCATTACAGACGTATAAAGCATACATAAAACTTATCACCTTTTACTAACAAAAAAATTATTCATAAGTTATGTCCGACAAACGAAGTAAGACTTCGAAAAACGTTCGAAACTACATACCAATTCGTCAATCTGTCCATTTAGCATGAATCTTATTACTAACTATGTACTTAGAAAAAATAACAAGAAAACACTTCTAGCCTAATTTATTATTATTATGGCCTAAATAATAGAATTACCAATTAACTAAATAAGAAATGTACACCTAAATTTTAGATTCTGAAAATAATTTAACAAAAATATTATTTTTATAATTGGTGTATGTACCTATTCCAAATCAAAAATAGTTGTAATGAAAGATAAGACTCAAGCAAAATTTATTATTATTGAATTATTTAATCAAAATTGACAGGTAACCATGAATTGTATTACCATAGTTACCATCAATAAACACTGCAAAACGGTCTCTAATGTCAAGTCCCATCTATTTTCGTTAATTTTCGACTCAATGTTTCTTTTTTATTATATATTGTGAAAAACATTGTTGTAATCTTTTATTTCGATTAAGTGTCAAAATTATATACTCAATTTCATTTAAAGCCTTGATAAAGGTTTGAAAATAAACAGAAACGTCAGAAAACATTGTATTCCAATCTGAAGACCTACACTCAAATTTAACACCAAATAATGGATTTTAAAATTGACATTGAGGCTTGCGGGGTAGTATGTAGCTGTAGAATTGATTTAAATGGAAACGCCTTGAAAACGAGTTGAGACTCTGAGTGGAATTCCCGAGCAAGAACCACAACATGTTAGCACCTCCGCACGGGAGAGGCGTACTTTCGAGCAATCTTTCGAGTCACACCGAAACCTCTCTCATGCCACTCGAAGTCCCTCTGACCAATCGGAAATGGTAAAACAAATGAGTGAAGTTACCCCTGACTGGCCTTCATCCGCAACCGAGCAAAAATTTTCCCTCCCAACTCAGCCTCATAACGTGAGCTACATCTTATTGGTCCGCATTCTCTTCATTGGGGGCATCCCCTTCGTTCTCATGATCACGACTTGAAAGATCTGTTCCTCGCCCGTTCCGCACGATATAACCGCTGAGCGATTTAGCTCTATCTTTCTCCACAGCGAGTATGGGGAACCACTACAGCATCTCGAATAATTTATGACCTTTGCAACCCCAAACCTTACCGCAGAATTTTTTTTCTACCAAGATGAGCTGATCTGGAATAGCAATTAAGCATTTTTTTACCTTCTTCCAGGATGTAACTAATGCCCTCATATGACCTCGTAATAATGTCCATATGGCGTCGGTCGCTTCAGGGGATCGGGTTGGTGTGGTGGTTAGAGTATTGGTTTCTCACCTCGTGGACTTGGGTTCAAGTCCCGGTGGCATAGAATTTTTAGAGACTTGAATTGTGCGTGGAAGACATTTCAATACCGACATTCCGTCCGTTGGATGGGACGTTAATCAGGTGTCCCTTAGGCGCCTTTCGTTAAGAGCACCTCGTGGACTTGGGTTCAAATCCCGGTGACATAGAATTTTTAGGGAGTTGAATTTTGCGTGAAGGAGGTGGAGGACATTTCAAGACCAACATTCCGTCCGTCGGATGGGACGTTAATCCATGGTCCCCTTGGCGCCTTTCGTTTAGAGAAGGCTAAGCTGACGCCGTGTTTCCCAAACAAATAACCGATAAATTCCGAAAAAAATTCCCTTTCCTATCAGTTTACACCAATCGTGGATCCATGGAGGTCATGAGAGTAAATACTACCCCTATCCGGTGAAAAAAGAATTAAACACATCGGGGGATCCCATACAATTTCCCTTTTTGGGGTTTATCAACGTAGGAACATACGCTTTTTGGGTTTTAAACAAATTTTAACACTTTTCATAATCGAAAAAATTTGTTAAAGAAATATTTAGTAAATTCACTATTTTTTAATATTTTGTTTTCTTTTATGAGGGAAAATAATTGTGCTTTTGATTTCAGGGGGGGGGGGCGGACCCCCTGGACCCGCCACTGCGATAAGGCCTTTTAAATTGAGTTATTAAAAAATAATAAAGTATGTAAATATGATAAAAGCAAGTATTAAAAATCACATAAATAACAATATTGTTTAACAAATGCAATGTAAACAAAAGAGGCCTCTCCAATCAGAATGAGAGGCTTTTCAGTTGGCTATTTAAAAATGCACGAGAGGCGAGGAGGCTAAGGGATGAGGAAGTAATCGAGAGGGAATTCAAAAGGGAATGTAAATGGTAGGAAAGCGATCTTTGCGGAATTGACAGTCGGAATTTGTACCGGTGTAAAATTTCTATTTTGAGGGTCGTTCAGGCTGGATTGCGGAGTGAAAAGAATGACTGAAAGATCCAAGTTGGCATTGGATAAACAAGAATAATGATAAATGTTAAACTAACAGGTCCCACAACGTAAGGAGTGTAAACAAGTGAAGGGGTTCATGAAGATATATAGCGTCGTTTTCACCGTCAGTTTCTCAGCGATGGCATGACGAATACGCTTGATGGACGTCATGTACTTCATGACCTCGGAAGCGATTTTTTTACCGCTAGCCATTCCCCCTGATAGCTCAGAACGAGAATAGGGTAGTTTCCTTCATCAAAGAAAACGAAATGCAATGATTGCGATTCCTTACCCACCATTAGTGTATTCATAATATACAAATTATTTGGTTTTAGATATCCCAGTTTAGACGAATGGCAACGGTCAATTTTAACCTCATTTGAAAAAGGCCAAATTGGCGCCAATGCGATTCCGCTCCAAGTGACGTCACACGGACCTAGTTTCTATACGAGTAGATAGGAGTTTTAATCGTCTGAGATTACTAATGCATGCATGAGGCACAGAGCTCAGGGAAACATGTCTTAATAATCACCTATTAAAAATACCTAAGTTCGGAAAGTTTCCTTCGTTTGATAGGAGAATAATTATCCTTATTTAAGCCAAGCGCTACCAGCTAGCAGGGTACTCTGCTACCCGCTAGCAGCCTGCGTCGTATCAGCGCTCAAGCCTCGCCTCAAGGTCACCTCACACGCCGACAGCTGGAACCAGAAATACGTCACACGGACTTTTCCCATCATTCCTACTTAGCCATCGCGTTTTCGCGCGCTTGAAATTTTTCACTTTTCGTTTAATCGCAAAAATATCGTCATTTAAAAATCTAAGAGTGTGAAATTCGTACTCGAGGAGTAATAATCTTTCGATTTAGGCAATAAAAAAATAATAGGAAACCACCCTATTGACAGTCGGAATTTGTATCGGTGTAAAATATCTGTTTTGCGGGTCGTTCAGGCTGGATTGCTGAGTGAAAAGAATGCCTCTGAATGATCCAAGTTGGCATTGGATAAACAAGAATAATGATAAATGTTAAACTAACAGGTCCCACAACGTAAGGAGTGTAAACAAGTGAAGGAGTTCATGAAGATATACAGCGTTGTTTTCACCGTCAGTTTCTCAGCGATGGCATGACGATTACACTTGATGGACGTCATGTACTTCATGACCTCGGAAGCGATTTTTTTACCGCTAGCCATTCCTCCTGATAGCTAAGCACGAGAATTGTTCAAATACCCGATTTTAACCGTAATTATTACCACAACGAATTGTAACAGCTCATTGCTCATATCAGTGATTCACGGCGGCGAAGTCATTTCTATGAATAATAATTTTCATCGAATTCACTTGAAAATATCACGTTTCCGCATCTATAAATCAAGACGTTACTGTGATGAGATGATATCATTGGTTACCTTGGTATTGCGGAAACAAGTTACAAATATACACCTCACGAAAAAGCCATTTGGAAGCATTGCCAACCATAAATATAACCCTCTCATACATAATTTTTTTTACCGAGTTGCGTATACTGTTTTACTTAGTATTGTGGCATGATTTGCTGAATAAGCAACCTGATATGAAAAGAGCAGTCCGATGGAATCAAACGTAGGTAATATTTTCGTCATCACACTTTCCTATAGGATATACATATATTTCACCTACTGAGCTATGAAAGAAAATAAATTGCGCTGACAGCATAGATGCCAGGGGCCAGGTCGGCAATCCCCCAGCTTAGGGGGTGGGGGGTGCGTCACAACGCTCGCGTCTATATGAAAGGTGTAATAACAAAAGTCTCGAATAACTTGAACCAATTTTTTTTGGAATTATATAAATTCTTCGTTTTCACCGGTTATTTTATTTACAACATACTTAGTGTAAAAATATTATATAAAAACAAACAAAATATATGTGTCAGAAAATATAGAGAACCTGATGCTTTTTGCAGAAAAGTTTCTCGGGTTTCCACCGGTTGATGTCGTCCATGTCTCCCGACGTTTCCATCCGCGACTTGCTGATCATCCTCAGGGGATCTTCCGAATGGACGTGGACGACATCAACCGGTGGAAAACCCGAGAAAATTTTCTGCAACTGATACGCCGGGAAAACCTGATGCTTTTTATTATGCGACACTCGAAAAGGTTATTTCACAGTTTTTATTTAGATTTCCGAACAGTTTCAAGGAGAAAATCAACTAAACATTTAATAGAAACATAATACATTATTAAATTTTATAAGCTGTGGGATTCTCACTCTATATAGTATTTATCTTACGAAGTAATTATTTTTACTAACTTTTATCTAGTTTTTAAGAGACAGGATACCGTCAAGATCCATTTCCGAGCATGCAATTTCCTAAAATTTCCCGGAGGAGGACCCCCGTGAGTAGGGCCCCATCATGAGCCCCAATCGAGGGCCCCCGATCACCCCAAAACACCCCTGATTAATGCAGAATAAAAAAACAGCGAGGAAAATAGATTAAAAGAGAAAGTTACTACTGCAACAGGAATGCTCGATTTCCCCCTACACAACTCGGTCGCAAAGTTCCAAGGTCAAAGACGTGAAGACATTGATTAAGATCACATCTTCAGCGAAGGATGTATATGAATTGCCTTTCCAGGCGAGAACCCGCTTACAAGATAATATGCGGTTTCAAAGACGGAAATAGATAATTATTATTAAATTAAGAGGTACTGAAACGATTTTATTTTTTTCCCTTAGTCAGAGACGGCAGCTGAAGCACACAATTGAACTTACAATGAATGTAGAAATATAATCAGTTAGTTGTTGAAACTTACTACCACGCTTGGACCCAAAATAAGTTGATATATTTTTACCCTGTACCATACAATGCGTAAGCGGCTTACAGAGGCAAAGGTCAAGTCTTGATGCGCGAGATCCTACCATTTAAAAAAACATCTCTAAATTGGGGCAATTATGCTAAAGTACAAAAATATGTAATAACATTAAAAATAAAAATGTTTCTGGCCATACTTGGCGAAATTTCCGGATAATTTTTCATATCAAGCTGCATTCCACTAGAAATAATTTTGGAATGAATATATCTAAAAAGTGGATTTAAAAAATCTGTAGCGGTACCCAGTTTTCACTAATACAAAGACGTTTGTTTCATGGACGCTGGATTTTTAGATTTTTTGAAACAGAAGAAGTTACTCTTCCCATTACAATACCATTTATTTTTCTACTACGCAAGCAAAGGTGGGATTTCCTTCCCAATCCATAAATGTTAACATGACTCCTCTTTAAATACCATTTAATTTACACTCATTTCGCCACATCTTGTCAATTTACACTCAACAGTTCAATTTAGTCGCATTATTTCGCAACAAGAATAGTATTCATGACATCTGATTGCTCATAAATACCAACACGGTTAAAGATGATAAGGCAATAATCTTAAAATTAATGAACAGCGAAAGGCTATAAATATACAGCTTCTCTTGAATATTAAAGGTATTACTGAATAGATTCCTATAAAACCTCAAGATCACGGATCTTCAGACTTGGTGGCATGAAAAATAATTAATTATTCCAGGCACGGTTTCTTTCCATCACTAAATTCTAATGAACATTTTACGCATGTTTCCACCAAAAATAACAGTGAAAGGCAGACACATTTTTCATTAAGATGCACCCTACCATGACGTATAGCCAATAGTAGTTTTCCATTCCTAGCAGCCAATTGGATTAAAAGCAAGGTCAAGTGGTGATTAATAATTCCACTTTATAGAGAATCAATAATATGCAATGACGGAAAATCCTTGAGCCCCCACAATGCTGGTGGCTAATGAAGCTTGAAAGCGGGACGGAATGAAAGATGCATGATGCTTGAGGGACAAAGGCTTTTACTAGAGATCAGTTGGGAAGATCAAGTAGCTCAACATATGAGATCTAACGACGTGACGTATTTTCCATTTTTCAAAAATAGCAACGAAAGATGTTTCTCTTGATCGAAAGATAATTCTATCCTTTGGTGAACACAAGACTGAACAATTTGTATCATGTTCCGTATCTGCCAAATAATTATTCATTCCACATGCCACTGTACTGTGCAATAAGAGATGCTCAAGAAGATATGTGAGAAGCAATGTTTCTTGACTGCTTTGCCTTCTTGTACTATATCATATCTATATTCCAAGTTAAAGGTGCCATATTCAGTGGTGAATGTCTAATGTTCTTGTTAGATTAAGTCATATCTACTACTTTTCTCTCACTCTGTTGTCTCTCTTTTGAAGATTTTCTTCAAATCCTTGATGTGCCTTTATTTACCCTAAAGCTGCTATTCCTTTTATCCTTAACGCTTTTAGTTAATATACAGCTTTATTAAGGGCTGTACATCAACCCGTTTAATAGATATATTATAATACATATTGAAGGCAGATGCAAGAAAAGGAATATTCAAACTCACGATAAGCGAAAAATCCACAGAGAAAAATCAATCACCTTGACCGGGATTCGAACCCGGATTTCCTCAATATCCGGTCGAGTACTTAAGCCAGTTAAGATACCGAGGCATCAATCTCTCTCCTGTGGAAATTTGAGGACGATACCGGACAAGGTGGTATGGACTGCTGAGCTTATGATCCCGCAAGTAGTCCAAATCGTGCGCACAGCGCCACAGCCGGAGAACAAAGCCTTTGCCGAACTTTGACCACATAGAGGCCGTCGCTCTAGACTAATTTAATAATATCGGGACTAGCCACGGTGATAAGTTTACGGAGTCACCCGCAATGCACAAATTGTGGGAAAAATCCACAAAGAAAAAATCATGAGCCTTGATCGGGATAATAAAAAAATATAAGTTTTGATGGTCAACCAATGGGGTTACTCATTTACGACCTGTGTTTCCTCGCAAAGTGACATCGTCACAAAATTATGAATTACTCAATTAGTGGACTATCGCTAAGTTTTATTTGTATTCATGTCTAACAGTAAAACTTAAGCACGTAAAAATGTAACTGTAAAAAGACAAAAAAACACAGAAAGAGAGAAGAATAAATATTTTCAGCACAGAAAACGTATCGCGTCAATTAGGGAACTTTCATTAAATTTTCATAAAAACATATTTATCGATTAATAATTGAAATGATACAAATTCTAGTAATCAGGGATATCGTCAAAAATTGTGAAAGAAAGTGTCTTTTTGAGGTAGAAAGCAAAGGTAGCATCAATGACGACATCGAAGTGAAAGGGAATGTAGATAAAATCAGTTCTATGAAAATTGTCACCACCAAGAACTTCAACACTTGGATTAAAAATAACCGTATTTCAAACTGTCCAAGATATTACTGAAAGCAAGGCCGTAGCCAGAAAATATTTTCAAGGGGGGTTTATGGAATAGTAGACAAACATAAAATTATTTTTATAAGATAAATAAAATAGCGTATACGGTTGAATATACATATTTATTATAAACCCTCAAAGGAAAATATAAAAATATTATTACAAAATTGATTTTAGCCTTCTAGCTTTTTTTGGAGCGACCAAATGAATTAACTCCTCGGTGTCGATGTCAATTCTGCGGTCCCTCAGGAGGCTCATAAGTCACTCTACTAGTTCACAGCACTATTACTACACACACAGCACCTACAAATTTGCTTGGATAATTATTGACTCAAGTCGCATTGGACTACTAGATGTCCCTGCGCCGCTACATAATATCGTCGTGTGAGCACCAAGCGAGCATAAAGTATCTATTTAATTTTATCGTTATAACGTTATTATATTTCATTTCGGGGGGGGATCAATCCCCCTTGGTCCCCCTCCCTGGCTACGGCCTTGACTGAAAGGGCAGAGGGCTCAGCTAGTAGCATTTGGTAAGGCGCTGTATCTAGTTAACCTCGTGAGCGGGGGATTAGATATGATATCACGTCTGGGACTAAAAAAGGAGCTCACGCAGAACCGTTTTTGAAAGAATATCGTCACGATTCCAAAGCAAAGAGGAGGCTCAGCAAACAATGTCGCATTTCCACTCCTTCTTGAAACGAAAAAGAGCGTTTCACAGAAAATACGAAGGGAAATAGAAGACGCGACATCACTCAAGGAGATAAGGAACAGCGGAATGCTTTTACGACCACGCCTCAAAATCCTTCTTAAACTTCCGAAGATAAATGCGTGGCGGATATTACTTATTGCCCGAGGACGTATTAGTATGACCGTTTTCTCTAAAGCAGCTCCATATAACGCAGGGAATGCTACTCATAAAAGAAAGATTACAGTACGTTAATGGTATACTACTTTCCATAAAATGCTGCGAGTTTGCCATAATAATATAATTAGAAGCAGCAACCACACTCCTCGAAAAACAATTGTTTTGGAGTTGAATTCACTGTCGATCTGTTTCTGACGATGAATTAAATGTATGCGTTAGAAGTAATAGTAGAGGGCGTGGCTTGGTTGAAATCCTTCATCGTAGGAGTGGAAGGAATAAAAATTTTGCTTTTTCCTCATGATGATTTCTAAACTCCTATGCATACAATCAACTGATTTGGGCGTTACTTGGTGGAACGATGAGATATTCATGGCGAAAAAAAAACGAAGTACTGTTACACGAAATTTTATTTGCTGTCTACTAGTTTTAACGGCTAAAAGCGTCATTATCAAGACAATTTGTTTTTTTTTTAAATTGATGATGACGCTATAGCCGTTGAAACTAAACGACAGAAAATAAACGTTTGTGGAACAGTACTTCGTTTTTGTTTCACCATGAATATCCTCTGTTTATGTTAAATAAACTCGCTAAATTCGTTCATTCAACAAAAAATTCGTAAAATTTGTTTATTAATTAAATAAATTCATTTGAAATGGTCATGATGAGCAACTATGCATACGTTAAATAAATTAGTTTCATGCGTGCACGAGAGCAGTACAGTAGTTTCAATTTAAAGTATTTTTCATGCCAAGATTACGCTGAGCAAATTTGATACTTTCTACCATTAAGTTCTTACTTAGAATACGCTGTTCATCATTAAAATCATTCAGTATGGTTTGATCAGGGATTCCCATCGCGTCTAGCGAAGAAACGGAAGGAAATTTGAATCGCATTAAAACAATTTCCTTCGCATTGGGACTATATAGTATCGTCTAAAACGTAAACTCCGTTCGTCACGCCGTTTAAAGCAAGTTATGTTCGTATTTATGTTCTGGACTTGAGAATATAGATTTCTCTCTTTTCAGTTTAAACAATCATTTCAGTTTCATTGAGAGAGTGAGTTTTGGTAAGTTATATGGCAATAAATTTCATTTAAACGTTTTAATTTAATTATCATAATTAAATTATATTACATTAATTAAACGTTTAAGCAGTGGCGTAACTATGGGGGGGGGGGAGGGTGAGGGGTATATCCCCCCAAAGCCTCAGAGAAATAATATAATCATTTAAAAATATTTTCTTGTCTTGACATATTGAATTTGGTACTTAAAATTTAACAGCCACTGCAGTTACATTTTAAGTACCAAAATTACGTAAAATGTATTTCCAGGCATGTCATTTTTCAAAAATTTTCCGGACTCCCGGTTGTCTCCCAAAGGATATTCCTAGTTACGCCACTGCCAAGAACTAAGTTGGATAAGTTCAGGAAAAAAATATATTGATGATATCGAAACAAGCGACTAACAACAACGTTTTTCCCAGTCGCGGAACGCACTCTAAAAGGCGTCGACAGGGACTTTTCTCAAGCCTTCTCACAGGATACAAGATCCAGCCAGGCCTACTGTCTTATGTACTCGCGCTACATTTTAGAAGATTCACTCCACTTTTTTCAGTATCGTTCAAATGAACTTTAGCATTAAAAACCAATTTACTGGATTCCGATCTTAAGCGAAGGACGTTGAAATTAGTGGGTTATGAGAGGAAATTTAGGCGAAATAAAAATAAATATATATACGTTTATTTCGCTATATTTCCTCTCATCACCCACTAATTTGAACGTCATTCGCTTAAGATCGGAATCCAGTAAATTGGTTTTTAATTCTAAATTTCATTTGAACGATACTGAAAAAAGTGGAGTGCATCTTCTAAAATGTATTACAAGTACATATTTTATGATTGGCCAAACTTGTAGAGAAATTTACCAAAGAATGGATGAACAAAAGGAATCTTTTCTTGAATGCGATGACAAATTAATGCCTGCAAAGCATTTATATTCCTGAGAACATTCATCTGGTTTTAATTTGACATTTTACCTGGACTAGAAAAAGTTACCACACTGGATTCAATTTAACTGTACGGCTGAAATCTTGGGAATAAGATGGTGCCGACGACGTACTCGCCACTTCGGACTTCGCGAGTCCCTGTCCCACCTATGACCTTTTTCGATTACCCTGAATAGATTCCTTTCTTTTTAATGACCAACCAACCCCTTCTATCCGCACATTACCTCACCTACACTTTAAAACAATATATATATTCCAAACTTACGGCTCGTCACTCAGGCAGCTCTAGAAAATTACGTATGAAGTACGCTGAAACCGTTCATCAGATGAAAAATTAAGAAAATAATGAATAAGTGTGAAAAAATCACTTCTGTGATTTGATATCTATCACTTCCTCGCTTATTTTCCTCTGCGTCCACATCATCATCTAAATCTTCTTCTGGACACACGTCCAGAATGCTTCGAGGCTATTTCCATCCTCCTTTTTCAAGGTTTATTTCATAATTAAAAGTGTGGCAAATTACTTCTGTTGTCTCTTATATGTGCTACTTCCTCGCTTATTTTCTTCGCCGTCTTATCTCATCTTCAACATCTTCTTCTTCACTGTAATAATTCTCCGTGACTACGGAAGAAAAACAATGGGATTCGAATAATAATGAACAACAATTCTTGTTGACGACGCGAAAATAAATAGAAGAGGAGAAATATAAAGGAAATAGTGGCGTCTAGTCGCAAGCACATTCTTGCAATTTGTTTTTAAATCGATTTCTGAAGTAATAGTACGTGTCTTCGCTCCCAATTTTTATCCGTGAATAATTACTCAGGACAATTATATTTGTAATATAATCTTATTCGATTTGTGAAGTAAAAGTGAAAATTACAGCACACGCATCTCGATTCCTTCGCGGCCATTTCCAACTTCCTTTTACATGGATTTTCAAGATTTCAACCTTAATAACAAAGAATAAATACCTCAACTAAGTCCCTTTGTAGATCAGATCATATAAATAAAATAAGAGAGATAGACTGTAGAACAGATAGATTCATAAGATCGTTTTTCCACGATCAATGAGAGACTATAACGGCAGCGTTAGAACTTACAAATAGGTCAGTAGGCATGTAGTTTAGCCTACTAACTTATGTATTCCTTAATGTATATTTCTGAATTTTCTAAGTATTTCAAACAGCAGGTTTTGTGTGATCTAGCTTTTGTGTCAGATTGCCTTCATGAATAGTCGGAAAATTTTGCCTTTGATGAAAGCGGAAGTATAAATTTTTCGTATGCGTGACATTTTTATTTCCGTGTGGTGTGCATGTGGGGGTCCTCTTGCATGCTGCATGCTGGCGATTGGTCACCCCCTGCCAGACACCCCAGAGGTGGCTCGCAGAGTATTATGTAGATTTATTTAGATGAACATAACGAATGCTTTGAGGCTGTTTCCATCCTCCTTTTTCAAGATTTATTCCAGTGCAAAAGTTCAGCCCTGTTAACAAAGATTAAATACATGAACCAAGTTCCTTTGAAAGCCCACAATTTGGAGTACATTTGGCTCGAGATTCCGCTCATAGTTTTTCATCATCATCTCCTCCGCTTACGGTCAGATTTTCCCCACCATCAGCTCCGCCAATGCTGCACCATCTCCTCATTCTAATTCCCCGCACTCAACGCTTAGCATCCTGCCCTGGGGATGCCTTATGCAATTTTTTCCCCAGCCTCCTGCTCCAGGGGAATCCCCATTATCCAAGATCCGTTTCATTTTCTTCCGCGTTCACCCGTTCGAAAATTTGTTCATTACGGGGGTCTTATCGCAATTTCCAGCGTAGAGTGATGAACTTTGCAAGTATATTCTCTAATCGTGCGAAGATTCTTAAGAGGAAATATAACTCACTCTCGCCCGACTTAATTTTTCCATTTTTTGTCATACCTTTTCTGTTCAAAACTTGCCTTATCCTATTTAAATTTTAAGGAGACATACAATGTGCATTCTTACGATGAAAACTTATGTTTGGAATGCCCTATGTGTCACTTAATATGCAATACCCCTCTATAATACTTGACAATAATGCACGCAATCAACGTTGACGTTATAAACGAGGTGCATAAATCGATACAGACATTTTATACGAAAAAAGCAATGAGTTATATAAGATTTGCTATAATTCCAAGCATTTGTCCGTTATCATTGCTAAAATAACCATATAACACTAAGTGAGATATAGAATTAGCCCTTGTAAAACGGTTAGCAAATTTGATGCATCGTTAACCTTTGAAAGTCCTTACTGATTGGATGGACAATAGGTATTACACAGTGACGGCAAAATTAGCAGTGCCGGAACGCATTTCCTTAACTTTTTTCAGAAGTGAAATATTACTCTGTGTGTTTTTTACTACAAGTTATTATTTAAATTTTATTGCAATTTTTTGCTTTGGTAACGAATGTACTATATGTTAGAAATATTGAGGCAACAAAATTGATAAAAGTGTTATTTGACTATTAGGTATATCTTTTGTTATCCAGGGCCGGAACGGCATTCCGGCACGTTCCGGCACCATGACACTACTGGTATTACACCAGAATTACCCTGAACATTGAGCTTCGACCTGATGCGCAATATAAAAACGTTAAAATTTATATATTTTGCCTTTTATTGTTACCACCATTCTCCTCAAATTTTGCGCTATTCCAAAACACCCCCAACTCATCATTCTACCCACGTGTGCACTTGCTGCGTATTACATATCATCGAGACCAAGACAGACGACCTACAATGTAACGTGACACACAACTACCCATTTAGATTATTTCTTTATGAGCGACTTATAGCCTTCTTCTAACTATATCCGAGATAGTGGACATATTGCCAACTCATGCATTAACAAGCAATTTAACTGCTAATATGGTACAGTTAGAACTACGGATTTTCATTTCTAATTCAACTGAATTGAATATCTCCATACAATTTCCAAGTCCGAATGAAATCAACCTCGTGCATTTTTCGCGAAGTCTCATTTTTTTATGTCAAATTCGAATATAAACAAAATATAAATGCTCATGGTATACAATGACCTATATAGAAAAGATTTCTTTTTTGAGAAAGTTAGAGAAAATCAAGTAGAAAAAATCTTTGATTCCCAAAAAGTTAAAAAATACCTACACCTACCAAGTAAGGCAAACCTATGGGACCAGCGCCACAGTCGTCGTATCCAATAATACCAAAAGAAAATCAACGGTGAGTTTAGACCTCAGTAAAATTACAAACGGTTTACTCCATCTTCATCTACATCTACATAATACCCTGCGAGCCACCTCTAGGGTGTTTGGCAGGGGGTGATCAATCACCAGCATGTAGCATGCATTTGGACTCCCGCATGCACACCACACCGTCCAAAAAACGTCCCGTATACTAACAAATTATACTACTATATGCTGTTGGAAATAATATTTGAATTAAGAATCATGCATTAAGTTTTACATAGATTAGTAGGCTACACTACAAGTCACGCAATCTATTTACGAGTTCTATTGCTGCCGTTATAATCTCTTATTGATCGAGGAAAAAATGACATTCGGAATCTGTCTGTTCTACAATCTATCTCTCTTATTTTATTTATATGATCGGATCTTCCGTAGTATGTTGGCGTCCGTAAGATATAGTTAACTTCGTCAGAAAAGACACCGCTCTTGAATTTATCTAAAAGGTTTAGTCTATTTTTCAATCTACGGTCCGACAGAGATTCCCATCCGAGTTTACCTATCCGAGTTTAAAATCTTTTGCAACCTTATGGAAAGGCATTGTTATGCAGGGAAAGAGGTCATTTTTTAGAGGAAATTTTCCTCTACATATATGAAATACTACGCAAATTGTCAATTGCCTCATTTCTCCTAGCATGATAGATATTTAAATTTGGAGGTGAAACGAATCCCTTTCATCGGTCATCGTTGGTCATGCTAACAGCATGAATCACCTTTCCGTAGTATACGCTCACTACCAGTAGTATTGGTCACCGAATGGTAGGTGTTCCAGAGACAGGCGGGGCCGGCGATTATCCCTCACACACATTCATGGTGGATGAGTTGTGGCCTCCAAAAGAAAATTACTTTCGGCTCGTCGCCAAACTCGGCCGAATTCTTTGCCGCACGAGAGGAAGTGGAGCCCGAGTCATAAATATTATGCCGCACCAAAGGAAGAGAATCTCAGATCAATCAAAAATAAGTCGCCCGGTTGAACGGAAGTGGCCATCTCTGAGTGGCGACTTCTCTTCATATGGAAAGCTAATGGACACGATCACTCAATCAAAACTACATATACGTAAATTCTGCACATGGAAGAAGGATTTCTTTTCGAGAATTTCCAATCACAACGAAACTCCCTGATTTTCCAGGTTACTAAACAGAAATGGCACCCTGAATATATCCAAATCGAAATATTTTTATACTCTGACCCAATCAATTTAGCACTTTTTTTATTTCATTTCTGTTCCATTTGATTTCAAAGTTATGCACCATAAACGCTATCAAATTTTCTTTTCTAATCAGCTAATTCATCCCTTCATCACGCATTGAGTATCAATTTGAGCGGAAACTTCACACGCTAATGTTATGAAGTATTTAGAAATTCAAACTAGACACATCTCGCCTGCCCAATAAGCTTAAATGCAAGCGTGATTACGTCTGACAAGATATAGTGCTGAAGGAAGAATATCCTACGGCTATATGAGGAAAAGTAGACGCAGGTGTTCCTTTATTTTCTTGGATATAAGCGTGAAAAGAGTATTTCACGGAGATTGTGACGACGGCTGTTGACCATGGGGAAAATTCAGCATTATTGACACAGTGACGTTCATCGTGACAGCGATATTTCAGTGTTCGGGTAGGGAAATTGGTATCATTTTTTTGTTCTTCGATTATGTATCCTAATCAACATTCAAGGCTTTAATCGGGAAAGTGAGCTCCACTACTTGAATTGTGGAAGCAAGTCGCACTACATTTACAGCTCCGATATACGCGATAAAATACAAGAGACATATTGATGAACGGATAGGAATAGGGGTTAGTTTTTTCCCTGAAAAATAAATACCATTCATAAATGCTTGGTCGAACTTGATACACTGATTGAATCTGATGATTGATACACGTGAATGAATCATCAAAAGTGCCTGATTCACATCCGGTGTATCAAGGATGGCTGGCCTCAGTGCCGAAGCCTGTAGCTCCTCATTTATCTAAGAATGACTCTTTTTGGCGTAGGTAGGATAAGTAATATCCCTCTAAGGATTAAAGAATATCTGATCGTCCATTATAGGTTGTTTAATGAGTAAGAGTATTGTTCCCGGTGTGATACATATAAAATACAGTAGAACCTCGCATATCCAGGACTCAATGATATGACTCTCCAGTTTATCTGGGTCAAGGATTTGGGTCAATATTTCACGAAAAGTACTTTATGAGGTTAAAGTTTTCAATGTAAAGATAAACAAAAATCGTAGTTGCAACATTTAATATTACAGTGAAATTTAAATGTGTACGTTCAGTAAATTCCTGGTCATTCTGTTTTAAACAAATCTGGATCACGGCTTGGACGTTGACAATTACATAGAAGTCAAGAGTGGATGAATTCAAAATGTGGTGCTACCAATATGATGAAGATAAAACGGATAGACCGAGTAAGTAATGAGGAAGTGCTAAGACGAGTGGGAAAAAAGAGAAGTCTTCTAAAAAACTGAAGGAGAAGACGGGACAACTTGATTGCCACATTATGCGGCATGGTTGCCTGATAAAAACAATCACAGAAAGACTGGTGGAAGGAGAGAAGGTCAAAGACGGCCCCATATGAGGCACAAAGTACAGGTTATAAGGAATGTAAAAGAGTATATCGCGTATATCGGAGCTGTAAATGCAGTGTGACTTGCTTCCACTATTCAAGTAGTGGAGCTCACTAACCCGATTAAGCCCTTGAAAGTTGATTGGGATTTTCATTTCCCTCCCTTCTCCCTTTACCCTGCGTAAAATAAGTGTGCCCGTACCACAACCAAATTTGACTTTGTTTAAAAGATGTTTTTTGTACGTAGGACCAAAGGTTTTTAATTTGTTACCCCAGTCATGTTTTATTTCAAAGTCTTTAAAAAAGTTTTTGCAAAATGTAATTTCTTGGCTTCTCACTAAAGAAAGTGTAGAACAAATATTGTTGTAAATGAATTATAAATAGTACTTTAGTTGTTTTTTTTCATGTACGCACTTAAGCTTTGGTTGTATAGATTATCAAGGTAACACAAAATGAGCTACGCTATTTGTAAAGCATAAATATTATTATTTTGGACGGTAGCCTCAAACAGGTTATCCTTCGCGGCTACCTAAAATTACTCAAATTTGTTATTGTCATGCAATTTGTGTGTGGAGTAATAAAATTATTATTATTATTATATATATACGTCGCTACGAATAGGCTAGAGGATAGGAGAGAGGAATGAAGAGCTGCGACAAACCATAGGATGGTTAACTAATGATAATGATGAATAAATCTGTTTTTTTTTAAATTGTGTTGTGCTTGTTTGATGACAAATTGGGACGCTAGACTGTAAAGTTCTCTTTTTATGACGTTTATTGAGTAGTCAGTTGTGCTAATGGTCGATATCATGGTAAATAAATGGTGCGTATTTCTATTATAGTAAGCTACTAATTGTTTTTATTGACATTCCTACTGATTCCGGATTTTCATTAATCCGGATATACCTACGAGGTTCTACTGTATAGTTATTTTCGTGTCCGTGACCTTTCCCTGTATCCTATATTCATATAAAAGGTTATGCTGGACCAAAGGCATGGCGTGGGAACCGGAGAAAGAGGATTTCCTGGCGAAGTTGAGAAGAAAATGTTGATGGAGGTCCATCGGGACGCAGTCCGTAGGGGGCGTGAGGGCATGCAGGATCTGCCTCCACAAGACGCGGGGGAGGAGAAACGTGACCTTAGCATCGTCAGGCGTTTCCGGCGAGACCACTTGAGATCTCCGTGGTCCTTCCCACTCGCGTCACCACTATCGCTGATGAGTATCCAGATGGGGGATGAGAACCGCGATCGTAAATCGGCAAGCAAAGGAGATGAATATATTTATTTTTCTTATCCCATGGCAACGAGGTAGGTTCGGAACACCACTATTCGAAACAAATATTTCAGCATGTGTTATCAAAAACACACTTCGCCATCATCTATCAAATCCATAGAAGTTAAAAAAGCAAAATAAGAACAAAGAGAATGTGGGTAATCCACAATTAAATCCTTCTACTTTTTAATTTGATACATTCTCCATCTATTTTAGCCAGTCAAAGCGCGGTGTTCATTCATCAGACAAAAATATTTAAACTTCTGTATTAATTTGCTAATAACCCAAAAACCAGTCCCGCGACGAATTGAAATTTCATTTATGTCATCATTTTTAGGGAAGTGCGAACAAAATATCAGTTACTTCGTCAAAGAGACACACATTGTAGCATAAATAATTATTTTTAGTGAAATATCTATGTTTGTTTCTTAAATTTATATTTCACAATCAGTTATTAATGAAAAATAATGAAATGTATTAAAAACATTAAAAAAACACGCTTCTTCCATAAACAGAATAAAATGCCCTGAAAAGTAAAAAATAAGATTTTCATGCCTCGCGGAAGGAAGCGTGTCTGCTGATTACGTTAAAATATAAAAATTTCACACCAATATTGACTCACCTATCTGCATTCGTTTCTATACAACTTAATCAGTACCCACGCTTTATTCTCCAATTCATGGAAATCTTATTTCTTTCAACTTTTTAGTGCATTTTACACTGTTTTTTTTAAAGAGGGAGTTTTTTTTTAATCTTTTTTATTTTATTATTTTTTAAGAATTGATTATGCGACTTAAAAGACGTTCAGGCAGTGGTGAATATTCTAATACTTGCAGTAAATTCGTAGCGATAGCAAAAAATGACGCGGAAACGGTGATCGAGGCAGATTCCTTTGGTCCTTCCCCAGTAACGTCACCGCTCTCGCCGATGAGTAGCCGGATGAGGCATGAGAATCGCGAAAGGAATCGGCGAACAAACAGGGCTCATCCCGCGTCTCCAATTGGCTGACCGGTAGGGACGAACCGGTGTCGCGAGTGCAAGGGGCGTGTTCTCGAGGCGTTGCGCGTGGGTGAAACGGCTGAGCTAGTACGCGATTCGTGACTTCGATTGAGGACGGGAGGTTAATTGCCATGTGCCTCCCTCCGGTATAAAGCACGTGAGCTTTCTTGCCGCTCATTTCTTTTCTTTTTTATAACTTTGAAACTTCATCCCCCTTCCGACCGACATGTGTGAATAAACAAGAGAGTCCTCCCACTAGGGTCATCTCCGCTAACTCAACATTCTGCCGAGTCATCCTTCTCCGGTTGTTTCTGATTGTGAGTCGGACGTGTGAATTTCACGCGCTTCCTCTCGTCTCTTGTTGGGAAGACGCATTCTCTAAAAATCCTCGTTGCGTCGAGGGAGCGCTAATTCCCAATTGTTCGTCGATTCGAAAAATCGTAGAATTTTGGTGAAATCTTCCCGGGTTTTCCACCAGGTGAGTTGCTTGTAGGCCGAAGATGGCTGGCTCTGCCATTCGCCAGCATTGTTCGCCGGTAAAGAACAAAATCATATCGTCGAATTTTCTTTGCATATAAATTTGAGTTTCTAGCTGAGTCAGAGTTTTTTTTATGGCTTAAATGATTTATGGACTGAATCAAATTGAAACTTAAACCGTTCTCAACTATAATTCCGTACCCAACGGGCTTTGAAATTGCCTGAGCACATTGGTGGAGAACACATCCATGCATAAATTGTAAGAGGGTTTACGATCGGATATTCCACAGAGGAAAACATAGACACCTCTAAATGAACATGGACGTTTTGTTTACATTTTTTTACTAAATTTTATAACCCCTATTACCTGAGTTGAAATACTAATAAAAATAAGGATGAAATCGACTCTATAGCATTTATGGCGCCAGAGAAAAAGCTTGCCATGCCAGTGTCAGCTTACAATGGTAGGAAAAAAAACAATTAGATATATAAACCATCAAAAATAAATCGAAGCGAGAACCATTTCACTGAATAAATATCGCAAATTATAATCCCTGATATTTCAATCAAATAATTATTTTTTATTTTTCCGAAGGGGATCATAGGCATTGTTTTTATCATTTTGTGGCCTTTCCTACTGCATTACGTGAGCTCACTTTTTAATACTAATCTCTTTATCGCGGAAAGTCTTGTCCTCACATAAGCAACAGCTCTACGCCGATAGTTCACCATTTTATCTACTATCATCCCGATTTCCGAGGCACTCATCTAAATCTACAAATTACCCTCTAAGCTAACTACAGGTGTTTGGCGGAGGGTGTTCAATCACCAGCATACAGCATGCAATAGGATGGCCACATGCACACCACACGGTCCAAAACACGTTACGCATTCTAAAAAATTATACTACCCAATTCTTTTAAAGGCAAAACATGCCAACTACTCATTAAGGTTTTCTGCCAATAAAAGCTATAACACACAAAACATGCTGTTGGAAATAACAAGAAAATTCAGAAACTTGAATTAAGGTATACATAAGTTAGTAAGCTAAATACAGTATAGAAAAATAAAATAAAAGTCACCTAATCTATTTGTGAGTTCTAACGCTGCCGTTGTTGTCTCTTATTGATCGTTGAAAAAAGGACATTATAAATCTATGTGTCCTACAATCTATAATTCTTATTTTATTTATATCTCTACCGTACATGTATTCATCTACCGTACCGTATGTTGGCGTTCGTAAGATATGGCTAACTTCGTGAGAAATAGCTCTGCTCTTGAATTTATCTAATAGGTTTTGTCTATTTTTCAGCCTGCGGTCTGACAGAGGTGGCATCCGAGTTTATCTAAGAGGTCAGTAACACTAACAAGACTATCGTAACGACTTTTCACGTAGCTGGTAGATGTCTGCACGCGTTTAACTTCACCAACATGCACCAGAGGATTAAACTTTAACTCCAATTAAAATTTAACTCCTAATCCTCATACTTGTGTTGTGAGTTGCAACTAGTGAATTTGCGAGCAGCATTATGCGGAAGAAGATGAAACGGATCTTGGATGCTGGGTATTCCCCTGGAGCAAAGGGCGTGAGAAAAAATTAAATATGATACCCACAGGGCAGGATGCTGAGCGACAAGTGCGACGAATTGGATGAAGTGGCGATAAACTATGGAGGCGATGCGATAGTTCAGCGGACCCGGCCGTAAAGGGTCTTGAGAATGAGCGGAGGAGTGAATTATATACAGAAGGCGAGGAGAGGATGCGCGGGCCATAATGGATCTGGGGACCTTCAACTTGACCTAAAACGCGAGAGGACAGAACACTTGCATCGTTGAGGAATCCTAAGATTGGCGATGAAAGGTAGCATCTCAACTGACTAATACTCGGAGAAACTGTTTTCTCGTGATAAATAACCTACGTTTACCGTCGTACCATGGCAGACATGATCACAAGAGGAAACTAAAATAAATAGAGTGCAAAATAGATTTTAAATATCATTCTTCCCTCGTACTATTAAGGATAGCAACGGTGTCTCAATTAATAGAATTAATGGCGTCCATCGCTACGATGACTCACTGCATGTTACGTTTTTCTTCCATAGTCCTAACCTACATGTATTTGTTATAGAAATTAGTAACCATTGTCAAATTTTGTCTTTGCATGAACATGCACGCATATTTTGTTAATACGCCTAATATTTCTATGACCGTGCGGTGTGCATGTGGCGACCCACTTGCAGGCTGCATTTTGTTGATTGGTCGCCCCCTGCCAAAAACCCTTGAGGTGGCTCGCAGGGTATTATTTAGATGAGTTTTTTTTGTCAACAGGAGTAGTACTAGTCGCTGAACTCAGAGGAGGCGGTTCGGCGGTGCTCCAAGATTTGCAGCGGTCGGGGACCGGAACAAGGATTGGTATCAACATGGCAAACGCCCTTGCTTCGCGCTGCAGGAAGACCATAGTACGGGACGGAGATTACGCGGAAAAATAGGGTGTGTAGTTGAAACATCATTATTTTTTGTTTGTAATTCTCATTGTGTGAAATAAATATCAAAGAAAACAATATGGTGCATTACTTTCTGGACAACCCTCGTGCATCTACAAAATACCCTGCGAGCCACCTCCAGGGTGTTAGGCAGGGGGTGATCAATTACTAGCATGCAGCATGCACAGTGGCGTAGCCAGGAATTTCGTTCGGGGAAGGGGGGGAGTCCAAAACCAGGTGTGAAAATTGTTGAAAAACTAAGCAGACTAAGTAGAAGGTTTTAAACTAATTGCAACACTTTTCATACTCGAAATAACTTCATTTGTTGAAGAAATATATTCATGATTTTTAAAAATTTTGTTTTCTTTTATGAAGGAAAGTAATTGCGTTTTTATATTTCGCGGGGGGTCCGAACCCCCCCCCCCCTGACTACGCCAATGAGCATACAAGGAGATTTCCACATGCACACCACACGGTCATAAAAATGTTACGAATACTGGCAAATTGTACTTCCGCATTCATTCAAAGGAAAAACTAGCCAACTACTCATGAACCTTGCTTAAGCATAAAAAAAATCGTTCAATAATAACATGATACTATATTGAAATATTTTACCATTTGAGGAGGTGAGTTGGCGGCTGTGAGATCCAAATGAATAGTTTACCTATTATTAAAGTATTCTAGCGTAGGTTTCTATGGAGTATTTGTGAAGCATTCTGGTAGCCTCCCCTTCCCTCTTTAATTCATAATAGGGCCTACTCCCTTTCACCCTATCTAAAAATCCTATTCGTATAAAACATTTCGCCATTATAAACGACACATATCGAGGCTAAATAGCAAAATTATGGTGCACATAACGTAGATAATTTTATCCTGAAAATTTAGGATTCAATCCCTCACGCGCCGCTCCATAGAAGACTGAAGTAAAAAAAAAACTCAAAAAATTCTTTTTTTACAATGGAAGTTGAAAATTTTCACAGTTGTATTCAATGAATTAATGCATGTTTTGTAACATACTGTTTTTCATTTTTACTTTATTAAACAAAATACATGATCTCAAAATTGAACCTATTTCGCAAAAATGGCGGGAGATGATTTCAGCAACATTTTTGCCCGTATGTAGCAATATAAAATGATGGACATCGAGTTGCTCTAAGATATTTACATCAAAGTTACATGAAACCATTTAGTGTCCATCCAAAGACATCATGTGCGACCAATGGCGGATCTATGGGGGGAGGGGGCTATTGCCCATTGGGTATCCAATCTGCAGTAGAAAGAATGGTGATATTTTTCGGACTCCCACTACTATTGAGAGATTACCCCCACTTACCCCCTCCCTTGTTCCTATCCTTGATCCGCGACTGTTTGCGACCGTTCGCAACACATACAAATCAATGTTTTTACTATACCGCGCAGTCCACGGCTGCTCCCTGGGCGTATCCGACTGCGTTCATTCTCACCTGCATGCATTTAGACATTATCTCGTACGTTATTATGTATCGGGTAACCAGGCACTTAGAAATAGTTTTTGTTGAAAAAGATTTTTTGTAAATTAGATTTTCATTCGAAGTAGACCATGCTGCTCTCGCGGGAAAACCTAGAGGTTACCTGTTCAATCTCCTTTCCCTTGAAAAACATAGGGTAATCGCTGTAAGGGCTATATTAAGGACTCCTGTTCTGGCCTTCAACCTCCGAATGGCCTCAAGAAGTCACTGCCATTGAGAAGAACAAGGGATAGGAAAGGGCGTACCCAGGATCAAAACTAGGGGGGGGGGGGCAAGCCATGGTTGTTCAAGTTGTAGGTAAGATTTAAGCATGGAAAAGGTGAATGAAATCAACGTTTTAAGGAAACTGAAACAGCTCTTTTTTATTTTTTAAAATTCTTTGCTTGAATAAACATTATTTTCCTTAAAGAGATTTGCGAATTTTGCATCTAGGGGAGGGGGGCCAGCTGCCCCCTCCTGCCCTTCGCTGGGTACGCCCTTGGGGATAGGGGAATCCCCATCATTGATAGCTCCCTAGTACAGAATTGTATGTTTTTTTCCTAACCGTTTTGTTCTTCAGGGTGGAGGTAGAATGAGTGTCCAAGGGACACGAACTTGGAACAATAACAACTGCCAAAAGGAGAGGTTGGTCCTAAGCTATGACCGAAGATAAGGAATGGCACGTAGCTAACCAGCCGTGCGAGTAGATTAGGAGTCCCGAAAAATTTGTGTTCATGGCTGCAAGAAAGCAAGACTTGGAAGGCCATTTGGGATTTAACGGCAGACAGATAGGTACATCGAAAGTTGGTTCGTGGTGGTCAGCAGCTGCGATTTGGCCTGGGTTATTCCAACGGCATTTGGAATAACCCAGTCATTACTATCAGGAAAAATGCTATTGCTGAAAGGGTATGTATGGTATAAGTATGGTATTTTGGTCATTTTAACCTTTACGAAAATGAACCACAAATGCAAAGTTGACTTCAGGATAGCCATTTGTCGTTGCGAGCATATCGCCGACAGGATGGATAATTTAATAGGCGGAAACATATTTCTGTTCAACTTCGTTTTTTATTACTAACTAATAGTTTTATTTGAATGGTAATATGTTCGTTTCCTTAGCTTTCCCCTACTTTCAGGTCTGATCGCGTGTCGTTATCCTGTGTGCTTGGTTATCATGTGTTCGCAAAGCGAGCGCGTGTCAGATTACATCTGCATTACATTTTACCCCGTAAGCCGCCTAAAAGGCGTGTGGCAGGGGGTGTTAGAACACCAGGCATTTGCACATGAAAGGAAATGCTCTAACGAAATTACGCCTGGCATTTATTTAAGTCCTTTATGGCTCGCGGGGAAAACCGAATTCGCACATCTATCCGTTCGGCAAAATATCTCTCTTAATTTATCGCTTCTATCGGACCTGGAAATATAGGTGGGGCTGTAATATTATGTCTCCGTGTCGCTCTTAAAGATATCCATTATCAATTGTTCAAACAATCCAAGCCTAGCACGCAGCTTCCGAATCTCCAGCGGCTCCCGGCCTAATTCGCTTAACATCTGGGTATAGCTGTCTGTTCGCTCTCAGCAGTTTTTGACGAACCGTTCAGCCTTCCTTTGTATTTTATTCAGTTCGCGGATCAAGTCTTTCTGCACCGGATCCCATGCGCTCGCTGCATATTCAAGGTGCGATCTGACGAGTGCGAAACAGCACATTTCTTTTAATTTCGCATCCGAAAATCTTACCACAACACGCTTGACGAATCCTAATTTCTTCAGGGCAATGCCGAATCTGTCTGTTCTACAGTCTATCTCTTTTATTTTATTTACATGATCTGATCTACCGTAGTATTTTGGCGTTCTATCGTATCTAAGATATTGTTAACTTCGTCAGAAAAGATACTGATCTTGAATTTATCTAAAAGGTTTAGTCTATTTTTCAATCTTCAAACTATTTTCCAACTTCTTTTTTGGATCGTTTTGATAAGATTCCCTCCGCAGAGATTACTAGTGGGTGAAGCTGACTTCTTTCAAATGCCAAATATTATTTATTTCACCGGCCAAAGTTTGATATTTTTGTATTTTCTCTCTTGCCGTTGATTCAATGTTGTGATTCAGTGGCACTGCTACATCAACTGTATTTGATATTTGCTGTGTGATTTATGGATCAATAAAGTATCTGGTCTATTGTAATCTATGGTTTTATCTTTAAGTATCGGTCTGTCCCAGTATAGAATGTGTGTATCTGTCTCTAGTTCGGCGGGTGGATGGTATTTGTAATACGGTGGGGTATTTTTAAAAAGTCCATAAGTAGTTGCTGGGTTTTGGTGAATAATTTTCGCCAACAATTTATTTTTATTATTAAATTGTTACAAGGAGGCAATGGGCATGGTGGTAACATGAAAATTCGATAAAAACAATTGGAAACATTATAACTACCCTTGAAACTCACAGCTTGAAGTTTTTTTAAATACATAGCTTTTCCGGGAAGAGCTAAAATATTTTTGATGGTTGGTCATTCCAGAATTTATATATATATATATTTCTATAATACTCTACACATGACTATCCGCAAAAGAGAATTAAGCTTCCAAGTTAGTTCCCGTGCTTACAACACAGGAAAATGAGGGAAGCTACAAGAGTTCCTACTTAACAAGTGGAATAATTCAACCAAATTTCAAACTCTTCCAATCCTTGTAGATAATTTCTGAGCAACGGTAGAGATTTGGGATGCATAAGGAAAAGTAAAATAAACTGGATTAAAAATCGTAGTAATGGCCGATAAAACGGAGGGTAAAAAAGCCCAAGTTAAACATAAGCTTTAGAACAACGACCTGTGTTATCATATACTAGGCCAAAAACTGAATCTCAAATTGTGAGTGATATCCATTTCTTACGAAACCTTCACGTAAAAAGAGAAAGGCAAACGGAAATCCCAGTTTTTTGTCCAGACAATGGCTAAGGTCGGAGCAATTATAGATAGGTACCTAACCTAATGTTTTAGTACGAAGTAAAAAAATTATACGATGTAAAAAAAGAACCTGAATATAGACCCTGAGTTTTTTCGATGTGCCATCAGTCCGTAGAATGAAATGACGCTCACGATTACGTTGTACAATAGATAACAAAGGACTGAAGCAGAGAATAAATCTAAGCGAGACATCTGTTAGAACAATAGAACCGTTTCATGAATGGACAATTTTCCTGCATCTGGTAATATGTCATGAAAAATCATCATAGGTAAATTTTAATACCAGTAAGTATATACCAAGGATTATCATACAATCTCTTTACATCTTTAAATTTGCACTATGAAATTTCCGTACTAGGTAATTATTGACACATGATTGTAGCTTATTTTAAGTTACATGATACCTTCTGCCAAGGCAGCAACCATGCCCTGTGCAAATATTGATTAACTATATACAATTATACCTATATTTTATCACAAAATACAAATTAATATCTCTTTACTTTTTCTTATATGTCAAGAATACCGTGGAATAAAATTGTGCACACGATTATTTAGTACAACAAAGCACATTTGATATGTAATTCGATGGTAAAAAAATAAATCGTCATTAGCATCAATTTGCGAAAATTGAGAAAATTTCACGCAAATAGCTTCCATTATCAGTCAGAATTAACAGAGTTGTTCAAAAAATAGCAAAGAATTTAAAATTTTAGTAATGATTTGGATTGAACATATTCGGCGATAACTCGTGCCACCAACATTTTTTTCTGGCGAATGATAAAAAAAAATTCTTTTCGTGTTTCTGTACTGATAAGGAGCTCCATCTTTCCTGCTTTCTGAAAAGTTTTCATAGTAACGTTGAGTCGTCAGAGAAGAATAAACAGCAGTTTACCAAGAAAGATACGCGAAAAGAATTCAATCCGAGTGGTAGTTACTAACGGAAAACGCTTTCTTGACCTCCTTTTAATTATATTATCCTTAATTTCCTCTTTAACTCATATTGATGTTGTTCCTCCCATATACTTACAGGAGGTATCCCATGACTTCTGAACAATAGAGTGTGTAACATGCCCCTATTAGTTCGATTGGTAATGGGAATTTGGTCACCTTGTGGGTTGAGCGCATGCCTGCTTATCAAAGGGTCCTGGATTTACGAAGATGGACGCGGAAGATCAGATCATATAAATAAAATAAGAGAGATAGATTGTAGAACAGACAGATTCCGAATGCCATTTTTTCCACGATCAATAAGAGATTATAACGGCAGCAATAGAACTCGTAAATAGATTGCATGACTTGTAGTGTAGCCTACTAACCTATGTAAAATTAATGCATGTTTCTTAATTCAATTATTATTTCTAACAGCATATAGTAGTATAGTTTGTTAGTATACGGGACGTTTTTTGGACGGTGTGGTGTGCATGTGGGAGTCCAAATGCATGCTGCATGCTGGTGATTGATCACCCCCTGCCAAACACCCTAGAGGTGGCTCGCAGGGTATTATGTAGATGTAGATGCATCATCCCCACTCTACCGATCGTATTTCGTCTTTATTAATTTTGTCGCAAAAACTCGATGAACAAATATGTGATCATTAAGTAATTTTTAAGTTAGAGGGAGCAGACCTTTTTCACCACTTGTCATTTCCTCTAGTAAAATAATTTAAAAAATATAAGAAATCAACTGTGTTAATTTTTCAAATTTGAGAAACTGACAACAGCTGAAAAGGGTTCACTTTTTAGACCTTGAAAAGGTATGGTGATCAATGGTGTTCTAAAGGCATGCTGATCACAATATTGAAGTTAATGTCGTTCAAAAGCGTCTATTTCTTTTTCTATCCCTAATGTGAATGCGACCTTTTCTGTGCTGGATCAAGCGTAGATCTAAGGAAGCACTGTAACTCTTCTATTGGCTGATATTATAACCCTGGTCCGACTGGCGTCGGGTGAATGACGCGGTCGGATATAATAGAAAGTTGCATACTTGTCTTGTTACACCTGGTATACCATAGTGAAAAGCTATATTACTTTTGAGATAAAAAGAGGTTATCCTGTAGCCTAAAAGGTAGACGTGATAGATAAAAACTGATCTTATTTCCTTATCTAGAGGCCAAAATTTGGCCAAAAATAAGTCTTAATTCTAAAAAAACGAAATGGCTATTCCTTAGTGCTACTATTGGTCCTAAATGAACTGTTTGGTGGGAGTAAATGGATTTCATACCAACATAAATTTATTGGCTCACGCTTTTGTAACGGTCATAAAAATAGCCATTAACAGCGATTGGAACACATGATTATAATTCCCGCTGCACAGAATTCTTACTTAATATTCCCGCTCAAGGAGAGCAAGAGAGCATTGTCAGACGAATGGCGTAGAAAGAAGACTCGCGTGAAAATTGCCTTTTTGAAAATGCGCGAACAGGAACTCGTAAAACCGCTTCAATTTCCAAGTGACGTGCGGAACTTAACGTTCGCACGTCGAAGCGATAGGAGAATCGCTTGGTTACTTTTCTTTATTGCACAGGAACGCTGGAGGCTGGATGGTTAACAGCTCCAAGAGCGTTAAATTATACGACTAATTGCGGGCTTCATTCCACGCCTTGCTCTAAAAATTCACAATACAAAGCATTTCACAATTTCCAGCCACCTACACTGACGTAAGATGTTACATCTGCCCACTGTACTAACGAGGACTCCAAGATCTACTACTCTGTCGAAAACGATAAAACTTTTTTTCAGAGACGTCTTTAGAAGACAAATAAATTTCCAGGATAGATGTCAATATTCTTATCTACACACTTCGCAGGTAATTATCTAATTGGATATCAAATGAATCTAGTCCAAATATAAAGTCAGCATAACAGACACAGTAGTTTATTTCTTAGATTAATTTCATGGGAATTAAAGACTCGTTGGAGCCGGAGGGAATTAAAGACTACATTGAAATTAATTTGAACTTTTATTAAATGCAAGTTTTGATTTAATGCATCTTTCTTCTCTGTCAGCGACGATAAAACTTTCTCGTTTTTATTTTGTAGCATAGAAGTTTTTAGAAGGCAATAAACCTCCCAAATCGGTATCACTGTCCTTATCTACACACTACAGAGGTATTTCATAATATATTAATTTAAACAGGTACCTCTTTAATTGTCCAGTCATTCCATATTCAATGTTTTTGTCCAAATATAAAATTGGCGTAACAGATAACAGAATTTTGTGTTTTAGATTAATTCTATGGTTATTCATGACTTTATTGGGACCGAAAGATATCATTCACCCTGGCTCTTTGTTAAATGCAAGTTTTTATTTATTCACTTTCGTAGTATGCATATTTCTTCTACTGAGCCCTTCTATTTAAAAAAAACGCTATACTTTACCAGTGTAAAATATTTCATCAACGATTTTCTCATGCCGTATTATATTCATATCCAACGCATCCAAATGCTTGCTGATAAAGAGCGTAGCTGGGCGCCGTGGAATATCCTGCGTTGATACAACCTCTAGTCGTCTTGTTCTCCTTTCATTCATAGAGCGAATTCTCCCGCTAATTGTGGAATTTCTTCCACGCCCTGCTCTGAAAACGTCCTAACGAGGCCTGAACAACATTACGCAATTTCCTGCCACCCCCACTGTCACGAGATCTTACATGTCGGTCACGTCGAAAATTGGCAGAGGCGTCTCCCGTGACGTCACGGGATCACCATAACGTCACGCCAAACACTCAAGATGCGTGTACTACACACTGTGATCGCCATGAACGTCACTGGCAGCCAGTCACGCTTACAGATCATCTTCAGCCAGAATGTGCCTTTTCAAAGCTTCGATTGAGTCCTCAAACCAAGTAAATCTACTTTCAATGTGAATTTAAGGGAGTTCGTATTGCATTGACACTCATGTTAACAGCAAAATCGCGATAAAATAAACAGAAAGACCAACCAATAAGTGAAAAGGTGTACAACGGTTGCAGAATATTACGAAAGAAAGGTGAAAACCAAGATTGTACTCTTCCACAACAGGGGCGCAGCTAGGAATTAAGCCTAGGGGGGTTTCAGGCACATCTCTTACTGGGGTGTCTGGTGGTGTGGAATACCCGCCAGGGTAAGCGGGAGATGTGGGGGCAGTGGGCACTCCTTCAGAAAATTTTCAACATAAATGGTTCAAAATAGTGAGTTTGACAGCTTTCGGAGGGATATTGCATTAATATTTACACTATCTGTAAGTAATATTAATCCAATTAAGTAAAATGGATTAAAATTAAAAACATTTCTGAGCTCTGGGGGGGGGGGGGTTATACCCCGAAACCCCCCCTCGCTGCGCCACTGTTCAACAATGTTAAGCATGCATAGAAATATCTTGATCAACACAATCAGGGTCTATCACGCCATTAAACATTGAAATGACTGTCATTATAAACATACGATGAGATTCTCTGGTCTTAAAAATATTGGTACCTAGGTCCTAACTACTAAGAGGAGCTTACATTCCAGGGTGCAGTTATACACCCTTATAAACGCATATTAAAGCAAACATTTACCATTTCATTGTAAAATTGTGATGGATTTACTGGAAAAAAACTAAACCAAATAGAATTTGTGGAATTAATAGCCTGCTTATAAAGTGAGCAATTGTATTACAGAGATAATTGCTAAAATTAATACCACAATTTACAAAGCATTAAGGTACAACGACGGTTGAAATATTATATTTACTTCGGCACTGCGAACTAATGGGAATCGTTCGCCGAAGGTTTTTTTTTCTGTTCCCATCACATTATCAAATGTTATTTATTTAAGATTTAATACATTTTTCCATCCAAAAAATGTGGTTCGTCATATTCGTCAAATTTTCCCATCCTTTCCCTCCCTCTATCTTAACTTAAATACTTTTTAAGCATGACACCATTTCACAAAGAGGTAGATTTGTCTCTTTTCCGTGTGCAATATCTAAAAATCATGAATCACCAAAGGTGAACGGCCAACACAGTTCCCTTTAGGAAAAAAACATACCGTCAATATCGTGTCTATTTCACAATCCAAACTTCCCAAAGTTTAAAATTGAAATAGAGCAAGGCCGGGTTTTCAGCGTTGAGTTCCACCGTTGAGAACCAAATTTATGCGGGTTGCTTTAGGAATGGAATTTGATTATAGAAGGCTGGCTAAAAGGGATCGTATTTTACGTTCCTCACTTATTGGGAGTTCTTATTCATTCATTCATTCAATGATAAAACTTAAACATTTTTACATTGTATCATAGAAGTTTTTGGAAGACTATTCACTATTTTTAACTGCACACTACATAGTTCACAGCCCAATCATTCCACATGTATAAAGCCGGCAAAGCAGACATCAGTGTTTTGTTTTAGATATCAATTCCATGGGAATTAAACACCTTATTCTTGTCGTATCATGCATCACCACCATCTACATCTATATAATGCCCTGCGAGTCACCTCTAGGGTGTTTGGAAGGAGGTGATCAATCACCAGCATGCAGCATGCAATTGGACTCCCACATGCACACCACGCGGTCCAAAAAGCGTCACGTTTACTAACAAATTATACTACCATATGCTGTTAGAAATAATAATAAAATTAACATCTATAATCTATTTATGAGTTATATCGCTGCCGTTATAATATCTTATTGATCGTGGAAAAAATGACATTCTGAATCTGTCTGTTCTACAGTCTATCTCTCTTATTTTATTTATATGATCTGATCTTTCGTAGTATGTTGGCGTCCGTAATATATTGCTAACTTCGTTAGAAAAGACACTGCTCTTGAATTTATGTAAAAGGTTTAGTCTATTTTTCAATCTGCGGTCCGACAGAGATTCCCATCCGAGTTTATCTAAGAGGTCAGTTACGCTAACAAGACTATCGTAACGATCTTTCACAAACCTGACAGCTCTTCTTTGCACGCGTTCTAACTCTGTTATTAAGCCTTTTTCATGAGGGTCCCAATCACTGGCAGCGTATTCTAAATGGGGTCTAACGAAGGAAAAGTAGCTAATTTCTCTCACTTTGTCGCCGCACTCTCCTAATATTCTTTTAACAAAACCCATTTTACGATTATCTTGACCGGTTATTTCCCGAATATGTTTATTCCACGATAGATCATTATTGAGTCTAACTCCTAGATATTTCACGGATTCGACTGCCTTTAATTGGGTGCCGCGAATTATATAGCTACGTTGTAGGGAGTTATTCTTCTTCCAGAAATTCATTACGATAATCATCATTCATCCTGTATGCTTGAACTGTGTCCGGCAAGAGAGTGCCTGTCTGTTTAAGGCGACGGTGAGTGCTGCACGCCTGGTGTGAAATCACCCCGTGCCACACACCCTGTTGGTGGCTTGCACGGTACTTTTTAGATGTAGATGTACACGATACCCTGCGAGCCATCTCTAGGGTGCTTGGCAGGGGGTGTGCGAGCGATATATTAAATGCAACTTTTAAAAAAATCTGTCATTGTATACACCTCTCTCCTGCTAAGTCTTTCTCTTTAAGAAAAGGTAAAGTTTACAATGGAAAATAATTCATAGATTCCCCATACCATGTCACATTCATGTTTAACACGTCCAAATTGTTGCTGATAAAAGGCATAGCTGCGCGCCGTGAATACCATTTATTGATACAACCTCCGACCTCTAGCAGTCTTGATCATATCTTTTCATTCATGTCCCCGAAGCGAAGGCGCTCAAATCCCGCCAACATTGTTCCATATGGAGATGGATCGTATAAGGTGCGAAATTATGAAAGGGAAGGGAAAGAGGTGGGAGGGGTCAGAGGTGCAGAGCACGAAAGAATGGCAAGAAAGGAGAGAGAGAGAAATGAATAACCTGGGAAATCCCGACACTGACGCAGGTCAGCCAATAAACATTGGTAGGAGGGGCATGCTACTACGCTCGTTCCTCTCACGACGAGGGATTAGTCGACCCTCGCAACGGCTTTTGCACGCGGGCCCCTCAGTGAGCGTGGCGCCACCATCTCCACGCGCCCCAGAGCGGGAGAAACCAACTCGTTTTATATAAGGCCTCGCGTTGAATGTTGTAGTCAGATCGCTGGAGACCTTCGAGCGTACAGTTGTGTGAGGCAGACTCTTGGGTAAAGTGTTGGGAGAGTGAAAACAAGAAGGCATCGTCGCCGGGATACGGCGACCTACCGTGGCGACGACTGTTGCATCACCGGCTGAGAAAAACCGAAGGACGGAAGCAGTTAACCGCATCGCGTACCCGGCAGCGGAGTTTCGTGTTGAAGAATAACACGGCAAAAACAGGTAAGGGACATCTTCCAAGACTGTTTTGGGACGCCGACAAGATTTTGGAGTTTTCGGAACACTAAAATTTTCTACGTTATCACGAAATGATTACCCCTGAAATCGGAAAAATCGGTGACAGTCCCCTTAATTAGGATACTGTGCTGTGTGGAAGCTAGTTAGTTGCCCCACATGATGGAAGACTGTTTACACTGCACGGATGAATCTTCATATTGTGTCGGTCTCATGTCTTGTGGTCGCGGGTACCACACTGATAAGTTAGGCAGTCGTCACTTTTAAAAATTCCGTAGACCATTGCGGTTATCCCTGGCTTCCGGTTTTATTTCCGACGGCATTTCTCGCAGCCGTTACACTTGACACGGCTCATACTGCGTGCAGTTGCCGAAAAGACAATAAGGTTGAAACACGGAGATTCGCGTGTGCCAATTTCATTGGATGAAAAAGTAATTAACTGATTTACCAATCGGTGGAGGAGTGATCATTCGTAAAGTTTATATGAAAATGAGATAATGTAAATATTCAACGATGGGTAAGTGACTTTTATCTTATACGTGCGATTTCAAACAGGGTCCCGGTTCTTTCGAAAGCTTCGGTGATGAATAGTTGATGTGATCCGGTTAGATTGATTTGATGTTTTCTGGGCTTCCGCCGCGTTGATATCTGATGACGGCAAACCCGTCAGCTACTTCAGGTAAGAAATGACTTCTGACCTGAAGATTCTGGCGGGACTAACCGCAAAACTGTCGTATCAAGCATCAAAACAACACAGTAAAAGCCTGGAAAATAAGATCGCGTACAAGGTTCTATTAATGTATCCTATATTTGTAATTTAACTGTTTCACAGCAGAAAGCTTGCTCACTAGTACACACCAGTGGCGCAGCGAAGGAGGGACTTTGGGGGATAAATCCCCCCACAGAGCTTAGAGAAATTTTTAATTTTAATCCATTTTCTTAATTGGATTGTTATTACTAATGGAATAGTGTAAGGATTAATAAAATATCCCTCATAAAGCCGTAAAACTCACCATTTTGAACCATATATATAAAAATTCCGCAATTTATTAATCTCGCACCTACCGCTTATCTTAGTGGGTATTCCATACCCCAACACACCTCGGTATTAGTTGCCCCTAAACCCCCCTAGCCTTAATTCCTAGTTGCGCTCCTGGTACACACTATTGAGGTGGCTCGCAAAACGGTACGAGTTAGCGGACTGTAAACACAAGTAAGGGTTACGTGCAAGAGTTTTCAAGGTATCGAAGACAACAGCATACATAGACATTATTAATAGGTATATATATTAGATCATTGATTATTAGAGAGCCTGAATAATCAACGGAATCAATTGATAGCCTAATTGGGCTTTCATGTAAGATTTATAGGGCTTGGTTAGTTTTTGGGAGATTATTTTAAGAGAATGCTACAGATTAACCAGTAAGAGAAAGTCTGGCATTGTTTAAATCTATCCCTAAAATGTTTTTGAATATTATCCAGGTGGGAAACTAACTTTGAAGCGACGCAGGCATATTTTGATAAATATTTCAAGTAGATACATTTAATCGCCATTTCAGTCTGACAAATTGCATTTAATTGCATGAAGAGTCTTCATTTTACATTGCACGATAGGGGCGCAGCTAAGAATTAAGGCTGGGGGGGGGGGGGGGGTTTAGGCGCAACTAATACTGTAATGGAATACTTGCCAGGGTGTAAGAGGAGGTGCGGGTGCCCTCGCCCAGAAAACTTTTAAAATAAATGGTTCAGAATAGTGAGTTTTACGGCAGTCTGAATGGTTTTATGTTTTTTGTGAGTCATCCGTACCCCTAGTATTAGTTACTAAATTTGTCGCATTAAATGTTTTTATAAAAAAATTCTCTGAGCCATTGGGAGGGAGGGGATATTCCTAAAAAAATCCCCCTCGCTGCTCCACTGTAGCACGATGCTTGATAACAGTTTGCCAGTATTATTAGATTTAATGTTGGTCTCCTATACTGTCATAACTTAACTTAAAGCAAAAAATAACGTAATTGATAGTGAAGAGAATACACGTTTCCACAGATTTTAGTAATTTATTGAGTCAGGACGTCCTTCCACTATATCTCGCTTGCCTCAGTTACTTTTAAACATAACGTAGCAGCATAACATTAATATAACAAATGAGTAGCAAACATAAATAAAGTTCGTTATGCAGTTTTTTTTACACCCTTGGTTGGAATGGAAAATTATACCTTACCGTCGACTGCCTTCCAGAGAAATTGTACTGATTTGCCCTGGTCTTCCATTATGTTGACTGTTTGTGCTTCAGCTCTGCCCATCGGACCTTGAGGGATGTGTCAGTGGGTTTGTATGAGTTCTTCCTCTATCGCAAAAGCTCTTCCGTAGCCCCTATCTCATTTTAAAAGCTATTTACGCCCACATCCCAACCGCGTCCTTGTCGCTCCGTTTGCCAGGAGAGCAATGAGTGAAGGTAGACGCTTCCATCGGAGCGATGACCTTCCAAACAGAGTAGTCAGGAAGAGGGGGACCTTGGTTAGCCAGCAAAGAGTGGGCGATCGCAAATAAGACACAACCTTGTGCAGGCTTTATGACTGCCGTCTCACTGCAACTTACCACTGTTACTTGAACTTACGGCGACGATTCAGAGAAAAACTATTTGATTTCCAAAAAAATTCTCGATATTCCCTGTGGATTTCTGCACATGATACAAAGGCTTCAGGAGACAAGGGAGATCTGAGTGCCACCTCCGTTCCATTCTGAATGCATTAAAAACAAAAGTAAATAGGATATCGACAGAAAGCTGAGACACATTACGAAGAAAATTCCTGCCATTCCACTAAGTCAAAGAAGACGTTGTAACACGCAGGTAATTCCAATAGGACACTTAAAATTATGTGACACGTATATCAGTGGATTTAGTGAAAATTAACCTCACCCCGTGCCATACCCCTTTGAGGTGGATCGTAGAGTATCATCTTCTTAATGTATAACACTTGAACGTCCCCAGGCGTCTACGGCCGCTAATTACATACGAAACGCGAAAATGCCGTAAAAAGTTGAACGGCGATATTGTTGCCGTCTATGTTGGTATAATGTGAAGAAAATGCGTCCTCATCAATCGCACGTTGAAGTACTTACGTGACACTACAAATTGTCTATGCCAACAACATTAAAAGACTTCTAGTTTATCGAGTCCGAGCATTGAAATCTCCAGCGATCCATCGAAGTTCCACGCGGATTTTATTTTGTTATTCTCGTGTAATATTTATACTTGCCGAAATTTCCAATAAGCTACAAAATATCGTGAAGTTTCTTTAGCGCTTCTAAAAATATCCTGATCCTAAATTTAAGAGGGTTTTAGTGCAGTAATAATCTAATCGTATTGTTAATAATTCAGCACGTGCGAAAATTTGGCAGCTGAACTTATTTGATGCGTAATTCGGTGTCAATCACCAAACAGGGAGATTCTTCTCGGTTCAGGAGGTAGGAGAGACGGTTTCAAGCATTCTTTCAAGCAAGCATGGGGTCGCGATTCGATACTTCCGGGATTCTATTCAGAGCTATGGCAATAAAAACATGTTCTCCAGTGCAATTCCAGTTACGTTAGATATGCCACAAAGTGATTTTCTTCAGAAAAAAAATGTTGAAGTACAATTTCATGCGTCGAAAATTATGCGTAATTTTTATTTTTTGAACTAAAATTATCCTTAATATCAGCAAATTTCATTTTACAAAGTACACAACGAACGTAGTAGGACAAACCGTGATATGTAGCTATATTTTTTTCTAGTGCTGTAATTGTGCCTCATACCTTACCCCTCGGACCTCATATTTTAGAAAATATCGCAGGTTCATTAGGATAATTTTACATAAATTAGCTCTTTTATTCATCGTTTTGAAGTAAATTGGAATCATTTACCGGTGAAGAGATCGACGATCAGATTTTTGCGGATGTAGGAAAGTTAAATTTATATTTATACTCAATTCAACTATTTTGGGCGTTTCCATTGCAGCCTATGGATGTGCTCGGTAATGGCTGTGTTGCGATAATTTGATAGCCTAGGAGACGCGACACGATGTTCATGCTACAAAAGATGCGACATAATATTGTATTCTCTTACTCCTGACATTAGAACATTTCCTTATAAATCATCTTGCATGTTTTCGAGCCGAAAAATTTACAACACAAGACGCGCAAGGACAAGAAATGAAATCTGAGACACTTGAGATATTTTCATTGTTTACGGAAAGAAGAAAACAAATAGATCATGAAAGCTGACATAACCAATCTGAATGAATATAAACAAAAGCATTCGAGGAAGCTGCGGAAGTGACAAAAGCTGAAGCCAAAATTAAAACCCGCAATTTCAGTATGATATTATAGGAAAAATATATTATTACTTTACAATTTGCGCTATTTACTTTAAATTTTCAGTAAATAATTGAGCAGACTTCTCTCAAAATTAGCCTGTTTCCCAAATACAAAATATTTGTTTTTAAGAATATACTGTGGTAATATTTTCAAATTTGAGGAACAGGCACAGTGTTGACCAATGTCTTCTTTAATATACCCTGAAAGTTTCAAGACAATAGCGGAAAGTTGTAAGCGAGTAAATCATCACCAATAAAGATCGGTGGAACGAGAAGTTTGCGTTCTCTAAAACGTGGAAGTTTGAGGAAAATGAAGAAGTGAAGAGTGCTCAGAAATATCCTTGGGTGTGTTCACCGAGCCTTCGGCCATGCTAGGTGCTCTTGTTTCCATATTTGGCTAGCCTTGACCCAGAATAAGTCATTGTGGGTGATCCACTGTTGATGTTGAAGCACTGTTTCTTTCAGAGTTCTCCTCGCCCTATATCATTTTTGGATACTCTGCTGCATCCGTATTTGGTGTGATAGGAATCTCGTGTCACTGATTCGATATGAGGTTCTGTTCTGTATTCAGCATGTCCATAGCCGAATTTACCCTTGAATAATTTGTTCCATCTTTTATTATTTTATTTTCCTTATGGGGGAAAAAGAATACGTTTTTAGGGGTTATAATGTATTTTTCTCTTCAGGATTGAAAGTTATTATGCTAGAACTGTAGATTCAATGTACCCCAGAAATTCATTCAAAGGTATCAACACCGGGTTAGTTCAAAATTAATAGTATGGCATACCAGTGGCGCAGCAAGGGAGGGGTTTGGGGGATGTAACCCCCCAAAGCTCAGAGAAAATTTGAAGTTTAATCCATTTTACTTAATTGTATTGATATTACTAATAGAAGAGTGTCAGGATGAATAAAATATCCCTTAGAAAGCCGTAAAACTCGCCATTTTGATTAATTTATCTTTAAAATTCCTCAAATTATTAATCTCGTATCTACCGCTTATCCTAGTGGTCATACCATACCACCACACAGCCCGGTGTTAGTTGCACCTAAACCCCCCAGCCTTAATTCTTAGCTGCGCCCCTGTGGCATGCATCTACATAATACCCTTCGAGCCTCATCTAGGGTGTTTGGCAGGGGGTGATCAATCGCCAGCATGCAGCATGCAAGAGGATTCCCCTATGCACACCACAGGGATATAAGCATGTCACGCACAACAAAAATAAATTATACTTCCATTATTATACTACCACATAATTCATGGTTAATACTTTAAATATATGCGAGGTAGACGGTGGATAGATCGCTATGCTCATAGATGAGAGCATTCCAATGGCGGAAGGATTTTACGTCGTCAGCTATTTGCGATGCTAAAGGTGACATTGGAAGACGGCAGATGAGCAGTATGGCAGGCGGTCATCGGTATTCCGTTGGTGTCTGAGAGATTCGCAGCACCGGAACGTCCCTGGGGGATACTATCCAAGTCCTCAATGTCCTTCAGTGGAATCAGCCACCGATGACAAAGGGCCGCCAGCATAGCTTTTTATTGTCCCACCAAAATCGTTGAAAGTCGTTGCTGCTTTCCTTCGAACAATCAGGGATAGCAACATTTGCGCAATTCATGACATTCATTGTCACAATTGCAGGGAAGAATAATTATATGTTTTGATTTCCCTTTGAGTTTTTGTTTGTCTTTAATTCTCCGCGGAATTCCCAAGAATGGTTGATAAAAATGCGCGCAGAAACTTATTTCGTACAATAATTGTAGCTTTTTCTACAAGTCTCCATCTATGCGAGGTGTGGTCCTGCGTTGAATGGAAAGATTTATGCTAGTTGGGATTTCAAACCCCAGAAAACGTGCGCGTGTTAAGTTTTTTTTGTTAACCATGAAGTGCACATTAACCACATTTAATGGTGCATATTCGTGTTCAGACACCCCTTGCCAAACACCTTGGAAGTGGCTTTCATGATATAATGTGGATGGATATGTGGGCGGAGAGAGAAAGTCGCATTACCGACAGCTGAGAAAACGTCAGGTCGACGACTAACCAATTAAAGACCTTCGAGGTGTTCCTCGAGGTTTTGTGTGTGACATAGAATTTGGCCGGAGGAGGAAGATACTCTACAGAAGACTCTACTGAGGGGATAATGAGAGCTTTTTTGCGTTTATTTTTTTTAATATTTGCCACTGGATATCAGGTTAACGTCGACGCTCATGGCACTGTGGAAGCTAAAGGTGCATTTCAAAGCTATGGGGAGAATAATGCTTGGGCGAGGATAGTAAATGATTAACGTTGAACTGAATTTCATTTATTTAAAAAAATGCCGTTCGAATAAATCTGCATTTCGTTCACAAAATAAAATTAGTCTTTCTGTAGACGATTTCCATCACTGGGTTCATTATGATTCTTAAGGCATACGCAGTACATAGGTTTATCGTTGTTGGAATGTTACCGAAGGCAAGCATTCCGACATGAGCTTGTAAACAAATTGATACTGAGGAACTGCATGGTTTTTCGAAGAAAATCGTGAGGGCCATTGTTGAGGGTGCGGTCAATATTTCCGACACGGAATATTTCTTTCGTTCGCGAGTCAACTTATCGGAAGTGATCCGGTGTCTCCACGATCCTCCAAGGTCGGTGATCGTGAGTACATAACCAATAAGCCTCCGAGTGCTTCTACAATTGGCAGAGAATTCAGAAACCTACCGCCCAATTTCGACTTGTAATGCTGCGCGTGTTTTTTAGGGGTTTCTCTTTCCGAAAGGAGCTGCTGTCATGCGAAAAGCATCCATGTAATCAGCACGTGGGAGTGGCTAATCTGAAAATTCCTTTGGGGGAGAGCCAAACCACGTATTTGAGTGGAGCATTGAGAGGCTCAAGCACGTCTACTTGGAAGGTAGGAGGACATTCCGCGGCCGAGACTATTGCGAGGAATCGCTTCTTCTCGGGAGGTATTATCGATAAACGAAAGGATCAGTAGCGCAGCGAGGGGGGGTTTGGGGGATAAACCCCCCCCCCCAGAGCTCAGAGAAAGTTTTAAGTTTAATCCATTTTACTTAATGGATTAGTGTTACTTATAGAATAGTGTTAGGGTTAATCATATATCTCTCATAAAGCGGTAAAACTAGTCATTTTGAACCATTAACCTTAAAAAAATTTCTGGTGGAGGGCCCCCGTAACTCCCACTTACCCTGGCGGGTATGCAATACCCCCACACCCCAAAGTATTAATTGCGCCTAAAACCCCCCCTTGTCTTGATTCCTAGCTGCGCCCCTGGAAAGGATTGCTATTTAAATAGTAATTTCACAAGACCTATTCTCGGCGGTGGATCCAGGGGGAGGTTAAGGGGGACTATAGGTAGGTTACAGGAGCGTAGATCGATGTATAGGCTTAAGTTACTTAGTGAATTCGTAATGACGTGAATCATATCCTTCGTTTACCGTCGTACTATGATAGAAGTGATCATGAGAAGAAAATAAAAGATATAGACTGCAAAACAGAGAGATTTAAAATGTCATTCTTCCCTCGTACTATTAAGGAAAGCAACGTTGTCTCAATTAATAGGATTAATGGCGTCACTCTCTAGGATGACTCATTGCATGTTTTTTCCATAGTTCTAACCTTATATGCATTTGCTATAGGAATTACTAAGCATTGGCAAGGTTTTTTTTATGAATATGCATGTATATTTTGATAGTATGCGTAATATTTCTATGACTGTGCGGTGTACATGTGGCGATCCTTTTGCATGCTACATGTTGGTGATTGGTCACCCCCTGCTGAACACCCTGGAGGTGGCTCGCAGGGCATTATGTAGATATAGATAGGTTTACCAATTTACTTTATTTTTTATTAATTTTTTAAAATAGGTTTTTGAACGCAAATTTCATGAGTTATATTGAATGTTTTCCTAGCTACTTATGACTGCTTAAGACCCCTCGTTTCCTTGACGGATATTAGATATCCTTCAGGTGCATGGAGAATATGAAATACCAATCGGCGACCTTAATTCACCCCCACCCTTGGTCCGCCCCTTGGCAGACAATGGGGAATTTGCGATGATTTTATCGAGTTGACTCTACACATTTCCTTATTATTATTTACGCTTGTAATATCCTCGTCCGGTCATATTTTTCGACATTTTTCTTGTTTAAGGATTACAATACCATCCAGCAGTTTTAAGGGAACTCAAGGTAGAGAAATTTCAACGTTTATCTGCAACTCAAGAATTAAATTTTACCATAGGATTTCCTCGGAGTTAAAATTATCACATTAACTACAGAGGTTCACTAGTGTCTCTTTTAGCAGCCCGAAAACACCCCGGATAATAGATTACGTTTCAAACGAGTATTACGACAGGAAAACGAGAAAATACGACCAATTTAGCTGATCCAATATTCCAATATGTAGACTAATTTATTTTAATATTTGATGCAACTGCGAATTATCGAGTGAGAAATACCAAGAAATTTAAATTTATCGGGGTACTGGAGCTGAGTTTTGAAAATTGACAATAATTGTTCCATGCTTCGGACCCGAGAATAATATTTTTAATGTGACCGGATATTTACGGTCCCGATATTAGCTATCGCAAACCACCGATATTAAAAGATTTTCATTATCTTATTTCGAGTTTTTAATATCTCCCAGGCTCATGTGCATTCTCTGCCAGGGGCGCAGGTAGGAATCAAGGCTAGGGGGGGTTTTAAGCGCAACTAATACTTACGGGTGTTGGGGTATTGCATACCCACCGGGGTAAGTGGGAGTTGCGGGGGCCCTCCAAAATTTTTTAAGATTAATGGTTCAAAATGACTAGTTTTACCGCTTTTTGAAAGATATTTTATTAATCCTAACACTATTCTATAAGTAATACTAATCCATTAAGTAAAATGGATTAAACTTAAAAATTTCTCTAAGCTCTGGGGGGGGAGGGGGTTTATTCCCCAAAACCCCCCATCGCTGCGCCACTGTTCTCTGCAGTTCGACTTCCTGCATCGATCTCCAGTGGCATGAGGTATAAAGTATAAACGCTGTGCGTGCTATGTAGCGCTTGCCACCCATGAATAAGAGGCATGCACTTCACGGCACGTCTGTTAGTAGGGATTTCCGAAACCATCAATTGCAATGCGGAAACCGACGGTGGTAAGTCAGCATTCCGCGGTTTTCACATTAAATGACGCGAAAACGGAATTGCCTCCATGTGGAGGATGCTCAAAACGACTATAGGGCTTACTCATACGCATTATGTACTAAATTTCATTCCGCAAATAATGGTAATAAATAGCTTCGATTGATGTTTAAAAAATTGAATTTTATACAAAATATTAAGGAAAGTATTTTACATATAATTTAAATTGGACATCGGAATCATAGTTCTGCATTACACCCTTGTCAATTTGTAAGCCGGCCTCTGTGGCGGCGGGGTGAGGTCTGCCACACAAGAGGTCGCGAGTTCGAGTCCCGCCTAGGTAGGTTGACCCTATCCAGGGCATGGAAGTTAGAAACCCCTACGCGAAAGGCCAATAGTTTTGTTTTTGCTGGTAAAGTAATTAAAAATAAAGAAGTCCCAGTTTGAATTTGTACCTCCGGAGTGCTTCTTGTATCCACCCCTTGCCAAGCACCCTCGAGGTGGCTCGCAGGGTATTATGTAGATGTATAATCCTTTTTTTCTTATATAAGGTTTAAAAGGGCCAAAATTATATACATCGTAAATTTCAGAATGGCAGCTGCAGACCAAAGGCCCCAGATTAAAATTGTGGGGAAAGCCTTCGGACATCCGAAGTCAAAGTCTACGAATAACGAGATGGCTCGCGGTAAGAAATTACCCTGATATACTGAATGTGTTAAATGCACATGCTTGCGACTTAGTCCGGGGTGGGTGGTCTATCCTCACCAAACCAAATAAACATTCGAGTTTATTTACTGAGTGAGTGATCGAAGGAATTAAGCAAGTAATTCATTGGGGAACAAATTGCTTGAAGAAAACAAGCTAGCACTTTTTCCACAAGTTTTACCTTGGCACTACGCGTTTCAACCGCTAGGTCATCATCAGGGTCATACCCTGGGTACGTCAGCGGCAGGGACAGGTATGTTCCTGATGATGGCCCAGCGTTTGTAGCACGTAGTATCAAAGTAAAACTTGTGGAAAAAGTGCCATCTCGTTCTTTTAAATCAACCAATATGTATTATTTCCACTACATCTCGCTTGCCTCCGTCACTTTCATTGGGAAACGATATAAATACGACGAAATGAATAACCCTCGCACATTTATTTTAGTTAATCGGCAGCCGCCTGCATGAGGATTGCCACGGGATGACCCTTCGATAATGCCATAACAAATAACGTTCATCTGCGAGCTTCATGATTGAAGCCAGAGGTGGATCCAGTATATTTTTTATGGGGGTATATTTTTCTGGGGGGGACACAAGAGTCTGACAGGTCTCCTAATATTTGAGATTAAAAACAAAATACAAAAATTACTGTAGAAAATATTCTCTTTATTTTGACATGAAAGTTATTAATACTAAATTGATTGAGGCTCCGTAATACACAAAATAAATCGAACCTAATGATAAACGTAGGCATTGAAAATCTTGTTTACTTTTTAAGCGTTAGGGGGGGGGAAGAGCCCCCGTGCCCCCATCTAAATCCGTCTATGATTGTGGCAGTTGGTACTTAAATTAACTCGGGCCACTGTCGTGCTCCTGTTTACATTTTCACCTTAATTCACCGCATGGCTTCAGTTTGGTTGATTCGGTTTAGGTTGGTTGTTTCGGGATGTCCATTTTCATCGCGACAAATTAATGTGGGACGTTAGTGGCCTGAAGGCCTGTTTACACGGTACAGTAACCCTTACGAGATAATGATTAATCTGTGGACGCGTGAATGAACATGAAAATGAACCGTGTAATCACCAAAATTGTGCGAATGCATGCACAGAAAATATAAAGGCCGTTTTACACGGTACACGGAATTGCACAATCTGTCGTACGTGCGAAGGCGCAATCAAAATTGCGTCGTTTAAAGCGGTGAATTGCTAGAACACATGCGAGAATGCGTGGATGGTAGACGGCAAAACAGCCCCTGTTCTAATTTCGTTCATGCATTCGCGCGATTCCACGCCATTTTAGAAATTAATGCAGCTCTAACCTGCGCAATTCCGTGCCCCATGTAAAACGGCCTTAACCTGTTCTAATTTGGTTCATACATCCGTACATGCTCCGTTTCGGTCCACAAAAAAAACAAACAGACATTAACTTGTACGCATTAATTTTTCGTGCAAACAGGTCTTTAGGAAACCTCCTCATGAAAACGTTTTTTATACTGGGATCGACATTTTGCCTGTCTATATATCTATTGCAACAACGCATCTATTGTTAATATAGTCGAAGGGACCATTAATGACAACATGACACCACACATCAACAATCAACGAATACCAAGAGCAACCGTCTCACAAATTTCTCAGCGTCTGTTTAGATAATAAATAAACCTTCCACCAACACCTGAAATATTGCATCACCAAGGCATTATCCGTAAGGGAAGCAATTTTCTCATTATCCTCCGCACCTTTCCACTCTCCCACGGATCAAGAATTAAATTATATATCTCTATCGTCCAACCTATTCTCCTGTACGGCTGCGAATTTTTTTTCCGTAATAGAACGATTCGTAAGAAACTGAAGTATTTCAAAATAAATTCCTTCGTCTCCTCGTGAACGTTCCCTTGAAAGTTAACTAGAATCCATGACATTCTTTCTGCTCATAAACTCCATTATGCAGACATATTCATCTCCCAGCTAGTCAATAACTTTTAATTCCAGGCTTTGGACAACTGATAACACAAAATTTAAAGACATTAGGAATTATGATCCATCAATTCCAACAACTAACACACTGCCCCCTCCGGCAACTCTTCTAATAGTCTTCCCTAAGCCATTACTTCTTCTGTTTTTAACGCTTTCAAGTTTTGAATAACTTAAACGTTAATTGAAATATGCCTAGCGAAAACAAAAATGTATATTTATTTATTTAAATATAAGAAATTAATCAAAAGAGAGACTAAAAATGATAATAAAATGAAAAAAAGGATTAAAAGTATTGACAAAAGAAAAAAGAACAAAACACAATATTATAAAATCAGTAAAAAATGTATTAATTAATTAATATTTCTATTACCAATGTGAAATTACCAATGTTCTCAATTTTGTAAATAAGTTTCTGCTGTCACAAACAACACACTAATCACACAACACAAACATATGCGCACGAAAATTATTGTTATGTAAACAGAGTGGCTGTGTTGAACTTGATTCATCGGTACAGCTGAAACGCGCCTGCGGCATGCCAAATAATGTGGGTCTCCTAATGAGATTCATTGAAGATCTTTGTTTCTTGCTTAAACTATTCCACGAAAATAACTATAGTGTGTTCTCGGTTCGGCCGGTAGATGTGCTGCCTGGTTGTCACGCAATCGAATGGGCTCATTTAAGCCCCCACTCGCGCCCACAAAGGACAGAGCGATCACGGAAGATTAAGGTGTAATTGGGGCTGTAAACCGAATATTTATATTTGTGATCATGATGTGATTCTTCGTAATCATAACTTTACGATACCATTCCTTGCAATTGTAAATAAACTACGCAAGTGTTGCGAATAAGTGGGTCCCTCAGCACTAATCGCCGCGCTGCTTTTAAACCCGTTTAAGATGCGCCTAAAATGGCTAAATAAGCCAGACTTTTACGGTATAGACAGGAGCGTTCTCTATATCGTTTTCTTGGGTAATTTGGCCTTACAACGAGGCTTGATCTCAGGCTGCATAAATCCGTAAGACAGATGTCAGCGGGGAGGAAACTTGCCAAATATTAGGGTTCCATCACGTAAGCACGTAACCAACCAATATTTCCGTCACCGACCAATATGTGGTCCTTTGGATAATTTTGTCCTAACATCGAGGATTGATTTCAGGCTGCGGAAGTGCGGCATAATTCGTAAGGTAGATGTCAGCGGGGGAAAACTTAGCCAAATATATTAGGGTTCCATTACGTAAGCACGTACCCAAACAATACATCCCACACACTTAGCCCAAGAATATAGTGTCAGCTTATTTGCAGGTGTCAGGCACCTGGGGGAAAGGTGTTACAGCTTAAGTTATTTCGACATAGCATTTCCCGCGCACTAAAGCGGGGAATCCCAGTGTGTACGCGACCGCGAAAACAGAACTTAATTAGTGAATTGGTATCAAATTCGAAACTCGTCCTTACGGGGTCTCTCCTAATTCATGGAGCGACAGAAAATGTACGTTCTGTGGAATAAGGGCGAAGATACCACCCGTACGGAGATAATTGTATCTGCCTAATGGTGATAACTACGATGCATCCATCTCAAGGGCATTTCTCGCGTAGCTCTACATGAATATCAATGCGGGAGACTCTTGGAGGACGTGGAGCAGCCGTCACAGATGTCATTCGGCCTTCCGCAATATCCCCATCCCTTCTCGATACTTTCTTCAGGGATTGGCAATAGCTATGAGGGCCCCTCAGCCCCGTAGCACGAAGCGGAAGCATGTAGTGGTCGCCAAAACTTCCGGAGGGGATGGGATTTTCCCGCGTACAAGCACTTCTTTACGCCAAGGAATGCGAATGAAAGGATACAATACATGTGGTTCCAGCTGCGCCAGCAATTCCGACCCAGGGGCTCCTCGATTTTGCAAACGGACTCATTCACCAATCTATTATCGGTAGGAGTATAACGAGAGATTTATTTTTTCCATTTTTCTATCCATTGCTGATGGAGACGGAAATAAACAGAGTTGACCCTTTCGTAGATAAGTGGATGACGTCAAAAGATCACGCCGAGTGGTTCACCGCTTCTCAGCTGTTCTTCGAGCTTGTGCATGGGTCTTGAGGCATTCATTGTTGAATAGACTCCTTTGAGCGATCCCTAGCCTCGAAAAAAGTTCTCTTTAAACAAGCGAAAGAGCCTGAATAGGGTTCACCCCTACGTACGGGGACATCCATTGCTTACGTGAGACTTTGGGGGGTGAGGGGGTGAAGCCGGCTCTCACCTATCTCACGTTGGGGAGAGGGGTCCTGGCAAATATCACGTAATTTTTTTCCGCAAGAAACGGCATGAAATTGCGGTCTTAGTAATGTTAAATACTTGTCTTAACTAATATTAGGTAAATATAATGAAACAAATTGTTTTTGTTTATAAATCCAACGCGATGGAACACAGCTTAACGTATTTAAAATGAAAATACGCATTTGGAGCAATCTCACGTGAGATTAGAGGGGGTTGAGCCAAATCTTACGATATCTCACCATAGGGGAATGGGGAGGACCGAAAATCACCTCTCGTAATTAATGGACGCAAGGGCGTACCCAGGATCAAAACTAGAGGTGGGCAAGCCGTGGTCGTTCAACTTGTGACACAGAAATGGTCATGAAAACAAAATTAAAAGAAAATTATAACAGCGCCTTATTAGTGTTTAAAATTATTTTAGCGGGAAAAAATATTTTTATATTAATTACAAGTTTTATACTAATATCACTTTTCTTGGACTGCTAGGAAATTTGTTAAAAAATTTCGTTTTGAACTACATTTAATTCTGCTTATGGGGGGGGGGGGCAGCGGCCCCTCCTGCCCCCCTGCTGTTTACCCTCATGAACGGACGACCCCTAAGCATTGGTTTAAGTTCCTTCAACACGTAGGCTACGCTTCAACCTTTCACGTAAGTTTTACATACGTCACTGTGCGCGACTTTCATATGCACGCAGAAGCGAAAGTGTTTTCCCGAAAGTAAGAGTCTCTCACGTCCGTGGCGTACGATGAAGGGGAACCCCCTATCGCGACCGAAATTCGTGCCGAGTTATTTAGAAATGTCCACCGCCTACCTCTCCCGCTTCCCGAAGCGGGATGATTGGTTCCGTGTGGATTACTGTCGACCTCGTCCTACTTACACAGGAGGCTGATCCGAAAAACGACGAACGTCACTTTCTTGAGATTTTCAAAATATAATCTTCCAATTGTGCTTCATCGAATGACAGCAAAGAAATAAGATATCATAGCTACAAAAATTCGAAATTGCGTATAGAAATCCGCTTTTTACACAGCGACGGTTGTCCTACCACAGGGACGTTGCTGATTAATGATAGGATATTTATGCCGCTAAGGAAGAAATTCTGATATGAGATGCGTCAATACGTACCGATCATGATAAAGGACTTGTCACCGGATAACTTCTTGCGTTAAAACTTCCGATTCTACAATGGATGGTATAATTGAAATCCAGTTACTTTAGTAATATGAAAATGACGCCATGGTCGGCTCAAATAACTGGAAAAATTATACCGTTCAATTTGTGAGGGTTGAATTACTTACATTATGTGTACCTCAATTTTGCTCTCTAACCGCGATGGATTTCGCGTATAATGGCGCTGCTGTAGCCAGAAAAGTTTTGGGGAGTGGTGGTCCGGTTCATTTAGCAGAGGGCAGCATTTGAGGGTGGGGGAGGGAAGGGATGCACTTCATCATTAAAGTATTTACTCGCTGTGAGCTCATTCCTGCTCATCGCTTTGAATTGATGCCAATCGAGGGGCGAAATATTCTTTTCTAATTGATAGCGATGCTCATAGATCCAGGGGCGCAGCGAAGAATAAAGGCTAGGGGGGGTTTTAGGCACAAATAATACTTAGGGGTGTGGGGGTATTGCATACCCGCCAGGTTAAGCAGGAGTTGCGGGGGCCCTCCTTTAGAAAAATTTTAAGAATAAAGGTTCAAAATGGCAAGTTTTACGGCCTTCTGATGGATATTTGATTAATCCTTACACTATTCTATAAGTAATACTGATCCAAATAAGTAAAATGGATTAAACCTAAAAATTTCTCTGAGCTCTGGGGGGGGGGGGGGGGGTTTAACCCCCAAAACCCCACCTCGCTGCACCACTGCATAGATCAATCATTTTTAGATCACTATAACTATCACTAAGGGGGAAATATGGATGTCACTAGATCTTTCTATCACTCTGAAAGTGTGTCTACATTTAACAATTTTCTCTCTCGTCCTTTCCAGACACAAAATGCAGCACAAAATTACCGTGGGGACAGTCTTGTTGACTGCACTGACTCTGAGCTCAGCAGATATATGGTTCCCCAACTACCGTCAATCTGCACCATTTGCGAGAAGTTTAGCGAGGAATAGCGTCTCTCCGTCAAGACGTGACGTATCAAGTGCCTCAGGTGACATGATGTTTGCCACAGAGGAGAAGAACACCGCTTGGCAAAACCATGTGGACAAAATAATATCCAAGGGCATATTGAAGATGTCATTGGATATAGAGCAGAAGTTGAGAGCGGAGTCTGGCCCAAATGGTGAGTACAAGAATATTTGAGGTTAATTATTGTGGAATATCTCCACGACCAAAAAAGTAGGTAGGGAGGAATTCCACTGTATCAACTTATTTTATCAATCTTTTAAATGATCAAAAATCCATTTCTAATCCAGATACACTGGGTAAATACCATCTTTCAATATTCAATTTCCATGGCTTTTTCCAGTCCAATTTTGTTTTTTTTTCCCCTAGTTAAAGTCGTTGGCAAAGCACTCATTAAGGGACTTTGAAGAAAATTGTGGCAAGATTCATTGCGTTAATTGTAACATATTCCAGTCACAACTCAAAAACAATATAAAACATAAAATCTAAGCGCTCTGTGGTAAAAAAATCTGAGATTTAAAAAAATCAAACAAATCATCAAAAAACAATACTTATCATTGACTTGCCACTATTGCAGCAATTTGGCCATCTTTTGCATTCATTTCTGCAGCCTACTCAGTTGCTAGCTTGTCCCTATTGGCCTTAAGGTCAGCTGAATTTAGTACCTCATCGCTCCAACTCGGCAATGCTCAGTGTGTTCTACGACTATTTTTAACCTTTATGCTATGTCTCGGAAGTTTTTCACTGACGAGAATCCAATTTCCCTGACTTCCAGTCCCGATTTGTATTTCCATGACCTGTGTGAACCCTGATAAATGATTTAAACAAATTTTTTTCATCTACTGATCCATGACAGTAAATGGTGGTGCTACATACAGAATTTTCATAGAGTAGGGAATTTGTTATGGCTTCTTTTTGCAAGCAATGCCTATTAATCAAAGAAGTACAGCAATTCAGTGGAGCAATAACATATATTATTGAAGAACTTAATGGGGGTTTTTGAGGTATTAAGGTTAAAAGTCCATTGCCTGTGGTTTTAGAATTGACACAACAAGCCATGTACCATTTCAATTAAAAACTCTATTGATTATATTTTCCAAACAGTATGCTTAAATTCTGTGTCTAAATAACAGAAATTTTAATTTTTTATCAATACAATAATACTTGTGCTCAAATGTAAATTTTTCCACCTTTGGAGTCCTGATTTGAAAGGAATCGCACAGGATCACGTTGAAGTTGCTACTTTTTTAAAATGTTTGTACGAAAAGATCCATTTGTGGCTTTCAAAAGGAAGTCCCAAATAATTGGCAAATTGCTATTTTTCTGGATTTCATCCTCTAATATTCATCTTGTTGGTAAGAAATTCTCAAATAGAGCATTGGATTTGTCCACCACTAATTCTTTGTCATCTCTTTTATTTCAGAAAATGTGTTATTTTCACCAGTGTCAATTGCATCAGCTTTGGCGCTGGTATTACTTGGGTCTGGAGGCCGAACATTTCAGGAAACAGCAAGAGTAATGGGAGTCGCAACTGGGGTGGAGATAGCTTCACAACCACATCTTATACATTCTCAGTTTGGGCGTCTTCTGGACAAATTTTCTTATGCCCATTTGATATCCAGGAGTAATATTCCAGGTAAAAAGATACATGTATTGCTATGAGATATAATTCTGATATTGCTAAGTTCAACCAAATATTCGTTCCCATTTAATGAATACATATGATTGAGGTGAAAGCTGCAACATCACAATATTTAGGCGGGTAACTTTTAACCTTTTGTAGTATTCTACAAATTCATAAAATATTATTAATTTATTGAAACATTGATATGTCTTGGAATATGAATCAATTTTGCATGTCCCATCCAGTTTTTAGTTTTGATTTTTTGGCAATTTTTTCCTGGAATCTAACCGTGCTTTACTCTTCACAGTTGCTGAAGCTGCTAAGAAAGCATATGATGGCCTGGAATTGACAGCTGCTAGTGGAGTTTTCGTTCAGGATGGATTTACAGTGGCTCCAACGTTTAGGAGAGTGGCTACATCTGCTTACCACAGTGATGTTGTCAGCGTGGATTTCATCGAAGGAGGAGAAGGCCCATCTAAACTGATCAATGGGTATGTAATAATAATAATAAAGAACTAGTATACACAGTGCGTGTAGACTAGGCTAGAGAAATCCATCATTCATTTCTTCTTCATGATTTTTAAGAGTAAAAGGTGGTGGAAGAAACTAAAGATCTCAATTTGGTTACAAGAGTTCCTTATTTTTTGTCGGTTATTTCCCGATTTCGTGTTCATTTCAAGATTAATGGCAAAATTAGGCAAATTCAAATGATAATACTAACATAGCTTACGACATAAATCACTCGTTAATTAAATGAAATCACCTAAAGAGAAGACAGGTTAAAAAAAGTCGCAGCTGAGTTCAGTGGCGCAAATGCCCCTCTAGACTGACAGTTTGCCTCCACCCCAATCTGATAACCCAACGCGTTAACTTCAATACAATTAGATCTAATCAAGTTTCCCACTAAACAAAAGCCCACTTTCTATCATTAGATTTTTTGGCAGGACTGATAATTAATCAATGCAAATTTTTCTACGCACATGGAAAAAAAACATATAAAAAGATGAAAAAAACATTCAAGTCTGAAAAATCAAATTTTGCTGAGAATAATTATTAACACTTTGAAACTCCATATTTATAGAAAACATGTCAGATATACTGCCATACAGTAGCCCTCTAATATGAGAAAAATCCACGATTACAATATCTGCATCCCAGATGATCATGCTGGTATCAGCAACCCACACGTTAACAGCTTCAGAATGATTGGCCTTCAACACAGTACAATCCTTTATGGTTTTCTCCACGGGTCTCCGAGGAGCCCCCCTTCGTACATAACTATACTTAGGCATGTTGTACCAACACTGACGTCACAAGTGACACTAAGCTCTCTCAGAGAGAGAGGCCACTCTTGATCTGCATGATATCATCTTCATCATTTACTGAATATGGCCTACATCCCCTGTAGTTTACCACCGAAATTAATATTTGATTCCACCTCAGTGAAATTTAGTATTCAGGGCTTGCTAATAAATGCATTTTATTTTATAAGGTAATATAATGTCCTTTTCCTTTTTTAACCAATTTACAGATGGGTGAGTGATCGGACACAGGGGCACATTCGTGACATCCTTCCCTGGAGAATAGCCCCTGCATGGACAAGAGTAATCTTTGCTACTGCTCTCTACTTTAATGGAGCCTGGAAAATCCCCTTTCCTGTAGAAGGCACTGCTCCAAGACCATTTTACCTTGGTTCTCTTCCAAAATATGTGAATGGATTTGTAGTTAAGCCTAGCAACCCCAAGCCTGGTGATGTCATTCAGGTGAGTTCTGTCACATGAGAGTATTTACTTAAAGGAAAATAAGAATTTTGAGAGGGGTTGATAGGCTAAAATATTGAATATAAAAGTATTGATGGATAAGATGCCATGGCGGACATGAGTACATTTAAGAAATGCCTCATCAGACCATAATTGTCAAGTTTTTGCTGTTTTTTTGTGCATCATGTGCCATCTAATCTAATTGTCTTCCGGGACTCTATAGTTCAGCCCCCTGTGACTGCCGCATTTCACGCATGGGTCAGAATGTATCAATAGAATCTTACACAAATTACTGCATATGATGATAAGATTGTCCATTCACCTCATCAGAATAGGTGGTAGTAATTCATGACAAAAGTTTTCAGCACAGAATTTTTCTAGAGTATACAATTATTATTATCTTTTTATATAATTTTAACATAGTTATTTTACTACATACACAGGTTCCAATGATGGCAAATATTGGTGAATTCCCATTCCTGAAAAGACCTGACCTTGGTTTCCGCGCTTTTGGGCTTCCTTATGGACTTAATGATTCGACATCTCCGGTTGCAACCATGTACTTTGTGATACCAAATGCCGATGGAAACAGCACAGGTGTATCTGGGCTTCGTAACATGCTCAACCGACTCAAGTATACCGATTTGGAGGCCATTGTCACAGATTCACAGACGAGGCCACTCATTGTGTCTGTCCCCAAGATGAAGCTAAGCTCATCCACCAGCCTCAAGCAAGCAGTGTCTTCCCTCGGCCTGCCTTCCCTGTTTGATCCAGCTACTGCCAATTTGTCTGGCATCTTCGAAGAGTCTGTCACCTCTAGAAGTGTGAGCCCATCAAATTACCGAAGAGGAGGGTCGAATTCATCGTCAAGAAAGGGTGCACAGAAGATCAGAGAGTTAGGTCCTCTCTTTGCTGATGACATACGTCACAGAGTTGAACTGGAAGTGACAGAACTTGGCACGGTTGCAGCTGCTGCTACCTCAGTTGCTCTTTCTAGAGACGGGGGCACTCATGTAACCATCCGAGCTGACAGGCCATTCCTGTTTTTTGTGCACCATGTGCCATCCAATCTAATTCTCTTCTGGGGCTCCATAGTTCGGCCCCCTGTGGCATAGTGACTCCTGCATTTTGTGCATGGGCCAGAATCTATCGACAGCATCTTTCACACACATTGCATACGATGATAAAATTGTCCATCCACTTCAAATTCACAAGTATTCCAACTTCATCCTTCATCACTGCATACATCATCATCATCATACTCACATATTTGAAGAATCATCCCCAATATTAACTTATTTGTACAGATTTTATGACAATTTGGCTGAAGATCAGTGCTATTCACTTGTATATATTTCTGCACTCCTTTTTAGCCATTTTTATTTTATAATTAATGAATGTTTGTGATAATATTAGTCATACAAGCAATTTTCCCATTGAAAATTGTATTAATCTTCTACATGGAAGTTGCATGATTTAATTTCATAAGTGTGATTTGCAAACAAATCTGTGTTGTGTAGAACTTCTTAGGGAGAGTTGTAAACAATAAGGTGACTCTGTTTCCATTGTGGAACATTTTGACCAAACCAAAGATAAAATTGTATGCCTATAGAGGCTGTCTGGCTGTTTCTCAGAGGAAACAAAAGGGCACTTTGTACCAGTTTTGTTTTCGACTCCAGCAAATAAACTCTGAAAATAAACCCTCTTTAAAAATTTCATATCACTTACTTCCACTGATATGCCTGCATGTTTTTCGTAGTGTAGTATTTCCTCAAACAGAGGAAAAATCAAAAGTATATTCCATATACAATGAGTAATTGAAGTAGGAAGACAAAATAATTGGACAAATAAATGTTATTTTTGTCCTTTCCACCAAAAATTATTAAGTGTTAACATTAGATATGGTGCTCCCGCAAGCCTGCTAACGGTGAATCTCTAATAATTTACTTACTAGTGGAATGCATACTTGATATTAAATTTTATTTTTCCACTACTAAATTCTTGATACCCTATTTTTGATCATTAATGACTAATTCGTGATGGAGAGACCATTGACATGAACAACACTGCACAAATTATGCCTTCACACAGGAAGCAACCAAACGGAGTTCATTAAGGGTATTGTTGACTCAATACTGATGACGGTTTCTCCTCACAACTCCTCCATAAACTTAACTGAATCAGGAGGCTTAGGCTCCCAGCATGCACCAAGAATGTATCTTTAAAGGAAATATTATTTTCTCGCATGAACTTGGAGCATAATTTCAATAGCTTAGTAAGAGCGACCATGGACGGTGTCCTGCAGTATGGAGGGGACTAAACTTACTACGTTAAACATTATAATAGTAGTTAAACAATAGTTAAAACATTAGGTTAGTTAATTCCCAAACAGGGAGACTCAGCTTTCACATTGTTGCGAGTTAGTCAACAATTTGGTTGACTTGATGACGAGAACTCAGATGATACTTGACATTTCTAGCATAATTTGTTGAAAATGTCAACAGTAGACTGCAAGGCTTAAGAACACAAAATGGTTGGGAGACTTACCTAGAATCAAACATGCCCACCTACTGTCCATTGGACAGCTACTATGGAGCCAAGTCATCTAGGTTAGCTACAATAGTGGAAGTCAAGTAGGTCCAATTATTTCCACAAAAACTAATTCCTTGCATTGCCCTTTGTGAATGCTACTGATAACGGAGGGTTATAATCATTCAAAAATCTGTGAAAAACATAGAAAAGAAGGGTGAATGGAAACTTGTTGTCAAAGAGTCAGAATCACTTTACTTCTAATACATTGAATATTTAATTTCATGGCGAATGCAGTCCAATTACAGAAAATAAAATAATTGATATGGCAAACATTGTGGAAAGTAAATGTCTCCCTTCAACAAAGGAAACAATTGAATGAGATGCCCATTGACGTAATTGAGTGCATCTAGGGCGATGAGCCACATCAGCTGTGGAATTTCCCCTGGATTTGACCGCTACGTAGTAGCTCAGAGTGAGCGCTCAGTCATTTCTCGGAGCTGTCTTTTCGGCCCCTCCTTGCCTGAGCACTTGTTGCCAATTGGTGGGAGCTCAAATATTAGCTTTGGGTGGTCAGTGGTGTGTTGCTATATGATTCAAAAGCCCCAACGTATTGCCTGCTCAGCTTTTTCCATTCAGAAAGGCTGAGAATACTCTGCATTGTGGTCAACTCTTGAGTAAGCAAGAGCTCTGAGCAAACTCTCCTCCTGAATGTGCCCAGGGGCCCCACCAAAGCCTGGCGGCCCATTGCAAATTGCTTACTTCGACTTATGTTTTGGTTTTACATGGCCCAAGGGAGCCTGTGTTCAAATTACTGGGAGACATCAGGTGTATTAAATTCCTCCACAACAGCACTATAGTACCAAGCCTTTCTCAGCTCTCGATGTCCCTCTCCTCTATACCCTTCAAATGTAGGGAACACATGCAGATGCAGGGGCGGATCCAGGATTTCTTTCTGGGAGGGGCACAAGCAAGGCCGTATCCAGGATTTTGTTCAGGGGGGGGCACAAGGATACCTCCATACAAAACGAACGAAATGATAATGGGACCGTATTAAAAATCTAGCATATTTTTAAGGGTCTGGGGGGGGCACGTGCCCCCGTGCCCCCCCCCCTGGATCTGCCTATTCGCAGATGTGTACAGGCAAATGTTGGAAAAACATTCTTACACATTTAACCCCTTCTCTCTACCGGCTCTCCCTGCCCTATCTTTACGTATCGGTACTCCTCCTTTCTTAACCCTTGTGGGAACGCTTTTATATGTTTTGAACGTTGACTGCGGCATTAACCCAAAATTCTTATTGCTACCGGGATATCTTGCACTTGGACACTTTTCCTCACCATAAGGATTGCTAAGGGGCTTAACACTACCACACCAGCCCTCGTGGCAGGGGGTGCCTCCTGCACAGGTGTCTTTTCTGCACTAGCTGGGAGCTACAATCGTGATAAGTGTTAAGGGGGACAATGGCAATTCTCCATACTTGCACAATTTGGTCCCTATCTTGATGCTTTGGCTATGCTTTCCATTCCTCAGAGCTAAGAATCTTACCTCCAACTATCTTATATGTGCTATAGTAGTCTCACTGGAGGTAAGTAATTAATAGATTTAGAGCAATTAAACACCATCAGTGTTTGGTACTGTATTGAATAGATATATAGGAAAAATACCAATTTCTCAATCACTAAACTAATTACCACGGAAAATCATTCTTCATCATTATTCCTAACCCATCAAAATTAATTTCATTACTGAAATTAGACAGTAGGGAATGCGTTTTTCCATGTTCGGGTACCAGTTGGGAGCTTATTAGGAATATACAGAACAGACATGGAAATGAAAACATTTAGAGGTGCTAGTAGCCCATATTGTGCTGCATTTATGAGCAAAAAACTGTTTACCGATGTTTTGTTTGTTTGTAATGTTGATAGGGAAACATTTTGAATGGTCTATATAACCATGTCTCCCAGGAGGAAAAGAGGACAGTAGAAAGGTATTCAGGGAGATGAAAGCTTTTGAAAAAGGCAGCATTTATGAATGGATAAGTGATTGATAGGACCACTGAGTAAAATTGAGAGAAAAAGACTAATTCAGTCAGTTATGGAGAGTAGCACTCTAGGGGAAGGAACATGGATGCTGAGAAAGGAGGATCAGAAGAAGGGAGAGACAGTGGGTATAGAGTAGGATGAGAAGATGAAATCAACATGGTAACAGATGGAGAGGAGATAGAAAACCAGGATAGAGGAAAGGATGTTAGGTTAGCAAGGGAATGGGATGAAGAAAATGGAGCTAGTGGATTACATTAAGAATAATAAATTAAATGATGCACTGATGATAGAATTCCAAGGTGAGAAGGGGTGAGGCCACAGTGATTATTGCAATACACCAAACAGTCCTACACAATAAATTGTAGATTATCCACAATGATCACTATGTTACTCGTCATCAACACCACTAATCAACAACCCTAAGATTGCTTTGATTCAGCTCTCCATTTCTCTCTCCTATCCCCTAGCCTTTTTATATTTATGTATTTCTTTTCTTTTATATAATTTATAAGCTGTCCTTTGTAACTCCAACATGTTACTACACACCAGGACAAAATGTAAATACCTAAGGGAATTAATGTTAAGTAATTTTGATGTTCATATGAAAAAATCTTGTGCCAGTAAAATGACAGAGGGACATATTATACGGCAATTTCACAATGTTTTTCTCAAATGAGTTATGTTAATATAATGATTTAGTTGATATAAATTTATAGGTTAACCCAAACAAATTCCATTTTCCACATAAGATTTGAAAAAAAAAGAATTATGTAGCTATTACATACTAAAAACCGTGATAGTAAAACCAGGCAATATTTTCAAGGCCAGTCCTGAAAACCTTGAACTATGCATAAATTAAAGGTAATAAACTTTGTGGACACCTTGAAAATTCATAAAAAAAAAGATTAATAAAATTACATCCACTAAATGAAAAGGTTTAAATAAATACTTCTGGTCAATAAAAATTCTTTGTATTTTCTAGGACCAAAGGACATAAAATTATTTACATAAATATAATTTCAACAAGAAGTACAAACATAGCCTATGAAAATGAGAGAAATGGTTACTCCACCTAATTATGGTAACTCATTGTCTACTAACTCCAGTTTTGGTCTTTTGATTAAGAAATTTATATAAATATTTTATTCGTTTCTCTAATTCTCTCCATTTTGAAGGTCTAGTGCGGTTCAAAACTTCATAGCACATTTTTCTCTTCCTCAAAAGTACCTGAAAAGTAATGATTAAATATTGAAATCTGTAGGCCACATTCCCAAGGACAAAAAATACTTTGTAGCAAGAGAGGGAAGAACTATGTATATGCTACTTTCTCATTAGAGAATTATGTCAATGTAACCACAACCAAGCGTAAAATATACTATATACATAATTACAATAAAAAATGCCCAGATTGGATAAAAGACTAACATATGCAACTCTCTACCATTACCTCCCTATGGTACTAATGATCTTGGCTGCTGGCCACCTCCTACCTATAAGTGTGAACTGCTGTCTACGACTAACACATCCATGTAACTATGTACTAAATTTTTTACTAGGTCCTTCCCACTCTTCTCAAAAACAGGGAAACAAAAGTAATATTTAAAAAAATATGCATGTAGTTATAGGGGATAACATTAATAAAAAAAATGCAGCATCAATATATATAGTGTCAATTGGTGACAATGGGTTGGATTATAAGCATTAAATTTGAGGAAACTATTGATACACTTCATTAGTTCACAAAAAAATGAGAACAATGACCAGTGAAGACCAATTACACTGGCCAAGAAAATTTTTTTTTCTGTCCTAGACATGTTGTTGGGTGATCCTATTGGTGCTTTTTCGTGCTGATTCAGAATCTGGGCTCAGATTTTTTCTATCACGTTAAGTTTCTTTGGGACAACCAGATTAAATAAAAGTTCAAGGATGCTTCAGTAAATAAATCGTGAATTTATAAAATATGAAAAAAATGAACCTTTTGTAGCAAGCATTTTGTCGCTGGTTCATACATGAACTCATCCAGTCCCAACCACGTGAGCTCCTAGGGCATATGAATTAACACTTTCAGTGCCGGCTGCTAAATTTAAAGCCCTACTGAAAAATCCAGCCATTTTTACTATATCCGTACATTTTTTAAAACATTAGCATCAAAAATATATTTATTTCGATGTGCATTTCAATAAAAATGGACTTTGCTCTTCTTTATGAATGAGTTGAATAACATTTATTGCTAATTTTTAAATATATAATTTAACAATGAAAACCTACTGTTTTTGAAAAATAAAAAAGTTGCAACATATGATGTACCGCCATAACATGCATAATAATTTTTTTAATACGCTCAATTTGAACTATTTAAAGCATGGAAATCGTCAAAAAAGCATTGTTCCAAGCAAAGCATTATAAATCCTGGATGGCAAAAAGGGTCAATGCACCCTCAACGAACGGTCCATTGGCCTAAAGAATTTTCACACTAAGTGGCCTAAGATGAGGATGCCGGTAGCTTCAGAGGACTTTTCGTCCCCAAGACGTAAAGTGAACTCTTTTTCCACCGAGCAGTTGATTTTTAAAAAACAGAACCACTAAGCAGTAAACTGGAAAAGTACCACGGGCGAAATATTACGGCTTCACGCATACAAAGCCAATTAAATGGAAAGACGTAATATTACGTCCATGGCAATCCTCAGAAGGATTAGCAGGACGTAATATTACGTCCATGGCACGCAAAGTGTTAACTAATTTCAGCTGCCATACAGAAAGTGACTCTGTCACAAGTATGAAATTCCCATTCCGTAAATGAACCAAAGATAAAGCATATGGCCCCTGATAGAGCTGAATGCTGTAAAGACCTAGTTATATGATACACTAATGCATATGCGTTAATATGTGAATACAAGAGTGATTTTGTTGAACAAAAACATAATGTATTCAAATGCACAAACCAAATTAGAACAGGTTCTAATTATTTCCATTCATGCATTTGTACCACATGGGTGTTTACACAGCAAATTAATGTGTTCGTGCATTATCACATTAACCCGTGGAGTATGATGTATCATGACAATAAATCAGGATATGGAAGGTGAGAGCTTACTTCAATTGTTCACATGCATCTTGGATTTGCAACAAGTACCAAAGTGACGTTTTCACAAAAAATGCATCTTGATAATCATAACTGTACCACCTACATTGTGGGGCTTAAGTTGATCGGTGAATATAAGAAAAGTAGGCCACAAAGTTATACAGCAGGTAGCAAAAATTGTTTGAATAATGTTGAATTTTCATGGACAGCCTTTGGACAAATCTAGATATCAGAGCACAAATATTGTGCAATGTGCAAACTACCAATTAGTCACACTTAAAACCAACAGGGAATGAGATTACTTCCGTACATCCCTTGCGAAAATTTCCAAAGAGCAGGAATGGTTAACAAACTATTATTTTTCTAATATCATTAGTAAATCTAGATTGGTTTCTGACAGCAGCATTTCTAGTTTTTGAAGATAAACCAGCAACCCGAATTTCATCAGCTCATTAGTGATAAATGCCAAAAATGGGAGGCTATATTTATAAATGATCCCACCCCTACAGCTGATTGGTAAGTAGCTAATGAACAGAATTAGGCAACCATAAGTTCATAATACTCTTTATTATTTGCAAATAATAAAGAGTATTATGCACTTTGCCTTAAGTTAATTGAAGAAGATACAGAGATAACTTATCACAATGTCATGTATAGGCGGATTTTGGGGAAAGGAGGGGGGCACTTCCCCCCCCCAGCCGCTAAAAAATAAGACAACATTTTTTAATACTGTTATCATTACGTTCGTTTTGTTCAGTGTATCACGGGGCCTCAATAACTTAATTTCATATAAATAACTTTCAAGTTAAAATAAATAGAATATTTCGTACAGCAATTTTTGTCTTATTTTTAATCTCAAGTATGAAAAGACTGTTTTCCTGTCAGATCCTTGTGCCCCCCAGAAAAAATCTTGGATCGCCCCTGATGTCATAGATGGAAAAAATGGCTCCTAATGGAAAATTATGATGCTTGCAATGATCATTGATAAAATTTCTACCGTATTATAAAGAAATAGTACAGGATATGAATAAATGGAACGTACTGCTACAGCAGAATAAGAGGAGGACCAATTTTCCCTAGTTTACCAAAATAACCAATTCTTGAACTCTGCCTAGGCCCACACAGCCTTATACCCCATTAAAAATATCCAACGGGGTAAAAGACTTTTACTTGTAATTATGGGTCCATGAAATTCTCCATAGGTATGGCCACAAAAACTGCACATTACCTGATATTCATTTCCATGAACACCTCTAATCCATGACGGTAAGTTATACAATATCCTTGTAGGGTGAAGTTCTGGATTCCCTAATATGTCAATATAATCATTTTGACCAAAAAGAGCTCTTTTGGTACTCCAAGCATTTTTTGGGCGATATTCAGGCATTGGGAGCTTTCTTCCGCAATCTAACCGGGGAAGGGTCCCCTCTTGTAGAAGCTTTTCTTTGTAACCATATCGACGAATGATTGGTCCAGCAGCAACCTAGGTACAAAAAAATTAAAATTATGATTTTCAGTTGAACGCAAAAAAATATAAAAGGGCAATAAAAGCAACAAAAACACGCAAAGTCGCAAACAGATAAAAATCACTGAATATACCTTGTCTGCATGATGGCGATATCGTAGTACTGTTTTGAATAATGAATTACCATATGACTTCAAAATTGGCGATACACATGACTTCAAAATAGCGTTCGATATCCCCACAGCGTTCATCGTTGAAGATGCCTAGTCTGCTTGGCTTTTAAGATTTAAATTGGTATTGCACTCATTTACCGAGCCGTGCGGGAATAAAACTTGAAGAACGGAGAGCGCATTGTTGACTTCCGTGGTCTCCAATACTATCGTCTCTCGTGTGTTTTGATAGAACGCGGTAGTAAAGTCAGAGCAAATTTGAATTTGTGCTCTTGGGTATTATTTTTACTGCAGTTATTATGTATATTTATTTAAAAATTTCACTTTGAGTTAAATAATTATCCAGTATCTTTAAATAATAATACATCAGTTAAATAGTAATCCAGTATTATTCTTAATGACAGGTGTACAAGACTACAAGTACTGGGTGCATTTGCGTCGTACGGTTGCGAGTGATTTTTTAAACTATAATTTCAACTTCGAAAGTGACACCAGCGATTTTTTGGTCATTAGTGCGTGAGCAGAATGGCATCGGGTTTGGAGAGCTACGTGAATCGTATCCTTTGTTATTGAATTCGTTAATACATATATGGTAATGGGTGGCTCTTTCCGTTTGTCGGCGTTTGACATTAAATTGAATATGCTTGTATCATTATTTTGATTTTTGTCTGTTTTCCTGTGCATTCAGTTCAATTTTTGGTGGCAAAGCGAAGATTTTTGATGTCTCCTACTGTTCAACGCCGTGGTAGTTATGCTAATTGAATATTGCGATTATGATACACATTTTCATCAACGATTGTATTATATCTGTAGTAAAACTATATTTTATAAAACTAACTCCCTCCTTAACTTACACTTTAGATACGGTGTCGATCATCACCGCTGATGGAAGAAATTTTGTGGTTAGTACAATTTTATGTTTGCAGCCCTATCCCGTTGGTAGCGTTGTATTGTCTCGAGTATTTATATATTTCTCTCATTGAAGTATGTGATTGCTTCCTTTTCAGTGTATTCATGTTTTATTTCGCACTAATCGCTGTTGTCATGTTTTTACAAGAGTTCATCTGATCTGATTGTTTTCGTGTATTTAAAACATTTCCAGGGTACTTTGAAGGGATTCGACCAGACTATAAATTTAATCCTCGATGAAAGTCATGAGAGAGTGTACAGAACCAGTGAAGGAGTTGAACAGGTTGTTTTAGGGCTTCACATTATTCGTGGTGACAATGTGTAAGTACATGGAAACCTACTTATATACCAGTTCTGCCCTTCAAAATTATTTTCACTTTGATTTAAAAGTGGACTATGTTATTATAAAGTGGATTGATTCAACTGATGTGGTTGGGCTGTGGTATACATCACTTTTAAGAACTCCAACTAAAGTTGCCGTTTTATATCTTTCATCTCTAACCAAACCTCATGCATGATGTAAATAATATATGAATAGGCTTATTAAAGGTTACTCTTCAGGTTTATATATTGATGAGACTAGGAAATGTGCACACCTCTCAGAAATCAAAGAGACCCTACTCCTCTGTTTTTGAGTCCTTTATGGCTGAACAGTACGTGCTCTTCACCTCTTACATCTGTGCTGTCCTTCCTTTCTAGTCGCTCTGCTGTGTCTGTCCCCTCTATCAGTTCATCCCAACCCTTACTTTCCTCACACCTCACCACTTCCTATCTTGCCATCACTAGAGGGCTGCAAAGGGATGTAAAACCAAGTTTCTCCTCTCCGAGGACCTATGACTGATAGTTCCTGAGCTAAGGTCCATTTTTGCCTTCTGGAAACCATCCCCAAAGTTTCTACTACCCACCTGCCAGTTCTTTCTGCCCTAACAAACTTGACCCTTTCTCGAAGAAAGCAATGCGTGGGGATAGCAATGGGTAAAAGGCCTTAAAGAAAAACCCTGTGATACAAATACAGACCTTGTTAGATGTGTCTGTTCTTATAAATCTAAGCACTGTTGAATTCAGTGAAGTTCAGGAATTTAAATTCCTCTGAATGGCCACAAAACATATGCCTTGAAAAAGTTCAGTTGTTTTATCCTTTAGAATTAATGTTATATCGTCACTATATTTTTCATATGGACATAAAGGACAATACTGTAAAAACAAAGTGAATATTTAGCCTTGCATGTCTTTGCAAATTGATTGTAAAATCTCCAGTTTTTGCAAAAACACTAAAAAAGTGACATTATCTGTCCGCTTTCACAAAAAAGACACTGGAAGAAGAAGAAATTCTTTAGCTACTCAAAGAAGTTCATACGATTCTTCATTGTGGGCATACAAGGGCATTAAAATGGGAAATTTTGTTGCTAAGCTGAATCGAGTTGATTATAGTACATTTAGTTCTATTAATTGACACTCGGGGTGCCATACGCTATTGGACTAGTGTGCTGAAATCAAGATCTTTTCTGGCCAAATCTGTTTTTTTTTTCCATTAAATCAAGAGTATATTAGGCATGAGACAAGTGCTACGATGCAGTTTACAATAAAAACTTTCAAACAATTCTCTAATCAACTTTTACCTATTCATGATTGCCTAATTTTCTAAAACTATTCCCTTCCAGATAATCTGATTGCAGTGCCCATTTTTTATCTAATGCACTCCCTGAGTAGTTAAAATATTCCAGCAGTTCAAGTGAACAATCAATTACTTTGATGTGGAGTCTCAGATTCAATATGAAAAATATAGCGACTGTAAAAAATTTATTCCGACAGGTACATTTATCCTTACCTAAACTTTTTTTTTCAAAGTACTGCTGTACACATTGAATAGGCAGATACTTTGTGGAGATCCATTGTAAGAATAAATAATAGTACTTTGCACTTTTCCACGTAAAAACTTTATTTTAACTGAGTCAACATGTTTCACTGCACTGCAGTATTATCAAGACTAACCAAAAGAGTTAACCATTCCAGAATAAATAGACACTTGCACACTCACAAAAAAATAAGTTAGGGGCGGAAGGAGAAAATTATCCTTGATTTTTAAGGGGAGGAAGAGAGTTGACGGTAAAAGTGTGGGGAGGGAGTGGAATTTTAAACCAACTGTTGGTCTGAGGTGATTAGAGGAGGGGGTGATGGTGTCTGTCATCTTGGTTTTTTCTTCTTGGCTCAGAGGGTTTTTTCCCCATTAGCTCCTTGACCTACCTAAGCTAAATAAATGCATCCATACCATAACTTTTTTTCAAGGTGTTGGTAGTATTAAATTAAGGTGTGGACCTCTTTTCGTGGATATAAATGAAAATTTGATATATGTATCACCATTTAAGAATAAAATTAAATAATTCAATAATTTAATGATACACATTAGGTAATGTTGAACTCAGCCCATTCAAAGTCATTAATGTGCACAAACTTCATTTTACAGAGCTATTGTGGGAGAAATGGATGATGAACTGGATTCAAGACTTGATTTGCCAAATATTCGAGCGGAACCATTGAATTCAGTTGTCCACTGATTCATAATAAGAAGTAGGAGTATCCCGAGAAATGCCTGTTACTCCTAAGTGGCCATAAGAACTTCAAATTCTCCAGTGGGAAAGGATATTTGTTCTCAGCACTGAAGATGCCTCTTTGCATTAGAGTGAATGAATACAGCTGAGTAAAAGCTTGATGTACAAATATTGAGGGGTCTTGGCTACATAGTAAGCCACTTTTTTTCTAGTTATTAAAGGAAACTTTAAAATACTACTTAAAATCTGGAAACTTGAGTATTAAGTGCAACATCAGTGCTGTGTGTTAACAAAGTACAAAATATGAACATTATGTAATTATTTTACAAGTGTCGAATAAATGTTAGCATTATATCAAAAGCTTTGATGTATTTATGGAAAAAGTTTCTCATTGAAGATTATTGTGGCCCAGAAGGCGAGTCTTTTAGCGAACTACAGTCAAACCTCTTTAGAACAAACGTCTATAGAAGACAAGTTGTCTATACAACGGGAAAGAGTTTAGAGCCTAGTACTGTTTACATATTCAATTCAGGTAAAGTTGGGATTTCCTGCAATGGCTGGTGTGGCTTAACCCCTTAACGTTCAAGGGACATATATGTCCCAAATTTTTGAAATTCTCTCAAATCCAATTGATACGGTCTATTATTGTATGGATTGGAATTATTGAAGAATAGGATCTTGACTTCAAGTTTTATATTATTTTTTTGAGATCCTTTAGATATTGCACTTTTCACATTGTTATAAACTTTCACTTGAAATGCTGTTTACGAAACGGAAATTTGATATTTTATAAAAAATTAATGATGAGATGAATTGGAAAAGGACTTTCGGTTTATCCTTTATATGTATCTGGTCTGTGGAACTATAGCCAAAAACTTCGCATTTGTGCTTTAGTTTTGACAAAATTAGTGTTTTTATGCAATGGGACATATATGTCCCTATGGACCATAAGGGAGCCCCTATGGATTATAAGGGAGCGAGACTTGGTATTCTTTCATGAAAACTAGTATATAGTAACTGAATGGCTAACGATGTTAGCACCCCCTGAACGGTAACTGAGGTTGAACACAATGCTCCACATATGGAGAAGGGTTTTAATTTTTGATTTTTTACTGTTCTGGATATGGAAACTTGTTTGCTGTGTCCCAAATAAGAAGTATTGTTTTCAAGTATTTCGACTGTCGCTGGTATGTATTATTATAAACTCCTCTCGGCATCATATTCGCTGGCAGAAGGGAAATGCCTTGTATTATATATATTTCCATGTTTTATTTCATGGCGTAGATAGTATTACTATTAATAAAAGTCTAGACGTTGCCCCTTAGAAAAATAGATGTATGCTATACTGACTTGCCGGCGCTGACCCCAACTATCCTCCGTGGTGCAGAACTTCTGCGCCATTCCAACGGGGGTAAAGACCCTCGAGGTTGTGGCTGTGTTCGCCTTCTAGAAGGCATACAGTGAATCTCGTGTTTTTTCTTACTTTGTAAGCGCTATGACGTAGTTTGGGAAAGACACATTCGACCAAATAATGCATTAGGCCTGGTATAAGGAGCGAGAAATAGAGGGAGGGTAAAAAAAGTACATTGTAACAGGGGCTTGGGGTTCCTCTGAAGAAAAGGTACACCATACCGCTTTGCTGGTGCCGAATTCCCCCTTTCTTCTGTGTCAATAGTTCTCCTCTCACTCTAGTGGGACGGTCAAGGTTCTCGACTGTCTGCCCCCTGCTGTGTTTTGATGCAGTTCTGTGCATATAATACCTTCCTACGACGCAACAGCATCTGCTGGTTGAGTGATTCTCTTCGTGTTGCTGTGGCCTGATACTGAGAGTAACAAGGTGAGTAAATATACTTTAAGTATTTATCCCCTTTTGCGAATGTAGTTCATACATTTTACAATAATTGCGGTGCTAATACGCTTGTGGACTGCTTCGTTGTAGTGGTTAGCCAACTGAATAGAATGCCGATAGTTGATCGCTTATTCGCCGTATCTGACAATGCTATCGAGCATATTCTGCTTGCTGATGAGAGCGATGATGAAGACAATCTTCCGCTTGACGAAGAAGATTTAGGCTTCCTTGGTGAAGATTCTGATAACGTGGGCGTTGAAATAATCATCGAACGCCCAATTCCAGAATTATCACTTGCTGGTCCCTCTTCTACGCCGCAACCATTCTCATCTGTGAAATCAAAATTGATACCCACTTCTGTCCCACCTGCTATCATTTCAACTTTGCCATCACCTGACGACCCACCTGAAGCAAAACGAAGCAAACGCCATTCAAAAACAATCCCAAGCAAAGACATTAAATTCACCTGGAAGCCCCATAAATCACATTTCCAAATGAAAAAAATTGATTATGAATATGGAGCGGTAAACCTAGATGTAGACTTGAGTTTAGAACCCAGTGCTTATGATGTATTTAGGAAAGCTTGCGGTTTTGACGAACTGGTTGCTCTGATCGTTCAACAAAGTGAACTTTATATGAAACAAAAGGGGGTATCTTTTCATACCACTGCCGAAGAGATTAGCACGTTTTTGGGGATGAATTTCGTGATGGGGTATCATGTGGTTCCGAGTTTTAGGGGCTACTGGTCCTCTGATCATGACATGCAAGTGCCGTACATTGCCAATATAATGTCCAGGAGGCGTTTTGAAGTCATTAGGAATGCTTTGCATTTAGCAAATAATGAGGATATGCTTCCCAGAAATCACCCCAATTATGATCGAGCTTTCAAAGTTTGGCCTCTGATTAAAAATTTCAATCAATGCTTCCAGAACGCGCGGAAACCATCTAAACAGCAGTCTATAGATGAGCATATGATGCGCTTCAAAGGTCACAACATCATGAAGCAGTATATTAAAAGTAAACCTATAAAGTGGGGTTTTAAGATGTGGTGCAGATGTGATTCAAATTCTGGCTATTTGTATCAATTTGACTTGTATACAGGAAAAAAAAACTGACCCAGAGTATGGTCTTGCAGAGGGAGTTGTAACGTTGCTGAGTAAATCCCTTGAGTACTTGTGCTGCGAAATATATATTGACAATTTCTTCAACTCACCATTGCTTCAGTTGAGATTACTAGAAAAAAATATATACCTATGTGGCACGGCTCGAAGTGACAGAAAACGTATGCCAAAAAACCTCAAGCCAGATAAAGAATTAAAACGTGGAGAAAGCCACATGCTATCAGCAAATGGTGTCACTTGCGTGAAATGGATGGACAACAGATCAGTAATAATGTTGTCAAATTTCATTAATTCAAATAAGTCGAGCACTGTCTCCGGGAGACAACAAAAAATTGCAGAAAAGATACAAATTCCTTGTCCGGAGATAATAATAGCATATAACAAGTTCATGGGTGGGGTCGATCTAATGGATCAAAAAAAAATACGTATGAAATTGACAGGAAAGCAAAAATTAAGTTCTACTTGAGAATATTTTTCGATCTATTGGACATTGCAGTGAATAACGCACATTGTTTATACACGCAACTTAATGAGGGCGCAAATCCTGATTATAAGGCAATTTCGCCTCTTCAATACAGACAAATCATTGCGAGGTTCCTCATAGGAAACTATTCTAATAGAAAGAGAGGTGTCCCGGCTGGCCCTGTCCGTAGTAGTAGGAACAGTATGCCTGCACCACAGCCTGAACATAAATTGGTGAAAATGCCAAGCCGGAAAAGGTGCGCAGAATGCGCAAAAAATAAAATTGAAAATCGAACAGCAAATATGTGTGGAATATGCCATGTTTATTTGTGTTATACAACAGATAGAAATTGTTTTATCAGTTACCACTGTGTGTAGGGGGACACAGTCGCAAAAATGATGCATTATGTTTTTTTGTATTTTTGACATGTTTATCTATCAACAAAAATATGTATAAAACAATTTTCTTAATCTCATTAATAAGAACAATATAATGGAAATTTTAATATGTTGGATGTTGATTGATGCCCTGAAAAGCTTCTGAATTCTCATTTATTCTGTTTTTCTTTTTGTTTATTTGTTATTTTTAATAATTTTTGGACGAAATTTATGTTGCAATAAGTATAAAATGTTAAGATTTAGAATAAGACTTTATTTAAAATACAGGATAACATAATTCACTCGCCAAAATTATGAAAATAAACCATTTCCTAATCAACACACATGATTTTTTCATTTTGAACGAATTTTACCCTTACCGTCCATAGGGACATATATGTCCCAGACGATATCACATAAACTATTAGAGATATCACTTTGAAATTGGTATTTTTGGAATCTACGCACCAATATTAGCCTAAAAACGCAATTTTTGTTTTAATATTATGGCTACATTTCTTATGGACCTTAAAGGGTTAATACCACTCATTAAGCATGAAAACTCACCGGATAACATTAACTAAACCTTTCTAACATGACTGATCATTTGGTTGAGAACATACTTTTGGAATTTTGCTCATTTTATTTCTTCTTTCCAAGCTACCAGGCATATGAATTTTGTGGGTGGACACCAGATTTTTTCATCGTCCCAAAACATTGTATCCTTGGCCTGCACCCTCAGATTCCTAAATCTGGTGCGAATGAACTCTTATCTCTTATTGTGTATTCTTAACATTCAAGGCCACTGCCATATCTGGCTTCCTCAATCTCTTGCCCTCTCATACTCTGTGGCACACCGTGAAATGATGGGTGGTTGGCTCTTTACATGAGAGCGATTTGAACTGGAAGCCCTAGAGCTACCTAGGTCTTGGCTCTAGAACGACATAAATACTACAGCGTCATGTTCTTGTCCCTCCTCTCATTGATAAAATCAAAGGAAATGGGTTTTATTGCCAGTGGAGGAGGGAGGTAGGACCGGCTGGGGAGACTGTTTAAATGTTCTGTCCAAATCTATCAACATCATTCACCAACAAACCTGAGATAAGTTTGATACAGCTCTCCTCAAATAATCTTTCTATGCCTTTTCTTTAATATTCTTCACTACTTGCACCAAGTGACTAATTCAAGGCATTCCTCAGTTGTTCTTCCCATTGTAAAAATCGTTAAGCCATGCAAAAAATTATCAAGATAAGTTGGAGATGGAGAAAATGCAGGGTATACCATTGGCGTCATGACCATTTTCTTCAATTTTCAATCTTCCTCAAATTGGACATCAATGCCTCACCAAATCAATGTTAATATATGTGCAAGGAAAAATCCACAGTGATATGTTTAAAATGCTCATAATAATCGTATAAAAGGATATGAATTAAATAATGTCACATTAACGAGCAAATTTTGCCAAACATATTATTGAAAGATAGATGTAAAAATCTAATTAATGTTTAAAATACTAGCATAATTGATTTTTTAAATCATGATTTCTGTCAACCATTATGAAAACAGAATGAACCTTTTAGAAAGCATATCAAGCAGCACTGAACAATTGTTCCACCAAAAAGGGAATAAATACTGAAAACTCAGGGTGACTTGATACCAATCAGACTAGTCATTTCACTAGAGCTTACTTTCTTCCACTTTGCTACTTCAAGTCAGAATAGGGTGGTTTCCTATTATTTTTTTATTGCCTAAATCGAAATATTACTCCTAGAGTACATATTTCACGCTTTTAGATTTTTAAATGACGATATCTATTTTTCGCGATTAAATGAAAAGTGAAAATTTTCAAGCGCATGAAAACGCGACATGTAAGTATGAATGCTGGGAACTCTCTCAGTGTGACGTATTTCTAGTTCCCGCTGCCGCCCTGTGAGGTGACCTTGAGGCGAGGCTTAGCGCTGATACGACGCAGGCTGCTAGCGGGTAGATGAGTACTCTGCTGGCTGGTAGCGCTTGGCTTAAATAAGGATTAATACCTTATCAAATGAAGAAAATTTTCCGACCTTAGCCAGTTTTAATAAGTGATTATTAAGACATGTTTCCCTGAGCTCTGCGCCTCATGCATGTATTGGTAACCTCAGACAATGTATAACTCCTATCTTCTCGTATAGAAACTAGGTCCCTGTGAGGTCACGTGGAGTGGCATCGCATGGGCACCAATCTGGCCCTTTTCAAATGAGGATAAAAATAGACCATTGCCATTCGTCTAAATCGGTATTTCTAAGACGAAATAATTTGTATGTTATGAATACAGTAATGGTGGGTAACGAATCACAATCAATTCCTTTCGTTTTCTTTGATGAAGGAAACTACCCTATTACACAAAAAATACTGCCCCAAATCAACATATATAACAGTAATCCTCGAGCTATTTTTATTAAATTTAAAAATAAAAATGTACAAAATATTCGGAATACCTTTTACTGGCACAAGACAGATAAAAGAAGAGATTTTTGTCCATAGGACAATTACATTAAAAACAAGTATAAAAAATATTTAATTAAAAATCACATATTAAAAAATCTAGTTACACACTGGTCATTACAATATACACTTATAAAGCATGTGATGAAGTGGTTATACCTTCATGTTATACGATAAAACTCAATCAACAGCATTCAATGAAGGTATAATAACTGAATTGGGCATTATTTCCTTCTTGGTCGGAGCACTCGCTTGATTACATCAGCTGGGGTGCGAGGAAAGAGAGGCATATTATCCTGAAATGCCACAAAGTAAAGTTAGATAAAAGAATTAGATCAGGGAAAAAATAGGCATTCAATGGTGATTGTTAAGAAAATCGGCAGGCAATAACTGTAATTACCGTCAAATCAGAAAGGGCTAAACAATCTGAGGGATTCATTAGTCTTCGGGATGTTTTAAATGGAGTCTTTTCCATGGATTGGGACCTCGCAGATGCCTCATTCATCTCGTGCCCTGGAAAAAAGAATTGCGATGAAGAAACAGTACATCATGATTGGTGCTCTTGCAGCAACCTGCATTCCAAAATACTATCATCATAGGAAAAGAAACTAATGTGAATTAATGATTCAATGTAGGCTAATGCCTAAATCACAGAATAATTGATAAAACACGTCTGAGGATGCAAGTGAGAATAGCAGTTCTATATACAATGGATTGAAATGCTGTATTATTAGCTTTTTCCATTTTAATTCTGATTTCAACATTTAAATTCTAATTGTAATCAATAAACACAATACATTTTTCCTAAGCTGAAATCAGCATCACTGTATGAGGAAATATTTTCATCAAATTGTTTTGGAAAAACAAATGCTCGCTGATTTGTGAGTCCCTTAATGAGCATAGACTGTAGGTGAATTGAACTACGTACAAAAAATCTTTTTATATTAAGGTGCAATGAAAATTTATATCATCAATGGAAGTCAGATTTCTTCTACCAAATGGATTGATAAGGAGAATAGAAAGGTTAAAGCAATTCACAGGCAGGGAGATCTTACCCGTGACTGTTTTGTTGGGCTTCACTTTCCTCCTCCTGGCATTCTCTTTTTCAACCATAAAATCGCTGTCATCAGAATCATCAAATGAATAGTGTCCCATGGTATAAGACTTTGATCTCCTCCTCCTACTTCTTGAATGTCTACTTCTGGGATCCATATTTTCATTGGATATATCACTCTTATCACGGAAGCTACGCCGTTCATGATCATCCAATGGTACTCTTTCAGAACATTCTTCGCAAAGCACTGCATTCAAGGTTTTCTTCAGCTTAGTGAGCTCATCATTCAATGACTCACATTTCTTCTCATACTTGTTAGGGGTGCCGATTTGCAGCAATGCCCTGAGCTGTCTCTCTTCACGCTTGTGAAGATCAACCTCCTCCCTTGCTTTATTTAGTAATGTCTCATATTTTCTAAGAGTCTTCACTTGGTTTTCTTGAAAAGACTGCAATTCTTTTTCCTGTTAGTAGAGATAAAAGGATAATATCATTAGTATATAGGCTAATAATGGCTTAAGGCCAAGATAGTTATGTACCAACTTACATGATTGATTCAAAGATCTTATCATGAGAATAGGACTGCAACTACCCTTCCAAAACAATCTGTTCAGATCCTAGTTTAAGTTTTATTACTTTCCAAAGCAATACTATATTCATTAAAAATTTATAATAATTTCATGAATAACATTCACAAAAACGATAATTTTTTAAAGCTGACGTGTAGTATCTTTGAAGGCTACTCCTAATCTTATTTCCCACTGGGTCTTTGTTGACATAGCTGCCAACGTTTTGGAAACAGTCAGTTCTAATCTTCAGGACTTATTGTGAATCAGCCCTGAAGATGAGAACCAACTCTTGTTCTGTAACGTTGGCAGCTATGTCAACATTGATCCAGCGGGAATCCTGATAAGCCTTCCAAAACTACAATTTTGACTCATTTCCTTGAACTATGCATTCATAGCTATGTGGGGCAATGCGATCACAATGCCTTGGATTGTCAGGGATAGCTAAGATGCATCTTATCCCCATTTGGTGGCAGACACCTCCAAGTCCAAGTTGTATCTGACAAAGTTGCCTGAGAAACAATCGTAACAGGAAGTATTTCCATGAGCATGTACCACAATTGTGCCATCCTTGCTGCTTGATTAAAAAAATGCCAAGATCTCAAAGATAACTGCGGTGTGATCATGAAATCGCACATCATGTATTCACAGATGCATCATTCTTGGAAACAAGAGCCTAAATCTGCAGGTAGTACTCAGTTGATGCTGCTCAATTTTCTCTCCCTTCTATAACATTACAATAGACTTAATTAACCAGATGCCAAAACACCTAATGAAATCTGTCTATGAAGATTTCACTTTCCCACTCATGTATTAAGTATCATCATAATATTTATTTATAGGTTCAAAAACTTGATTCCTGGACCTGATTTCACTGCAGTTTCCTTTAGTTCTATTCATGACATAACTGAGTTAACTAGAGAGAGGAAGACAAGAATTGATCACTAGGCAAATAGCATTGGTGGAAGTAACATGAAGACTGATAGTTTTTTGTTAGACAGTCTTCTGACTGGTAACCTTATGTGAACTCGGCATAAAGCCAAGTGAACTCTGCCATTACCCATACTTTGCATTCCACCCTTTATCCTACCACATTAACTTGGCTTTGAAACAAAGGACAACGAGAAAGGGCAATCTAATACAAAATAAGCCTGGCAGGGTAGGCTGAGTAGGGTGAGAACCACAATGTAGTCAAATGTGACTGCAGTAGTATTCATAACCACATCCAAACATTTTTCGTGTGCAGTACCGCACAACTGCTAATAAATGTTCTGTTTAATGTTACTTTTACTGTTAAAGTAAGTAAAACTACTTTTAGTGCTACACCTAAACAATAGATAGGACATTATGTAAGTTATAAAAAACATATATACCTTGCAATCAACAGCATCCCTTAAACACTGAGTCTCATTAAGCAAACGCTCATTATCCTGCCGTTTCAATTCAAGTTCTTCTTTCAATAATGCTAGCATCTGCAATGTCTCATTCCTTGCTTCAGAGTCGTCAGCTTGACTCCTTTTACTCTCATTTCTTCCAATGCATACCTCTCTTACAATTTTATTTGATTCCGTCAGCTCCCTTTCCACAGAAATTATCCTGCTTGACATGTGAGAATTCTCAGATTCCAGAGTCAACACTCTATCTTCCAACATATTCTTCTGATTCAATAAGGATTTGAAAGATTTCTCCTGGTTTGTCAAATCATTATCCTTAGAACGCATAATCTTTTCATAGTAAGTTTCAGTGTTTTTTAATTTCATCTCCATATCAGCGAGGGCCTTCTCCAATGATTCCTTTTCCTTAATGTGCTCCTCTAATGATAAATCACATTGAATATCAACTGAGATTCCCAACTCTTTGGCCTACAAAGTGAGAGAAAAACACACAATTAACATTCATAAACTAACCAGAGACTGAAAATTTTAACGTTGATAAAATATCTCGTGTTGTACCTCTAAATACAACAGCATACTGCCACAAAAAAGCTCTTAATTACTATTTTGCAATAACATTCAGTAATACTAATTATTAGCTAGAAGAATGCATTCAACACACCTGCAACTCTTTCTCAAGATTCAAAATGATATTATCTTTTTTCTCCAATTCCCAGGCAGATTTATGAATTAGTTTATCAGAAACCTCAACTTCATCTTTCAGTTGAGCAATATGAAATTCCTGAAAAAAGAGAAACACAATGACAAGAGAACCAGATGAGATAAATTAAAATTAATACCATTCTATTAGTCTTTAAACTAGTATGATATTGTTTATTCAATGAGACCAAACATACAATTTTTCTTGAATACGTCTAAACATTAACCTCGACTCCACGGTCCAGGAGAAATTTTCAATAATTAAAACATTCCTTTCATAGATCAAACAGAATACAAGTAGCTCTTCAGAAAAGCCCACAAAACTGAATGAAGCATGAATGTAAGCATCCAGTGCCTCCAATGAATTTTACGTCAGGAGTGCTTAAGGGAGACTGCAGGCTTTCATGGCACTGCTTCCGCAAGTAAGAAAAAATGATACAGAATGAATGGTAGCATGACTTCACAGATTCGCTACAATATATTACCAGCTAAGGAACAATGGGGAAGGCAGTGGAATACCTTGAGTTTGAAGTTAACGTGGTTTATAGACAGTTAAGTATATCAAAATTGTGAAAGACCAGTGATTAATCAAAAAGCCTACAGTCTTTGGTGGATGCATTAAAGAAGCTATGAGAGTATATAAAATGGAAGGGCTGACCACAAGAATCTAAGCAATCCAGTTCTCCATGAACCTGTAATTATTAAGGAAATATAAAAAATGGGTGGACATACACAGGAACATATGGATGAATTTAACTAGATTTCTAGACAGTGTTTGGAGGACAATGGTTTAACTACATAAGATAAAATCAAGACAATGCGATTAATAAAGATAGAGAATAGTTTAGTCTCGCTAAAGAAGAGATCTAACAATAAACATACATATATAGAACTCTCATAAAAAAAGTAGCATAAGGCTGTGTGGTTGAGTGATTAACAAGGTTTAGACATTTGACATTCTACCTTAAATATTTATATCAAAGTTTTCGTGGATAGATGGAAAATTAATGAGTAAATAAAAGGCTTCACTATGTTGGAAAAGAGAGAAAACATGCTGAATATGACAAATAAATAAAATGGTTTAAAGAAATACTGAGTGGCAAAGAGATAAACTGATAAAAGAGGATAGGCTTTTCGAGAAATATGAAGCAAATTCTAGGATGGAATAAAGAGATATAGGTTATTTGTATGGATGGAGCAACAAATTTTGAGACATGGTTTTGGTCATGGTAGATATTTCTGCTTCCAGAAAATCTACCTTAACCAGAACATCTCAGTTAAAAGAGACACACTGACTATGGATTAGCCCATCAACAGTTGATGAAATTGTTAAATGGCCAGTTTTTAATGCTTTCATGAAATAAAACATGTAGGAGTCTGGTTAAGTGATATAAGAAATGAATGCTAAGATATTTTGAGCATCCACCTTCCAAAGTACATTAATCCAAACAAATTTTTCTACAAATGCACCATAATAACACTCATGAGTTTATATGAAACAGTAATCCATTACTAATATCGAAGATATCTAAATTGCAAAATATTATCAACCCAAAGGGCATAAAAATTAGAATTCAACAAAGTCTTCAATAACACTCACCATTCTAGCAATAATTTGATTTTTATCATTCAGTTCTTTTTCTAAATTGGTCAGGGTATCAGTGAGAGAAGAAAATTCCACATATCCATCCTGAAGAGTTTCTTCTAGTTCCTACAACCCATGATAATAAAAAGTAAATAATAAATGATAATTCCTAAAACCCATGATAAAAAAATAGAATAATAAATTCAGTTCATAGCATAATAGAAATTATAGCATAAATTGAATTATAGTTATTACCATTAGTACATATATAATAACAAGCTAAGCAGCAAGTAAATATTCAAATTTAATACTACTTACCTTAATTTTAGCCTCTAAACTTTCCTCCTTAGCTTTCAGAGATGAGTTCTCATTCCTTAGCAATGAATTTTCTTCATCTTTCTGAAATTTAAAGAACCAAATGAGAAACATTTCTAAGAATTGTACAGAATAACATTAATTAACGTTTTCATTTGGTCCAAAACTGATTATGATATGCTACAAGTTACATTACAAATAAAATCAAGATTCCAACAGAATATTAAAAAACCACAGAAGAAAAATTGATGGCTCACTCTATTATCATTCTTACTCAAGTGTTTCAATCTAAACATTTGTTATGATTTTGATAGGGCAGGGGAGAGCTCAACCAACACTTTGGCATAAGAATATCATATGCAGAGTGGAGGAGTACATGTAGTGAAGCAGGCAAAGGGGAGTGGCCTGTTATAACTGTTGCAATTATCACACAGCCTTAATACCAGGATACCAGTGCTGCCATTTTGACCGCAACTGAGATTTCATTTAGCCATACCTTCTCTACTTTTTACCTTAAAAGAATTTCCCTTGCTAAATTTTGCTATTGGAATGAAGACAATTCGGTATTATAGTTTCTGAATAGGTCAATTTAGTTTATTTGAAAAAAATTAATCCTACCTAGAATGTCAGAGCACTCATTTTGTCCACTGCTGTGACATGTTAAGATGGATTACCAATATAATGGTCTAAGAATGATAAATTAAAAACTGATTTCACATTCATTTAAATTTTACCTAATCAGAACCCTATGACTTCACCAGGTTAGCTTGACATGACCTAAACAGACAATTACCTACATATAAATTTTACTGCCACAAATTATTCATTAATATGAGCAAATATTCCAAATTAAAAATATGGATTCCAGAACCTATAAAGGCTTCCTTAGAATATTTTTCACCTAACTCAATTATTAGGCACAAAAGGAAAGAATTTTACAATGAATTGTCTATTACACCCATGTCTCGTATAGCGCAATTTCGATTAGAGCAATTTCGATATAGCGCAAATACGTTCCTCGGGGAAACATTGCAACGCAGTGTAGCCTATTGAAAAATCTTAAACGCTCTCATGATAAAAGCGTGAAATCGCGCTAAGTACGCACAAAATTGATATAATTTTACGCATATTAAGAGTACTGCTTGCCTCAAATCTTCTTTTTTGTTTATACATTAATCGAAATCCATTGCTGTGCAATGGCCAAAAGTATTACTCGTCATTGGGTCCAGACAGCCCCGGCCTACCAAAGTAATTTATCTCGTCTCCTTAACAGAATGGCAATAGTTAATTTAGATCATTAATTAAGCGTGGGGCTAGTGGAAATGATTTTTTTTTCAGCAATACGGTTTGAGACGTATTTTTGCCGTCATAGGTTATCGGGCGATTGACTTCCAGGTAGAGGGTCTACGCCGTCTACGCTAAAGCCTTCAAGGTCATCGGTATTCACGGGGGAGAAATGGAACGGTGGCCGAGTTGCGCATGAATAGCATCAACGCATAAAAGGGTCCGCTATAGAGTCTTAAACACAATGGCTTCGTTCCCTCCCCGCAGTCGTAGGCCTTCTGCGTCTCAGGAATACAGTTCAGCAGTGGATGGTGATTTAGATAGAGCCATACAGAGTAAAAACCAAGAGAATATGGCAAAAAATAGGAATGCGTGTAGAAAAATCAAGAATTTATCAAGAAAAACTATAAACCTAGAAGAGGAATTGAAAGAGGTCAATTGCTTTGAAAATGGAGAGCGTCAAAGCGATATTGCGCGGAAGTTTAAACGCACGATGCCTTATTCTGAATAAAGACGAAGTTAAAACATCAGTGACCTCAGGCACACCAACTTCAACCAAGCGGTCTACACATACGGAAAGTTCATAGAGAATCAGTACAAAAAGACTAGAGTGGTAATCGCTCCGAGACATTTAGTTAAAGCTCCGGTTGGTTCCAGAATTTAAACGGCAAGCAGGTATTTTCAGTGCGGCGATATCAGGTGAATATGCAAGTGTTGATAGCGCAGTCACCGCAACATTTTCTGATGAACTCCAAGCTGTGATTGAAAGTGGCTTTCGTTAGTTTCGCCCTCAACCAGTTTTTAGTGTTGACAAGACGATATTGTTTTGGAAAAGAATGCAATCTCATTCATTCATTTTCAGGGAAGGAAAACCTGGGTCAGGTTTCAAGGCATTTAAAGACTGTTTCACGTAGCTGCTAATGACTTGGAGGACTTCAAATTAAAATGATTTATCATTCATAAACTCCGCTAGCTATGAAATGGCATTCAAAGTAGCATTTTCCTGTCATTTCGATGAGCGACAAAAGTGCCTGGGTGCCACAATAGTTGTTCTTAGACTAGTTTGAAAAATCGTCAACTGCCGGCAATGCATTATGAACCCCTGGTATAGCAGATGTCAGCCCACCCGCACGACAGGAGGGAATTTCAAAAGCACGTAAGAATTTTTTACCGTGAATAAAAGTCTTTGAATGCGTGCATACTATCTTTAAAGATGTTATAAACTATAAAAATTTATATAAATAATGTTTTCTAAGGCTTTTTATGGGAATATAGACGTTTTAGACGAAATTCAATACCCAAGACCTATGCTACCAGGAACGCATCCCTATCTTCCCAATGATAAAACGCTCTCGTATAACGCAAATTCGTATAGCGCAAAGACCCCGAGGAACGCATCCCTTGCGCTATACGAGACATGGGTGTAGTCTCAATAACCGTAATAGGCATTAAAAGCAAGCAAAGAAGTTCAAGCACTCTGGAGTTAATATGATTAGTGTGCATTATATTAAGAGAAAGTTACTGCCCAAATACCTTGCCCACAACAGTCCAGTCTGAGGCCCACCAGGAAAGGGTTTCATTATGGTTTCTCGCAAAAATATTAATTTCATTTGCAATATTTACCTGAAGAACATCACTTGCATGGTTATCCTCCATCTGCCTCAGCTGAGCATTCAATTTCTCAATTTCACCTTTCATATCCTCATTTTCTTTGTTGAGTTCATCTATCTTGCTTTGCAAGCAGTCACTAACATTCTCCTGGAAAGATTGGAAGATAGTCCCGAAATATTGATTAACTAAAGACCTTTGCAGAGACAAAATTAAATGAATAAACCATTATAGTTCCATAAAATTTCAAAAATATCACGCCAAGTATATACAGAAACTACCAACTTTTGAGGATTCAATTGAGGGAATAAAACATGTCACTTGCACTCTAATATTGTCCTCCACGTCAATTTTTTCCAAATAAGTTTAGGTAAAAGTGGTGCAGAACACACATACTCGGAGAAATATGGCATTTCTAATCAGATGATCATAGCAGCAAAATATTTTCAGTCACCTCATTATGCAATTCCTCAGCTTGTAGTTTTTCATAATGGATTTCTTCAGCCTCTGGTTCCAGATCATTCGATTCCTTAACCTGCGGCTCCTCATCATGTATTTCCTCAACCAGTGGTTCCTCATTCTGTGGCAGAGAGCTTTTTACAACTTCTACTTCTTCCTCTCCTTCCTCCAGCGATTTTATGCGCATCTCCAGTTTTTTTATTTTGGTTTCATACCTCTCATTAATGATTTCAATTTTGCATGTATAATATTCCTCAAGATCCGATCGAATATCTTTCTCATTAGACCTGAAAATCAAATAGTATTTAACACCAAAATATAACTACACTAAAAAATGTTAACTAACAAAAAATGTATCAAGGATGATTTATTGAGCAGTTTTTATTGTACAGTAGTCATCATTGTAAGGACATATCAACTACTGATGATATGTGGACAGACTAGGAAATTTACTTACTCATATCTTGATTTCATTCTGTCAATCATTTCCTTATATTTAGAGCATAAATGTTGCCTGACTTGATCAGCTCGTATATAACACTCCCTTTTGGCATCCTCTAGCTGAGCCTTTAGATCTAAGACTTCATCTTGTAGATTTTCAATCTCCTGTAACAAAAAAGGGAATAAGCTATTTAACTTATGTTTAACACAAGTTGCTATCTTAAGGTCTACAGTAGACTCTCGTTAATACAAACAATGTTATTATTAAGTTCTCATTGTTACGAAGCAAATCCTTGGTCCTGAGGAAAAGTTCAATTCAATCTACAGCAAAAGAAACGTTATTATGGAAATTTCGTTATTACGAACTTTGACCTTGGTCCTGGCGGTTACAAAAAGAACTCTATTGCAAAGTTCCACGAGCAAGCAACAGCATTTAGGTGAATATACACTACACTACGTTATCATAATTACATTACGTTTAAATTCTCCGCATGAACCGTGCCCAAAAGCGTCAATTATAGTTCTTTCTTCAGTAGGACCGAAAATACTTCAGTAAGCACGTGACATCATATAATAAGATTCATTGATGTGGAATCATGGTGACCGAATGATTACCACTAGGAAATTGGACGTACAGCACTGAACTGCATAATAATGAGAGTTTCCTGTATTTCACATTTAAGGCCAAGTGGACATGGAAAGTAATATCTCACCGGAGACTACATACATTATTTTCGGGAGGCATAAAATGGAATAATATTCAATACAATGAAATGAAGTACGTGAGCCCTCCTTCAAAGGAGCTAGTCAAAGCTCTTAGAAGGCTATGAACTATTGGATAGGATTAAGCCCACCTATACAGGGCGAGAATCTTTCTCACACCAACACAAAATGATATGCTATTAAATTTTTTTGTAGGAAGTAAGCCTCTGAACAGTACAATGAAAAAAAGATACAACAATATTATAAATCCATATTAAAAGAAATACTTGCCTTGTTCAATTTTTGAGTTTCATTTTCTGGAGCAGCTAATGCTAAGAACGGCAGCCATGAAAAAAAGATAATACTTTCGTAAAATATGAATATTGGTTTTGGTAACAAAGTGAATACATATTGATTTGGAAAATGAAAATAGAACTAGGGTATGATTTTCATAGTCAAAACAAATAGCATAGTACCTAATTTATTTCATCACTCTTTCTTCCAGTGTAATGAAACATCAGGATTGACATCTTTTCAGAAAAGTGAACAAAACAAAAATGAATCAAGTTAATACGAGTGACTCCACATGCATGCATTGGTAATCTCAAACGATGTAAAACTGCTATCTACTTGTATAGAAACTAGGTCCCTGTGATGTCACGTGGAGTGGCATCGCATGGGCGCCATTCTGACCTTTTTCAAATGAGGATAAAATTGACCCTTGCCATTCATCTAAACCGGTATTTCTAAAACCAAATAATTGGTATATTATGAATACACTAATGTTGGGTAACGAATCGCAATCAATGCCTTTCGTTTTCTTTGATGAAGGAAACTACCTCATTAGAGTACAGTCAAGTTGAAGAAATAACCAACTCTGATACAGCACATTTTCAATATTTGAATTGAGTTCATAAAGGTGGCGGCTCTCACTCACAATGGCAAAATGAAATTCTCTCATGCTACCAAAAAAAGTTACTGCACAAAATTACAAATGGCTAGTACATATTCATTGAAAGCCCTAAAATAAAACTTTCAGAATTACATTGATGAAAATATGGCCTAAAAGCTGTACAACTATGATTTTGATATCACATTGACGTAGAAACGTGTAGGATCGAGGAGGGGACTACAATATATAGAAAAATGTATTTTATAAACAATTTACCACTATACTTTTTTGTTGAGCAAAAGAAATTAGGCATAATTGTTTATGAAGCTTAGTCCATAAGGTTGTACCATTATAATGGAACGTGTTTCCATTAGTTAACAATACCAATGTCAAGATCTGAAATGGGGCAACAGTTTAATGTACACTTTCATCTGATCATTTTACACCCATGTCTCGTATAGAGCAATTTCGATATAGCGCAAATTCTTTCCCCAGGGAAACATTGCAATGCAGTGTAGCCTAATCAAAAATCTTAAACGCTCGCGTGATAAAACGTGAACTTGCGCTAAGTACACACGAAATTTCTATCATTTTACGCATATTAATATTATTGCTTGCCTCAAATCTTCTTTTTTTGTTTATATATTAATCGAAATCCATTGCTTTGCATTGGCCAAAAGTATTACTCGTCACTGGATCCAGATAGCCGGCCTACCGTAGTAATTTATCTCGTCTCCTGAACAGAATGAGTTAATTTAGATCATTAATTAAGCGTCGGGCTAGTGGAAATGAGTTTTTTTAAGCAATACTGGTTGATACGTAATTTTTGCCGTCATAGGTTATCGGGCGATTGACTTCCAGGTAGAGGGTCTACGCTAAGGCCTTCAAGGTCATCGGTATTCACGGGGGAGAAATGGAGTGGTGGCCGAGTTGCGCATGAATAGCATCAACATACAAGAGGGTCCGCAATAGAGTCTCAAACACAATAGCTTCGTTCCCTCCCCGCAGTCGTAGGCCCTCTACGTCTCAAGAATTCAGTTCAGCAGTAGAAGGTGATTTCATTGAATGAATCGGGTAGAAAAATCAAGAATTTATAAGAAAAACCATAAACCTCGAAGAGAAATTGATATGGGTCAATTGCTTTGAAAATGGAGAACGTCAAAGCGATATTGCGCGGAAGTTTAAACGCACGATGGCTTATTCTGAATTAAGACGAAGTTAAAACATCAGTGACCTCAGCCGCACCAACTTCAACCAAGCGGTCTACACATACGGAAAGTTCATAGTGAATCAATACAAAAAGACGAGAGTGGTAATCGCTCCGAAACATTTAGTGAAAGCTCTGGTTGGTTCCAGAATTTAAACGGCACGCAGGTATTTTCAGTGCGGCGATATAAGGTGAATCTGCAAGTGTTGATAGCGCAGTCACCACAACATTTTCTGATGAACTCCCAAGCTGTGATTGAAAGTGGCTCCTTTCCCCCTCAACTAATTTTTAGAGTTGACGAGACGATATTCTTTTGGAAAAGAATGCATTTTCGTTCATTCATTTTCAGGGAAGGAAAACCTGGGTCAGGTTTCAAGGCATTTAAAGACTGTTTCATGTAGCTGCTAATGACTCGGAGGACTTCAAATTAAAATGATTTATCATTCATAAACTCTGCTAGCTATGAAATGGCATTCAAAGTAGCATTTGCCTGTCATTTCGATGAGCAACAAAAGGGCCTGGGTGACACAATAGTTGTTTTTAGACTGGTTTGAAAAATCGTCAACTGCCGGCAATGAATTACGAACCCCTGAGATAGCAGATGTTAGCCCACCCGCACGACAGGAGGGAATTTCAAAAGCACGTAAGAATTTTTTTTAACGTGAATAAAAGTCTTCAAATGCGTGCATACTATTTTAAAAGATGTTTTAAACTATAAACATTTATATAAATAATGTTTTCTAAGGCTATTTATGGGAATATATATTTTTTAGACGAAATTCAATACCCAAGACCTATGCTACTAGGAACGCAACCCTATCTTCCCAATGTTAAAACGCTCTCGTATAACGCAAATTCGTATAGCACAAAGACTCCAAAGAACGCATCCCTTGCGCTATACGAGACATGGGTGTATTTACAAAAGAGAAGCAAGTTTTTTTACATATGGCATTAAATTAAGCTATTTTTTTGCAATTTTCTGGACTGATAACAGTTAGGAATTTAATTCAGAGTTAAATTTAAACTAATGAAAGTAATTTTAGCAAAAAAAACATGAAAATGAAACTGCAACTTGAACTGGACTCAAAACTCACAAATTTTGGCCCAAATCCATATTGAAAATTTGGTATTCACACAGCTACATTAATTCTCAAAAGAAGTATGCATTCAATACCATCAATTACATACAATTGATTAATCAAATAAATACCTCCTCCAGCAGGTTCCAAAACCACAACTGAATCTTTCCACTGGCTTCGTTGATGCTTCGAAGCAAGGATTGAAAACCTACTCTTCGTTACATTCAGACGAGGCTGCGGTACTTTTGCTGGCATGATGACAATCTAAAAAAGAAAAACTACATTAGCAAATATTGAATTAAAACTCATGCTAAAAGAGTTAATCCTAAAATATCAAAAGTAATTACTACATAATCCAAAATACACTACAGAAATAAAGATTAGCTCCAATTTGAATATGCATTGTGTTAATTAATAACAGAGGTGATTTGTGATTAAAAATTCAAGTCCTCCGTTTAAGTTAATTTCTTTTAATACGTATTTATAAATTGTATAAATCAAATGATAAATCACTATTTCTGCACATAGCTTGTTATTTTAGTTGAGACTTTAAAATTAAAAATTCTTGAATCAGACAGAAAAGGATGAGAGAACTTATTTTCATAACATAACTCATTACTAGGGACATGCAAAAGGTGGGTTTATTTTATAGCCAAAAGTGGTGTTATTTTTTTGCAAAAGCGATGTTATTTTGCCCTGAAATCGGTGTTATTTTAACGGCAAAATAATTGATGTTGATTGAGAGCCATTCTTCCAGTGGCCCACCCATTGCCCTAAATTTAGGATATTATTGACCCGGAATAATTTAAGTAATAATATACATGGAGAATTGACTGAATTCACCTATTTTACATATTTTATCCTTTGCTTATCCATATATCTAGCTCACATAGAGAGAAATTACTTTTAAATGTCTCTAATTTCAAATGAGCTATTGCTATTGTGATCAAGTTGTCATCTTTTACATTTGTTCTCTTATCTGTTAACACAGTGCCATAGCAGGAAAGAAATCTTTCTCGGTCCACATTTGTAGAGGGGATCCAAATTGCTAAAAGGCGCTTAGATGCAAACGATGTCTCAGACAATTTGAGCTCTTGACAATTTGCTTTAATTATATCCACTGAACCCTGGGAATTTTGCTTTTGTAGTAATGTCTGTAATTCACCCAACCCCAACATCAACTTCTCTGTCTCCATTGACCTGAGGCCATGAATTTTTTGTCTTTGAATCAGGGTTCACTTCTGAAGTGGGAACTTCTTGAGGATCAAAAACTGAGATCTTTTCAAATATGTACCTATTTTTCTGCTTAGGTCTTCTACCATAAGAGAACTAAGTTTGGTTGATGCCTTTTAACCCTTTCGCGCCGAATCCCGCACCTGTGCGGCGAGGATTTTTTTTCCTCAACTACGAATGCCACACCAGTGCGTCCTGAATGTTCTTACCCTAACCAACGAATGCCGCGCCTGTGCGGCACAGGTCGAAAAAAGTGACCGTGGCGGACACAATAGACCCACGGACGCGGTCGCCCCTCACGATCCGCCTTAGCGCGAGCCCAGTCCCTTCTTCGGCCGCTCAGGTCGACCCTTTCCTATCCTCTCCACGCGGTCAACTACTGTTATTTGCAGTGTGTTTTCCAAAAAAATATTTGTTGCGTACTTTTGAAATTCAATGCTAGAAATGAATTCATCTTTTTTTGCTGACCCCATGGAAATTTCAAACAAAATTCTAACGTTAATCTCAACGGAGTTATAGAACAACAAGTAAATACATTAAATCCGTCTAAATCAACGTTAGAACTTCGTTTAAAATTTCTGCACGCTCAGAAACAAAACACAAAATTCATTGTGAATGTAAAAAAATCGGTGCGGGCAACAAATATTTTCAAATATTTTGCATTAACATTTTAGCCAGTTGACCGCGAACTCGTGCTAGGAAGGGGCTTTTAATCCTTCTAGTGTCTGGGACAGAGGCAGAGGAAAGGGATCGGTGCCCTCTGAGTTGGGTCCAAAAAAGGTTAGGGAGGGAACCACTGCCTTTAGTCGACGCGGAAAGGCTTCGTACAGGGGAGTAAAGAAAACTTTCAAGAGACTCGTATTGAGGACGAATTTCCTTCAACGAAGGTCCGGCGCGAAAGGGTTAAGCCATCCACATTAGTATTGACTTTACAGCAGCTGCTTTAGAGGTTATCATGTTTTGCAAATGTAATCAGTGATTTAATCGAAAAAAGTACTCTAATGAATATTCTCGAGGCTTATTTTTAACTTCCGTAATCCTTTCAAAATGGTGGAGTTCTCTCCTTAGCAAATGAATGCAGGACTGCGCTCAAGAGACTCTTCAATTCTCTCTGTATGGAGCATTTATGTTGGCCATTTGTTAAGAAGGGTCTTGCGGATAATCACGCACTCTCAACTCCAACCTCTTTTGATCCTTCTTAGTGGGGATTTCGCATTATCTTGGGCTCTGAGGGTAGTTGATCTCCCTCATTTCGCGGTTTATAACCCTGCCAGCAGCATTGGTTCGCTGTCAACTCATACTTTATTTATATGAATTAGCTATATTGATGATTGTTGCTTGCACGTAAAATGCAGACTTCCAATTGAATTCCTTCTTTTATTCAGGGAGTTTTAAAATTTTGAAAGAAACTGAACTGTCAGCATTAACGAATTTAATGCATTAACAATTTTCATGATGATTTTATACCGAAATTGAGATATATGTATATAAATATTTATGGTAGAAAATTTTATTTAAAAATTGTAGATGCTGCTCAAAAAAGGAAGAAATCAATTCTTAGTTTATATTTTTGAGAAAAAAGCATATATTTATTTTGCAAACCAACTGAATGAACAATTCTATATCTGCGGTCCCTTTCCACAAAGAGGAGTAATATAAGAGAGGGGTCTAGGTTCATGCTCCTGGATTTCGGCAGTTGCAGCCTGTGTTGGGTCCCGAAAATAAGACTTCGCGAACCCACGAATGTCATAAAAGGAGGAGAGCAAGGAAACATGTATTTTCGGCATTTGTTTGCCTGCATAGGAAAATCTCAGACGAAAATTTTCGCCTTTCGTCTCCCTGGACAAAAAACGTTCTGCCGCATAATTTCATCATGCTTCTCCCACAAAATTGTTTTTCGAGGCGTATATTTAAGCCGTAAATTTTTCACTGCATTGGCCGCTCACCGACGCGACGAATTTCCGCGGGCCGCCGTTCACGGCCCAGCGCCGCGAAATCCAAAGAGTCGTCTTGTCGGAAAGTGGCCTAAATTTTACGGCGCTGTGCCGGGAACGGCAGCCGGCGATAAGGCGTTTCGGCTGAAAGCTGCCTCAATGTAGCTTCGTGTGTATTCCACGGAATAGAAAGCGCACTGCCGCTTTTTGCCGCTTTCAGACGAGGCGGCTTTGCTCCGGCCGTCGTCAACGGCACGGCACCGTGTTTTCAAATAACCAATGGTCTCAATGCATGCCTTTAAACGAGTCGAATCGCGCAGTTGACGGCATGACGTTGTCGACGGTCAGCAAGGCAAGGTTCAATCCGGCCCGGCGGTGCGCCGTTTATGGCGTGAAATACACACCGTGATACCATGAGGCTACTTTCAGACGCGACGACTTTTCGCCGGCTGCCGTTCACGGTGGTGCCGTAAAATTCAGGCCACTTTCAAACGAGACATCTCTCTCACTTTCAAACGAGACACCTCGCGGCGCTGTGCCGTGAAAGGCTGCCCATGGAAATTCGTTGAGTCGGAAAGCCGCCAATGGAACGAAAATCTTACAGCTTAAATATAAGCCTCGAAAAAGAATTTCGTGGAAGAAGCATGAGCAGAAGAAAAAAATGCTGAAGTTCGCGTTTGAGTTGGTGAAAATTGCCCATGAGTTGGAGAAAATCGCAATTAACACTAAATTCGCGTATTCGCGGGAAACCCCCGGAATGCGCGTATTCGCGGGAAAACCCCGGAATTCGCGTTATCGCATTTGCGACTTTTGCATGTCCCTACTCATAAACGATCGTCGATTCTTATAGCGTAGTACTGTTAAACTACCGCATATTATCGAAAATTTGCTAAGAAAGCTATCCAAATCCTCAGTTTGTCGGAATAATGCAGTATAAACATGAGCCTCGAAAACATTTCCGCGGGAGAAGCATGAGGGGAAGAAAAATTACGAAAATCGCATTTAAATCGGTGAAAATCGCGATTAACACAAAATTCGCGTTATCGCGGGAAAGACTCAGAATTCGCGTTAAAATTCGCGTTATCGCATTTGCATGTCCCTACTCATTACAAAAGAAATAAAACTATAAGATAAAATATTGGGAAATAAATATTTGCAGAAATATTAATAAAGTTTGCAGAAATAGTGGAACCTTTTTGGTTTAAACTAGAGATGTGCGAATAGTATCCGCGAATACTCGAATACCTCGAATATCAGAAAGTATTCGATATTCGAGATCTCGAATAGTTATGCCAAAGGTACCGTCTCGAATACCTCGAATATTTTGAATTTCGCGTCATAAGCTTTCGCTCGCACGTCATTGGTAGTTGACTCAGAAAAATGAGAACTCTAGTCGTTTAGTGCATGCAGCGCCGTTTTAGGCAAGCTGACGAACTATATCAAATTCGCGGTTTAGAGCGGTGAAAAGAGCTCAACATGGGGAACCGAAATTGATAGGGTGAAAAAATCCGAGAATCCCAGGTGTCCCCCGTCAGGAGTAACTCAGTGCCGTGGGATAAAAAATAAGACGAGGTGTTTACCATGTGTCCTTTGTGGCTAATAACGACAGGCACTTATTTTGAATCTTCCCCAGGAGATATAACTACCACAGGGAGGAACTCACAATCAGTGCCGTGGGATAGTGACATTGGCGCATTTCCCACGATCTGCTATCCCCCTCCCTTCAGCATTCGCCTCACCCACTCTGACGATTTCCTCTTCTCCGATATCAAACAAAAGATCCGACCTCGCGCAGAGATCGTATTACGAAGACCTTGGCTTCGAAAAAAATATCAAGTTACGCGAGAAAAATAAAAACGTGTCTCGCACCCACCCCCTTTTCTCACCTGCTGACCTTTTTCTACCAAACTGCTTCGAATTTCCCCCTTTCTGGAGGTCAACTGCTGCATGAGTATCTACTGGCCCGAAAGGTGTCTAACAATGACTTTCGGCAATTATTATTACACTTTTATTGGATTGAAATATTAGTAATAAGCGCGTAATTTAAGAAAGAATAAGACCAAACACGACATATTTATGACTTTATTTAAGCATTTTACGCAGGAAAATAAATGCCGGAAAGACGAAGAAATACGACGGGGGCTTAGCATTTTGGCGTAATGCTCAAATAGGGTGCTTTCCTATAATTTTTTTATTGCCAAAATCGAAATATTTATACTCCTGGACTACGTATTTAACGCTTTTAGATTTTTATTGGACGATATCTATTTTTCGGGATTAAATTAAAAGTGAAAATTTTCAAGCGCGCGAAAACGCGACGCGTTAGTGGGAATGATGGGCAAAAGTCCGTGTGATGCATTTCCGGTTCCCCCTCCCGCCTTTTGAGGTGACCTTGGGCGAGGCTCAGAGCACTGATACCTTACCAAACCTTACCTTATCAAACGAAGAAAACTTTCCGACCTTAGCCAGTTTTAATAAGTGATTACTAAGACATGTTTCCCTGAGCTCTGTGCCTCATGCATGCATTAGTAACCTCAGACGATGTAAAACTCCTATCCTCTCGTGTAGAAACTAGGTCCCTGTGATGTCAAGTGGAGTGGCATCACATGGGTGCCAATGTGGCCTTTTTCAATAAGGATAAAATTGACCATTGCCATTGGTCTAGACCGGTATTTCTAGAACCAAATAATTTGTATATTATGAATACACCAATGGTAGGTAACGAGTCACAATCAATGCCTTTCGTTTTCTTTAATGAAGGAAACTACCCTATTGTTTACATAAAATTAAAATATTCCATTAATCAGCTAAATTCCTGTTTGAATCCTTTAAAGGCAATCACAATTACTCGCCAAAATTATGGGTTTCCTGCTGCATAGGCGACCTAGTCAAACATTCTCACATTCATAGTTTAGTATTCGAGGTATTCGAATATCCGAGCAATGATTTGATATTCGAATTCAAGAAATCTACTATTCGACCCATCCCTAGTTTAAACAGGCTCAAACAGTCATTATTAATGATTGAAATAAGGTCAACCACAAACTCATCAAAGCAACTTGCGTTGGTAGAGGTTGACATTATACCCTCAGCCCATAAGATGCTAGATAATTTCAGGGTACACTTGAATGTAATTTTTATGCTATAGTCCAACACATATTAATGACTAGTATCTGCAGTACCTGTTCTATCAAGACAAATAAAAGTATTATTATTTCAGAGCACTTACTTCCTGTGCCACAGCTGCATATTTTAACACATTCAGTGTTTCCTCAAAGAGTAGAGAGCTTTGACTGACATTCACAATCATCGCCACATTTCCATTTCCCGTGAGAGAATTCTGAAAAATTCTCGTCAGCTTAGATTCCCGGAATGGAACTCTTTCAAGATTCTTTGAATCATCATGGTTGTTCCTGATTAAAAGAATACAAATTTTAGCAAGTATGATAACACACTTTCATGCCATAAGCTGAGTTAAAGGAAACCCTACAAATATGCTCCATACAAGAACCCACAGACATATTTCAAAGGATTAACAACAATATTGAGGCATCTTTTCAAAATAATGAGTCTCACTAATTACCAGATGCCACACGGAGGAAAGATTTAATGAACTGCATGGATTCAAGAATCAATCAAATACATAGATTAGGCATTTATACCCATTCAAGCAAATTTTAGGATGCAGGGAAACAAAAGTAATGTGATTTTGAATGCTAATTAGGTTTCTCAATAAGGATCTACGTTTCCATTACTGAGTATGAACAATTTATTGGTCAATTTAACAAGCTATAATGGCCAAAAGGCATGTGAAAGAAGGCATTAAAAGTACAAACCTTAATGATTTAAAACAACGTCCAAGCACTAACAATGATGTGTTAATATTCCCAGTCTCTTTCAATCTCTCTCCCACATTTCCACTCTTTTCCACTCGCTCTGACCCAGCCAAATCACAGAAAGACAGCCTGCAACAGATAAAATTTAAGTTATCCAACAGAGAAAACACTTCTCATCACCAAAACATAGGTTTCCAATGAAGGGCATTAAGACATAGGGCAAGGTTAAATAGGGAGGACAGAAGTTTCTGAAAAACGCAATTGTAAACTGTAAATCATTGTCACCAAGAAGGAAATAAATTAAACTATACACACTGTGACATACCGACCATATGTCCGGTATTTTTTTCGCTGAGCAATAACCCGAGCAGGGGATGATCGTGTGTGTGTGTGAGGGGTGTGTCTGTGACTGTGTGTGTGTGTGGGTAGAGTGCCATGCCCTGGGCATGAGATATGTGATTCACGAGTGTTTTGTGTCGGTCAGCGAGGACCGATGGTTGCCCCACTCGACGGATAGGCACAGGTGAAACCCCCTCACCTCAAAACCTCTATCCCCAGTGCATCATTCCCCTCCACATGAATATAAAGCCACGGAGAGAGAGAGCCTAGAGAGAAATCCTAGCCCGGTCGACAGGGAGAGAACGACAGTGGTGACGTGCCGGATGGTCGTCATTTTGGGGGGTGACCAGAGAGTGCTGTTGGAGGACGAGAGTGTTCTACGGAAAAGCCTGAAGCGGAGCGAGATTGCAGACAAGCGACAGATGGGACCAACACCTAGAGGTCGGGAGGAAGACAGCCCTCGATCCCGCGGACACTTGGGTCCAACTCGTCGCATTATCGACGGCTTCAACGGCTCAGGCTCCGACAAAACCGTAAGAACGTCGCAGTTAGCGACTCGTCCCCGTACTTGTTCGTCCAGACCCGAATTACTTCCCAAATTGTGTAGCCAGAATATTGGTTCTCTCTCTCTCTGTCCCGGTGCACCGTATCTTTCAACAAACTATTGACTAAGTGTCAGAAATATTATTTAGTGTGATCACGAAAGCAGACTAAAGACTTAATTTGGGCATATTGTAAACTCAGCCCACATATTCGATAAATCACGAATTGTTCTTTTTGTTTTTGGAGGGGGGATAATTGAATCATATCATACTGTGCATTTTTCGTTCACCTCATCTTCATCAGGGTAAATAATTTCGATAAATGTGCGTGTATGTTATGCAAGTGGAAAATATATTTTTTTTGTGTTTCAAAGTAATCAACAATGGTTCGATCATTCCGTACTCGGGGCTATTGATGCCCTCACCACCCTATAAAGTATGTGGCGTTTCATGTTCCGTCACAATATACTGATGTACAAAAATGCTTCACATTTAAATAAACAATACTTAACTGATATATGCCCATTAATATTGAAGAAGCAAAAGAAATCCTATCTAAGATATATATATATATATTTCATATTCACATTCACACGGGTCGCCACAGGCGAATATACAATCATAATAACAGATAGAAATTGAAACAAAGAGACAAGACATAAATACAGGACGATGACACACTGTGGCGTGGAGATGGAATGAAAGCCGAAAACACATGGACAAAAGTTCACCTGAACCGGGAATCAAACGCAGCGCATCCAAGCATATACGGACCTCAGATGAGGGCGGTGCTCAACTGCATTGTCACCTCAGCATCAACTGGGGACTTTTTGTCCCCAGAGTGTTATCTTTTTAGAACAGGAGTGAACGTTTTATATGCCCGATATATTTTTCATACCTGACCATGGATTCTGAAATTTCGTTTATAATGCAAAATAGGACAAGGTGTGTTTTGTTTACGTTTCAAAATTATGCAGGAATCCCAATGTTACAGAGATTGCTTATAAGTTAATACGTGATGGAATATGTATTTTAAGTTAGTTTATGCATTTAAATCTATTGCAAAAGCATTTATTGAAGATCACTCACACACTTCATCCAATCACGTTTACAATGCTTCTGTGAAGACAAATGGGAGTTGAAAAAACATAAGTAAACACTTATTAAAATTAATTAAAAATTCTTTAAATTACATAACTCAAGATTCCAAAGTGCCAATTCTTTCGAAGGCAATGAATTTGAATTATCAAGAGTTTATGGGATTGATATTCACTCTTACATTATTTCACTACATGATACTTAAATAAGAAATTACATAGTAATTAACCCTTTCCTGTCGGCACCTACAATTGGAAAATGTTTTCCGTACTACAAGTAGCATGAGAATATTTTAAACCTCTCAGTGGGAGCTCTTATTTGGGGTGGAGTTACCCTGGTATTCTTGTCCCTCCAATTTGGAACCCAACTCAACGGGACATCCGCCCCTCACCCCAGAAGCTGGTCAAGACCCTCAAATGCACGAATCTTGGTCTTAGCATGAATCCATGGTCAATTTATTGCGTTACCAGTGTTTTTTTTTACCAAACTTTGTACACATTTGATTTTCAATAATTTACTCATCTAAAAGTATTACTAACATTTTTTTATGCATTGTGGAATTTCAAAACGGATTTCTAGCTTTAATAACAACAAAGTTAGTAAATGCAAGGCAATAATAAGGCTATAAGTCTGGACATTCCTTAATTTTAACACCAAAATTTTGTTTAAAAATTGCATACACACAAAAAAAACTAAGAATGCTTTTCAAAGTGCAAAAAATTGTAGTATGCAACAAAATATATTACTGAAAAAACTATTGACAATACAACCACTTCGCAACGGATTCCCGTGGTGAGGATGATCATAAATGAGTGGGAGGGTTGGGCATAATTGCCGAGGAGTGGCCGTAAAGGCTCGCTAAGCAGGGTCTCAGGCTGGGCCTGAATGCATCAGACAATTGCTACCTCAGCAGTCACCTCCCTTCCCTCGTGTTGGCCAGAGCCGACGTCCGATCGTTCGCATTGAAAAATACACAACAGCTATGCCCGACGTCAGGTGCTCTGCATTTGAAAATGCCCGTCAGCTCCACCCTACAGTCCAGCCGGCGAGAGTTGTCCGATGATAGTTCAAAAAGAGGGGCGGAGAACTCTGCGCCAACATGGTTTTGCAACCAATCGCTGTCCCCCAAATGCACCTCACACCCTTGCCTAGTCATACAACGTTGTCACATGCATATGAAGCACTGAAACAAGCCAGAACCACCAAAACATGCCCTTTCTGCAAATTGCCAAAGTAGAGGATTCTTCCATTGGATCCTCCATGCTCGTCGTCCCTTCTGGCTGCTTTCTTCACGGAACCCTTTTGTTTACATGTGATGTGAGTGTTTCCCTTTCTTACCTGGCAACCTTGCCCCCTACCCCTTCTAGCTGTCAACGGGCAACTCTCGGCGGCCGGACTGTACATCTGGGCGCAAAAGGGTAAAGAAATAAGAATAAAAGGCAAAAATGAGGCATGTACTTCACTCACGTGCTTATTTGGAAGCTGGAGCCATCATCCTTACACATTCGGAGCAACTTCACTGTGAACACACAGTGAGACCTGGATGATTTGTGGTTCAGCTTGGTGGAAGCAAAGTGTAGATTGCATTTGCCAAAGAGCATGACCTGACAGGCTTCATCCCCTGATGTCACACATACTTCTTGCAGTCCTGGTAATTGACATAGAAAGATACGTCAAAGCTAAGTATTATCGTATTTCTCCGAATATAGTCTCTCCTTCTGAATATAGTCCCCCCCCCCCCCCTAATATTGAGTCTTCAGTTTTGGGAAAAGTAAAAAAAGAAAGTGTTTGAGTATAGTCCCCCTCTTTACTTTTACCACAGGCATTTTTGGAAAAAAGGGGGGCTATATTCAGACATATATGTTAACTTATTTCACCTGAAACACTGAGAGGCAAAAGGTGAAGACAATGCATCATGAAATAACTGATACGTGAACCAAAGGGGGTGGAGAAAATAACTTTTTTCTATGAATCACTGGTTGACCGCCTCAGAATTCAAGTAGTACCAGACTGGAAACAAAGTGCAAAAAGAAATTTGTTTCATAAATTTCCTACCATTTTACAATTGGATACGTATAACTTATACCTGATATTGGCTAGGAACCCTGCACAATAACCAATTGTTACGGCTTTCATAGGTCTCTTTCTCAGATGATCATCCTCAGTAAGAGATTGAAATAAAGATCAGTAAGAACAACCACTTTAACAAATGAGACATCAACACAATGGGTGATATCTTTTGGATGCCATATGAATCATTCCATGAACGAACACTCCAAGTGGAGTTTTAATTATGCAAAAACAATGTGGATGGGCATAAAACCTTATTTTATGGTATATTCTTCACAATTAAAAAAAAATTAGATGTTCATCTAAAGAGACCAGCAAAAGCTGTAAAAATGGGTGTATGTAAATGATTTTTGTAGTGCGGGTTGCCCAAAAACACCTCTTTAATCAAATTCTGGAGTGGTAGGAAATTTAATGATTGTGAAAGTTCTCCTAGTATTATGTTTGTACAATGATTCTATGAGATTTATAGAGAGGCCGTCAGAATAAAGTGATATTTACTGAAGCTTAGGATGTAGTCTTGGAGTGGAATTAATTAAATGATAAAATTTAAGAGAAATTACAAAATTTCTAAGGTCTGCAAACACCCAGCAAAAATAGTCTCAATCATTGCAAGGATGCAACTAAGGAGTAAGAAATTAAAAAAAAAGAACAAAAAAATAAATAAAAGCCTGGGTCTGTGCACATGTATAGTGTAATGTTTCCTATTGTTTTTTATTGCCTAAATTAAAAGATTATAACCCCTGGAGTACGTATTTCACACTTTTAGATTTTTAAATGACGACATCTATATTTTGCGACTAAATGAGAAGTGAAAATTTTCAAGGGCACGAAAATTCGATGGCTACGCATGAATGCTGGGAAAAGCCCATGTGACGTCATTCTGGTTCCTCCGGCCACTGTGTGAGGCCACCTGGGTGCGAGAATATGAGCGCTGCTACAATGCAGGCTGCTTGCTGCCGAGCATGGCAGTAGCGTAGAGTACCCCGCTAGCAGGTATGGCTTGGCTTAAATAAGGATTATTAATACCGTATCAAACAAGGAAACTTTCCGACCTTAGGCAATTTTAATAGGTGATTATTAAGATACGTTTACCTGAGCTCTGTGCCTCATGCATGCATGGGTAATATCAGAAGATGTAAAATGCCTCACTACTCATATAGCATCTACCCTGTGATGTCATGTGGAGTGGCATTGCACGGGCACCAATCTGGCCTTTTTCAAATGAGGTTAAAATTAACCATAAACATTTGTCTAAACTGGGATTTCTAAAACCAAATACATAATTTTTATCTTATGAATACACTAATAGTGGGTAACGAATCTCAGTCAATGCCTTTCGTTTTCTTTGATGAAGGAAACTACCCTTTTCTACAAGTATCATGCCAAATACTTCAATAATAAACAATGTATACAGTAAAAAAACTGACCTCACCATTTACTGAGAAAGCAAGCATATGTGAGATGCAAAAATCCTAATTAACATTAAAAATATTTCTAAATAAGAATTTACCTTTTATGTACGTATTTCCAGAGTAATCCGTCACCAAATTTAATTTGGACCTCTTCATATTAGGTCCTTTTCCAGGTAAGAACTCCAAAAGATCATACACACATTCATTATAAATCTCAGCAAATGAAACCCAAACAGAGTATTTCACTTCTTGATCATCAGCAGGAAGGAATATGCTGTTCCTTTCTCTCTTAAGGTTTTCAGGAATAAAGAAGGTACCAGAGCCTGAATGGAGTAAAAAAATTTACATGTCAATTGGAAGAAGGGTGACATTCTGGCATAATAAGCACACACAGAATAAGACAGATGCTCCCCTTAAAGATTAGTGCCTATTACTGCATTTACCCAAATCTAAGGGGACCCTAAATTTGGAAGTCAATTAATATAAATATTCATAAAATTCTTTCCATAACTTAAAGTCATACTTTATTGTAAAATCTACAAAGAGTCTTGATAAGTGCAAATTAAATTTGGCCAAAAAAAAGTCTTCAACAACAGTTACTCAAAACAATGGCAACCACGGAAATTTTAAAGCACTGCAGAAGTTGAGAAGCCTTCAGAGATACCATTTTTCTGAACTGAAGGCGGCTGACCTTGAGCGTGCTCGCAACCCACCCACTCTTCTAGCCAATCACAGAAGAGCGACAGGTGAAAGTGTGGAAGAGCCCGCACTCTCTCTCCGAACTCCAAGCAGTGAACATCGCTCTCCAGCTGGCAGGAATTGCGAGGGTTCAAGGCGAACCCCGCCAAGGGTACAACACACCGGGGCCCAGAACCAAGCCCGAGGCTTATACGCCAGGACACCCGGGGAGGGGCTGGAGAGGAAGGAAAAAGGACAGAGGCGCCGTCGCAATCTGAGCCCGCCGACGCCTCCAGGGAAAGGAAAGGAATGGAAGGGCGGGGAATAGGGATAAAACACTCCAGTGCCATGGGAGCAAAGGAGGCCCTACCTAGCGAAACCATGCGTACACAATTAATATTCTACCAATTCTAGTAGATTTTCCTATGAGGAGGAAAAATCTATCGATCGAATCGGTAGATTCTCCAGCTGGCAGTGTTGCCAAGCCGAATCTTTGGAGATCGCTTTGGCGCTCGTTCTGCCGCCCCCGAAAGTACCGTTACTCCCAAGGCTGGCAACGCCAGTCGGCCGGATGGAGGGGAGCGCAAGGGAAAAGGGAAGGGGATGGAGGGGAACAGAGAGGTGGATGGGGCAGTGCTTCTGATTGGCTACTTGCTATTTTCCACCCAGCCGCCTTCAGTTCAGAAAAATGGTATAATATTAGTTGATACTATTAAAATGTTTGCAATGAATTACTACAGAGAAACATTTTCTCTAAGGGAAGAGCCTCTGAAAATTACCATGTACATATTAACAAAACTCCTGAAAGAGGTTAGATAACCATGGTGGAGAGAAAAAATAAATTAAGGAATTTAAAATTGAAAATTTAATAACCATTCATAATACTTGGCATTCCTGAACTATCTCCTACAGAAGACTGGGTGCTCCTAGTATCCTCAAATACAGACTGTATGTACAGAGATCCTTCCTGCAAAGATTAAAAATATATTAAAATCAAAATCTCAGCAAAAGAAATCATACATCTACCTCAACACTCCCAAAGCCATTCAAGTATGTATGCCATGAAGAATATTTATATTTGAGAGGTAGAAATGTTCAGGATTAGAAAATATTTAAGCACTAAGGAAACCATTGAGTTGGTTCTCACAGAAAGTACCGTATAAGCTTGTGTAAGAGGCGCACATTTTTTCCCAGACATTGCACCCGAAAATGGGGGTGCGCCTCTTACACAAACTTCTTATCTCCTCCCCTCCACTTCACTTCACCGGTCGCAAGTCCAAGGGGAACTGAGTGGCCTTGGTTTTCAGCGTGAGTCAGTCATCTGAAACCCTGGGTCAAAATCAAACGGCAGGCAGGGGAGTTTATCCCTTAGTGACGTATTTTTAAAATGCTCCTGTTTGAATTTCTTGCAAGCATCGCGCCGTCACGTCGGTACCCCAGAGGTGAACATTGAAAAGATCGCGCGGGGTGATTCGCTCCGGAGCGCGCGCTAAATTTACTGCCACGAGTGGGCATCCCGCGGCATTCATACTGCATAGTGTAATCGCTTATCAAACGTATAGAAACGCGTCGTTTTGAACGACATACCTGGTTAATAGTCAACATCTGTCTTGCCGAGCAATTTCCATTACGTTGAGCACCTGATTTTTCAAAAATCATCTTCAGACGCTAATATGAGGATTTTTGCAACTGAAAATTATATTGGTGTCTAAACCTGCGGTTTAAAAAATTCGAACGAGTGTGTTCATTGTTGGACTAAATGGTGGATAGAAGAAATCGGAAATGCTTATAAGTGAAGAGCGCTGAAGGCGAGGTCGAGAGGAAGGAGCGCGCTCCCTCCCCTCCGTATTTCAAGCTACGAGGCTATGAGCGAAGGAGCAAGGGAAGAACACGTCCGATCTTGCATGTGACGTCGTTGCCTTCAATGCGAAGGGGCGAAGGCACAGCAATGTGATATACGCAGTTTGCGTTGCCTGAAGTTTCCAGTCCATCTCGTCTTGTTTGAATGCGCTTATGCTACGCTTGTTTCTTCCGAAATTGTGCTGTTTGGACTATGTTGAATTTTAGTACCCTTGTTTTAGCAATAAATCTTTGTGTCAATCAATTAGAGCTCAAAAAACTTAAATGCTGTCAGATATACATCGCGTTCGGTCAAATTCTTTTTAGAACCTCGTGCGTGTCTTACGATTGCTGAAAGATATCGAGATATCTCCGAGCTCAGAAGGTGACTCACCTAGCATTTGACCTCCAGAAACTCGGAAAATTGAACCTGGTAGACCGAAAAAGGTCAGTTGGTGAGATGGGGTAGGGATGAAACACGTTTCAATTGTTCCCCTGTAACTTGAAATTTTCCTATTTTCCTGTGGAGTCTCGGAAAGGAAAAAAACGGCAGAGGCATTAGCTGATGGAGGGCCGAGTGTAGTTCCGTTAGGCCCCTTGCACGCACACCGATTTTGGAAAGCCGGTAAAATATCGGCCGATATTTTACCGGCGAAGCGATGCTTGCACACACGCCAGATTTTTACCGGTCAAACGATAAGTTGCTATGTTTTTTAGCCGGCGCCGGCGATCCACAGTGACAATGGCCGGCAGCTAACCGGCATTTTGCCGGTGCCGGCGCGTGGTCGGTACGTGTGCAAGCTCCAATGCTCTCCCATTGTTCACTATTGGAATGTGGACGGCCGATATTTTACCCGCCGTCCAAAATCGGTGTGTGTGCAAGGGGCCTTAAATCTACGACGTGGTTATTATCCTACGGCGCTGAGATTTCCCCGATTGTTGTCCAATCTCTTGGGAAGGTTCATGCTATGTGCCTGTCGTGTTTTGCCTTAAAATTTTCTACGGCTGCAATTCTATTGCAATACTCCTTCGAGAGCTTTTAAACAAAATTGTTCGTGAGTAGGACAAGCAACGTAGAGCGATGGCGTATGCGAAGAGAGGATCGGAACTCTTTCTACTCCCTCTTATGCCGCTATCACCGCCGCAGTTATCAAAATTTCCTCTTTCAAATAGTACTGAAAGAGGAAATTTCGATTACTGTCGAAATTCCAGGCATACATCTGCAACACCGCATGATAGGATTTAAAAAAATGCCGCAAAATTTTTTCTTTACAGCTTCGATCCTCAAAATAGGGGTGCGCCTCTTACACGTGTGCGCCTCTTACACAAGCTTATACGGTAATAATGTACTTCACACAGAAGCTCAAAAAATCAATAAATTAGGTAAATTAATCATATTTTAAGCAAAGGTTATGATCTACCATCTTGTGACCCATAGAGCAATAAAATCAATGGCAACTTGGAAACTGATATGTAGTATGCAGAATGAGATGGGGATAAATGAGTCTTAAGAATATACGGGTTAAAAATTACCCTTTCACCTAAAAGCTTTTCAATTTGGTCAGGGGCAAGGAGCTTGAGAAGAGTTACGACAGATAAAGGATAAAGAGGGCATGGTGCATTCATGATTTAATTTTAGATGAAGTGATGCACAGACTTTCATGGGCTCTGAACCACTGCTATAAAGATGTGAGCACATGAACCATATTCCTTAACAGATAGGTACCCCTTAAAATATTTGGAGCAAGACAAAAGACCATTTCTGAGCATTTTTTCACAATCATAAGCACATGATGACATTTAACAGCTATCAAAATCAGCACAGTGAATACCCTGAAGAATGGAGATCAATTCATCGTTGCCACACTATGGAAGCCTTTACAGCGATTGGCATTTAAATCATTTACCTAATTCCAGAAATAACTGCGGTCACTCAACTATTACATGGGTCAGGTTGGGGACTACGGTGGGGTAGAGGGGGCACGTTCCCTGGGCAGCAGATTGCAGTGGTCAGCAAATTTGAAACATTTATGTTAAAAAGTCATTAAAATTTTTAACAATAAATTTTAATTTATTAATTATTAAACAATGATATTTAAAAAATTCTTAGCTGAAAACATATGCTGTGTAATTTCCACTACCCCATCTCAAAAAAATATCTTGCCCATGTATTTTAGTTTAGTGGTAGGGATAGGAGGTGCGAAAGAGCGAGGGGGGAATCAGGGGAGAGTGGGCGAAAAACTAATCTTTAACTACCCACTGGACAAAACTCATAGTTCCAGCCTTGATATGGGTGCCATCACATTACGGACACTAAAATAATGTATACGTACATGACAAGAAAAATAAAATTGAATAATACCATGAATGTGTTTGGGTTCCACTTAAGAATCATTTCTTTCAGATGAGCCTCAGATTCTGCAACTTCGTCAGACAGTATTTCAACTCCATAATTACTGGTGGGTTTATACTTAATCCCAGACATTATTTTTCCATCCAAACTATTGAAGAGTAAATCCAATGTTCTTGGAATTATTCCCGGGTTTTTTTCATTGCCTAAAACATAAATTTGAAAATAAGAGTTTAAAAATAATTCCAATCAAATATTAACGATGCAGTAGTTACTCTCTGGTATTTAAAGCGAGAGGTTGCACAGCATACCATGGCATTAAAAATTCTATAGTGCTCGCAGAGTTTCTGTGCACTAGAGAGTTTCCCCGAGCCCATTTGCCCATGATAGAGGAACCCCGATTGGCTGCCGGTGTCCAATCTCGTTAACCGGTTCTTGACTCAATGCGCGCCGGGTACGAACCTTCGAAAGAGGCGACCTGAAAGAATCGCCGAAAGCGAACGTAATGCCTCCCGACGCGCCGGTCTTTACCATAGAAATTCTGTTTATGATACACTACAATAGATATCGGGTCTAAACTGAAAGTGATTCCGCTATTCATCGTTGGGGGTTGAGAATATTATTCTCATCGGCTATCTCCATGACTACGCAAAAATTAAGCAGAACATAAAATTCTTCACCAACCAATTAAAAAAATCGATTGTAATCAGGTATGGGGTAATCGTCTCTGCGGTTATAAATGAGAACTTTCTCATTTCCAAACCCTATGAATCTCTAAAACGGATGTAGAAATTCATAATAGCAAAATGAACTTATTCCAATGAATTCCAAATTATACGGAATATTTTTATTTCTTTACATTTTCCTTTCATTATTCGTTTTTACCTGAAGTCCATTGGTTATAAAATTTCAACACTGATTCGAACCAGGAATTCCACCACTTGATCGTCTGAATTTTGGGTTTCGGGGGAAACCCTTGAAACGGAAAATTCTACCGTGGTGATTTTTCACAGCCATGGTACCACCAACCAAAAGGAGCGACCTTGTTCGATGGTCGCATGAAGCTCCAGCACTTCAAATTCTGGGAAAAACTCATTAGCAGGTATTTCCAAGTGCCGTTGGCATGAACCCTTGAGATATTCACGTACGACCGTGAAAGAAAGGATACGGGGCGCTCCCGTATCCTTTCTTTCACGGTCATGCTCCGCGGGGGCGCTTTCAAAATGAAGATAATCCGCGCTGACCCTAGTTTTCAGAAATCTGTCCGCTTCGGTGGTCATTTCTTTATTCAATAGATTTACAGGATTCTAAGAAATTTTTAATGAGCTTACTGGACCTTCGAACGTCGAACTATGGCTAAACCACTGCAGGTGTCAGTCCATCGAAACCCTCCGAGCAAATCTCAACTTCAGTGGTCTGTGTGATTCTCTTGTGTTACCATGCCTAAGGAATTTTCCGCAGAGCTAAGGGAACGCGTTATGTGCGTTTACAAATTCTTTTGCAAGGAAATTGTGGCAACTCGTCCTGATACTCTCGGTGATAATTCCGTCGTGGATCGGGCAAGACTGTGTTTGGATGAAGTGTCGGGTAGCGAGCATTATGAATCCCTTGGAATTCATTTACATCCACTCGCAACATCTCCAACGGCATCAACTCATAGTGAAAATGACCAAAACGTCCCCAACCGTGGAAAGGTGCATCGGAGTAAATTCGCTGCTTTAAACGTTGGATGTTCTCGCAATGAGAACGGCGAAGCTGTGAAAAAGACAGCCACGGCATGTAGCGTGTCCACCCGCTACATTTATTCGCTGCTCAAGAACATCGGGAAAGAAACAGAGAGGAAGAAGAGAGGGCCATATCCGAATCGGAGTAAAATTGACGGATTCGATGAGGATTTAGTGCGTCGAATATTTCTCGATATGTACCATAAAGGTATATATCCAACGGTGGAAAGGGTGAGAATTGCTTTCCAAGAAGCTGCAGGATATCGTGGTGCATATTCTTCTTTTAGAAAAATATTCAACAACCTGGGGTTTACATATGTGCTGGGAAATGATGGCAGAAAAGTATTGATGGAGCGCAGGAAGAAATTTCTGAAAATCATGCACTCTCACCGAGTGAACTCGCTTTACGAACAGATTGTGTACTTGGACGAAACTTGGGTCAACCAAAATTACTTCCAGCGTCATATTTGGGTGAACTCCCAGGGAGAAGGAGGTATGCGTGTGCCTACAGGGAAGGGTGGGCGATTAATCGTAACGCATGCAGGATCTAGTGAGGTGGGCTTTATCGAAGGTATGGGATTAGTTTTCAGATCAGGTAGTAGAGATCCGCTTTCCGACTACCACAAAGACATGAATGCGGATTGTTTTACTTGGTGGTTTGAAGAACTCTTGAGGAGGTTGGACCGGCCGTCAATTATAGTGATGGATAATGCGAGTTATCATTCCAAAATCTCCAATAAAATTCCCAACACAACGTACCGGAAAACACAAATTCAATCCTGGCTGCGACAGCAAAACGTACTGTTTAGTGATAGTAACACAGTGAAGGAACTACTCGATAAGGTAAAAGACTACGTGGTGAAAAATAAAATCACGTCATCCTATCAGTTGGACGATTTAGCCCTTTCAATGGGCCATTTAGTGGTGCGCCTACCTCCCTACCACTGTAAATACAATCCCATAGAGTTAATTTGGGCGCAAGTGAAGAGGTTTGTCGCACAGAGGAACACTACTTTCAGAATGATTGATGTTGAACGATTAACACACGAGGCATTAGCATCGATGAGTAAGGAAGATTGGATAAAGTGTGTTAAGCATGCGGAAAATATTCAGGAAGAAGACTACATAAAGGAATGTGTTCGTGATGAAGTGCCCCAGGTTGCTATTCCACTTGGCGAGGAATCAAGTGATAACACAAGTGATGAATTCTAAAAACCAGTGCTATGAGTATCAAAAAGTATCTGCGAGAACCTGCCTTCCCGGAACAAGAATGCTGCCTAGATGTAGACTTCAGCCTCCAAAACCATAGCGGTATGTAGTGGGATTTTTGACATAATTATTTTAAGTTAGAATATAATTTTTCTGCTGTCCATGTATCGCTTAGCAATCTTTGCCGTTAAAATTGACTCTTGTGAGGTTAATTAGATTCCTTTTCCGGTGGCTAATTTCAGGTTTTTATCAGGATTTTTGCAATAGGTTAGTGAAGAATTTTATGTTCTGCTTAATTTTTGCGTAGTCATGGAGATAGCCGATGAGAATAATATTCTCAACCCCCAACGATGAATAGCGGAATCACTTTCAGTTTAGACCCGATATCTATTGTAGTGTATCATAAACAGAATTTCTATGGTAAAGACCGGCGCGTCGGGAGGCATTACGTTCGCTTTCGGCGATTCTTTCAGGTCGCCTCTTTCGAAGGTTCGTACCCGGCGCGCATTGAGTCAAGAACCGGTTAACGGGATTGGATGCCGGCAGCCAATCGGGGTTCCTCTACCATGGGCAAATGGGCTCGGGGAAACTCTCTAGTGCACAGAAACTCTGCGAGCACTATAGCGGCCTCTAACTTTGAGGAATTAAAAAATGTAGGGCGATTTAATGCTATTTCTGAGGTTTATACAAAAAAAAAGGCATTCAAGAAGAAAATGACAAGTATGCAGATAAGCGATTATACCAGCATGCATCTGATCTCCAGACAATCAAGATATAAAAAATATAATTCTTAACGACACCATTTTATTATTTTCATGTAGATATCCATAAAAAATGAAACATCAGAAAAGATACTTGACAATTGATCTATTTACATCAAATCGATTTGAATCACTAGATTAATATCAATAGAAAAGTAATAAATCGTAATTAATGCACAGTGCATTAATGACGTCAACAGTCCAAGACTAACAATAACTTAGTAAAACCAGGAACTTATTAATCATAGCCAGATGTAAAAGACATCATGCTTTGTATGACTAAAAATACTTACATTAAATATTCTATCCAGCTGTCGACCATGGTCAAACAGTTATGAAATATTCAATGGAATATAAATTCCTTTAATATACTTTAATTGATAGACAAAAACATTTATTTTTTCAGATTACTTCAAGCAAATTAAGGATATTTCTTACTGACATGCATTATCATTACTATTATCAAGTATGGGTATTACCAAATTTAATTACCTTGAATTGTAAATGTCTTCCCTGCACTTGTTGTCCCATATGCGAAGAGTAAACCATCTTTTCCCTTCAAAAAGTCATTTACAATGGGCAGAAGTGTGCCTTCAAACATCTCTTTTTGGGATGTTTCTGGGCCATATATTCTAGAAAACTTGTACCTAAAATAATCAGGGTGCAGTACAACATTAATATCATAAATGACACGTAATAGAAAAAAAATCATAATAGCAATCATTACACACCCATATGATGTTGATGCCTTGGACTTGATTGATTTGCAAGAATAATCTTCAGGAGGGTATGCAATTAACATGTGCTCATTTTTCATTTGAATAGATGCCTGAAAGTAAAAAAAAGAGGATTTCATGACAAATAACTTTTCAAATTTATTTTGACTCTGCAAAGAAGATCGCCCTTAGATGGACATATGTATACAAAAAATCATTACATGAAAAACAATTACGAGATGAAGATATAAGTTTGACCTAAACATGAGAACATAAATTTCAACAAATAGTTAGACCCATCATCAAGGGTGCATTGCTGTGTTAAGAAAAAACAGTCTAAAGCACACTAGTTAAATTCATCTCAACATGCCAGTAACTCAACATCCATAACTTTTAGCAAGGGGAAGAGTTCCATGGTGTGGTTAAACTAGCAAGGAATACCCACAATTGCTCCTCAAGCCTCCCTTCAGGCACAAACGCTGCACTGAACTTCATTTTGGTAACACTCCCTTACGAGCGTATTGAGTTTAAATCTAGTTCAAAGTTATTCTTAAGTCCCCACCCGCAATGCTGTCAAACATATTTGGAAGCTTATCACATCACACAATGTTGATTTTTTTTCATTGAGCTATTGGAAAGAACGTTAAATGACAACCATTCTTTAAAATCTAGCACAACGCTACCAGTTTCAATATCTAATTTCAATTACACTTACATTAACTTAACAATTAAAAGCATCTGGGCAAATTTCCATGAGTCAGAAACGGATTCCAAAAGGGATTTATAACATACTGTTTGTTGTTAACGAACTGCAAATAACAAAGACTGATACAACTTTCGTAAGGGTATCTGGCATTGATAAAATTTTACCTACGCCAATGTTATATAAAATAATCGCCAACTACCGATTTCGGTTACTTTATGAATAATTTCATCTTACTTTTCTAACATGAACGACAGAATTTATGACCTTTCGCGCACTTTGACGATTTCATCTGATGTTCACGACTTGTGTTTTTCGCGTCATCCTCATCAAATCGTGTTCACGAAATTTATCACCATGGAATGCATGTGACAATACGATACGATGCGTAATTCTTGGTTTTAGTATTAATAAAACTTACCTTTTCACCCTTCAGTAAAGGTTTGATTCTTAGGTAAACTTTCACATGTCCTATAGAAGGTCCCTCCTCTTCGGGTAGAAGGTCACAAAGATTTTTTCGGACTTTGCTAGGCACGACCACACCTCTTCGAAATCTACCATCGCTCTCATCAAAAGAAAATTTATGTAAAGAATTCTGCGCCATATCTTTCAATTAGTTACACGTATCACAGAAGTACACTAGCAATCACAGAGGGCAGACCATGAACATACATTTGTTCATGGGGCAGAAATTTGACTTGGAGCAACTTGGAACGAGAGTTAGAGCGATGATAGCAAACTGATACGAATCTCGACTGCATTGACAGGCAACGCAAAATTTAAATTCTCACTCCTTCTTTGCTATTGGATGAAAGCGGGGAGCCAGTGGTTTAACGGATAAAATGAGCTACGATATTACTCCGCGCTACTCATTGTGCCAATTTTGAAAACAAACAATTTTGAAACTTCGACCATGGAAGAATGAGGAGCATTTTTAATATAATTTATCTCATGGCCGACTTAAACTGGCATCTCTTGCTTCCAAGCTTCAACCCTTATTAAGTGAGTGATGGTGAGAAAAATGAGATAGGAGGAGAAGTGAAAAGAAAAATCTACTTTTAAAATTAGTAGTGGGGATTTATTTTGAGAATAAGTAGCATTATGGGTGATGATGAACAAGGGAATCTGAATATTTAACAACGAGGATATCGCACGAAGGTACTGTGATAAAGTTTCGCTTGTGTTCTAATCAATTACTGAAACTTTAACGATTCCTGATATATTAGGAGAAGAAGGTGTCCGTGATTTTAAAAGGAAATCACTTAGTGATATTAAATAACATTGTAATTCAGATATAAGTTGGTATTATAGTATTAAGCATCCTTTTTTGATATATAAATACAAATATGTGAGCATTTACGGGAAATTTTAAACGGTTTCGCACAAAGACAGTATAGTGGCAGACGGCGTGCAGCTAGGAATTAAGGCCAGGGGCACAGAGTAGATATATATCCCTACTCTTTGACAATTTCATTTCACATGCAAAAAAATACTCGAATATAAGTTTAGTTTCTTCGATCAGCAATGTAACTCAGAAAAAAATGAAATTACTTACCTCACAGGGTCTTTAGGGAAACTGAAGAAACTCAACTTTGCTTCCGTCATGCCCGCATTATTTTTGCAGTTAATGGCTGAACACCAAGCAAAACCTTTTCTTCTCGTCTTATTTTCCACTTCGTTCATTTTCAACGTTTCTTTAAAACACTAGCACACTACGTGAAAGCATTCAAGAGTGGAGGAATAAAACAAAAATTGTGGGACAACGCTCCACGCCAAGCGCGAATGATAGCAACTCAAGCCAAGTTTCCCTACTCTGTTCCAGGGGGTTTTAGACGCAACTAATACTGGGGGATTTGGAGTACCCGCCTGGGTAAGCGGGAGGTGCGGGTACCCTCACCCACAAATTTTTTAAGATAAATGGCTCAAAATGGTGAGTTCTACGGCTTTCTGGGTAATATTATATTAATACTTACACTATTCTATAAGTTATATGTATTTATGCAATGAAGTAAAATGGATTAAATTTATCTGAGCCCTGAGGGGATTTTATCCACCAAAGCACCACCCCCACCCTCGCCGTACCAGTGGTAGCAGTAGCCAATGAAAATGTTTATTCCCATCCCTAAAATCTTTTTAGTAACAGCCTTGATCACTGTACCTTCAAAAGATAAATTCTCAAAAATAAAGAATTTAAACTCAAAATTACTTAATTGTAATTACATATGTCCTCAAATGATTATGTACAGTTCTGTGAGTTTAAAGAATATGCATAATATAGTGGCATCCCATCAATCCTAAGAATATCCTGTTTTTGTCTTGATTATCCAATATATGAGGTATTCATGACATTGTCGGCGTTAGCATATGATATCGGTGCAATATACATGTTAATCCAATTAACGTTGTATGGAATTCTGTCAAATATCCAAGGGATACGCATAACAGCGTTACAGTGATATCCAGCATGGACATGGAGGTCTGTATTACAATATACTTAAGATATCTTCACAACATCTAATGAGTAGATAATGGGGGTGCTTACTATGTTTTTTGGTGATCTCTAGACTTACAAACAAAATATCTGTGCTCTTCAATTCTACACAGAACATTTGTAACCTATGGATACTGTCTGAAATTACAATTTTTTTAATATCACATACATTACAACTTGGATATCCATGTAATAATTATTTTTACAACTCATTGTGGATGTCTCATTAAGGATATCTACTTGACATTGCCAAAATATGCAGTGTAATGAGAATGTGTTTTGGATTAATCAACCTTACTTACAGTCTGGGAACCGAGAGTTGACAGCTAGAAGGGGTAGGGGGCAAGGTTGCCAGGTAAGAAAGGTAAACGCCCACATCACATGTAAACAAAAGGGTTCCGTGAAGGAAGGAACCAGAAGGGACGACAAGCTTGAAGGATCCAATGGAAGAATCCTCTATTTTGGCGATTCGCAGAAAGGGCTTATTTTGGTGGTTCTGGCTTGTTTCAGTGCTTCATATGCATGTGACAACGTTGTATGACTAGGCAAGGGTGTGAGGTGCATTTGGGGGACAGCGATTGGTTGCAAACCATGTTGGCGCAGGGTTCTCCTTTTGAACTGTCATCGGAAAACTCTCGCCGGCTTGACTGTAGGGTGGAGCTGACGGGCATTTTCAAATGCAGAACACCTGACGTCGGGCATAGGTGTCATGTATTTTTCAATGCAAACGAACAGATGTCGGCCCTGGCCAACACGAGGGAAGGGAGGTGACCGCTGAGGTAGCAATTGTCTGATGCATTCAGGCCCAGCCTGAGACCCTGCTTAGGAAGTCTTTACGGCCAATAGGCAAGGGTGTGAGGTGCGTTTGGGGACAGCGATTGGTTGCAAACCATGTTTGCGCTGGGTTCTCCGCCCCTCCTTTTAAAGTACCATCGGACAACTCTCACCGGCTGGACTGTAGATATCCGATGGATATAGTCTGCTGCTTGGGTTAGAAAGCGAGGACTCTACCCAACCACCGCAGAGGCCAGCAAGTATAACGGCAACCTGTGCCCCAAGGGCCCTAAGTACTGAGGACCCTCAATTGAGTTTTTTGGAGCAGAAAAAGTACTATACCTATAGAAGACGTAAAATTAACGTTCTTCAGGACTGATTTTCTGTTTGTTTTGACCTATCTCTACGCGTTTACAAGATATCGTCCGTTGTAATGCAATCCACCCCCCAGGGCGCCACCCCGCACCGCGACGCCGCTGAGGTACGGCCTGCACCACTTACTTCCCCTCCACCGCCTCCCCTCCCTCGACAAAGCCCTTGCTCCCACTGGCAAGATCTAGCCTCTGAAGAAAAATGCTTACGTTAGAAAGAATTTAATTGCAATGACAGTATTTCCAATCCAATTGATCAATATATTTTCACGCTGGGCATGAATTTCAGTAGATATAAACAAAAAAAAATTTTCAGAGTACTCTAATCTTTCACTGACACCCCATATTTGGCAATTAAAGTGTCTTTGCACACGTTAGGGGTTGTGCTACGATGAAAATTCACACTTAGTAATAAATTTTTAAAGCTCTCTTCCTTCTGCGTGACTGACTTAAAACCTTGAATTTGTTTCACCCCTCTCTCTGCACAATCATTTACCATTTGAGGGCCCGAATAATTTGCAAATCGTTCTTTGATATTCATCCCATCCTCGCATGTGCGCATCATAGAATGGAGTGCATATTTAAAATGTATTAAATAGCTTTCTCGAATTAGTAGTAACAAAATTTGATTAGATACCTTAGTCATGTCTTTATGTGTATAGAATGCCTTCTTCGGTGGATCATATTTTCCCTCACATGTCCTCATACGGAGTATAATGTTTTCCTTTTCATACCTAGAAAAGGATCCGTCAAAGAATACAAGGCCTACAACTCCTCACGCAGGTAGCACAAGTGGTTTGAAAACCTCTCTTGTACTGCTTCCGCTATGTCCAGGTTAACACTTTCGTAATTAACAAATCTTTTTAGGAACTGCGGGTCACTGGTGGGAGCAGATGCACCTCTAGGAGCGGAGAACCACATCTTTTTCTTTCTTCTTTAATATATTGAAGTCTTTTCCACTAATAACTGCATTTCGTGCTCCTCTTTCATTGCGTAAGAATTTTACTTCTTCATCCCAAGCACATATATCCTAGAGATTAACTGCACTTTCCTCTAGGTGCGTCTAAAACTCAATGGTACCGCTCCTTGAAATGTCAGACAAATCATCAAGTTTTGTTAAGAAAGATTCTCTTCTCCTCATATCCACTGTATTTCGCGCTCTCTCTTTATGTCGTCGCATGTTCATCCATTCTTTGCGTAAAATTTTTAACTTTTCAATCGCCTTATTTTCCGTAATAACAGGAATTCTCGTTTTGTACCATGGGTGAAACGCATTTCTTACGGTTTTTCTCGCACCAAGTCTCATGCATTTCGAACCCATTAGATGATAAAGAAAACGCACAGTACTATTCTCACTGTAGCTAACTTTCAGCCAAGTTTTTCTTCACTTTCTTTTCCAACCAGTTCAATGCCTGAATTTAGCTTGACTTCGTGCCTTTCCTTGTTGGCCTATTCTTAAAATGAACGCCACGTGTATTCATGATAAAATAGTTATTTCGCATTTTTCTCCTTACATCCTAAAAAACTTAGCACTTCCTATCCTTTGCACACTATACTCTAGAACTATCTCTCCACTGTCCCTGAACTGACTGCCTCGTTTCTTCTTCCTTGAATATTTATATCTACTGTTGGAGCCTTGGAAGCCCTGCTCATCTCCTTCATTCCTTTGTAATCCACAGACACAATTGTATCACATGCTTATAATATTTTGTACATAAAGAGCATTTTGGAACTTGCTGGAATGGTTCGCGGCCGTATGGTGGCAACAAATTAAGGTTTAAGGGGTCAGTACCCAGTGCATAGGATGGCACTGAAGGGTTAAAATTGAAAATGTAGGCTTTAATTAATCATGACACCAGAGGAACAATCTGTTCAATTCTGTACCACTAGCATGTAAATATTGTCATCAGGATGAAAGTCTTTGTCTAGGGAGGAGAGGGGGTGGAGGGGAAGTGTCAAGTAAGTGGTGCGGGACGTACCTCAGCGGCGCCGCGGTGCGGGGTGGCGCCCTGGGGGGTGGATTGCATTACGACGGACGATATCTCGTAAACGCGTAGAGATAGGTCAAAACAAACAGAAAAACGGTCCTGTAAAACTTAAATTGTATGTTTTTTTATAGGTAGAGCACCTTTTCTGCTCCAAAAAAACTCAATTGAGGGTCCTCAGTACTTAGGGCCCTTGGGGCATGGGTTGCCATTATTTAAGGTAACCAAATTTTAACATATGAATATAAACGTCATTTGGACCATTCTGACACTAGGAAAACATAACTTTTCACAATTTTGAAAAATTAGGGCCGGCCTACTGTACAGGTGATGGCATTACAATAGAGGACCTCCAGCATACTTCCCTGCTGCATTGGTCTGAGTGGTGGCTGTTAGACATTCCTCAACTTCCCTCCTACCCATTCTCATTGGTGGGTGGCCACCAAGAGTGTCAGCACCTCTATAGGAAGAGACAACCCATGCATCAGTGGCATAGCCAGGAATTTTGCAGGGGGGGGGGGGCAAAACTAGGATGGAAAAGTTTTGAAAAATCAGGGTAATAATTGTAAGAAGAGGGTTTTAAACTAATTTCAACACTTTCCATGATCGAAAAAACTTCATTTGTTGAAGAAATATTTTGTAAATTCATGATTATTCGATATTTTATTTTCTTTTATGAAGGAAAATTAGTGTGTTTTTTATATTCCGGGGGGGCGGACCCCCTCCCCCTGGCTACATCACTGCATATTCTATTTATACATGCGTACAAAATGCATAATCTATTTATGCATGTATATAACAACATTAATTCACTTTCTGAATACTAACAGAAATGAATGTCAAGTACTAGATCAATTCCTCCCTCTGGCAAATTTGAGATTTCTCTGTATCCTATGTCCAAGAAACTCACTTTCATATGTCCTGAACGTTACTTTATACAAATAGGAGACAGCCTTCACCCTAGGGCCGGAACTAGGAGTTTTGTAAGGGCGGGCAATGATCAGTTTTGATCCCCCCTCACTCCCTCCCTAACCCACCACTAAAATATATTACACCCGTGAGCAATTTTTTTTGATGCGGTAGTTGAAATTGCGCATCGCATTCATGTTTGCTATTAAGAAGTTTTATTAATACTATTGCGTAATAATTTCTAAGTTAAAAAGTATTATTAAATAATTTAATTAGAAAATTTATATAACTTTTTAAATAAACTTTTCAAACATTGCCTCCCCTTAAACTCCACCGCCCAGGCCCCGCCCTAGCTCCGGCCCTGATTCAGCCCCCGTGATTTCTGGAAAGATTTTAATCCTTAATGGTCTCCAAGTACCAATGAAAGTTTTTATTTCTGCAGCTTAACGAATAATGTTAACAATAAGTTGATGAATATCTAAAAGCCACTCCTCTACGCATATCAAGCCTGACACGCATTATGCTGAAAGGTAAATATTGCATACCTCCAGGGCGCCGACAGGGGCGGATTCAGGATGAAATTCGGGAGGGGGTAATGATTTAGTTCAGGGGAGTATGAAATACCCAAGAAGGGAGCTTAGAATCAGTGGCGCAGCGAGGGGGGTTTTTCGGGGATAAACCCCCCCCCCCCCCCCCAGAGCTCAGAGAAATTTTTAAGTTAAATCCATTTTACTTAATTGGATTGATATTACTAATAGAATAGTGTAAGGATTAATAATATATCCCTCAGAAAGACGTAAAACTCACTATTTATCCTAAAATTTTTCTGGGGTGGGCCCCCGCACCTCCCGATTACCCTGGCGGGTATGCCTTAGCCCCAGACACCACAGTATTAGTTGCTCCTAAAACCCCCCTAGCCTTACTTCCTAGCTGCGCCCCTGCTTAGAATCAATCTTTTTTTATTTTACGGTAGGGAATGATACAACTCAAACTTCTCTGACGCTTGGGACTAGTAGCCATGCATTTGCATGTACCTACACTAATCCTTTAAATGGATACAAAAATTATTGAACCAATAGAAATTAAAAAGTTTCGATAAAATTGGGGGACATGACTCCTGTGACCCCCCCCCCCCCTTTATCCGCGAATGGTCTGAGGAAAGTAATAAATCGAGTCCAAACAAACACATCGACCTCAAAAAGCCCATGCTCTTTCGCACATTATCAGTGAATTTTTTGCAATCGGGAAAGTAGGTACTCGTAAAGACTTTTCGTTTTGTCCCACGGTCGTATTTTTTTTCCTTTCCGGCCCCTCGAGAATATACACACAGCACCAAAATCGCGCCTCAGAATTGAATAAGTGTGCGGTTGCGTCATTTCTGATTTACGCTCAACGCATGGGACGACTGAGCCAATCTTACATGACGCCTCCACTGCGGGCGTGTTCAGACTGCTGGCGATGGGTTCTTAAGGGATGACCAGCGTCATTGCTTCAACTCTCTTCATGGGACCTATTCTTAGGGCCTTGACACAAATTCTATTTCCGTACCAAAGGAATAGGGTAGTTTCCTTCATCAAAGAGAACGAAAGGCATTGATTGCCATTCGTTACCCACCATTAGGGTTTTCATAATATACAAATTATTTGGTTTTAGAAATACCAGTTTAAACGAATGGCAATGGTCAATTTTAATCCCATTTGAAAAAGGCCAGATTGGCGCCAATGCGATGCCACTCCACGTGACGTCACAGGCACCTGGTTTCTATAGGAGTAGATAGGAGTTTTACATCGTCTGAGATTACCAATGCATGCATGAGGCACAGAGCTCAGGGAAACATGTCTTAATAATTACCTACTAAAACTGCCTAAGGTCGGAAAGTTTCCTTCGCTTGGTAGGGTATTAATAATACTTATTTAAGCCAAGCGCTACCAGCTAACAGGGTACTCAGCTACCTGCCAGCAGCCTGCGACGTATCAGCGCTCAAGCCTCGCCTCAAGGTCACCTCACAGGGCGGCAGCGGGAACTAGAAATACGTCACACCGACTTTTTCCCATAATTCTACTTAGCCGTCGCGTTTTCGCGCGCTTGAAATTTTTCACTTTTCGTTTAATCGCGAAAAATAGGTATCGTCATTCGAAAATCTAAGAGTGTGAAATGCGTACTCCAGGAATAATAATCTTTCGATTTAGGCAATAAAAAAATAATAGGAAACCACCCTATTTAGATTCCACTCTGGAGGGAGTGAAATTTCATTAAAAATAATATTAATGAAACTTTTGTTGCTTTTTGACAAAATTTCGAGGATGATAACATTCAAGAGGCCTCGCTACACGGTACATTAACCCATACGATATGTCTAAATATACGAATGTGTGATAAAACGCAAATATGCACCATGTAACCTCGCAACCTGTGCAAATGCACGTACTGTTGATGAATTTTTTTGAAGTGACAAAATTTCGAAAGATTGAGGAAAAATTCTAAAGGCCTTGTTACACGGGAAATTAATCCATACGAGATGTCTAAACGTACGAACAAGTGACAGAACGCAAAAATGCACTGTAGAACCACCCAAATTGTGCGAATGATGCAGGCAATGGGTTTTTTCTTCTTTTCCTAATCTCTATATTTAACATTAAATTTGAATCTTGGTGTGCAGGTCTTAAAATCGAAATGCAAGCTTTGCCGACGTTTATTTATTAACCAACATCAGGGCTTGAATGAAAATGATTGTATAATGTTGATTCATGAACATAATACAGGCTTATAACAATGTGTTTTTACATTAACATAATAAAAAAGAAATATTCTGTTGTAACATTTCTTCTTCGGGAATAAAACGAAAACGGTCTTAAAATCGAAATGCAAGTTTTGCCGACGTTTATTTATTAACCAACATCAGGGCTTGAATGAAAATGATTGTATAATGTTGATTCATGAACATAATACAGGCTTATAACAATGTGTTTTTACATTAACATAATAAAAAAGAAATATTCTGTTGTAACATTTCTTCTTCGGGAATAAAACGAAAACTCGCGCGTATTAGCGAAGCATCTCTGCATTAATCATATATCAGGCGTATTTCTACTGTGTTAATAACGGAATAATAAATATTTCTTCAGATTCGATTGTTCCTGATGTTATACAGTTACAAAAAAAAATTTAAAGAAAATAAAAAAAAATTAATTTGTGACCTGGATGACCAAAACGATTTAAAAAAAGACCCTGTGAGACGGGTGAGGGCTCTAACTTGGCAATGAAAGACTATTCGTTACTTCCAAAATTTATTTAAAACTTACTACCGATTTCGGCTGTTGTACATTTCAGTACTTGATAATGGCGTAATATTCGTGACCGTAGTGATTTTTAAATAAATTGTGGAAGTAACGAAGTATCTATCCTTGCTATTCCATGCCAGATAATGTCGCTCCGCGACAAAACCGGTCGTCCTAAGTTGTATATACAGGACGTGTTTCGGAGGGGGTAGAAGAGACAGTTTTCAGCATTGTTTTTCCATTAAACATGGGGTCTTAACTCCTTATTTACTGCGCTATGGCAATAAAAACAATAGAGTGGTTTCCTATTATTTTTTTATTGCCTAAATCGAAAAATTATTTCTCCTAGAGTACGTATTTCACGCTTTTAGATTTTTAAATGACGATATCTATTTTTCGCGATTAAATGAAAAGTGAAAATTTTCAAGCGCGCGAAAACGCGACGCGTAAGTAGGAATGACGGGAAATCTCTCCGTACGTCGTATTTCTGGTTCCCCCTCCCGCCCGGTGAGGTGACCTTGAGGCGAGGCTTAGCGCTGATACGTCGCAGGCTGCCAGCGGGTAGCCTAGTACCCTGCTGGCTGGTAGCGCTTGGCTTAAATAAGGATTATTAATACCTTATCAAACGAGGAAAACTTTCCGACCTTAGCCAGTTTTAATAAGTGATTATTAAGACTTGTTTCTCTGAGCTCTGTGCCTCATGCATGCATTGGTAATCTCAGACGATGTAAAACTCCTATCTACTCCTATAGAAACCAGGTCCCTGTGACGTCACGTGGAGTGGCATCGTATGGGCGCCAATCTGGCCCTTTTCAAATGAGGATAAAAATGGACCATTGCCATTCGTCTAAACCAGCATTTATGAAACGAAATAATTTGTATATTATGAATACACTAATGGTGGGTAACGAATCGCAATTATTGCCTTTTGTTTTCTTTGATGAAGGAAACTACCCTATTGTTTCGGATACACTTGATACTTAAACTGTTTTTCTTGTGTATCCAGCCTTTTCGACATTTTAGTTAATACTCTGGATGCTTAATGATATTATATAATTAAGGTTGGACGAAAATCTGCAATTATAATTGTCTGAAAAAATTAATCTCAAAATGCGTGAAATTGCGCAATCGTATTTTGTTGATGCTAGCTCAAATCTCTCGTGTGTAGGAAGTAGTACAGGAAATGAAGCACTTTGGCTTGCAAATTTTTCAAAGTGGATGGATTTACGTGAAAATGTGAAAGTAGGTAAGGAATCGACCAAGGATCAAAATCTACATCATGCCGACGGGCGCTTTTACCCAGGGGGTGGTTTCCACCCCATCTCTGGGGTGGAAATCTTTAAATTAAATTTTGACCATAGCAATCGATGGGAAAACGAATTATAAGCGGAAAATGTTCCTTGCATTTTTTCGTAACATTGATATTTTTGAGTTATGTGCGATTGAAAGTTACAGTTTTCCATCGAAGTTATCGTTTTTTTACTGATTTTCGCAAATAAATTGAAAAATATGCATTTCTTCAAAAACTATTAATTATAAAATTCTACCTTATAAACGAACAAAGAAAATTCTTATTTTATTTTTCCTTGGCGACCAGTACGAATCGAGATACGGCTTGTTAATGACTAGCTTTTGTTTGTTAAACACTATATTTTAGATATTCAATGTCAAATAGCGGAAAACTATACATTTTTCGGGAAAATATTTAAAAATTTGTTTTACTTAGTTTTACAACTTTTCTTTAGAGACATTAAATTTTTTGGCATGAAATTTGAGTGAGTTTTTGATAAAAATAAAATCAGTCTCTCCTTTTTTTTACGATAATATCAGTGAAAACAGCAACCGAACGACCAACCTAACAAAAATGATCGTATTCCTGTTGCAGTTCTCTTAATTTAGATACCATCAATAAATCATAAAAGTTTCACCGATTGAAAATAAATAATTTTGAAAAAAATTGGATCTAATAGTGAAAAACGATTTTCTACAATTTCGTAAAAAATGAATGTTCTTTTTTCAAAATAACTCCAAAGATACCGGAAATGCGAAAAATTTTTGGATTAAAAATTGTAGTTACGGTAACTTCATACGTTTTTATTTGTTTAAATTTCCTCTACAATAAATACTTTGTGAGATATGCCCGTTTAAAGTCTCTATTTTATAAGCAAGCATCACCTCATTAAACACCCTGAACACAAATATCCCGAAACACCCTGCATGTGCATATTTAGAGTTTTTTTTATTTAAAACGAAGCGATGCTCACTGTGACCAAGTGACGCCTCAAGCTATTGATTATAGTTCTCATCATTATTGAAACAAATTATGCACAAATTTGAAAATAGGGTGGTCTCCTATTATTTTTTTATTGCCTAAATCGAAAGATTATTATTACTCCTGGAGCACGCATTTCACGCTTTCAGATTTTTAAATGACGATATCTATTTTTCGCGATTAAATGAAAAGTGAAAAATTTCAAGCGCGCGAAAACGCGACGGCTAAGTATGAATGCTGGGGAAATCCTGTGTGACGTCATTCTGGTTCCCGCTTCCGTCGTGTTAGGTGACCTTGGGGCGAGGATATTGAGCGCCTCTGCGATGCATGCTGCTAACAGGTAGCAGAGTACCCTGCTAGCAGGTAGCGCTTGGCTTAAATAAGGATTATTAATACTTTGCACAGAAATTATCAGAGAACATGCGACGGCATATCTTACTTCCTAAATATTGCTATTGCTTTCTAAAATTTGTTTTTAAATAATTAAAAAAAAACAAAAAAACAAAAAACGGTAAATATTCCTGACGTTAACGGTGCACAAACTGATACATTTGTTCGTTTGCTACAATATCTCGCATTCTTTAAATTACTTTAATCAAAATGCGGCTGATTCCACATTCAAGTCTCCTGTTGATATGTAAGTATGAGTCATCATGTGCGTTTAACAGAGGATAGTGTAATTACTTCCAATGTTGTGTTTAAAGAGGTCCTCTGACCTCAATTTGTATATGAACATTCCAATTAAATTTGTACATTAGACCCTGCCTTTTTTTCTGCATTTTAAAATTAGAAACGCGCCTATCCCTCTGTGGACCTGCATTGAAAAGAGCGGGGGAAGCCCGCTGGGAGCGCGCGCAGCACGCTCGTTAACATATATCAATATTAATTTTTCATTTCGCATTTTCGCAATATGCATTTTTTCGCATTATAATATGTATATTAATTTATCATTTCGCAATATACATTTATAAATCTATTTCAAACAAGTAGGATTGCTGCGATACGAATATTTGTTATTTTTAGCGTTTTGGAGGGGGTTTCCGTTATCCCCTTCCATAGTTACATCACTGGTCGGGTCACTCATTACGCACTCGGCTCATACATGCACGACCGTATCATTGCGCACTCATGTCCTGCAGTCGCAGACGGCTCGTCATCACGTTCGTACATCCTCGAGACGATGCACGAACGTGATATTGACCACTCCCTCACCGCGCATTCCCTGCAAACCTTTGTGATGTAGATTACGCATTCCAAATTTAAATTTCCAAACTTCAGCGAGTCCAGAAATGGTTTTTATGAACGCAGTCCTAAAACTATTAAGGAATTCGGATTCGGCAAAGTTTAAGACGAAATATTCTGAGTTATTGTACTGTTTGAACGTAGTTTTAAGCAGGGCGTAATATTGGCAAACTCTCATGTGGGAGTTCCATGGTATTTTTTTCTCGTTATCTTCAGAAATAGCACGTGCCTAATTTGGTCGATGTAATGATTTTAGTTATTTCAGGAGAAATTTGGGGCTAAGAATTTTTTTTAGTGAAGTTTCGAGGTCAACAATCAAAAGTTTTTGGAAAATGGCAGATTTCAATTTTAATACCAGAATGTTTTTTGCTGATCAGAAACCTCACTCAAAATGTTCCATCACCCTCATTTTGAAAGTATTTATTTGACATAATTAGGTACGTGCTATTTTTGAAGATCATGAAAAAATACCATAAAAGTCCCACATAAGAGTTTTCCTATATTACGCAAACCTTGAAACTGCGTTCTAAATGTTTATAAACATAACTAAGAGTATTTTATCATGTTTTGTCTTAAGAACTGCTGAAGCGGAACTCCTTGATATTTTGAGGACTATGTTAACATAATTTATAATAAGTCAACTATAATAGGGTAGTTTCCTTCATCAAAGAAAACGAAAGGCATTGATTGCGATTCGTTACCCAATATTTGTGTATTCATAATATACAAATTATTTGGTTTTAGACATCCCAGTTCAGACGAATGGCAATGGTAAATTTTAACCGCATTTAAAAAAGGCTAGATTGGCGCCCATGCGATGCCACTCCACGTGACGTCACAGGGACCTAGTTTCTATACGAGTCGATAGGAGTTTTATATCGTCTGAGATTACCAATGCATGCATGAGGCACAGAGCTCAGGGAAACATGTCTTAATAATTACCTATTAAAACTGCCTTAGGTCGGAAAGCTTCCTTCGCTTGATAGGGTATAAATAATACTTACTTAAGCCAAGCGCTACCTGCTAGCAGGGTACTCTGCTACCTGATAGCATTCTGCATAGTATCAGCGCTCAAAGCCTCCCCCCAAGGTCACCTCACTTGCGGCAGCGGGAACCAGAATGACGTCACACGGCGTTTTCCCAGCATTCATACTTAGCCGTCGCGTTTTCGCGCGCTTGAAAATTTTCACTTTTCGTTTAATCGCGATAAATAGGTATCGTCATTCAAAAATCTAAGACCGTGAAATGCGTACTCCTGGAGTAATGATCTTTCGATTTAGGCAATAAAAAAATTATAGGAAAAATAAGAAATAGTCAGTAACTCATACTCAGTAACTGGTCACGTCAGTCACCATTGGCGTAACTAGAAATATGCTTTGGGGGGGGGGGGGGGGTGAGGGAGCTTTGGGGGGATTGTGGGACCTTTATGGGGGATGAGGGGGTTAAGTGCAGGCTACCCACCAGGAAACGGGGATTTCAGGAAACGTTTAAAAAAATAAACATGCCTGAAAATGCATTTCACATCATTTTGGCATTTAAAATTTAACTTTTAATATATACAATCCAAATAAGATTTTCATATAATTTTTGATTCCTTAGAGGCTTTAGGGGGAGGGAGATACATCCCCTCATCCCCCCGTAGTTACGCCACTGTCAGTCACAATGTAGCGGTCGGCTGGAGTCGAAGCGCGGGTCGGATGGCCCGTGCAACCGAAGCGCCTCGCTATCCACCCGTGTCATCACCAACAGCTCCTCTACTTCCCGAGACTTTGGTAATATCTTAACTGAATATCTAACTATCTTTGGCGATTCTAGACGCACAAATTCATTATTACTTTATGTCCTTTCATTGAAATGATTTGGGATTTGGATTTTACATGGAAATAAACTTTGGGTTAAAAACTTAAAATATTTGTGTGTGATTATTCGCTTCCCGACACCAAGGGCAAGAACCAACATACTTATAAAAGCGTACGAACCACGTAGCGGGCCGTACCCTTACAATGACCCCTTTTCCTCGACGTCTCTTCCACAGTCAACACGTTTCGTCGCGCTGTTGACGGTACGCGTCATCGAAGTCGGGATGGGCGTTGTCACGGGCTGTTTGGTGCCACTATCTAGCTCGAAATTTACGATGCGCCAGAACCAAAGAGGTTATGGGGGGAGTGGTAGTGCAGGCATCATTGCGTAACGAGAAGAAACTTAGGTGGGAGAGGCGATGCATGCATACATAAGCGCGAAGTGTTGTGCAGTGAGGGAGGGAAGCATATCCCTCCAATATATGACCTCACACTGCCAGGTTCGGTATGAATGGGGATGGGAGACCGAAGAGGAGGCGATATGAGACCTCGAAACGAATTCAATGGACCTCCCGCTAACGACAACCACCTCCGCGTGTTTCTTCGTATCTTGCTCTGCAGTTTGGCCCTAAATTATTTCGCAGTGACGGTTCTCCACATATCTGACAGGGGCGGAATGGTCATAAAATCGAAAAGTTACCGTATTTTTTTCCAGCGCAAAAAGGGAGTCGAGGCGAGAGAAAGAATACGGCCATATGAATGCAAATTGGAAAAAAATTAATTTTAAAATTTTCGGTGAGAGAACTTTCGGTGAGGCTGTATTCCCCCTATGACCGTTCGCCTTAACTCTACTTGGAGTGGCACTGGCGAGAAATTCCAAAAGTACTTAAATAAAATGTTACACGTTCGAGAAAAAATTCTGTATAGTCATTTTTTAGTGCATAAACATGGTATTTTTTATTTTACTCTCATTATATTATTTTTTTACTGTATAATTATTACTGAATTTTTATTCAAGAGTTTAGTTGCTGCATGATTCTTGTAATGTACAATTAACTACCTCCAAGCCTATATTTGGGCTCGTGGCACTTTTTGGAAGAGAAGCAAAAGCCGATACGTCGGCCCGTGGGACTAAGACGGCTTCAGTCTTCAAGACAGGTAGGGAGAGCGTAGGATTTCCCAACAAATACAAATTCAGATAGTTTCCCGGGTGATTCACCAGGTGAAGTAATCCACGGCTGTCACATTCCTGAGGGCGTAGTTCTGGCGGAAATGAATAACATAAAATTAACAATTGTTCATTGCATTTATTCATTTTATACTCGATATGTTCCAACAATCCAGCTTCATTTTTAAGGGTACAATCAAAAATCCATTCAGCTCCCTGACGATTACCCGGCTCTACGAAAAAATAGTGAACCGTTTCCTTCCTCCCACTTGGAAGAACGTCTTCAATCCATATCTGCAGAAACTGAAATAATTTCTTTAAATAAATTATCATTTCATTTCCTACAGTATGATACCCAGCCTAGGATCTCGACTTCGACTCAGGCAATTATGAAAAATCTACGAGGGTAAACTTGAAAATAAGGTCTGCTCAGTCGTTGCGTCGCGCTATGAAATGCTAGGTGCAATCCGCCAGCACCACCGTTTACCTTGGTTCCTCCCCTACCATTCTCGACCGCCGCGGAGCATTGTTGACCGGTTATTGTTGGCATAGCAGCCGTCTCCATGGAGATTCTCCTCGTGTCTCCGTCCAGGGGCGTATTCCGCATTTCGTCGGCACCGCACCGATCGGTTTCTATTTCGAGCCCACCGACTGAACATCATTCCGTGCCGACAACGGTTTCCCTACCAACGAAGGCTCTTCCACAGATTCTGTACGGTAGACGGGATCAAAACCAGTCAGTACGGTTTACCCTCCTTACCGCCGAGACGAAGCCTCGAACCTTAGTCACTTCGGTGAGAGTCGACGACGCTAACTATTACACCAGCTGACCCATCTCTAGCGACTTGCGCTATTTTGGAATTTTATAAAGCTTGTTATGAGTACAGCATGAAAATTAATTAATTACAGCCAAACTAAGTGCCATTCATTGGAACCACTATCAGTTCAAAGATGTGTTCGCAATTCCGAATGCCATAAAAAATGCTGTATTGAAAAAGGCGGAGCAATGTACGTGGTCTCCCCTTGTCAGTGGTTGTACCCAAAGGATGTGTTTAGGTGAGAGTAGAGCTCACCCAAAACTAAGCCACAGGTGGTGAAGTTCTCACTGTCAGGGTGGGGGAGCAACTCGCCCATCGAAGATTGCATGGTTGTAGATTGGATTTTAGCGCGGGGGTGTCCAAAGGCTTCAACCAGGAATCGAATCCAGGGCTCTTCGGTCAGGGAACTGTAACGGTCAGTTTCAGTAAACCTACCCAAAGGACTACCATGCTCCCATGCAGATTTTAGTAGAAAATAAAAATCATGGTATGACTGAAATCCGTATAATGCATAGTTTTTTCACACACCAATGAGATGTTACGGGCGATTTCCTCCCAGTTTGCTTTGGAAAAATCAATCGAAAAATAAATCTTAAAATCTAAAATCGAGTTTTAATAGTCAAAGATTGAGGAGATCTAGATCAAGTCAAGATCATCGAAACTAGATTTTTCGAATACGATCTTGAACATGGGGATCGGGTTGGTGTGATGGCTAGAGTGTTGGCTTCCCACCTGGTGGGCTCGGGTTCAAATCCCGGTGGTGGAAGAGAATTTTCAGTGACTACCCGATACCTACTTGAATGTTGTGTGGAGAAAATTTCAAGCGCAACACTCCGTCCGTCAGATGGGATGTTAAACTGTGGTCCCCTTGGCGCCTTTCATTAAGAGCTGTGAAAGACTTTTCTCTAAGGTTGATAATTTTGGGAATGCACGCCCTCATTCATCAAGAAAGTGTCTTGATAATTTGATTTTTCCTAAAAAAATTATTGAAGGAGAAAGGCTCCAAGCGGTGATCCCAAAAACTTTTACGAGCGTGCATTAATAAATACTACTAAAACTTCTAACATGAATCCTAAGCAGATTTTTTGAGATTTTGCCACAGCTCAAATATGTTTTTGAGTGCTTTTAATTAGGTAATAATTGTTTTTGCACACACTGTATTTTTTCCAATAAAGAACCGTCGATTTTTTCGAATCGATCTTTTGGTTCAAATGTCGATTATTGTAGAAAAGTCGAGCTTTTCATTTCAATTAAATATCGATTGGTCGAAAAATCGATTTTTGATCCACCATTTTCAATCACTACCTACTCCCATTCTCATCGTTAAGGATACTAAAACTGAAATAGTGAAAAATAGTGTTTTCGATCGAATACACAACTCGTTAACATTTTTTTCGAGAGAGGACATTTCGGGCGCTTAAAATGAGCGATTCCTGAAAGAAAAATTCCAGTCGACTTTCGTCAATAACTTATCCCATTTAGAGTGTCCGCGATAATGCGGAAACTCGACTTGAATTGGATGGACGAAACAAGCGCTGCTGACCTTAATACGATTATTTCCTCTTTCACTTGCTCCCGGAGGCTTTAATTCGCTCACATTTCCCGTACTTTTGGAAACGCTGGCAAGGCGCCGACCGGAAACAAGGGTGGCGCGAGGGTTTGTCAAGGACGACCGTGCTCCTCCGAAGGAAGGATGACCTCAGCAAAAGGGGTCAAGCGGACGAAGAACCTTACGAAACGCCTCGACAAGAAAACTCACGAGGCTGCCACGAGGGAAAGCAAAAAAACGTTCCAATTACATATGAGTTGGGTATTTTTTCGGATGTATCGAAATAATAATACAATATAAAAATAAATTTTGATAGAAAATAACGTTTTTACCTCGAACTATGAAGAATAATGCAACTTTACAGCGTGGAAATGGTCATATGTTCACTAGCCATGAAGATTTTGAGTTTAAAAAAAAAATACTGTAAATTTCCAATCTTATCTATCTCCTAATTTTGTTGAAGCTCCCTTTTTCTTTCGCTATTAATATTTTCTCAGTCAATTTTTCAATGAACTTTGATGCAAACAAATTTGTCTTTATTACTCTCAATCATTCTCGTTCGTGTAAATGATCGCAGCGCCGCCATCAGAAGTTGGTGGTCTTTTTAAAAACTAATCTCCATTATTTAATTTTAAATTATGAAAAACAATCGGGATACAGTTAAAATCATAATAAAAGTGTTAGAATATGGCATTGTCATCTAGTTCTGAGTTTTCCAGAAAATTTCAGCTTGATAAGTATACGGAATGAGAGTGAAAATTGATATTGCAAGATTCGCCCCGGACAAGATAACAAACAATAAAACGAGTAATAAAAACGTTACGAAATGGAAATATTTCATGCCCCCCGCCTCCATTCGAATAGACGGTGTTTCAGGAGGAATACTGCAATACATCAGGAGGTGTTAGGATATGAACCGACCTGGGTTTCGATCATTATGATATAATTTTCAAAGTTGTACTCACTCAGTAATTTAACCATAAGCTTATTTTGAGTGGGTGCGGGGAGAGCTCCTCCCGGACTTAGCATCAGGCTTGTGAATTTCACACATTCAGGGCAGAGGAACAGTTCCTTTCCTTGTAACGCCACCTATCCTTTGAAGGTTTTTCTATTTGGGGATGGTTAATGCGTTCCGGCTCTTTTTCGTTAACCAGGAGTTGCTTATTACTTCAAAGTTGAGTGCTTTTTACTAATTTTCTAACGTTACTCTTTTCTTCTGTATTTACAATAATAGTAGAAGTTTTATAAAAAGCGAGAGTACTTACTAAGAAATAATTGGTACAGGTACCTATTAAGGATACTCGCTTTCCCCAGCTGGGGGAGGCCCTGCCTTCGGTGATATATAACCTACTTAAATTGAATTCTAGGAATACCAAACAGTCTCTGGCTTCTAGGCCTTCCGACAGTAACAAGGCGTGGAGTAATTTTTTTATTTTTAAAGAAATATAACCACATACAGCATATACTTTCCATTTTATAATAATGTCTTCCACAATGATTGTGATGCCATTAACAGGGCCGGCGCAAGGCATAATACTTACCCGGACAAACTGCTGTTGTGTCGCTCCTCCTACCGGGGGGTTTGGTATGGAATACCCTCCAATTAAACGGCGAGTCCGGGAAACCTACCACGGGACTTTTTCAGTTACCTGCGCAAAACGCTTTCTCTGCACATTCAGTGGCGTCCGTACAACTACACAAGGGCGCAGCGAGGGGGGGTTTTGGGGGGTTAAAACCCCCCCAGAGCTCAGAGAAATATTTAAATTTAATCCATTTTACTTGATAGGATTGATATTACTAATAGTGTAAGGATTAATATAATATCCCATAGAAAGCCGTAAAACTCAACATTTTGAACCGTTTATCTTAAAATTCCGCAATTTATTAATCTCGCACCTACCGCTTATCCTGGTGGTCATACCATACCACCACACACCCCGGTATTAGTTGCACCTAAACAGTGGCGCCGACTCCATGGGGCCTGAGGGGCCCCGAGCCCCCCCAAAAATTCGTTACATAAGTGAGGAAAAAATGTGTAAGGCTTGTCGATTTTCCCCGGAGTGTCCAGATATCGAGATTCGAGTGATCAGGGTTCTTGTTTATCATATGACTCTTCTAAAATGCTTAAAAACTTAAAATTCACTACTTATAAAATTTAACGGGGCAAGGTCCCCGGTTTGGGTCCCCCAATATTTTTTGTAAGTCGGCACCCTTGCACCTAAACACCCCCAGCCTTAATTCATGGCTGCGCCCCTGCAACTACAATACATATAGAGTGTGTTTTTGCGTTAGCTTAAACTTTTAAAGTTTATTAAAATAAATTTAAACAAGAAAGTTGCATACAAAATATTAAATTTATAAAATCGTAAAACAAAGATTTTTCTTTTGCTGTTTGGGCGTTTGGCGCCCCCTTAGCTACGTCGCCCTGGGCAGTCGCCCGTGTTGCCCGGCCCTGGGCATTAACAAAATTCTCCGCGACGTTCAATTTCTCTTCACCATCGATTTATTGACTTCCAAATGTACCCAAAAACTGGAGGCATAGAGGCTGTTGGAAAAACTGTAAAAGATAGAATATTTAGTGTTTCGACAAATTTTCTTAGGGTTTTAGACGATTTTATAAGTGGTCGATTCCATGGCTTTTTGTTGTATCTCGTCTCTTTCATCCCAAGAATTTGTATGAATCAGTCAGTCAGTGGCAGGAAGTGGATTTTATGGTACATAGACAGTGGCGTAGCCAGGAATTTCGTTCGAAGGGGTCTAGGGGGCCAGGGGGGGAAATTAAAAAAGAGGTTACCAAGGAGAGGGTTTTAAACTAATTTTAACACTTTTCATTATCGAATAAACTTCATTTTTAAAGAAATATTTTGTGAATACATGATTTTCAAATATTTTGTTTTCTTTCATGAAGCAAAGTAATGTGTTTTTATATTTCGGGGGGGGGGGGGGGGGAGGGGGGTTCGGATCCCCTGGACCTCCCCCCTGCTACGCCACTGTGTTTAGATAAGATACACAGAGATGCGAAAATTCAAACAACTTTGTGACGAGTATAGAAAAACCGATACAGTGGCAAAAAGGGGATTGAATTTCGTAAAAAATCCTTTCCATAAAAATTTATAAAAATCTTCTCTCATCTTGAAAAGCAAGAGTGATAAATGCTAAGTGAGGATAAGAAAGGGATATTTCGACCCTTACCGCGGTTTGTGTGCTAAGAGCACTTATAGTACTATAAGGTTCATCAAAAGTAACTGAACCTGTCATTGTAACTATTCCCTTTCCAAAATTGCTATTGATACCGGGGTCCATTAACCCTTTCCAACCCAGAGCTGATTGTGGGGGAAATCAAATTTCAAGATTTTTCATTGTAAAAACTTAAAAACCCTCAATCATAATTATCGTGTCAGCTAAATATTTCGTCATTAAAATTTACACCAAAAATCTTGCGTTGTTTCGGTATTTCTTAAATACAGCAGAAAATTTATATATTTTTGATGCCGCGTAGAAGCACTATTGGGTTGTAATGGGTGCAAAATTTGGAAACAAAATTAAGTTCAATTAATTTTCCTTCATACTTACGCCATCTCCGTTTGGGCATATGAGCCGCAACTTTAGCTAAGGAGCACAGAAGTTTCTTGATCCCATAATGCGACGTGAGGAGAAATAACAAAGGCCTAGCCCTTACGAGTGGCGTGATGATACAAATGTAATCGAAAGGGCGTTACGCAGACATCCTACGTCCGTGTAGGGCACAGGCGTGCTCCTTCGTAAGTTACACTCTTTCAGATGCATTACTAACACGCATGAGATGCACGACAATGCTTATTACACGAATGAACGCGTGTCCAATAACGCACAGGGTGGTGAGATCATGCCCCGAAAGGAGAGAAAGTTAAATGGAGGAGCGTAATGGACTCCCGTGACGAAACTAAGAGCTTTGTTGCCGCACAGAGGCTTTGTATTCAAAGTCAAATGCGAGGAATAAGACGTGCTATCGCTTTAAAAAGTCGGTCCACAAGACTGGCGCAGTCTTATACATATTTTTCCGGGGTCTAACTTCGTGTATTTCTTAAGTATTCCGTGTCAACCGAGAGGAGGGAAAGTTTGAGGTCGTTGTTTTGGGGAGCCTGGAGGCTGGGATCGTTACTTTCCGCAGCGCCTTCGCAATATTCTACTACTACTTCGCAGCGATAATGCGCTGAGATAATTTCTGAGGTCTATGGACAATGACCGCAGCGGAGAAAGCAAGGATAGAGGCCTTCGAAATGTGGTGCTACAGAAGAATGATGAAGATCAAATGGATCGACCGAGTTAGTAACGAGGAAGTCCTAAGAAGAGTAGGAGAGAAGAGAAGCCTCATGAAAATCTTAACAAGAAGGCGGAACAACCTTATAGGCCACATCTTGAGACATGATGGCCTGATGAAGACAATCGTCGAGGTACAAGTGGAAGGCAAGAACGGAAAAGGAAGACCTCGAACAAAATATATGGAACGAGTAAATAAGGATGTGAAAGAGAAGAAATATGTAGGTGTGAAAAGATTAGCTGACAAGAGAACTGAGTGGAGATCTGCGTCAAACCAATCCGAGGATTGTTGACCAGTGATGATGATGAAGGCGATTATAAAAAATCTTGAAAACTACCACTTCTTATACAAGCCGAATGTGTACGTTAGTTATAGAATTCAGGATTACATTATGAAATGTGGGTTTCAAGATGGCTAACGCGTCCCTTACTTTCAACTAGTGCTTATTTCTTGCCCAGCTTACATAATATTCTCGGCACTGCTTTTAGAAACGCCAGAAAATAATTGGCGGGGACATATAAAGGGGGAATCCAACCCCTCCCCCCCGAAATGAAGAAAATTTTAAGCGTTTAAGTTGCGTCCCACAAAGTTTCTATCGCAGTACTTCCTGTCCCTCTACCATAAAAAGATAACTTTATATTTTTAATTTTACTTTTATTTCAGATTCAATATATCATGGAATATCCATATTTAAAATTACATAACCTAGCCTTGGAATAACATTACTTAAACTTTCCCCCAAGTTATACACTATCTTAAATTCTGATAATAATTAGTATTAATTGTTTTGGTCTCCACTGCCGATTTTAAGAATTGAATTGAATGGCAGATTTCCACCAGTCCTTAGGTCGAAGGACAGGTGGACGTGCAAGATAAGGCCGCGAATAAGTTTATAGGAAGGGTTATTAACAGGGGCGGTCAGGACAGGTCGGCTGGTCGGCAATCGCCGTTGGCTCCGAGCTTAGAGGGCCCCCACAGCGCTTGCGCCCATCGTGAAGCGTATATAAAAGGTGTAATGAAAAAGGTTCAGATTACTCGAACCAAAGTTATTTTGCAATTGTAAAATTTTATGTTTAATTAGTTGCTTTATTTACTACATTCTCAGCCAATGAAGACTGCATAAAAATAATGAAAGTTAAGGTGTCAGAAGGTAAAAGAGAACCCTCATGTTTTTTTTGGAAAGGGTTAATCTTAAATGTCATTTTATTGTTAGAGTTTTTAAAAAGAGATTTCAGTGTAGTTTCAAGGAACGAATTCATTAAATAGATAATGGAACCATAGTTAATTATTAAAATTTTATATGCTGAGAAATTCTCACTTTTCTCTATTTTCCTTACGAAATGGCTATTTTTATTAACACCTATCTAGTTTTTAATAGCGAGAATGGCGTCAAAATCCATTTCCGGGCACGCAGTTTCCTACAAATTTTTCGGGGGAGGACCCCCTAATCCTCCGGTAAGGAGGGCCCCATCGTGAGCCCTAGCCGAGGGTCCCCAATCATTACAGACCGCCCCTGGTTATTAAGGATGTATAGTAGAAGAAATGCGTCACTATGTAAAGGCTAGCAGAGAGGAGAGCGGAATGGAGCGATGTGTCAAAATAATCTTGCGACTGTTTTCGTATGATGATGATGAAAAAGTTTCCAGTTGTAAGACATATAACATCAGTGAAAAGTTTCACAAACTATCTATTGGATAGCTCAGATAAATTGTAGCTTAAATAAGGAAGAAAAATCCGAAAGGAAAAATCTGAATCCAGTTTTGGGCAGACGGTTTTATCTTAAAATGGACTTGGCTCATTTAGGGCACTCAAAATACCCCTCAATTTTTGTTTATGACACAAAACGTAGGTTTTCACGTATCATGGCCTCAATTTTTCGACGCATTCGCGACCCCTGAATTATTACCGCTGCGCGTGTCGCAAGGCGTCAAAGCTAGAGTTTGCTTAGTTGCTCTTCAAGCTGCGAAGGAAATAGAGCAAAGTTACCGCTGTCTCCCATTCAACTACCTTTATTCACACCTCTTTTCTCTGTCTGTCTCGTCAGGAATGCAAACACGAAGAGCATGGGAAGGTGGGAGAAATATGGACCGGCTACTGAAATGCGTAACCTAACTTTTAACGCTTTTCCACGCTCCCTATTGACACAGAAATTCGGGAGCGTCAGACAGCACCTATTATGTCTCTTACACGTTCAAGCAACCAAAAAAAAAGAGTTGACGAGAATTTTATAGTTCGTTTACCCTCTCTGGTATTCGCAAAAAGGATTTACGATGTTTCCTAGTTGGCAGCAAATAAGAGATAAATATCTTCTTTACTGGGATAGATAAAAATCGCAAAATGCTTGCCGACTCCAAGCACTGCGGTGTGGAAGGAACTTTTGAAGCGGAAAAATGAAAAGAAGTGTGATATAACAATTTATTTAATTATTAAAATATTCCTAAAATTGAGGTAGGTTTACATGGAGTACTTAAGAAGCATTCAGACAGCCGCCCTTCCTTCAACTACATCCCTCTTCAATTCACAGCGAGGCCTATTCCTTTCAATTCTATCTAAAAATCCTATTATCTTCCTTCCTCTCCCTCGTTCACCTAACATTCAATCCTATAACACTGTTTTCAACATCCCCTCCCTGCTAAGTACTCACTCCATCAATACCTTCCGTCTCCTTCGTAACTCGTCTAAAAGCTGCCTCTCCTCACCCACCATGTACTAACTACTTCCCTCGTCCTCCTTCCTAAGTATCCATGTTTCCGCAACGTTAAACACCAGAAAAAAAGCCGAAACAGTCGACAGAGTAACGTATTGTACATGGGAAATGATTTCCACAGTAATGAGTTACATACACGACATTGCGAAACGAACACCTTTCCAAGAAGGGCACCCGTCTAACCTGGTACAATACCTTTTTTCGGCATCTCGATCTCGTTTTTCTCGTCACTTAACATCTTCTACCTGATTCATCTACATCTTCATACCCCGCAAGCCGCCTTAATAGCTGCAAGGCCTTAGGACACTAGCCGTTTACACATAAAAAGGAAATACCTACTCTAACGACATTACGCCCAGCATTTATTAAAGTTCTTTATCGTGCGGGAGAAAAACGAATTCCCATACCCATCCGCTTGGTAAAATACCTCTCTTAATTTATGGTTTCTGTCGTAATTGGAAAAGTAGTGGGGTTCTAATGTGATGTTCTCCGTGTCGGTCTAAAAGATATCCATTCTCAAATGTTCAAGCAATCTAAGCCTAGCGCGCAGCCGCCGAGTCTCCAGCGCCTCCCATCCTAATTCGTTTACCATCTGTGTAACGCTTTCTGCTCGCCAGTAGCTTTTTTTGACGAACGGCGCAGCTTTCCTTTGCATCTTATTCAGTTCAGGGATTAATTCTTTCTTCACCGGATCCCATATACTCGCTGCATATTCAATTTGTGGCCGGACGAGTGCGAAATAGCGCCTCTCTTACTGATGTATTCAACGGTGTTCGGCGAGATGTTGTGGAACATAATGATACAATGGTAAATGAAGAGCAAACTTAGTGCATGTCCACAGTAATTTTATTTGGTACGACGCGTTTCAGCGACCTTACTTCGCTATCATCAGGTACAAATTGCCATATTTTCGTCAAGAAGTCATATATATATACAATCATGCAAATGGGAGGGGTATATTTATGAGTCGGCGGAAGTGGGAGAGGGTTTGGGGGGGGTAAAGGATGGGGGAAGGGGGTGGGGAGGTGGTTGGGATACGTAAGGATTTGGAGTTCGGTTGAAGGTTTTGAGAGGGGGGAGGGCTAACAACGGGGAATGACTCAGGAACTCAATGTCATTCAAAAGATTTTCCTTGCGTTTTCTCCTCCTGGTAATTTCCCATTGCTCGAGTGCGTCGAGCCGACGTCCTTTTCCTTCGAAGGCCAGTATTTTAGGCTGGAAACTGCATGAATGGTTTTCGTTGATAAGGTGAGTGGCTAGCTGGGATTTGGTGTCTTTCTTATCAAAACATCTTTTGTGCTCTGCTGTCCTTACTTTGAAATTCCGACCAGTTTGTCCTACATATGTTGAATCACATGAGTCGCAGCTGATTGCATAAATGCCGGATCTTAAAAGAGGGTCCAATTTATCTAATGATTTGTCAAATAATTTTTTAAGCGTCACTAGGGAATAAAAACAGAATTTAAAACGGTCTCTCGGGAAGCACTTGGAAACTTTGTATGACTCTTTACCTACGTATGGTAGCTTCACCCACTTCTTTGTGTTTGAGGTCTGCTTAAGGTCTGTGATTTCTTTAATGGCTTTTTTTTTTTTTTCCTTCGTGAATTCTGCAATATCCTTTCAATTAGATACCCATCGTAGCCGTTAACAGTAGCAATGTGATGAATGTGGTTTAGTTCTTTGGCAAAGGACTCCCGTGAAAGTGGAATATTCATGAGTCTATTAATATAACAGATATTAATAAATTTTATATTTTACCATAAACGTTACAAATATATACCTATTAATAACTTTTATATTTAATTTAAGAGTGTATTTCGAGGAGTAATCGTTGCATGTTGTGTTTAATTCCAAATACGAGAAGACCGTTTGCCTGTCAGACTCTGGTGCCCCCCCCCCAGAAATAAACCCTGGATCCGCCCTCTACACCAACCACATAGCATGTCAATTCTAATTGCATTCACACGCCTGTGACTTAATCTGGGATGACCTCTACCCTCACAAATACCACTAACACTTGGATTGATCGACTCGTTGAGTGAATGATGGCTAGTTAGTTAAAATTTAGTGGAATGGTTTTGGTTGCCGCGCGATGAAAGCGACATGTCGAAACTCTCGGAGAAAACAAGCTGAATAGTCACGAGTGATTCGGAGAAATATTAACAAGTCCCCAGAACGGAGAGCTCACAAAATTCAATAAAAACTGATGAACTCATGGATGACTAGCTCCATATCAAAGTGAGAAGACTAGAAACAATGTCACAAACAAGCTAATAATAATGAGAAGAGATTCCCCAGTTTTTCGCATGAACTGAACGAATCGGAGGGTATCTTTCGTTATTCACGAATAAACTGCGAAACGGTTGCCGAGGCAACGAACAGAGGGCCGGTGGGCAATGGGGCAGAAAGCCGCCGTTGCTCGACATCTTGGTAAACAAGAGCGGTCCTATTACGAAGTATACGAGGCACACGAGTCATGTCCGCCGTTGATATTCCGGTTTCCGCCAGTTAGCATTCTCAGCGAGTCTCGTTCTCGTGGATCTTACTTCGGGTTCGTTAAAAGGGTGGATCTCATCCAATTTCCCCCTGGAACTGAAACCGCAGGTCGAGTCGCCCGGAAGAGATTGTCACACTCGACAAATATTTGGGTTAATAGCCGAGGAGTGAGTAACATCTGTATAATTCGTGGATCCCTCCTTGGTTTCTCAAGATCCAAACAAGAGGTCAGCACCCTGCGGCCATCGAAACAACCTTATACGGCTAGCACGGCATATGGATGTCACAGGCAGGGATGGCCACAGAAATTAAACGAAAATCAACACCAATAAAATTTCAGTAGTTTCGTTCCCGGGAGCAGTGGCGCCGACTCCGTGGGGCCTGAGGGGGCCCGAGCCCCCTTAAAAATTCGTTATGGGTGAGAGGAAAAATGTGTCAGGCTTGCCGATTTTCCCCGGAGTGTCCAGATATCGATATTCGAATTATCAGGACTCTAATATTTATCATATGACTCTTCTAAAATGCTTAAAAAAACTTAAAACTCACTACTTATAAAATTTCCCAGGGCATGATCCCCGGTTTGGGCCTCCCCAATATTTTTTATAAGTCGGCGTCCCTGCCCGGGAGCGAAATGTACATCTACATCTACATAATACCCTGGGAGCCACCTCTAGGGTGTTTGGCAGGGGGTGATCAATCACCAGCATGCAGCATGCAATTGGACTCCAACATGCACACCACACAGTACAAAAAACGTCACGCATACTAACAAATTATACTACTATATGCTGTTAGAAATAAGAATAAAGTTAAGAAATATGCATTAAGTTTTACAGAGGTTAGTTGGCTACACCACAAGTCATGCAATCTATTTATGAGTTATATCGCTGCCGTTATAATCTCTTATTGATCGTGGAAAAAATGACATTCTGAATCTGTCTGTTCTACAATCTATCTCTCTTATTTTATTTATATGATCTGATCTTCCGTTAACTTCGTCAGAAAAGACAATGCTTTTGAATTTATCTAAAAGGTTTAGTCTATTTTCAATCTACGGTCCGACAGAGATTCCCATCCGAGTTTATCTAATAGGTCAATTACACTAACAAGACTATCGTAACGACCTTCCACATACCTGGCAGCTCTTCTTTGCACGTGTTCTAACTCTGTTATTAAGCCTTTTTCATGAGGGTCCCAAACACTGACAGCGTATTCCAAATGTGGTCTAACGAGGGAAAAGTAGCTAATTTCTCTCACTTTGTCGTCGCACTTTCCTAATATTCTTTCAACAATACCCATTTTACGATTAGCATGACCGGTTATTTCTCTAATATGTTTAGGGAGTTATTCTTTTTCCAGAAATTCATTACGACGCATTTTTTCAAATTTAATTCTAACTGCCAAGCGTTGCACCACGCTGGGATAGCAGCAAGGTCATTCGTTAGTTCATCTATGCCTTTGCTGGAACGTATTTCTCTGTAAACTACAGCGTCGTCTGCAAATAATCGTAACTTACTGTGTACTACTTTGCCCATGTCGTTTATATAAAGAAGGAATAGGAGTGGGCCAATGACACTACCCCGAGGGACGCCAGAAGTGACTCTAACCTCATTTGGAGACTGCACCGTCTAATACTACTCTTTGGACGCGGTCGCTGAAAAATTCTCTTATCCAGGAAATGACATCTTCGTCTAGACCATAAGATTTCAGTTTTTTTATTAACTTTCCGTGGGGTACTTTATCAAATGCCTTTTTGAAATCAAGAAAAATCGCGTCTACTGGAATGTTGTCTTCTCCGGAGACTAAAATATCGAAGGGCGAAAAGCGCTAACTGGGTTTCGCACGATGTAGAAACGAAACAAAATGGATTTAAACCCGGGGAGCTAAACTCAGGCTCGAAACGAAATCGGAGTCAAAACTACTTCGGGTTGAAACTAAACGAAAACTCTGCGACGAAACGAAACGCAGATAATGTTTCGCACCGGAGGGACTACGTGCTTCTCCTTCGAACGGTTTAGTTTCGACCCACACACCGAGTATTAAGTATTAAGTATAGAGGTTCGGCCTAACGCCTTTACATGCATGGGGCACTCATATTTTTACCAATAATAGGAGAACGGGGAACGCAAACTGGCCATTCGATTTTTAAGCTCAATGTTTTAACCTCTCTACACGAATGTCAAACGTAATGGTTCGAAACTATTCTCTCTTATCCCCCTCCACTCAACTTTTGGGATCGAAACTTAACTATGAGCAGCTGATTTTCGATTAATTTAGTTTCATTCTTGGGAGAAAAGTTTCGTCCCGGGTCGAAACTAAACTCCTTGGTGATTTTAATTTCGTGCAGGAAAGAAACTAAACCTTGACCTCGTATTTTCATTTCCCTCCGGGTCGAAACGAAAAATGTTTCGTTTCGTTTCATTTGCTATCCATGGTCACAGGCATAGAGGTAACCTCTATGGTAACAGGGCCGTTGCCAGGATTATTGGCCATGGACAGTGGCGAAGCCGGGATTTTGAAATGGGGGGGGGGGGGGGGGGGTTACTGGAGATTTCGGGGCTCTTCTGGGGTGTATGGAAAACACCCCATGACAAAGGGTGATCCGGGGGTCCTCCCCTGGAAAATTTTGGGATTTTTGATGTAGAAAACGTGATTTGCAGGACTCCAAAATATAATTTTGTACGAGTATTTATGGAAATAAAGTGTATAATATATAAATAAAATAAAGAAATAAAGGCTCAAGGCAAAGGTTGTAGCTTCGAAACCCCCCCTCGTGGCTACGCCCGCGCCAATGGCCAGGGACGGCAGACAGCTTGTCAGGTCGGGCAACAAGTAAACGATAATGGGAGGTATAATGGTTACAACCATGGGCGTACTCAGCGGGAGTGAGGGGGGGTTTCCAAGCTACTGCCAATCCCTAGAAGCGAAAATAAATTTAATTAAAAAAAAGTTATGAACAAATTTTGTTTTGAAGAAAAATGTTATTAGTATAAGGCATGAAACTAAAATAAAAATCATAATTTTTTCAGGCAAATAATTATTAAAACTAATAAATTGCGGTCAAAATTTCCTTAAAATTTTGGCTTTTTTAACCTTTTCTGTGCAAAAAAGTTACAACTTGAACGACAACGGCTAGTTTTGCCCCCACCCCCCAGTTTTGATTCTGGGTACGCCCACGAATACAACTGCTTGAATACAAAAGAATAAAATACAATAATAATAATATAAAATAAAATGCAACATATGCAACACAATGAGTAAAAGTCCAAATTCCCCCCTGGCTAAGGCCCTGACATATCAACAACAGTAGACCCCCGCTTTAGTATGGGTGCGACTTACGACTAATTCGGCATGGCTATGATCGGGTGGGAGGGAGAGGGTGGAGCATGATCACCGTAAGGTTCATTTACATCTACATAATACCCCGCAAGTCGCATAAAAGGCGTGTGGCAGGGGATGTTAGGACACCAGCCGTCCACAGCTAAAAAAAATTAAGTGCTCAAACGAAGTTGGGACTAGCGTTTATTAAAGTCCTTTATGGTATCTCTCTTAATTTATCACTTCTATCGGACCTGGAAATATAGTGTGGCTCTAATATTATGTTCTCTGTATCGCTCTTAAAGATATCCATTCTCAATTGTTCAAGCAATCTAAGCGTAGCGCGCAGCCTCCGAGTCTCTAGCGGCTCCCAGCCTAATTCGCTTAACATCTGGGTATCACTGTCTGTACGCCCGTAGCAGTTTTTGACGAAACGCGCAGCCTTCCTTTGAATTTTATTCTTATTATTATCTTAGGTTAGGTTACTTATTCATGACTGAATTATTAAAACTTGTAATTTCCACCGAATTTATTGAAAAATCCCCAATTCTAATATTTTATTTGTAAACGGCTTGCGACCTATGAAACACTTTCAGAGACTGCCCGATCCCTGCTTGAATGTAGTGCGGAGGACATTTCAAACGCAACACTCCGTCGGTCGGATGGGACGTTAAGCCCTTGGAGCCTTTCGTTAAGAGCAGGCTAGTCCCGACGCCGGGTTTCTCTCCACCCTTCCTACCACACCCTTCCCTCATGGTGCAAATGTCCTCAGCTGTCGGTCGCCTCCTCCAAATACCATGCCTCCTAACAAACACTGTACTAATTTCAGAATCGGTCCGGCAACCCGCCAATGTTGTAGGTTTTTCATGTATGCAACCATTCCAGAAGATAACTAGGCATACAGAAGAGTACCAAACTTAAAGACGCATTAACACAATAATGAATTAATAGGCATTCGCAAGAATGAATGAGCGGAAATAAAATATACATCAAAAGCACAGCGAATATAAGAAATATTAAAGAGAGGCGCAGAGACAGCGTCGAGATGGGTAGCGATAAGGGAAGGCGTACGACAAAGATAACGAGCATCTCCCTCCCACTGAGTGAAAAATACGGTAGGTGAAGAGCAGCATAAAGAGTAGATACGTAGTCAGTCGCAAGCACGTACGTACGTCCTCAGTTGCAAGGGTGTAACTGCACATAACTGTACGTCTAATGCAAGTTGTCATCTGGGCCGGATCATGGACGGAGTTTTGGGGGGGCATGGGGTGAGCCTGCCACCCCCGCAGCTTAAATGGTAATTTGTCCGAAAAAAAGTACGAAACCTGTACATTAAAGCAGGGGCGCAGCTAGAAATCAAGACAAGGGGAGGTTTCAGGCGCAACTAATGCTGGGGTGTCTGGGGGTATGGTATACCCGCCAGAGCAATCGGGAGGTGCGGGGGTCCTCTGCCAGAAAAAATTAAGATAAATGGTTCAAAATGTTGTTTTACGGCCTTCTGTGGGATATTTATTTAATCCTTACACTATTATATTAGTAATATCAATCCAATTAAGTAAAATGGATTAAACTTGAAAATTTCTATGAGCTCTGAGGGGGGGGGGTTATCCCCCAAACCCCCCCTCCCCCTCGCTGCGCCACTGCATTCAAGTACATGGAAAACAAAAACTTTAAAAAGTTAAAATAAGTCAAAAACATCTTTGTGTTGTTTCCGGGTAAATTATTTAGACGCATTAGGTTTTGGGTTTCTGAAACGTTACAGTAAAAATATGGCAGTATGAGACTAATGGCGCGACGCGTAACGAAAACACGAACACTAATTGCTAACACTAAACTAATTCTGTTTTCAGAAGCTAATTTAAACAAATTTACCAGGGGAGTGTGCCGGGGAACCCTCCCCCCGTTTAACTGGAGGTTATTCCCAGTGGCGGCTCGTGCGTCAAATGCTAGGGGGGGCGCACTCCACAAAAAATAGTCCGACGAAAAATACGACCAAAAAGAACAAGGTGCCAGGACACAGAATTGGGACAATTTTTCCCTATATTTCCCTTAAAAAAACGAGCACTGTTGATTAATTCAAAATTGTCTTCTTGAATGTACACACAGCACTAAGAAACTTCTTAATCGGCAATTACGCACAATTAACTCCTCGAAAATGATGTCTGAACTCATTTCACTCCGTCCTTTCCGAGAGTCTTGCCGTTACTATAAGGACGACTCGAGGGAGATAGAAGTCGTGGTCCACTAATGCTGATTCAGCTGAGGGACGAATTTAAGGTCAGCAAAGGCATTCAAGCAAACAAAGGACGTCACGGACCATCTCCTTGAGTCTAAGATTCATATGTGGTAAACACACGAGACGCCAACGGGTCGCATTTGGAATAACCGTGTCTTCGAAATCATTGCCATGATATAATAGAAAATAAGTTCTAGATCGTAAAAGAAGACGACTCGACTGAGCCACAGATGGGAGCTGTAAGGATTTCCGCACTGATATGAACTCTTCGAGGCCACTTAAATCAGACCCAAGTGGGCATTTTCCGTCAGACAGCTACCACTCTGCCGCTGAGGAATTAGGTGAACATGAACTAATACAACAAGGACGGCTAGAAAAATGATGAACCTACGCACAAAAGGTGCATTGTACGCGGCACTTCATGACATTAATTGAATGACTCTATTTAAATTCGCGCTTAACGATTTAAATCATATTTAATCCTTCACCCTATCACGCACGCAACTATTTCTTAAATTATAAATCAGTGGGGAATGTTAACTGATTTTTCCTAATACTGCAGGTCTTTTGATAAATTTATCTGAAAAATAGGTACCGCATTTCTAATCATCGGGAAGATATGAATACATTGTTAAGGCCTAAATATTATAATATTAGTTTCCCCAAGGTTCTTGAAATTCGTAATCATAACAGAACTGTGTCAAATACTCGAGAATAGTTTTCCTTCGTCGGCCTTTAACTGGTTGGATTTTATGTGTTCCGGAATTCAAATACCAAAAAACGCAAGCATAATCGGATAATTTATTTACTGTAGCAATACCTACCAGTAATTAAAAATTAAAATCGTATAACTACACCCAGTACAGTGACCATTCTGAGTCCGTAGGTCCCTTTTCTGTGGCAGCACCAAGTAGACGCCAGATTATACGCCCGCCGGCCTGCGCAGCGATGTCAACTCACTCGTCGCTCTGCGCATTTTCGGACGACGTCCCAAGACTTCCATAAGACACAACGTTAGACGCGTCATAGCACCAGCGGCCCCCACCACTACCACTCTCCATATAACTGCATGGGGATGGATTGGGACGTTCTGGCCAGCGCCCCACGGCTACAAATACGAACTTCTCGCGCTATTTCTTTTCGTGTTTTTCCAACACTTTCGATGTATGGGACTGAAAAAACGCTTTGATTAATCAGATGTATAATTATAAATTAATGGATACTTATTTTTTTTACTTTTTCAAATATTTGGGAGGGGCGGCGTCCGAGAGTCCTTATGGGCAAACCGCCACTGGTTATTCCATATCCCCAAAAACGCCCGGTAGGATTTCAGGACCCCCAACATAAAACTCAAAACTCCGCGGATCAGGGTCGTTGTTTTGGGGGAGGCGTTTCACCACTCTCCGCTGCGCCTTGATGGGATGCGTTATCACTCATCAAGGGAACTGCATAGAGGAGGCCTAATTCCATCCCATAGCAGACTGATTTCTGTTGCCACCGGTCGTACTTTAATCGGTTTTCAAAAATGTCCGCGGCGCGCAGATGAGTTCACTTTCTTCCAATATTTCGCAGCATGTTTGTTATTGCGAGGAATAGCATTGAAAAGTTATGAATTGAGTTCGATAGTCGCAGTCGATATGAGTTCGATAGATCACATCATCATGTATATAAATTTACGTTAAAACCCTTAATTATTCCTAATTTCAGTGACGTCATGACAAAAATTAGCAGTGCCGGAACGCACTTCGCTTAACTTTTTTTAAATGTGAAAAATTACATGTTTGTTCTTTTATTACAAGTTATTATTTACATATTATTTCAAAATTTTTTGTTTTGGTTACGAATGTATAAATTGGTAATTTTGAGGCAACAAATTTGTTTAAAGTGATATTTGACTATTATGTATTGTCTTTTGTTAACCGGTGTCGGAACGGCGCGGCGTCCCGGCACAATGACACCTCTGCCTTATTCCGCCGTGAAACTCGGATAACTTTATCCGTCAGCGACGCATGTGGCGACTTTCGTAAGCCCATTTACATGCGCGGTGAGTGACAGCACATTTAAAGGCAACTTGAGGATCCTGTTTTTGCAATATTCGTGCCGCTCACTGTCATCGATAATGCGTCTGAGGTCTGATATGCGTAAACAAGTGACTTTTATGTAAGATTTCACTTTTTCCCGGCGTAAGATGGCGGTGAATTCTTCTCGGGTTTCCATCCGGGTGAGCTCCATCTCCATCGCTGCCGACGTTTCGATAGAATTCTTTTCTATCGTCATCAGGGCCGATTTACGCATACCAGACCTCAGACTTTACGCATATCAGACCTCAGACGCATTATCGATGACAGTGAGCGGCACGAATATTGCAAAAACAGGATCCTCAAGTTGCCTTTAAATGTGTTGTCACTCACCGCGCATGTAAATGGGCTTACGAAAGTCGCCACATGCGTCGCTTCATCGGCCCTGATGACGATAGAAAAGAATTCTATCGAAACGTCGGCAGCGATGGAGATGGAGCTCACCCGGATGGAAACCCGAGAAGAATTCACCGCCAAGTGACTATTAGATATTCATCAATGATTTTCAAACACTGTGTCTTAAGCTGGCGAAATAAAAACTTTCATACGTGAGTCACATTAAAGGAGAACAAATGTTCAATGAAAAAAATAATTTGGCCACCGGCCATTTAACTTGCCGTCCGACCCCACCCTCCATTAATGCAACTTTTCAACCAACTCACACAGTGGCGCAGCGAGGGGGGTTTTTGAAAAGAAAACCCTCAGAGCTCAGAGAAATATTTAAGTTTAAAGCATTTTACTTAATTGGATTAGGATTCTTATAGAATATTGTTAGGATTAATCAAATATCCCTCAGAAAGCCGTAAAACTCGCCATTTTGAACCATTAACCTTAAAATTTTTCTGGAAAAGGGCCCCCGAAAATCCCGCTTACCTTGGCGGGTATACAATCCCCCACATCCCTTAGTATTAGTTGCGCCTAAAACCCCCCCAGCCTTAATTCTTAGCTGCGACCCTGAACTCACTCACAGGCCAAAAGGAAATAAATCACGTTTATAGAAATCCACTGTTTTGTTACACAGATTTCTTTTTACTGCTACGATTAGTTATGCAGCCAATGTGTCATCGTAGGTACCACACGTACGATGGATTATATCCGTGCCTATGATGAAGCATTACTATGAGTCGAAAAGCATGTGTAGGTACCGATGATTCTGTAGATACAACATAGTTTTTCCTACATTCATTATGGACACCCAAAGTGATTTGCCCGAAATGATTGCACACATAAATCGCATTAGAAAAAAGTGCACTTTATCCTGAGCATTTGAAAAATTGCTCAGGAAAAAATTATTCGATCCGAATGATTACATGAGGAGAAATGTTGTTTCCCTTCGGTAACAAGTTTAGACGTACTCACAATTTTTGAAAAATCTGAAAAAAAATTCGGACCTTTCTTCATCGCAGCCTGCCGGGTATGTGGTCAGTGGCGTAGCGAAGGGTCGGCCTTCCTCCCCCCAAAATATAAAAATACAATTACTTCATCACAAAGGAAAACAAAATATCGAAAAATCGTAAATTTACAAAGGATTTCTTCGAAAAATGAAGTTTTTTTCGATTATGAAAAGTATTAATTATTAAAATTAGTTTAAAACCCGCTACTTAATATCATGTTTTTCAAACATTTCCCCCCCCCCCGGTTTTGGGCCCCCGCCCGAACGAAATTCCTGGCTTAGCCGAGGTATGGAGTGTTACATTGCATGCTGCAATTATATACGGTGTAGGTACCTAGACGGATACTGCGGAGGGAGGTGAGACCGCAGGAAAACAGAGAAGTTGACAGAGAGAGGTACACGAATGAGACTGATTACACTTGACTTGCCCGGCGAGGACATTTCTAGAAGAAAAACAACCTCACAGGACCGCAACCAGTGGGGTTGTACATGGTTGTACACTGGGGGCTTCATCAACCACCCCCGAATTCTTGCGGCGACTACACGCGATACATCTGCTGACGAGATCACAAGCCCAGGAACATCTATCCTGCATCACTCCATTTTTCGATGTATGTAGTTGCATTTAATAATGTCTGCCACTAACTAACTGTGAACCTAACTTGCATCGCTATGCAAACGAAATATATATCTCATTCATGGACGTACCCAGCGGGGTGCAGAAGGGGTCAATTATAATGACACATAAAGAGACATTTTTAGGCATTTTTCAGTTTCTCAAATACAATAGTTATAAACCTAACCAGTGGCAGATTCAGAATAGAGACAAAGGGGATGGGCAAGGGATACCCAGGATCAAAACTAGGTGGGGGTAAGCCATGGCTGTACCAATTATAGGTAAGATTTAAGCATGGAAAAGGTGAATGAAACCAACATTTTAAGGAAACTGTAACAGCTCTATATTAGTTTTAAAAATTATTCGCTTGAAAACGTATTATTTTTCTAAAAGACATTTGCGATTTTTGCTTCTAATCTAAAATTTTTGCTGCCCCCTCCTGTCCCTCGCTGGGTACGCCATGGCTATAGTAGGTGGGGATTTGGGGGGTAACCTCCCAGCAATATTAGGGACCCGAATTAAATTAACATTTTATCTAATGTAAGTTGGATATCCAAGATGGAGCTATAGCGTTCGTCCCTTTCTGGATCCGCCACCTAACCTGAAGTAATACTGAAATTACCATAAAATTTCCACATTTAAAAAAATTTGACAAGGGTCAAACGTATGTGCCTTGATAATTCAATATGATTGCGAAACTTTGAAACGAGAGTAGTCAAATGAAGCATTGCAATATTTGCACAGGAATAATTAGAACGCGACACATTTCGTTATTACAACAAAATAACTACGAAACGCGTCATGTTTTAATGAATCCTGTGGAAATATTGCAATGCTTCACTTAAATAACACAATTAAGAACTTCCACCACATCGTGCCGTATACATTTTAAACGAGAGGTTCGTCGCGAAAGAAGACTGGTTGAACGGGAGAGGTGCGTTGTAGATACTTTCATCGGCGGATCGGTGGGCAAGTGCCCCTCCCCCCAGACGCTTAAAAAATAGACAAGATTTTTAATACGGTTATCATTAAATTCGTTTTATTTTGTGTACTACGGAGCCTCAATCATTTAATATATAACTTTAACAACAAAATAAAGAGAATATTTTTTACAGTAATTGTTGTATTTTGTTTAAAATCTCAAATATGAGAAGACCTGTCAGACCCTTGTGCCACCCCCCCCAGAAAAATATCCTGGATCCGCCCCTGGATACTTGGATTCTTCAATTTAAAAGTAATTAATCCGGATGCGTCTTAAGAAGCGGGGACACGAGCGTGGTCCCCGATGTCCCAATCGAAGAAGGAATTATTTGCCCAACACTTGGGGGGATGGGGTAGAGGGAAGTTGCGCACAAATATGGTAGGGGGACGGAGAAAATTGAGAAGGGGAGGGAACCCTACCCCCTTTACAACCACCAAGAGGGCTTGCGAGAATTCAGAAATGCCATGCGATACGATGAAGGTCAGGGGAGCAATTGCGAGCCATCAGCGCAATTGCTCGCACTTGAAGGCCGCCCCGAGTTCAAGAAGCGAATGTTGGGTCCCAATCGCGACTCGGAGAGGGACAATGCCACAGTCCATCCTGCCCCCCCCCCCCTCCCTCCGTTGGCTCTTTCCCCACCCCCTTCCCTCTTCCTTTCCGCAAAAGGACTGAGTGAGAAAATGGCGAATGTAGGAATGTGGAAGGTCAATCAAGGAACCGCTCTGGCCTGGGTTCAGCAAAAAATACGCTCCGCTCCACATCAAAATCCTCGTCAAATAAGAGGCGTAACGCCTTTGAGGAGGAGAGTGCGAGACTTCGCCTCTCTCTAAAGAAATGAGCGCCGAAAATAAAATTTAAACAATACACAAAATGATGAAAATTGCTACATGCAATAAAAAAATACAAATGAAAACAACCGAAAAAATATAAAAATATAAAACAAAGAAAAAATGAAATAAAAATGATTAACATATACCCCAAAAATGTTTTTTGAATTAGTGTGAAAATTTACTGTTTTTCTGATTCCTTTAAAAATTTGGAATGGTATTCCTGAAAAAATTGGAATGCTACTTACAATAAAATATAAAAATGAAAACAACTGAAAAAATATAATACAAAGAAAAAATAAAATAAAAATGATTAGCATATACCCCAAATATGTTTTTTGAATAAATGTGAAAATTTACTGTTTTTCTGATTCCTGTACAAATTCGTTAATTACAAGTTTCTGCTGTCACAAACAACACTACACCCCCCACCAGTTGCGGAACTATGGGGGATAGGGGCTATAACCCCCCCTCTGGGTATCCAATTTACACTAGATGGAATGCTAATTTTTCCCGACCCCCACTACTGCTGGAATTTTGACCCCCACCACACCCCCCCATTGTCCCTATCCTGGATCCGTCACTGCCCACAACACAGAAAAGTACGCACAATATTAATCAAATAGTTTACTGGATGGATGGGGAGTACATGGTTACCCCGGACAGCAGCAGTGTGCCCACAGAGAAAAATTACTCTGAAGAAAAAGTAAAACTTCGATGACAGCTTCCGGCGATATTATTCGCAGAGTGCTATTTCATAAATTAGTCACAATGACTAAAAATTGAGTAGCAGTGATTTAGAAGTATAAAACTAATATTGAAGAGTTGTTTCCAATTCTTATAATTCTAGTGCCCAGTATATTCCATGCAGGTACGGATTAACCATTTCACTGCTACTCAATCTCCTAAAACTTACCCCTCACATGCGGCAAAAGTGCTGAGAGCATGGCAGGAAGGAAGAAAAGGTATGTTCACAGCAGCCTGCTATCGAAACGTACCAGGTAAATTCACAGCAGTGAAAGGGTCGCGGTCCTTGTTTCGTAAGGAATGGCTCAATACTTTCTGCAGCTCCTTGGTTGAATGCAAAACCTCTCTGCGATTATGACTCTGTGCTCAGATATGCATTGACAAGTGGATGGTGGATTTTCATCAAGTATTTAAAAAATATATTTTTTGGAATGTGACAAAAGGCTGTCTGCTATCAACTATGCTGCCTAGGTGAATGCAGAGAAAATGGTAAGGAAGGCATGGGATTACCTAAGATAGGAGTTGATTGATTTTTAATTCAGTAGGGTTTGCAGAAGATCAGGCACTAATTAGCAAGTCAGCAAGAGGGTTATAGTTACAGGGCCTAATTGGATTTTAATAGAGTGAGGAATAGGACATGAAGTTTAGACTCCTCCAACTCAAATTTTATTTTTGTCTGAAAAAGGTAAAAAACCTGTATAAATGCCAAAAAATGTCAGTCTTAGATAGTATGTACCTACATACTTTATATGCATGCTGTTTTCAGAGGCTAATTTAAAAATATTCTAGGGAAGGGACCTGGGGACACCCCCTGATTCACAGGGGGATCAGGATATTTGACCCCCATATTGAAACACTGTACTATGCTCAGGAGTAAGAGACAAATTGAAGAGTAGAAAAATATGGGTATCTTTATTTTTCAAACTCAATCACAACCAAAAATAATAATTGAATAAATAAAAATAGGTGAACCAGCCCATCGCTTGTATCTCATCACATTTAAATAAAGGATGTACTAAAGCCACTCATTAATTTGCAATCACCTAACAATGCACTATTATTATTTAGAGATGGAGTCATAAAATTATAGGTAAACTTGTGAAAAATCTGGCAGCTCTGTACTCACAGTTAACTTATCCGCTCATGCTATATTCCATCTTCAGTATAAACAGTGTTAGGGTGGAAAGTAAGATTTCATAGCCCATAAAGCTAGGCAGGGTAGAGTCATAACAGCTTATGCTCCACAAGTTTTTCCCTACACATGGCTTTCTCCTGGAAATAAGGAACAATACGTTTTTAATCACAACAATAAAAATATCTTTAAATCATTCATCAATTCTTTCAGATATTGTTGAAGGCCTGGGACTAAATCAAGTAATATTTGAAGTAAAAAAATTAATAAAACGCTATTTGAAGCTCATGTGTATTTTTTTGCATGCAGGTACTAAGTACTTATCACCTCATGTTGAGGTAGCTTTGTTTTACTTCAATAAATATGGGTAGCCTTTAGATTTAAGAGGCATTCAGTTTTTTAATTACCAAGAAATTTCTTGATAAATGTTCACAATTATAAATTTAAAAAATATTTGGAATAGCATAATTAGCATTATGTAGAACAAAGTAGGAAACACATTAAATTTATCATAATAAGGCCCAAATTCTTAATCAGCTTTCTTCAAAATGAAAAAAACCCTAAAACCTAAAAATACCATGAGTAACTCCTACAATATGGAAAAGCTCTCACCAAGGCTATATGACTGTTGGGAAAATCCATTACACAGTAGGAAAGCATACCAGAAGAGCCCATTTACAATTATTAAATTGTAATGATCTTATGTGCCAAGTTTTTACAATTGCCAATTCAAAAGACATTAAAAGTCCTATTATTTTTCTGATTGTCAACGGTGGATCGAGGGGGGGGTGCGCATGGGTCTGACAGGCAAATGGTCTTCTCATATTTGAGATTAAAAGCAGCATACATTAATGACTGTAGGAAATATAAAATTAAGTGAATGAGGCTCCATAATACACAAAACAAAACGAACATAATGAAAGCCATATTAAAAATAGTTTTTTTTTTTAAGCACCAGGCGGGGGGGGGGGGGGGGGGCCTAAATTCACCTATGCTGACACTCCTCCTCCTTGATTTGTTAAAGAAATGGGCACAGAAAGATAGTTCACATTATATACTACAGGCAAAAATTCCCCATGACCAGAAGTAGAACCACAGACCTATCATGTACCAGAGTTGAAATGTTCCACAATTACCACCAAGTATGACTTTAGTGTTGGAATGGGATTCACCACCAGCAATTGTCTTCTTGGGAGCCCGTATACCCTGGCATTGCCTTCCTTGACTCCATTGCCTTCCTTCCTTACTGTAAGGGCCTTACCCAGGACTGTGAACCACTGTAAAATTGCAATGTAATGAAGGTACCTGGATAGCATTGTGTTCTGCAAGTAGCGTGGAACACCAGAGGTCCATCGATGGATTCCCTTCCCAGGGGAGTTTTGCGAATGGCAGTCAATATGAATTTCACTGCCGTTCATGTCACATGATTGAAATATTCCACCATTGAAAAGGGAGGGCAGGAGATTCAGGACTATGACTCAAAGAATTTCATCAATAGCCACTAATAAATTATTTGTCTAGTTACTGAACAAGAATAAGATGGAGAGGTCAGTTAAAAAAAACAAGAATAGAAGGATGAGAAGGAGAAAAAATAGAAGTGTTGCGATGATTATTTGTAGTGACACCAAAGTTTAGATTCCTTCCGATTTTATAGATCACCGCTAATGTATCAGTAAGATGCCTTGCTCTTTTAATAAAAGACTGTAGGGTTTCCCTTAAAAAAATGCTTTGGGCATATACATATAATTCTGGACCTCCTGGACAAGGTCACAAATTATGTGTTCTCCTTCTCCTCCAGAGTTTACCTAGTATAAATTTAGGTGAAGCCTTTTGCTGAAGGCAAATCTGACAAAGGTCCTTACACCACTTCCAAAAAAATGGTGTAGAAAATTCCCGCTGCAAGTGATTTGAAGGAGACAGGAAAGAATATCCACCTCAATTTTACATTTTTAAAGAAAAAAATGTCTTTAAACAGAAGACCTCTTAATATTTTAGCCCAGAGGTGTAGGAATGGTAGAAATGAGTGTCTTCCACCCTGTAAAAGCCCTTCTATTATTTTAAATGGTGCAAGGAGGAAGGTTTGCATTTTACACTTCCTTGGCCTTTGCTCATGTAGAGACACAACACACCAGAATCCAGAGAAAGGAGTGGAGATATTATAGTAGATGATCAACTGAGGATGTCTTTCCCTGTCTCTGTGCATGGCTGAAAATGTTCTGGATTATGTGGTGGGGGTTATCAGTCTCTCAAGCCACTTATAATTAACTTGTGCTTGGATTGAAGCAGGTGATGACTTTCTCCGCAGCTCATCATCTACTTCACTGCCATCATACTTCCTTCTCTGACTACTGGTGACGTTTCATGCTGGAGGAACAACTTGGATGCGGTAGCTCATGGATGACTTTGATGGAATGCCAAGTTCTTAGCTAAAATTATACCGCTGCACAATGAATAGGAAACTTTATCCTCCTCTGATTAAATGTTCTTGAGGTACTGATTTTTCTGGCATCAATCATAGCTCCCATTTCATCTAAATGAAAGCTACAGGAGTAGGAGCTATTCTCCAGCCATTTCTTCCCTTTAGATATAAGGGGATATCATGGCTAGTTTGGGAGGCAGAATTTCTCCAAATTTTCTGGGGAGGTTTAATGAAGAAAAAATTCCTCTAAATTCAATTTCCTATCCTCATATCAACATTACAATTTAAATTGTGGATTTAAGCCAAAAAGGACACATGTGCTTCTTTTGGACAGAGTGATACATGAAATTATATCGAATTTAAGGTTTTCCCATACCCTCCTGCATGAGCATAGGACCATTTTAATTGATCATATATCCAAGCATAACAAAAATTTTAAAGTGCTATGCTGGTGTGACCATTTTGTGTTGGCTTACAGTATTTTGGATGGGTAAGGGGATAGGTAGAGCCAGGGGCGCCGACTTATAAAAAATATTGGGGGGGCCCATACCGCGGGTCTTGCCTCGGGAAATTTTCTAAATTTTAGATGAAAAATAGTGAGTTTTAAAGTTTTTTAAAAGCCTTTTCGAGGGGTCATATGATCAATATTAGAACCCCGAAAACTCGACTCTCTATAACTCGACACTTCGGGAAACTCTACAAGCCTGACACATTTTTTATGTCATTCTTCCATTCTTATAAAATTAGTCATTCTTCCATTTAAATCAACCGGGAGGCAGGTTACATCCCTCTTGGCCCGCCAGTTTGTACCCGAAGGTTCACGCACTGGGAAAAGTTCAGTGTGTCGCAGCCCCGAAACACTATCACGATTCACACCACTTTTTTCAGTTAACCTGTTTAATACCGTAATAATTATTTGTTTTATATCATCACTGAATTTATTTTAAAAGGTAACTATCGTCAAACAAGGAAAATAAAAAATACCAATATATTTTTGTGATTTTGCAAAGCATAACATAACTTAATTAATTTCTTGTATTATTGGGGGGGCTCCGCCCCCCCAAACGAATTATTGAGGGGGCTCGAGCCCCCTCAGGCCCCATGGAGTCGGCGCCTATGGGTAGAGCCACAAGTGTGTTGTCCAAGAAAAAAATTCATGCGCTCAAGATATTCAACAGTTAATTTTCCTTCTGGGTACCACTATACCATTGCAAATAAAGATAAAGAAACTCATTGAACTCAATGACAGCAAGAAATTGCCATTCAGTCCGGAGCAGGGAAAGTAAAAAACTAAATCATGTAATTATCATATAATCACAGAAACAACAAGTTGTATAACCCAGAAATGTGAAAATGGCTTTATTGTAATAATTAAACATATATTTTCCATCATGAAATATATAATTTATGAACAATCAGTCTTTTCAATAAGCCCCATTAAGATATTATGTAGTCTTTACTCCATAGACATTACCACAGTCTGTTAAACATGGTATTTTGGATCATTCACCTTCAAATATATTAGCAAAAGCATTGTGTATTTCAGAGAGCATGTCCACAGTCAAAGTACTCCTTTTGTTCTTGGTAAATGAAAGCATGTTGCATTCCCTAACCAACCGAGAGGCACCATATGCAGCCACAAGAGTGGGGTCTCCATATGGGGCTGTGCCATCGTTGTGTTCATGCTGACATGCCCAATTGAGAAAGACACCCAGGGCACCAGACAGAACATCTCCTTGACCTCCACATCGTCGACCACTTCCACCAGTTCCGCACACAACTACATCACCTTTCGGAGAAGCAATGTAATCAATTTTACTCTTAAGGAGAACAGTTCCTTGAAATGCATTTGCAACATCTTCAACGGTCTCAACCCCAAACTTGGAAGCCAGGCGAGAGAACTCCATTACATTAGGAGTTAGCACGATTTTGCCATTTGGCCAGGATGACACCAGATCTGGATTTTGCAAAGCAAGCCACAGGCCATCAGCGTCTACAACGAGGGGGATAGCCATGTCTCGCGCAGTCCTTATGATGGATGAAGCTGACTCGAGTACCGCAGCGTCGCGACCCAAACCAGGGCCTATAACTAAACAATGGAGACGCGGGAGCCACTCACGAGCTTCTTTCTCCACAGAACCACCTCTCAAAATACCATGGACGATGGCTTCCGGACCATAAGATTTAAGAACGGGGGCTGCTGAGGGTGTACAGAATATATGGGCTAGATCAGCACCGCAGCGGAGAGCCGTCATCGAAGAGTAATATGGTGCTCCAGTGTATTCATCACAGCCACCGACGATTCCAATTCTACCAGATTGACCCTTGTGAAGAGAGGAGGTCAAGGAGGGCATGCATTTGTGCATCTGTTTCAGCCATACCTGCTGTTTTTCCTCAACTATTTCCGGATCCTTTCGCGTAATATTTGCGAGCTTCACATTAGATGGTGTCATGAGTGGTCTTAATAATTGGCCTGTTCTACGACGACTTACGGCAAATATCATTTAGAGCCTCCAGAACAAATGCAGTCTTAAGCTGTAATGCCGAACAAGTGCATACTTATCAGAGGGAAACAAGCTGAAATCCAAATTTTAAGCACTAGATCAGGACAAAAACACATCCGAAAACAGAAAACGAGCAATGACATCCACATTTTTACATTGAAGGCCATATTTCAGTTCTGATAAAGTTTTTTATGTTAAGTGACATTGGGCTCTTAGCATGTTATATGAAATTTTTATCCGTGAGCTCATGAAAATCATGCTTAAGAAAGTATTATGGCATCACAAAAGTATAAGGTCGACTCCACAGATAAGATACCCACCAATAACGGAGCAATAATGTATATTTAGACACAAATGCGAAACCAAAACGGCTTTGAATTTCCGAAAACTACGTGACCTGCGCCGTCGGCTGTTGGTTGTGCAGCGGTGGGGCCATCTATTGAGACACGGCGGAAACCAATGTAGCGCTGCCTACGCCGGATTTCGGAACTTGGTCGATGGAGAGGTGCTGCACTCTGTGTTGAACTCGCATATAAAACCTTGCCGCGCGATGTTTGGCCCGAAGTTACATGTTCCGTGTCCATCGACGTAAGTGATTTCGAATAAGAGGTTGACGATCCCATATTTCGTCAAAATGCCCAGTGGCAACAGTAATCGTAATTCAGGGGATCCTCATGAACTCCAGGATTTGTTGATCGACTCGAGAAATAGCTCGGGTCGTTTTCAAGTGGCAAAAGTAGGAGACAACGAAGCCGATGGAGGTGACAAGGAGAATAACGGATCTGTCCCCGGAGGAGACACCGTGTTGTCGGCGCAACAGCAGTACAATACATACGTGTATGATACTCGCTATGCCAAGAGCTTAGGACAGCTGACAAGAGAAGCACTTCCGAGAGCTGAGAACTACAGAGATCTCCAATCGGTCCATGCCCACCGGCCAACATTGGATGAGCTGCATGAAGCTGTGTTCCATGAAAAGGTGGGTGAATGTTATAATAACCAAGATTTTACGAACTTCGATTTTTGTGCTTTTTTCGCTTCCATTGACTGAACCCATTCTTCTAACTTGGAAGATGGAAAAATTTCATTGTATAATTAAAACGCATAGTGTGACTCCTAGTGCTGACAACTTCAGTTAATTTCGTAAATGATCAAGATCTCTTATTCTGGTTAAAAGAAATAATTTCAGTCATTGTCTGTAAACCACTTATAATGTGCAGAAAAAAAGTGACTTGGGTGCCGGTTAGAACCCCAGCACGTCATGGCGAGGCCGCGTGCCCACGGAATGTAGACTCGCCTGCCTATTTAGAGTTTTGTCTAATTGTAATTCCATTATTACTGACGCAAATTTAATCTCATAAGTTTCGTGTGGTCTGTCATATTTTCTCATGCTCGTCCCCAATATCGTCATTTCGTTGATACCTGCAACATACCGATGACTTCGTACTTAAAGCTCACTTAAGGTAGCGTAAATTTATGTCGAATTCATTTTCCTAGTGCTACAATATGCCAGTACGTTATTATTTTCAAACTTCCCGCCATATTTCCGACGACGTGTTCCGTTTCTTGCATCTACTTTCCAATTAGCATGATTAAGAGGCGGAGAGTTCATTGTTTGACCCAAAATAATCGCTATTTGCATATAGAAAGAGTTCGACTGTCATTTTCACTTTATCTGGTGGTAGAAACCCCCGTTCGCATACAGGAATTCTTGACGAAAATATCTCCCGACATAACTCGGGGACTATCTTACTCCACGTCCGTCCCCCCGGCTGTCCTATTATAGGATGCGGCAACCTGCTCCTAAAGGATGAGTTCTCACACTGCCTGTAGCATTGTTTCTTGCCATTCTTATTTTCACCGAGAGATTTTTTTTCTCGGGAAGGTCTGTTCTGTTTTATACGTACTGGAAGTCCCACTGCGGGCTATAGAATGAGGTCCGGAATGTTGTAGCCTATCATTTTGGGCAATATTAGCTAGAGTAAAAGCATGCACACTAGTGAATCCCGCTAGCACTCGAGCGCTCGCTAAGCCCCCGTCAGCCCGTGTCAAAACGTACCCGTGCAACTCGTTGATTCACGTTGCCGGTAAAAAATCATCTCGTATCCCCCTGATGATAGCTTTACTGAACGTGCAGTTGAGATCTGGGTTATAGTATCATGTCTTTCTTTTTGGGGACCTGCTACTTTTCATCCTTGGTGCATCAGCTTAGTAAAAACATGATAGAACACTACTATCTACCTCACAACATAGACAAGGGCGTACCCAGGATCAAAACTAGCGGGGAGCTAGCCGTAGTCATTCAAGTCGTAATAAGGAAAGGGTTATGAAACCAAAATTTCAGGAAAATTTTAACAGTGCTTTAATGGTCATTAAAATTATTTGCTCGGAAAATACTTTTTTTTTGATTGCACGTTTAATACTAATATCACTTTTGTTGGATTTAAAGAAAATTTGTTCAAAAAATTCGTTTAGAAAAAAATTTACTTTTGCTTTTAGGGGTGGGGGCAGCTGCCCCCTCCTGCTGGGTACGCCCATGAAGATAGAATTAATTAATCGCACTTCTTCATTAAGTGACGTAATTGTATATTTCATATAATTAATTTTAATATCGACCAGTTTTTTCGCTGTGCGACATCGTCAGGTGCATTTTTTGATTCAAATTCACGAAGTCGCGCCTCAAACTATCCATTTCATTAAGTCAGCTAATGGAAGTAAAGAAATCTATTTACGACAATTTTACTACCGTCGAAACCTAAGCGGGGCAATAAAGATGTGTAGAACGTGCCTTAGTGCCCTTTTGTAACTGTATCACCTTTCACTCCCTTCCTTAAAAAAATTCCCTATCTTCAATTGGGCAGGCTGCGCAAAACTTGAGTTATTTGGAATCGGTTAAATGATTCGTTGGTTAAAAAATATTCTGGATACCAAGTGTTTCAGCGCAAATTTTGTCCTCGGCCTGAAGGTAATCGACAAGGATTTTTTGTTACCGATTTCAGCTCAATCGAATTATAAAATTGGAGGCGATAAATTGTATTTCTATGGATATAGAGATAAAGCATAGTCGACAAGGCCGTGAGGAATTTTTATACACACGTCTCATATAATATAATAATTAAATCTCCTCATGAATTTGAGTTACATGTTTGTGTTTTACAGCGATTGTGAAAAATATTTTCGTCATTTCTAATAGATTATTCCCAGGGTAGTGCTCCTGCTTACGGACTGAATTTTTGGGAAACGTTAAAGATGGAAAAATTGCTAGCTTTGTTAGTGGAGTCTGAATAATCGTACATGTTCTGCAATCTCTTGAACATGTCTTGGCTCAGGAAAAAAACTGAAGATTGCCAGTGGTTTACCCCCCTTTTAGGACATCAATGCGGTGGTGTAGTTATTTCAAATACCCTGGTCCATAACTTTATCCTCCTTCGTGAATGTGAGATTGAATAATATCCTGGAGCATCATTTATTTGGTAAACACTTTAGAACCTCGGAATCTATAAATCAAAATTTCAGGAAAATTTTGACTCCGCTAAAGATTTTGTGGACCATTAAAAAATAAATAGGCTGGCTCGTATGCTACGCTTGAGGACTGTGAATGTTTGAAAAACTCGAATGACGGAATAATTGCTAGCTTTGAAAATGTAATCCGCAACATCGCAATCATAGGTATTTTACTCGATGCGAAGTCAACTCTGATTTCTAAAAAAGTAGGTCAATAGACAGTAGTTTTGTCCTATATTCATAGACGTTAATTCAATAGTATTCAAGTCGACAGTTTTCCGCTCCGTCGTCGAGGTGAGATTTACTTGAATCCAAGCATTAATTGTTGTGAGAAATATTTTATATCTCTGTATGTTGTGAAAATTGTGGCGGTGCCGTAACAATTTTTCCATAAGTTTTCAATGTACTGCGATTTGTTAAAAAATTGTTTTTAATTTCCTCATATTAAGATATACCCTCGGTGAAGATTCATTTTGCGGGTTGCAAATGTTAGGAAACATTGGATGAAAGAATCTTTTTCAGCTTTGACATTATAATATGATCTACAATAATCATACGTATTTTACATATCGTCGCCATAATCGCACTTCATCGTGTGATGAAGTGCGGTTATGTCTAGTAGTTTAGTTCATTTCTAAGACCAACTTTTAATGCAGTGAGTCATAGAGTCATAGTGAGTCATAGTCATTTTAATGCAGCATCTCTGTCGTCGAGATGAAATTTAACTATAGCCAAGAGCTTTGATTGATGTGGGAAATATTTGTTATCTCACATTCTTTTGGAATACGCTCGGGGAAATAAACAAAATATCCGCTGAAGTTATCTCGACGTGACGGTCCGAATGACGAGTGGCCCGGGGCGGGCTTTTCTCTTCGCCACACAATGGGCAAACTACTGTCTCAATCAAGTGAGAGTCATAGGCCGAGACTTTGACCTCCTCCTCGACGATTTTGAATCGGAAAGCTATGCGTTTTCTTTTTCTCTCGCTGAAAAATACCGCCCGGTGTTATTCAGTTTACAAAACGTGATTGTGATGGCATAGCAATATTTGAATTCTATATAATTTTCCTGAATGTTGCCGTTACGTCTGGTTTAATGTTGAATGAGGAGGACACAGTGATATTTTTTGAAATACGGGGATGTAATGCTTTTTAGTTCACGCTACGTGCTTGCCCCTAAATTATTGAAGGTTATGTATACATAAAAGGCGACGCAAGTAAACAACGTTTTTTCCCAATGTTTTGACATTTTATGTCGTTTCCGGCTTTATTTACCATTTTATGGTACCTTTTAAGAATCTCTACTATGAATTTTGAAAAACCCTAAAAAAAATTTGCATTGTGAATAAGTTGACCTATTTCTTGCTCTTCTGTTTTTACTGTCAAATTTAGACCCCTAACAGTTGTGTTCAGTTTGGGGAAAAATTCTCATTGAACCTTTTTAGAATTATGCAAGTAGTATGTTATCACTCGTACTCATTCAGGCGTTAGTTTGAATATACCGGAGAGGAAATAAAGCGACACCTCTGTAAAAGAGAAAACTTATACGCAGAATGCTGGTGTCAGCGATTTATCATTTAACTTTAACTCATTGCGCGGTATGTATCAAGGTTCTTGTATAATTATGATTTGTTGATGCAGTCACGTGAATACCCTTAGGAAGGTGGACAATAAGTGACAGCGATGAAAACATTGCGTGAACTAGCAATGAATATTATCAAAGCTTATTTATAACCAACGGCTAAAATATTTCATTGAAAGATACAATGTTTTTCTCTTTGTGTTATTATTATTTTTAATAAAAAGTTGCCTCAATTGATGCGTAAAACTTCTTTGTACAACTTAGCGTCATATTGAGTTATCTGAGTAATGAAAATTTTATTATTACCATTACATTCCAATATATATGACTTGCTGCTGAATCCATTTATTGCTTCTTCTTTTTAGAAAAGACATGATCGTTAAATCTTCACTCTTAGCGGGACGATATTGCCTTTCCCAGCGCGGTTTCATCGTATAAATCATGTTGCAAACGGCATACCCTAGTTTTTATCCAACTAGTTTTTCCATCAGCTTCCTCCCGTGCGTTGGAGCAAGTAAATTGCGGAGAGATGGATCACGTGTGATTGATGTGTTCCCAGAAATCCATCGCTCAGGAGCAAAAAAGATCGCACTTAAGGTTGCTAATTACCATAATTGACCGGAGAAGCCGGGGTTACCATAATTGTGAGGAGACGTTCGTAGAGATGGTGGACGTTATCTTAATTAAAGTAATGATTGCACAATATGTCTTATATCCTATACTGATCGTTTAATTTATGTTTTCGTCCGGTATAGGTACTCTAGGATTGTAAATGGATTGGCTATATTTGAAGTATCGATTTTTTCTCAATTATTTCTGATTTTACCTGTCTTAATGATGGTAGTTTAATTCAGTGAAGGCTTACTTCCCGCAATGCGCTACGCGATTAAGGGTTTTCAGATTGCTTCCTCTACTTTGGTTCATCTTCTTGGACTACGATTACGCCGGCGTCTCAGAGTGGTCCGGATATCGAAAAATAGGCGCAAAAATGAGATTGTTTTTGGGATTACATTGAAAATTGCATCCTGTATGTTTTTCGGCGTGATATTTTCTTTTCTGCAGTTAGTTTTACGAAAGACTTAAATGTTTAGAAGATACTGTGGAACTATAATTTATAAATTGGTTAATTATAACGCTGACTGCATAGACAAGCTTTAGTTGTAATTAAATATGAAAATTAAGTGGATTTATTTACATAGTATGAAATAATGATCTTTAAAATTGCTAAAGAACCAAAAAACGCTAAAAGTAAGGTTGAACGCACTGATTCACGTTGAAGAGATGCGATCTTCAGACTTCTTGTGGTCGTCGCGTCTTTATACTTAACTGCCGAAGCACCGACTCGGTCAAAATTTAAGTCACCGTCGGGGTTACCATATGATAAGCGGTCTTACCTGATAAACTTGGTGATGAGATAGTATACATTAGCATAACGAGAAATTATTTGTAAAATTATTTAAAAATATACCGCTAGGGTATATAAAGTTGGTCTCAAGGAAAGATTTTTTAATTAATAATTTAAATAATTTAAAAAAGGAAGAATCACCTTGGAGAAGAATGGAGATATTGCTATTGTTTCTCGTTATTCGGCAAAACCTCCTATACCCGTACTTTATTGACCTGAAGAAATGATCTCAGTTACAGGTTAAACTAATATTCCACAACTTGGAACTACGCGGGGGAACTACATTGGTGTAAACATTGAATCGAATTTTCAACACTCCGCGAAAGCGAGTGGCGAAAGCTTCCAAAAGTAATAAAAAAACTTGCGTTCTGTAGGTTAACTTTTTGCGTCGTAGTAAATGACTGAATGCAGATCTTCTCGATCGTATGGTATATGGTATTTGGAGGAGGCGACCGACAGCTGAGGTCATTTGCGCCATGAGGGAAGAGTATGGAAGGAAGGGTGGAGAGAAACCTGGCGTCGGGATTGGCCTGCTCTTAACGAAAGGCGCCAAGGGGACCAAGGCTTAACGTCCCATCCGACGGACGGAGTATTGCGCTTGAAATGTCCTCCACACAACACTCAAGCAAGGATCGGGCAGTCTTTGAAAATTCTCTGCCACTGCCGGGATTTGAACCCGAGCCCGCCGGGTGGGAAGCCAACACTCTAGCCACCACGCCAACCCGATCCCCTTCTCGATCGTTTCCGTGGCTATGGGGAACTTGGGTAGGCATATAATTGGAGAATGCGACCGACAGCTTAGATCATTGGCGCCATGAGGAAGGGTGGGATGAAACCCGGTGTTGGCATGAACCTGCTCTTTAATGAAAGGGTCACGACTTGACGTCCCGTCCAACGGACGGAGTGTTGTGCTTGAAGTGTCCACTTGTCAATCAATCATGGATTGGGCTGTCTCAAAACTTTACGCTACCGCCAATTAAGCTTCTGAATAATGTCCATATTTTCCGCTTGCGGCTAATGGTAAAAAATATTAGGAGTTTTATACGCGTACTGTGGAAGTTATGTAAAAACGCCAAATTAAGGGTAGCACCTAGGGCAATATTTACCGGTACGGAAAAATAACTTACATTACAACTAGAATATAAATATAGTTTTGAAAAAAAACTTGCGTTGCGTCATGATATATTAATCACGGTTAAAAATAAGGCAGACTCCACGACGTATTTCTTCAAAGGAGAAGCCATTATAATAATAGTAACGATCGTAATAAACTCATTAAATGGAAATAGGGTGGTTTCCTATTATTTTTCTATTGCCTAAATCGAAAGAGTATTACTCCTGGAGTACGATTTTCACACTTTAAGATTTTAAAATGGCGATATCTATTTTTCGCGATTAAATGTAAAGTGAACATTTTCAAGCGCGCGAAAACGCGACGGCTAATTAGGAATGATGGGAAAAGTCCGTGTGATCTCCCGACAAAACTCGTTCTAGTTCCCGAAGTAGGGATCCCCAGCCGAGGGCCCCCAATAACCCCAGACCGCCCCTGGTCAGTAGTTTATAAGAGGGCGTCCATTGATTACGTGAGATGATTTTGAGGATTTTTACACCCCCTTAATGACATTTGACTCGACCTCCTCTAATCTCACGTGAGATTGTTCAAAATGCGTATTTTCAGTGTGAATGCGTTAATCTATGCTTCATTGCTCAGATATATTTATTAAAAGCAGATTTTTAAAAATTATTTAAATTTAAGATTAGTTGACACTATTATTTAAAATGCCTAAGATCGCAATTTTACACTGTTTCTCGCGGAAAAATAAAATTACGTGATAATTAGCGAGACTCCCCTCCCCTCGTCGTGAGATTGGGTGAGAATCGGCTCAAGCCCTCATCCGCCCCCTTAAACGCCTCAGGTAATTGTTGGATGGCCCCTCTTGTTTCACTCTTGTTTCCACTTCTCCGATTTCTGCGGTAGCCTCTGGTTGAGTCACGGTGCAACGCCTCGTCCTACGCAGTGCTTGCTCTTGACGAGAATTCCGAGCGACACGATGGTGGGATCGGAATGCCATTGAAAAACATCGCCCAGCTAACGGGAATGGAAACGACTCTCACCGGAGCTGGTGAGATAGGTAATGGTGGGTAAATTCCTGCCTTGGATCGGTCGTGTTAAAGTCACAAATTCACGCGGGACGTGCAGATAGTTTTCTTTCTGTCCCTTGCCGTTTATCTTAAATTTGCGGAGTCGGTGCAATGTTATGGACTCACCGATCGTGGGTGGTTACAGAAACCTGTTCGTAGAGAGTAATTTAATTAATATATTTATATAATATAATAATATATTTATCATACGATAAAGGTTTCCTATTTTTTTAATTGCCTAAATTGAAAGATTATTACTCCTGGAGTACGTGTTTCACGTTTTTAGATTTTTAAATGACGATATCTATTTTTCGCGATTAAATGAAAAGTGAGAATTTTCAAGCGTGCGAAAACGCGACGGCTAAGTAAAAGGGAATAGCCCGTGTGACGTCATTCTCGTTCCGGCTGCCGCCGTGTGAGGCCACTTTGGTGCGAGGCTATGAGCGCCTATACGATGCAGGCTGCTAGCAGGTAGCAGAGTACCCCTGTTCTATCTAGGTCTAGGTCCCTGTGATTTTTCCGGACGGACAAACAAAAAGCGAGTATAATAAACGTGGTAACAATAAAACAAGAACATTTATAGGGCCACAATCAATCATGTATTTTTTTCCTAAAATTATTTTGAAAAAAAACATTGGACCGGAAAGAGTCAAAGCATTTTTGACCATATACATGAAGTCGCAACTCCTTAGTTACTGAGCTATGGCAATGCAAAAATTATTTTGAGTGCACTTTGCAGTTACCATAAAAACGGGTTTTATCTGGGTTATCTTAATTTTTCGACATTTTATTTAACAATCTGGATTTTTAAGGTCAGTAAATAATTTAAGGTTGGACGAAAATGTACGATTATAATTGTCAGAAACAATTGATCTTTGAGTTGTATTAAACGAGATCTTTGAGCGAGTATCAGGAATATGAGTGCGCTTTCTCACCTATTTTTAGCATGTGCCCGGAAAGGAGAAGGTCCGTTGTTCGATTCCCGTTCAAAGAGAAACTTTTCCCTGTGTTTTCAGCCATCATTTCATCTCCACGCCACCGCAATGTCATCGTCACATGTTTTTGTCCCTGTCTCTTTGTTTCAATATCTATATTTTCTGTATTTGAATATTCGCAGAAGTCGACGTGAGTGAATGCGTTTGAGGAGAATATGGTGAAATAATATGTATAAACTAGGGATGGACGGATCCAGGATTTTTTCGGATCCGGATTCGGATGGGATCCTTGACTTTCGGAGCCGGATCTTTCGGATCGGATATTTTCGGATCCAAATGCATTTTCAAATTCCTGACGCTGAGATTCCCCCGATGATTGTTAAATCTCTTGGGAAGAGTGACAGTATGTGCCATTTGTATTTTGCCTTTTTTATTTTCCACGGCTGAAATTCTCGTACGTAACCTCTGCGAGAGCTTTCAAACAAAACGGTTCATAAGTAGGAAAGAATCGCATGCGACGGCGCATTCGAAGATAGAATCAGAACTCTTTCCACCCTTATTGCATTCACTGAAGCTATTGTTTAAAATTTCGGATCCAGATCCGATGTCTTACACGACTTTGGATCCGATGTATCCGATGATCCGCGGATATTTGGATCCGAGGTATCCGATCCGACCATCCCTAGTATAAACCCATCGCGGAAGCTTTCGAAAGGACTGATATTGGTGTTAATTTCGACATATGAGCCCAGCTTTAAATTCAAGATCTAAATAACGGTATTTGGTGCTAAAACTCTCCGAAAGCAAAAACTCATCTGCACCCTTGCCCCTTCCCAGCTCCGTCGTCAGCCTAATTGACGCCGGGTACGTAGTTGGATGGCGTCAGGCATAGCGCGCGCTCCAGCTCCAGCGGCTGGCCGTGTGCCATGTTTCAATTTCTGCACTATTTTCAATTATGCCGCACGCTCCTTTGCTCCGTGCTCATTGAGCGTCTTCCCTCCCCTCCCCTTTCCTGTCATGCGATGATCATGGAAGTTTCGCCGCCCTCCCCCCTCACCCCTTCTCCCGGTTTGCCCGCGAGTGCCAAGTCGCGGCCGGTGGTCGGAGGACGCGGGCTGTCGTAATGCCGGTGCCCTACTCGGCAGAAAAGAAAAACGGAGCGTTCGGCGAGAACCCAGGTGGTCGATTTGTGCGATGGCATCAATGCTAGAACGACAGATGGATACAGCAGCGTTTCCTCGAGAAATCGCGTGATACACACGGCTTAAACGGCTAGATATTAGGGTGTGAGAAGCCAAAGTGATTTTTTTCTAAACAGAGTTAGGGACAGAAATTCATTAAAGGAAAATACAAAACCTTGGTTTTCGAGGAATACAAGTGAGTCTTTGTTCTGTGCTGATATCGAGTGGAAAATTAAGTGCACTGCTAAAGATAGAGTTGATATCGTTTGTTTTCTATGCCTAATTTATGTACATAACTCTGTTTAGAAAATAAAATCACTTGTACCCCTTAGCTTCTCAACCCCTCATATACATATACAAATCGCCCCGCGAGTAGCCTGAAATTTGCTTCGGCGGTGGGTGGTATGAGGGTTGCCTTCACTGGTAACTTTTTGTCAATTTCCACGCATCGCAGGATCATAAATTTCATTTAATAATTCGTTTGTTCTCGGGCGTGACTTCATAATCGACAATACACGATGAAAAGTAAACAAAACTTGGTAATTCCGCATTAATTTATTAACGCAAGACCTAAGTTCTTACGTAGACTGGATAATGACGTGCCATGTCGAAGCATAGGTCGTACTTCTCTAAAGACATGCATAATTACAAAGTTTTTTTAAAACTTTTATTCATTAAATAAGCTAAACATTTCGTTTGAATAATGCTAAAATTTCACTTTTTATTCTATCGCCCAAAGTTTCGCTCTTTCATGAGAGCACAATAACTATTTAAGCACCACAGAGAATAGCGTAAAAATATAAATTTATGCAAAAATACTAATAAAAAATAATAAATTAAAAAAAACTAACTTAAAAATAATAAATTTATGCTTTCAATATGTCGCATGCAAACATCAGAACACATCAACACAATGAGAAACCAAGCGGAATGAAATTTGAAAGTGAAGTGTTAGGCATGCAAACAAACGCTTTCGCCGGAATCTATCAATCAGCGATCTTCCCCGAATCGCGAAGGTTTGAGGAGGAGGGTGGGGGACCACGTGATGTGGTGGTTTCTCCATTCCAACCTTAGTCGTATGCACAGAAGCGGAAAATCGCTTGTTGTTCATATTTACTCTGAGGGTGAACGCACGTGGTCGATTCTTGAGATTCCTTTGATGCCATCAGGCGAAAACGACACATAACTTCAGCGTTTCCTTGAAGGACCGCGAGACTCACACTCCTTTAAGATTATCAATGAAATAATTGCCCTGAGGAAATGGAACGTGGAAGTTTGAGGAATTGTGATGTTGGAAGGAGTCATCAGACCCCGTGTTATTTTCATGCCATAAGATGGGAAATTACGCCGCATTGGAATATTTTTCTCTACCTAATTTCATGAAGTGCTAAAAATTTTCCGTTCCTTGAGGTTACTTCTGCTTTCTTAATGATAATAATTTCGTTTATTTTCGTAAGCACTGAGGCTCATGAGAAAAAAAATGTACAACTTTTTACATTTTCAGCATTGGTACATTTATAGAAGAAAAGAAATAAATAAATAAATAGAATTTCAGACAAATGCACCCTGTGCAGATCGCCAATATCATGAAAACAACTCGGCAAAACAATATTTTCAACTAAATAAAAAAATACACTGATATATCAGACTAATTACAAGAATTCATGGTGATAATTCATTATGACAATTGTGTCAAACAAACAATACATTTTTTATAGTAAAAAAAACAAATATTAAGATAACACTGTGATTTAACACAATTCTAAACACAGTTAACCATTTATTCACATTTGTATCAATAAAAATAATAATAATTAGGCTATACATGAATGTAAATACGAGGAATCTAACACGAAGGTAATGAGGCATTTTTCAGAAATCCATATGTGCTACGTTTAAATTTATTGATGCTTGTAATGCTTATTATTTGGGATGGATGAGAGTTCCATACTCGCGAGAGCTTTCACTTGACCGGTATGGTATTTGTAGGAGGCGACCGACAGCTGAGGTCATTTGCGCCTTGAGGGAAGGGTATGGAAGGAAGGGTGGAGAGAAACCTGGCGCCGGCATTAGCCTGCTCTTAACGAAAGGCACCACGGCTTATAATGGGACCACGGCTTAATGTCCTATCCGACGGACGGAGTGTTGCGCTTGAAATGTCCTCCACACAACATTCAAGCAGGGATCGGGTTGTCTGTGAAAATTCTCTGCCACCGCCGGGATTTGAACCCGAGCCCGCCGGGTGGGAAGCCAACACTCTAGCCACCACATCAACCCGATCCCCTTCCGGTGGATCGGCCATATTTTTTCTAGTTTTCGCGTCGTGTAATTGTTTTGATTTTATGTATCATCTTTAAATTTTCAGGGTATGTACATCAGACGCTTATCAGGAATCACCTGTGCTTCTAACTTCGAAAGTTTGCCTAACTACAGGCATATTTTCATGCATATTTGGTGTATAGGTGATCGCTGAGAAGACTCTATTTCAAACACCCCGAAATTTTATGGTGTTAGCGTAAATTTTTTAACGAGTGACACGCCTATAAATCAAGAAAAAATACGACAAGTCGAGTGGGAGTGATGCTAACGGCTTGTAGAGCTAATGACGTCGCTTACTGCTCCAGTTCTGTCACCAGAAGCACCTCGCTGCACCCTTGCCCTTCCAACTATACCAACATTACGAGTATTTTAGGTGTGAAAATTTCAGTGACTGTTTTGTTTTTATTTTAATTGCTACCTGGCTCACAATGTCACTGGCTCCATCTCCATTCAGTTGCATAAGCCACCCCCCGCTATCTTTGATGAAAACTTCTGTTCGGGGTAGAGCTTAATTCCAAGTAAGATAATATTCATTTGTGTTTCATTTGATTGTACAGATTATGCACGGAATATTTTCTTAGTCATACTTGCCTACCGTCAATTGAGGCATATCTGCATTTTTTTGCTTTTCTAAGAAAAAAATGAAAGGAATATCCCTTCAAGGAGATAATCGCTAGATTAAATAATTTTGACGTGTCAAAGCTGAACAACTTTTTCTGAAATTCACTTTTTAGTCCTTATAAATACATTAAATGTTATTTTTATCGCCGGAAAATAAATAAATAAATAAATAATGCTTTCCTATTGAATTCAATGTGTTATTAAAACTTCTTGGACAACTTAATAATTCACTGTAGATAATTTATTGAGTATTTGATCACCTATACACCAAACTTCTTTAACCTTTCATTGATCTGGAAGTATATTATTAGAAATGAAGATTGGTTGTCCAACCGGTCTAGCGCAGCTGAAGGAAGACTTTTCCCCATGGATTTTATGTGGGAATGTTACATGGTGGGTGAAAGGATCCGTGATGTCGGAAGTTTCTGCCCCTTTCATGGTCTGTGATACGCTAAGTGCTCGATTAACGATACTGTGTAGGCGAAACATAGATTTTCATGCCTTATATGGCCTAAATTGATTTTTTTCCATTTAGCAATTATGATTCAGCTAATTTTATTTCCATGTGCCATTGAAACACTCTAAACGATATTAATTTCCCCTCGAAAATTTAACACGAGGCATGATAGTTGGTTAAAAGATGAGTTGACATTCTAATTTCTCTCTTCCCGGTGGAGTTTCTCGGTAGTCCTCGGTCTTCGTTTGCTCTCCATTTAGACTTTGAAGCGCGTATTCGTGTTTTCCTCGTCAGTCCCCATGCATTTTTTCGAGCGGAAAATCTCCATTTTCTAGTGGACATGAATGGAAATAAAACTCACTTCTCGCCTTGTTACCTCAATCCATCCTCTGAATCAGATCAAAATAGGTAAAAAACTATAACGTCAAGTCAAAAAACTTTGACATCAATGCTCGAATTTAGCTTTATTTTTCCTTGAAATACTGGACTGTTAAATATCCTTCCTCTTATAGAGGAAATCGTGGAAAATGTCCTAGTCTTGAAATTCCTTAAGTATGGATAAATGATGTGAGGTATCAATACTTCTGAATGTGAAGATGTTATCTGGTTTTGATCATAAGCACCACAAGTTCAACTGGGAAAAATACGTGGAATTGAACGCATTGATTACTCGTACTTATATGAACTATTTTTATAAATAGTATATGTTTATCAAATTAAGTTTAAATAATGCCATGCTGAAACCTTTATGACGATTTAAACGTTTAAAAGAAAATTTTGCATCCACATTTACGCGATATCGAGTCCCAACAATGGAATTATCTTTGTTGGATCTACAATCAGGAATAAAAATAGGTTTTTCTGAGATCATATTATCAAATTTAGTCGTATATTTTATGAGATAAATGATACGTCTTTCTCCCTGTTGAACTATAATTAGTTTCATAATTTTGTGTTTGATAACGCTGAAGGGAGGTAAAAGGCATTCTATCATCCCTTAGAATTCTGTGAAAAATAGGAAGTGAATTTCAACATATTGTCTCGCATCTTATGAATCGAATCCAGAAATAATCATTTCATAATGAACAAGCTGTGCATTTTGCCTAACTTTCACCGATGTTATGACAGCGAAAGGTATTCAGGAAATCTCTGGTTTTGCACCGCGATAGGAATTTTACTTACGCTACCCCTTAATTTCTTAGTTTTGGCCGGGTAAAATTATCTCAGATACCTCTCTCTCAGTGGTCATGGAAACGCCAAAAATATTGCATATTAATAACAAGTAAGTAATATAACTCTATTTTGTCGAATTTTTTTCTTCTAAATCTTTTTCTGGTGGTAAATACCATGATAGAAGCTGAAATTGAGAACATTTTCCATTTTTTTATAGAAATTTATTCCACAATAATGGTATATTTTGAGGGTTACGGAATATATTTTCCATATAATGTTAGAAAATCCAGAAATTTTCATTTTAGAAAAAAAGTATTTCCACAACACTTATTAACTTTCAGAGATATGCAACGTCTTCCGGACAAAATTGTGGATAGTTGATCGTTAAATGGAATTAATACATAATTAGAATTATGGAGGCGAACCTCTCGCGAACGCAGCGTGAAGTCGGGTCATGTGCACAAAATGAGCAAGCCAGCCTCGACGTCGGATTAAATCATGGAAGGTGATATAGAGAAAAATTTCCTTTTTTAAAACTTTTTTTCGCTATGCCCACTAATTTTGAAATATATGAAATAATATTTCCATTATTAATCCAGAAATTTTTAATTTCGAAAAAATGTATTTCCACAACACTTATTATTTTTTAGAGATTTGAAACGATTTCTGGGCAAAACTTTGGATAATCGTGAGCTGGAATTAATATGCTCGTATGACATCGTTTCGGACTTGACGTGGTGGCTCCTATATTAATACAACAGAGAGTGTCTGTTTCATCAACTTGAAAATGACAAACAGTATCGAAACTATAGTCTTTAGTGGAAACCAATATTAATTATTAATTATAATTTATACTAAAGTGTGGAAATTACCAATTTTAGTTTATGTCTTCTATATTATTTCTACTGTATAGATACTTTTTTCTCAAATTAAACGCAACCAAACTCTACAAATGAGGTACCAAAATTCACGGAATTTATCAGAGAACATGCGACGGCATATCTTACTTCCTAAATATTACTAATGTTTCCTAAAATTGGTTTTTAAATAATGAAATAAAATACCGGTAAACATTCCTGGCGTTAAGGGCGCACAAGCTGATACATTAGTTCATTTGCAACAATATCTCGCATTCATTAAATAACTTTTATCAAAATGCGGCTGATTCCACATTCAAGTCTCCTGTTGATACGTAAATATGAGTCATCATGTTCGTTTAACAGAGGATAGTGTAATTACTTCCAATGTTGTGTTTAAAGAGGTCCTCTGACCTCAACTTGTACATAAACATTCCAATTAAATTTGTACATAAGACCCTGTCTTTTTTTTCTACATTTTAAAATTAGAAACGCGCCTAACCCTCTGTGGACCTGCATTGAAAAGAGCGGGGTAAGCCCGCTCTGGGAGCGGGCGCATCACGCTCGTTTTGTTATGAATTAATACGCAATTTAGAATTATTAAGGAGAACCTCTCGCGAACACGCCGTGAAGTCGTCGCGTCATGTGCGGAAAATCAGTGAGCCAGCCTCGGGCGTCGGTTTCAATCTTTTTCCTTCGGGTCAACTCTAAAGAGTTCCTCCCGTAAGAGGAGAGAGGGAATTGGGGGCGGGGGAATGTTGGAGTCTCGGGGAAATTTTCCGTTTCCCCATTAAGGCCGCCGCTTTGGCGGGCGCAGGTCGGCGTGATTTGCATCTTCTTCTCTTCTCCTTACTCTCCCACGTCGCTTTCGTACTTTTTTTTTTGTTTTTCCCCCTCCTGTTTTTTTTTCTTGTTTTTTTTGCTCATTTTTTTCTCGTTCGCTCATCGCCTTCCCCATTTTTCCTCTTCCTTCTTTCTCTCTTTTCCTCCGTCGCCCTCCTTCTGGTGAGGGCGTCTCAAAATTTATGATTGAGCTAGCCTCGGGAGTCGGTTTCAATCTTTTTCCCTCGACTCAACTTTAAAGATTTCCTCCCGTAAGAGGAGAGAGGCAATAGGGTAGTTTCATTCATCAAAGAAAACGAAAGGCATTGATTGCGATTTGCTACCCACCATTAGTGCATTCATAATATACAAATTATTTGGTTTTAGAAATACCGGTACAGACGAATGGCAATGGTCAATTTTAACCTCATTCGAAAAAGGCCAGATTGGCGCCCATGTGATGCCACTCCACGTGACGTATCAGGGACCTAGTTTCTATACGAGTAGATAGGAGTTTTACATCGTCTGAGATTACCAATGCATGCATGAGGCACAGAGCTCAGGGAAACGTCTCTTAATAATCACCTATTAAAATTGCCTATGGTCGGAAAGTTTCCTTCGTTTGTTAAGGTATTAATAATCCATATTTAAGCCAAGCGTTACCAGCTAGCAGGGTACTCAGCTACCTGCTAGCATCCTGCGTCGTATCAGCGCTCAAAGCCTCGCCCCAAGGTCACCTCACTTGCGGCAGCGGGAACCAGAACGACGTCACGCGGAGTTTTCCCGGCATTCATACTTACCCGTCGCGTTTTCGCGCGCTTGAAAATTTTCACTTTTCATTTAATCGCGAAAAATAGATATCGTCATTTAAAATTCTAAAGGCGTGAAATACGTACTCCAGGAGTAATAATCTTTCGATTTAGGCAATGAAAAAATAATAGGAAACTACCCTATTGTATCGCTTTGTATCGCGTTGCCGTTTCTCATCCCGTTGATCTGAATGCGGAACCTCGTCCACAACCTGCCTTTTAGTGATTTCCTCCAATGAAGGGGCTTTCGTTCTCTTTTACTCGGAGACTTGAAGGTGGCTTTGTGGGATTCCAAGTCATTATTTGGTGAAGACAAGTTACGTTTGAAGTAACTTTACTTTGGCTATATCATTTACAGTTCTTAACAATGATCGAAAGAATCATTTACCGCAGAATGCATCCTATTTTCGACCTAAGAAAGGTTAAATTTCATTTTCGTACATAATATAACTTCTTTTTGGGCATTTTACGTGGTAGAGACAAAATGATCGTAGAAAATTTTGGATTTGATTGTTTGGTAGCTTAGAAGTGGTCATTATGTTCGTAATACAGCATTAATTTGAGTTATTATCTCTAAATCCTAAAGTATGGACAGCTTTCCATGCCGCTTTCTATGAAGAAATTTATCCACTTGTAGTCGTTTCCATGGTTACTACAGAAATATTTTTCTAAAATGTTTTAATTGAAATTTTCCTTGGCGCATGATAAGAGTTTAGGCATAATTTTCTTCAGAAAATATTGCCTATAGTTATGATTCCTAGCTCCTTAAGCATGGATATTTCCTCCTGAAACATCCTTTCCATATCAGTTATAGCTAGGTTAATTAGATAATTTTCTTATGTACCATAAATTTTTCCTTCCATTTATTTCGGGAATCACTCATTGCTGGCATTTATATATAAGGTGACTCGAAAATAAATACTGACCTATCAAAAGGTTTTGAAACCGGTCCCGAGAGTGTCATTTTCAATGGCAATGGTGGAGTCTTTTCGTGAAATTTGCGAGTCTACTAATTTATGTCGAGAAAGGCTCTGCAATTCCCGTTAGCGCCTGTGGCTTCTCGTAAATTTTTAGTGTCAAGTGAATCTCATGGCTTTCGTGGAAGCGAGCGGATGTCAAAATGATTTCTGAAATCCACTTTACAACTTGTTTGACGAGGGATTTGCTCTCTCTGCATAATTTCCCGATGGTAAAGTCGTTTCCTACGAAATGCGATGCATCACTGACTTGTACTTTTACTCTGTCTCCGATTTTTCTGCGAAGCCTATGTATGTGAATACTTTTCATATAGTAAAAATGCAGTTTATAGACCGAGGGAATGATGAAGGCATCGGTAAGAATCCAAAATTGACTCTGTACAGCTACCTTAAGTAATTTAAATAATGAGCGGATGTGTTTAAATCATTAGAGGATTGGTCTATTACTTTTATTTTTAGGAGAATGGGATACATATCACCAGCTTACTTACTCTCAAGATTTTTTAATTATATTCCGTGTCCTCTCTACTCGGAATATCTTCATGCTGGAAATTTAAGTCACCTCCATGCCGAATGGTGAATTGTAGAAAACAATACTATATAACTCGGCAGGATTAGAACGCGCGTAAATATATTGCTTATAGTTTTAGTTTGTTACCTGATAGTTGCTATACGCTTGCATGGTATTGCAGCCAGTGGCGCTGACTCCTGAGGGGGCCCGAACCCCCTCAAAAATTCGTTATGGGTTTGAGGAAAAAATGTCTCAGGCTTGTCGATTTTCCCCGGTGTGTCCAGATATCGAGATTCGAGTTGTCAGGGTTCAAATGTTGATCATATGACTCTTCTTAAATGCTTTAAAGACTTTAAACTCACTACTTATAAAATTTCCCGGGGCAAGATCACCGGTTTGGGCCCCTCGAATATTTTTTGTAAGTCGGCATCCCTGACTATTGCTTAAGTGGATTTGGATGATGCAATTCATGGCTCTTGATTCAACGGGTTTATTAATGTTTGTTTCATTGTTCTATGCTATTCTCAGTTAATTCCTGAATGAAATATTCCTAGAATCTTTGAATTGGTTTCAATTTACATTTTCCGGATGGTTTGCTGAAGGTCACATCGTTAAGAATAAATCCTCGAGTAAAAATCTCCTGTCTCACCTAGGCTAAATTATGTTCCAAACGATTGTTTAAATTTACTCTGCAGAACTGATCTTCATGAAGTAAAAGAAAAAAAGGGTTTTATTATGTTGTCCACCACTGGGTTTATCTCGATCTCATCTCTTCCTACGCACATCTTCCACTCTTCGCTGCATTCTCAAATATTCCTATTTTTTTCAAATTCTCTTTCTTGATTTCATCCGCATCGCGTTCCTGCAAGGTTCTCGCTTCCGGCGATTCAAGGGATGGTTGCTTGCTAACATGCGCCATAAAGAAGCTAAATTTATCCCCGTTCCAGTGGCTAATCAGCTTGCAAACGTTTTTTTTCCCTCTTGGTATTCCACACTACCTCCATTGCCTTCGGAGTCTCTTTTTTACTGTACCGCGAGGCTATGCGTTAATCAAGATCTCGTTTCTCCTCCACCTCATAGAGTGGGAACGAATGGCCAAGTGTTGGATGGTGTGCCGTAGTTAACACCGTGAATTTAAATCTATCATAAGTGTTTCCTTCATTTTTTTAGTCTCTGAGCTTCGAAGAATTTATTAGTCTAGTCATTTACACCTAGGATGAAACTCGCCATGAAAAATTCACTAGGTTATGCCTGTATTCGAAATAGTTTTTTTCTCAATTTCCGATCCGGAATGTTAGCATTAACACCACTGAGAATTATTACTCCAAAATGAATTTCAGACTTGCTTTTCCGAAGAAAGCATTACCGTCTCAAGTCCATACGTAGGCTCAGGAGACGGAGGTCATGCTATTGTCGGAGAGAAACACCCTATTATTCAACGACAGACGTTTTACAAAAAAAGCACCGTACCTATTTTAGTAATCTGATGTTACCATCATTATTATTATCAATAAAGTATTCTACCGATTAAGGTAGGTTTTCATGGAGTACTTAAGAAGAATTCCGGGAGCCTCACCTTTCATTATGCACTTCCCTCTTAAAATAACAATAAAGCCTCCCCTCTTTCATCCTATCTAAAAATCCTATTCTTTTCCTTCATCTCCCTCGTTTACCTAACACATTATACCCTCAAACACTGTTTTTAACATCCCCTCCCCGCTAAGTACTCGTTCCATCCATACCTTCTGCCTCCTCCGTATCTCATCTAAACTGCCTCTCCTCACTCACCATGTCCAGCACTTCATCGTTCCTCCCCCTCTCCGTCCACTTTACCTTCTCCATTCTTCGCCGGACCCACATCTCGAATGCCTAAGGCTACCATACATAACCGAAAATAGAGAGAACCGGGTTCGAATCTCGGGTAAGCCAAATGATTGTTTCATGGCTAATTTCACCTTCGGTGGAAACTTCTTAATACCCGTGCTTGTGGCTTGGTACACAAATACTTGTTTCATATTCTACCATTTATAAGGCTAGTATTTCATTCCATAAAAATTTGGAAAGATTCGCTCTGATTTTTCGTAGTTGAAGAACATCTCCAATTGTTGTGAACGCTATAAGATGCTGGTGCAGAAAAAATTTTTGAAGGTCACTTATAACTGGTTCTTGAGGACCTTGAAAGTTGCGCGGGAGAAAGAAACGTGCACCTCATCAGCGGTCAATGCTAATAATACCATGCAAACTACTAAGAAACCACATGGATGAGGTTGATATCCTCTCTGGTATTCCTTGGAAGAGGGACGAGGCCGCAATCGACTCATTCGTTGGAATTTTCGCGTAGAACTTGTGCCGAAAGCGCCTAAAGGTATTCTGGGTGTATTGTATGTGTAGATATGTAGATTTATGTAATTACGACGGTTACTTGAGAAGCAACAGTGAAGCATTGTTGGAATTGCTTTTTTTGCGTTCCTTCTCAATCTTCCCAATGATACCAGAGGTAGAGATATACCTCTCTATTGCGGTGTAGAACCCCTTGTAGCGTCTAATTTTTAGACTATTTATGGCCCTTGTGAATTTAGATAATTGCGATTAGGATATTTATGGAGCCAGAGAACTTCATAATCCACGAAAAATATTCGATACGTTATTTCATGAAGGTGCACTGATGTTATTAACTTTGGCTTTATATCAATGAGGTCCTCAAAACAAGCTTATTGCGCGGTCCGTTATTAATTTGATTTTGAGCTTTCTGCCGTTTAGATATGGGAAATCATCTGAGAAGGGAAACTTTCATAACAAAATAAGTGCTGGAATTATATTCACTCATGATAACTCTTCTCCAACGCTGAATTTTAGTAAAGACGTAGTTATGTATAAAAATTAAAGTTTGAATAATAATGACCATTTTACTAATAATTAATTTAGTTTTTCAGAAAAATATTCATAAAAAATAAACCTTGATTGAAGTCCGACAATTTGCCTATTCAAAACAATGTAAAAACAGTATTTTAGACGCACAGGAGGCTGACGTAGTATTAAACAGACGTCGCTCTGGCCATTGGATTTTGCACTACCATCATTCCGCAACTAACGGTGCCTGTTTAACTTCAGTGATGATAGTGATTATACTGAAATACCGCCAAAAATTTGAGAATTTCCTTTCATGGAAAGGTAAAAGTCTCGGTTTTGATTCAATTCTGTGGTCGAAACAGATAAATTTTCAAATTATTGGGCCGAGTGCTCCAGATTTCTTAGTTTCTCCAGTTCTTGGCATAGATTTGGAGCAGTAAAAAATGTCTAGCTCGGCGTAGGGACTAGCGTTCGGTAACTCGTAAACACGCCTATCCGAGCGGAAAAATATGTCTGCGACTTCGTATTCATCGCTCCACTCCCTTTCATTCCAGGCTTATTTCCTCTGAAAGTGAACGTCAAATGTACGTGCCTGTTTTCTCATTATTCCGCATTGTTTGAGCTGAATAGAAAATTTTTGAAATTAGTCCCCATCTTGTTTGTTTGTTTTTAAAATTTTTTCTCTGGAATTCCTGCCATTTCGACACAGCTTGAATCACTACCGCTTTGATTTTTCCGCCATATCATTAGGGTCAGGCGAAAAGCCGTGGCAGAAATTAAAAAATACAGCAAATTGATGGTTTATGGCGATACTTTATGGAATTTACTCATTTTGAATGAAAAATTAAACTTTGTTTTTTTTTCACAGAATATTTGTATTTGTACCATGGTTTCGACGCTCTGCGTTATCCTCAGGCGAGGAGTACATTGTTCCATCATCTTAAACACCTGACATATAAACCAGAGGGAGTGGGGGAACTGTAGAGGTCGGGCAATGTTTGGAGAGTGGAAGGGGAGGGGTTGGGTCTTCCCCAGGTTATAAAAACCAAGGGGATGTGGGAGGATGGGGATGTAGGTAGGGCCGATGCTCTCAAGATGACTAACTGGAGTTGGAGGTGGGCAAAATGTATTAGCTTCATATGTCAGGTATTTATGATGATGGACAAATGTACTCCTCGCCAGAGGATGACGCGGAGCGTCGAAACCATGGCAGTGTACAAATAAAAATATTTTGTGGAAAACAAAGTTTAATATTCATTCAAAACATGCAGCAATTAAAAAAATAATCCCTTTTTCTTGGAGTTGTACACGTCTTCTTGGTTATAAATAAGGTTTTCCTCAAATTTATGATGACCCTCTCATTATTTTACGTATGTTGATGTATTGAATAATGGTTCATCTTTGTTTCAACTGTTCACGAACAATATTTCAACGAGTAATTGTGGCCCAATGCAAAAGAAAACTGAAGTGCTAAGCGCATCGGTGTTGATTTTAGAATATCATGCTGTAGAACACCTTGTAGTGACAGAAAATGTGAATGAGAGATATCACAGAAAATAAGGTCATATCATATTCTAATTAAATGATGAATAGTATACAAAGTCATTTTAGTGTCGGTAAACATTGCATTTTTTCGAATTATCCTCTAGATTTAACGCCAACAACTTTGCTTTGATTAACAATGATAGCCGTTAGATCTCTCGTAGCAAGGACGCGTTTATCAGTTTAAACCAATTTTGCTCTCGTGCACATTTCACGAATGGTAATTTGTTTATACTATGAGACAAAATTATTGGTGGGGTTGTAGTTAATCCAGTTCCTGTCTCGCCATTGTGCAGAGCACTTCGCTATCCAGGCTCCTGAATTGGGCAATAGGGTAGTTTCCTTCATCAAAGAAAACGAAAGGCATTGATTGCGATTCGTTACCCACCATTAGTGTATTCATAATACACAAATTATTTGGTTTTTGAAATGCCGGTTTAGACGAATGGCAAGGGTAAAATTTTATCCTCATTTGAAAAAGGCCAGATTGGCGCCCATGCGATTCCACTCCGCATGACGTCACAGGGACCTAGTTTCTACACGAGAGGATAGGAGTTATACTTCGTCCTAGGTTACCAATGCATGCATGAGGCACAGAGCTCAGGGAAACATGTCTTAATAATCACCTATTAAAACTGGCTAAGGTCGGAAAGTTTTCTTCGTTTGATAAGGTATTAATAAACCTTTTTTAAGCCAAGCGCTACCATCCAGCAAGGTACTCGGCTATCCGCTAGCATCCTGCGACGTATCAGCGCTAAGCCTCGCCTCAAGGTCACCTCACCGGGCGGGAGGGGGAACCAGAAATACGACGTACGGAGATATTTCCCGGCATTCATACTTAAGCGTCGCGTTTTCGCGCGCTTGAAATTTTTCACTTTTCATTTAATCGCGAAAAATAGATGTTTTCATTTAAAAATCTAAAAGCGTGAAATACGTACTCCAGGAGTAATAATCTTTCGATTAAAGCAATAAAAAAATAATAGGAAACCACCCTATTGTGCCGCGACTCACGGTATTAGATGCCCATTTCATTAACTATGGCAATGTGTCTCAGTTGCTTTGAAATATTTCACTGAATCAAATAATAGTGGAATCTAATGAACATATGGAAACGGTATATAGCAATTAATACGCTCATAGTATTAAGTATTTCGAACAGGGGTTGTCGAAGGGGTTGTCGCGTTAGAGAAAATTCTTGGTAAAATATGGAAATGAATTGAATTCATTACCTAGACGCCATGTACATATGTTGCTTCGCAATATTCACCAAAGTAGTAAATAATAATAGAAGCTCATACACGACTAATTACGAACTGTAGTAATTGCTACGCTCATAGAGTTATATAGGCTCCCTATATGTAATTGAGGCTGACGGAATGTAGTGGAATGACATTATGATTTAACAAAAAAGGGAGATGGCAATTTTTCCAAAAATGTATTTACTAATGTACAATGCGTTGCGAGCGTGAGGTCATATTCGAACGCAACATTTTTGTACTTGAAAATGACCTGACGGTCGAAACGCATTATACATAATTAAAAAAATTTTGAGAAAAATTGCCACCTCTCTTTTTCATTAGGTACTCACTCCCTAATGTACCATAGTTGTAATGGGGGACACGGAGCGCCGCGCGATAGAAAATTCATCATCCGATAATAGAGCTGTGGTCAGGAGTAACAGCACTGGTAATCGGCCATCGTCCTATCCGAACCAACAGAAGGCGATCGACGCAGATGGACTATTTCGACTCCTCCGTGGCGTTTGTACCAAATACCGGGGAGGAGTAGTTCGAGGGTCGGGTCTTTGCGCAGTCGTCAAAATTCGAATCCTGGAAAAGCGCGACCCAGATAGCCATAGTGGAGAGGGACCATCTCCTTGGCCTCAATTCGCTCCGGACGAACCCTCCCTACCCTCTCGATAAGTACACGGCCACAATTACGAGTCTTGGCGGGGTGGGGTTCGACTCGAATTATGAGGGTCGACGTATTCGGTGACATCACTTCACTAAGCCTTCGATCCCATTAATCATCGTTCCTCCAAATGGATGAGCACATTCCCACGTGCGGACTTTCTTTTGTGTCTCTTTTACTTCTACACGATACCGTGCGGTGTTTGGGAGGGGGTGGGTATATTTTTACGCGACTTGTACAAAGCCATATGTTTGTATTTTACACCTACGTTTGATTTCATACGATATTGTTTCCTGGGAGCCACAGCAATGGTTAAATGTCTGGTGTTTCCCGGCTAACAATGGCGTTTCCTAGAAGTTTCCTAAAAGCCTTCTCCAACACCGGGATATGAACTAAGGGAATAAGAGACTAGGAAGCCAGCACTCAAGCCGTCACACTAATCCGATCCTCAGTTGTGAAAGTTTACTCGGGACCGTGTCAGGTTCTCCATCACTGCCGACGTTTCGGTGACTCGTTCATCAAAACGTCGGCAGTGTTGGAGAACCTGACACGAAGGAAACTCCGAGTAAACTTCCACGACGGGAAAGCCTGCGATCATTCTTCACGAACTTTAGTTGGCTTTTCACAAGTATGAAATTGACAAAGTTTTTTAAATAGTAGCGGGCGTTACTTGGTGGAAATCCTTAATCGTATGAGTTGAAGAAATAAAAACTTAGCTTTTTCCTCATGGATAATTATTATGACAGACCATGGTTTCGTCACAACGTAATATTACCAAGTCACCTTATCATTACCTTCATAGTGTTTCTCTCTAGCTAAAACATGGTCGGTCATAATAAGTCACCATGTGTAAAAAAGACAATTTTTTTTTTTTCAATTTCAAGGTTCTTATTAAAGAAAACTTTTTCACGCTGTTGTCCATGAAATTCGAAAATCCTATCGCAGTTATAGGAGTCTGTTCGCTGGCGATAAACGTACGAAAGAGCACGGAAAATGGAGGAATGCCCACGCACCCCTGTTCTCCATTCTCCGTACTTCCCTCTTAATCCCTATATTTACCCGCTTCAGCACGCCGTTGGGACTAGAGGTCTTTCGCAAACCTTAATCTCTCGTTTCCCGCGGGTAGGCAGCGATCAGTTTGCTTTGGCTCCACCGAGACAGTGGCAAAGATAGCGATGGGTTATAGGAATTAGCACGTAACTATATTTCCGTGTCTGCGATCTAATATTCGTTTCTAAATGTTTGAATGAATGGTGATATCAAACTCTATGTTCATTCGTTAGTTTTAAACTCTCGCCTATCGCAAGGATTGTCGGGGAAAAAGTTATTGTTTTTTTAACAAAAGGGGTGGAATTTATTTTCATGTTCCTTTGGTGAAAGTTTTTTCAGTATATTATTATTCCAGATATTAATATGGCCAGAATAAATAGCTTACTGTATACGTCATTTCTAGTTATCGTTTTGCAAAAGTAGCTCATTATGTCAAGGCATAGACATTAGGGACCTACCTCCGAAATCTTTTCTCATTGTAGTGACTGCCCGCGATATATCTCATTTGGAGACGGCTAACTCAGCGGCACTGTCCTTCTGACTTCTTCTAAACTACAGCAAGCTGTGGAATGATATCAGGATCTCAAATCTGAAATTTACTCAAAATAGGATAATTTTTATAGAATAGGCAGGATTATGAAATAGGATATTGAATGCTGCTGCCGGAGTCCTAAATTTAAAAAATTTTCGAAAAACAAGTGGGGTCGGATACAAACATCTATGGAGACAAAACCATACCAAACTATGACCGTTTCGATGAAAAAACAGTGATGACTTTAAATTTCAGCACTATGAAAATGGAAGCTTTAGCTTAATTTATGGTTCTCCGATTCATGGGAATTGACAACTAAATACCCGTATAGGTCAGTGACGTCATGGCAAAATTAGCTGTGCCGGAACGCACTTTCCTTAACTTATTTTAGAAGTGTAATATTACTCTGTTTTTTTTTACAAGTTATTATTTACACATTATTAAAATTTTTCTTTTGGTTAAGAATGCATAAATTAGAAGTTTTGAGGCAACAAAATTTGATAAAAATGATATTTGACTATTATGTCTTTTATTAAGCGGAGGCGGAATGGCGTTCTGACACCCCTGGTATAGGCACTTACCAACCAAGCCCCCAAATTTAATCCATTTTTAATGATCGTCATGCAGTCATCGATTCGATATGTCAATGACAACGTTCCACGAAGTGATGCCTTCAACCATTAATGCCATAAGATGTTTGTATATGATAAATTTGAACCATGGTCCATTATTAAGTCTATGGTACACATTTCAACGGCCTGTTGCATTTATTTTATGTATTAGTATGTTAGTAATACGCTTGCGGATTTTAAACATAATGGGCAACGTGTCGCGCATACACAAGACATGTTAATGGTTGTTTTGAAAACCCAATTAAGAAATAACATAGATTTTTTCCTTGGAGTAAGGAAATGTAGGCTGAAAAGTCTTTCTGAGATGAGGAAAGTGTTGAGGATGGTTAGAGATATGTGAGTATTTGAGGAAAGTTATCCTAAAATATTTTATGAAATGTTAAACAATCCATTTAAATGGAAGCAATTTCCTTTAAATAGATTTAATAGGGCCTAGAGATAGAGCATTAGATAGATTTAGATAGGGCATAAGGATTCTGGACGCGGACTAAGCATATTGTTTCCACCCCGCTCTCGTATTTGCTATCCTTTTCATATTTACGCATTTTTTCTCTTTAACATCGTTAATAACTTGTCCTAAGTAACTCATTTGCGGCCGTCCTTTTGCCTTACTTCATATCCACTTGTCCTTTGACGATTGTCTTCATCAGGACATCATGTCTAATGATGTGGCCAAGTAAGTATTGGGTTTTTTAGCTGACTTCTCTCCCACTCTTCTTAGCACTTTCGCGTTACTTACACGGTCGATCCATTTCATTTTCATCATTTGTTCCATATGCGAGAAATACGTTTGGTTCCAGGGAAAAGTGGCCGAACATGGAGGTGGCCGCTGAATAGAGGCAAAGTACTCCCTCTGTAATCTGACACTGCCAGTAATCCGGCGTTTTTATACAGTCAGCTACCAATCGGGTAGTAGCTCGTTAATTATGAGTAGGTGAGGCTAGTCTACTCAGGAAAAATGGAAGCACTTCTTACCGAAAGTGGGGCCTTCCACTTCGATGGAATAATGTGGTCTATTGTTTCGAAAAAATACAGCACTGTAATGTAGGTTTAATTTCTCTTTAATGCAGTGTAACTTTACGCTAACATTTCAATTGCGTGGAAATACTAACGTAGTGTATATCCAGTCAGGCCGCATTTTTATCCATTGATTTCTGGCTTTTTCTTTCAACCACAGCACCGTTGTCCTCGTTCTTTTTCTATTATATGTTCCTATCCCTCTCTTTACTTACCAATGAATTTATTTGTATATTATTTACATGTATGTATACAATAAAGCATAGCTTCTGCCGTTTAATTGCGTCGTTATTAGTGATTTCCAGTAATCCGGCGTTTTCGGTAATCCGGCTGTGCTCTGGTCCGATATCTGCCTTATTACTGAGAGACCACTGTAGCAATTTGTTCAGATTTCACTTTGCTTGCATCCCCTTTTCCTCCTGTCTGATAAGCGGTGGAAAGGCTTGTACGGTTTCAACGACCCCAAGATTTACAAGGAGGAATAGAGCCACTCCCGAAACAAATTTCTAGCCTCGTGTCTGGTGGAAGTCGCTCGCCAACGGGTCATTCCCATGGTCCAGCGTCTCATTCTGGCCAGTTATTTCTTTACTCTTTTTTTATCGCAGCCTTCACACTTCACCGTAGGGGTCAGGTAGGTCCGGCGTGAATTGTTGCGGGGCATCGGTCGGAGCGGCGTCCTTGCCTTTCGCTTGGGCGGACGCTCTCTTCCAGAAGCCGGTTTTTTCCCCGAGCTCACGAATCAAGGAGAGGGGCGAGATATCGCCGGACAGGGATGGCAAGTGAAAAGAAACGAAAATGTTTCCTTTAAACCCGGAGGGAAACGAAAATACGAGGTCAAGGTTTAGTTTCGTTCCTGCACGAAATTAAAATCACCAAGGAGTTTAGTTTAGACATGGCTCGAAACTTTACTCCCAAGAATGAAACTAAATTAATCGTAACTCCGCTGCTCATAGCTAAGTTTCGATCCCAGAAGTTGAGTGGAGGGGAATAAGAGAGAATAGTTTCGACCCATTACGTTTGACATACGTGTGGAGAGGTTAAAACATTGAGCTTAAAAATCGAATGGCCAGTTTGCGTTCCCCGTTCTCCTATTAGTGGTAAAAATATGAGTGCACCATGCATCTAATGCCGTTAGGCCGAACTTCTACTTCATTCAACCATGCTTCGTTCTCGGGAGTGTGGGGTCGAAACTAAATCGTTCGAAGGAGAAGCACGTGGTCCCTCAGGTGCGAAACATTATCTGCGTTTCGTTTTGTCCCAGAGTTTTAGTTTAGTTTCGATCCAAAATAGTTTTGACTCCGATTTCATTTCGACCCCGAGTTTAGCTCCGTGTGTTTAAATCCATTTCGTTTCGTTTCCACATTTCGCTCCCGGGAACGAAACTATTGAAATTTTTACTGGTGTTGACTTTCGTTTAGTATCTGTTGCCATCCGTGGAGCCTACACAACCCTCCGTACCTCCTTACTTCTCCTAGGGTTTCTTTCCTCACGACCATCCCAGAGACTATGCCTCGTGAAATTGAAGTCTGAATCTTACGTTGTCCCTTGTCCTTGTCACGTGATACATATGACGGTTACACATGTTCACCGAAGTGGGTGCTTGATATCCGCTATATTCACTTTTATCCTTACTATAAAGCCTGAATCATACCATCATTTTTCCATCCCTTTCGAGCTCCAGTGATCACTCCCAAGTGTGGCGAAAAAATGATCGTTTCACGTAATCATTTTTCGCAATGGCTCCAGGGATGGGAATCCCTTACCTTTTTCCATCGCTGAAATTTTCGCTGGTACCATCTTATTTTTTGCTACTAAATGCTTCATTTTTTTTATTATATTATTATTATTATTATTAAAAATCATTGTTGTAACCCTTTGTTTAGTTTATGCATCCAAATTTTATGCTCATTTTCATTTCAAGCCGTGATGATGGCTTATGAATAAACTGAAACGTCGGCAAAATTTTTATTTCAACTTTAAGACCTGCACTCCAAGATTTAAATTTTATATTAAATTTAGAGGTCAGTAAAATGAAAAGAACACCTTAATTTATGCACGCCTAGCTTAACTGGTAGAATATCCTTAATAATATTGACCATCGCGGCGTAATGAGACCCCCCTTAATTTCGGACATCATGATATACTTGGATTTGAGAGCAATGCTTTCGATTTTGGTCGTCTTAGGGGCCGCATTGATATTTTTGTTCATCTCCAAATTAACGAATCGTTTTCATCCTCCGTTTATCTCTGATATCATTTGCCCACCCTTTTACGTGGAAGTTGAGAGAAGGCGGGCGGGCGGCAAGTTTTGCTTTATCAATATCGTAATAGATCACGCAAATATAGATTACACGCTCACTGATTACGGAAGTGTGGAAACTCAGTCACCTAAGCGACGCTGAAGTAAATAAAAAGTTAAATGGATACAAATATTTGTTGGTAGTCATTTCTTCTTTACATTTACGTGAGGCGATATCATTTAGTCTATAGGTAAACGTCAAGGGTATTGGTAAACACAAAAGTAAACATTCTGAATTTGCTAATTTAAAAAAATCTTCTAATTGGAGATAAATTTTATTTTGAATCGTGCGCATTGCTGAAAAGATATTGACGACAAACAGTGTTTGTTTCTTTTGAGATTTAACTGATAAATAAGATTGACGAAAGACTGGGGTCTGTTTGAATTTCGTTTCGCAACAACTTTATATCCGATACTTGGAGGATAGTAGTTGGAGTAAGCAATTGTATATTTAATAGTTAAAATTGGTTGCATCGATACTCATTATTATATTATTCTGTGGTTTTGTATAGTTAGCCATAGTGATAGGAAATGAACCTCCCGAGTATTTGGCTTTGATCGATTATTATTTAACTTCATTCCACGACCAATAATCCTAAAATATGCTCAACAATTTTTAATGCAAGTGGTTGATTTGAATTGTTTAAATGTTCTTTGCGAGTAGTATTTTATCATGATAGTTAACAGATATTTTCCCATTTACTTCGATAAACAACGTACCTGTGATTTTGAATTTATTTTTAGTACGAGTCCCTTATAAGGAAAAATGTCTTATTTTTTGCTTAAAAATGATTTTAGTTTGTACTTTAATGTCGCCTTTGCCATCCTGCATGGGCCGATAGTGAGTCTTAAATATTTTGTCATCGTCTGGAGAGGGGGCGAAAGCGATATAAGTAAATGAGCGTTCTACGTCCGTGTAACAGTTGAAAGAAATAAATTCCCCAAGAGGAAAAAGGGGGAAGCAGAAGGTGAAAGGTTCGGAGGGGGAGTTTGGGAAGTTAGAAAGGGTGTCAATGGAGTGAAATACAACAATTTAAACTAAAAACACAATAAAACAAACACTGGGCAATAATGAAAAGACAATTAAAAATTTAAACTAAAAAATGCCAAATCACACAGACGCTCCTCGCGGATTTGCTCTGAGGAATAAATTTCCGCGTAGTCTCAATCACTCAGGTTTATGAACTTTTCGTTTACGCCAGTGACCAATTCACTCTAATGAAATAGGCTAAATAATTCAATTACTTGCTTAGCTCACGGAAAATATTGCTAGTAGTAATTGTGCCGTACAAGAGCTTTACCCAGGATAAAAGCTAGAGGGGGCAAGCCGAGGTCGTTGTTTTTGTAGCACAGAAAAGGTTTTGGTAACAGAAATTTCAAGAAAATTATAATATAATTTCATTAGTTTAAAAAATAATTTGCTCGGAACAAATGTTTTTATTTTATACCAATATCAATTTTATTGAATTTAAAGTTCAAAACTTTCGTTTTGAACCAAATTTACTTTTGCTTCTGATGGGGTGGGGCAGCTGCCCCTTCTGTCTGGGTATGCCCATGATGGCGTATATAAATGGGGATTTTGTCCAGAAAACGAGTTGAATTATCGAATTAATTAAAATGTTAATGATACAAATAATGCAAGAATTCTCTAAAAATCTTCAACAGCGAAAGCACCGTTAGGGTATCGTGGTGCGCTACTGCGCTCCTCATATCTCTCGCGAAAAGTGCCAGGGGCGCAGTGCATTGTCGTCTTCGGTGGCGGCCGTGGTAAGTCCTCGCCTACCACACCGAAGGTTGCGGGTTCCAGTCCAGCTTGGATAGATTGCTCCTTCCAGGATAGGGGTGATAAGGGGTGGGTGTGATCGTCTGTAATTGATTGTTTAAACTCCCGATGTAAAGACCTCAATGTGCTGTTTTCGGGGGTAATAGGGTAGTTTCCTTCATCAAATAAAACGAAAGGCATTGATTGCGATTCGTTACCCACCATTAGTGTATTAATAATATACAAATTATTTCGTTTTAGAAATACCGGTTTAGACGAATGGCAATGGTCCATTTTTATCCTCATTTGAAAAGGGCCAGATTGGCGCCCATGCGATGCCACTCCACGTGACGTCACAGGGACCCAGTTTCTATACGAGAAGATAGGAGTTATACATCGTCTGAGGTTACCAATGCATGCATGAGGCGCAGAGCTCAGGGAAACATGTCTTAATAATCACTTATTAAAACTGGCTAAGGTCGGAAAGTTTTCTTCGTTTGATAAGGTATTAATAATCCTTATTTAAGCCAAGCGCTGCCAGCTAGCAGGGTACTCAGCTACCCGCTAGCAGCCTGCGTCGTATCAGCGCTCAACTCGCCTTAAGGTCACCTCACAGGGCGGCAGCGGGAACCAGAAATACGCCACACGGAGAGATTTCCCAGCATTATACTTACGCGTCGCGTTTTCGCGCGCTTGAAAATTTTCACTTTTCATTTAATCGCGAAAAATAGATATCGTCATTTAAAAATCTAAAAGCGTGAAATACGTACTCCAGGAGTAATAATCTTTCGATGTAGGCAATAAAAAAATAATAGGAAACCACCCTATTGAGAAAAATAAATAAATGATGTCAGTCTGAGATGCTGATATTTCACTAATGATTCAATAGTCAATATTCATTTTATTTCAACATTAACTATTGTCTTTAAATTATAAAATTTAACTCATATTACCAAAAATTCGTCAATCAATATATATTATAAAGGTGAAACCACGTATAATAAATATTTCCTAAAGTTTTTGAATATATATCTACCTTTAGTTGTTTTTGAAAATTAAATTTTTTCCTAATCTACTGCAAAATCAGCAAAAATGCCTCGGCACTTTTATCATACTAGTGCCTAGAAAATCAGTTGGCACTCAGAGGCATAAAAGAGCCGCTGATTTTCTGTCGACGCTGAAGGGATATGCCTTTTGCCTCTTCTACTATTTTTCCGAAAACACGGAAAAGGAAATAAAAGTCATCCTCGGGTCATGCACCCGGCTAATTCTGTCGCGGTCGTTCCCATTCTACGTTCCCTCGCCTCACCCTCCCTACCTGTAGCCCACCACCTGTTGCTAGCGGTGCTTTCCAAGCAGCTGAGCCGATTGCAATCAACCGAAACAGCTCGAAACGATAGAGAAAAAAATGTGGGCCTATACGTTTGCAAAGGAAGGACGATTTCCCCAATGTGGATGGGGAAACGTGGACGAATTCTCTCGTAAAAATTAAGAAACAATAGCTTGGGACCTTGCTCTTTACTGAGAGAACAATTTTCATTTGAAGTGACTTCTCAGGACACCGGTCAATGGCCTGCTCTAGAAAGCAAAGCAATTAGCCAGCTTTGCGAGATAATTGAGTGCCTGAGTTCCATCTGGAATTTAATCATTGATATATTGGATTTATTGATTATTTAACTCATGCGTCAATTAATTGAAATTCATTGATGAATAAATAAACAAATTAGAAAAATTGTATTTCTTGATAATATTCATGATTAATCATTGGCCTCGTCGGAATACCTTTTATTTTTTCTCCCTGGTCCCAACTTCCTTGGCTGTCTTCAGTGAATTTCTTTAAAAAAACATTACTGGTTTATAAAAATCATGATTAATCGTAGTATCGCAAAAAGTTATTTGAATGGAAGGGATATGGTTTGGGTAGAAAAGCGGAGTTGGGAGTTCTGTTCCTTGCTGTAGGGATTTATTGTTACGAGGAAGTGATTCTTTAACACATTAAGGCTTACTTTAAGTTTGTTGAGAATTGTAGTAATTTGAAGATCTTTTCGGAGGTCCCGGTTCCGGATGCACCATGGTGCGGAGGCAATTTTTCTTATTAAAACATTTTCAGTTCTCTGAATTTTCTGCGGGTGAGTTTTGGATGTCATGAGCCAGACAGGAGAGGCATATTTTAGTAAAGGTTGTAAAAATTAGTGCTGAGTTAAATGTTATTGTAACTTTTCATAGGAGAATAACAATGTGTCAAGTGATAATGGACGGTAATAGTTGTTGACAGCGCGGGAGAGAGAATGGGAAGTATGGTTGTATAAAAGAGTAGCGAGCAGCTGTGCGCGTTGTCGCTCCCGATGCATTCGCCGGAAGAACTGATAAAAAGTGTTTCTTAAGTGTATTAACCATATTTGTGAAGTTTACGAGGAAATTAAAACCTTACAAGGTTTTGGCTTTATTTTGGATTAATCATTGGAGATGGGCACAATATTAATTCACATCGTTGATTTGATTTATTTCTTTTACTTGGCCCAGATGAGGCCACGATCTGGCCCCCTCTTCCTCTTGACCTGGGCTAAATACAAACGATTGAGTTAAAACTTGATTGAGTTGACTAGATAGTGGGAATTATATACAAATCGGAGATTGGAATAAAGAGTAAGGTAAAAATGAAAATGTTGACGTCCAATGAAAAAGGAATGGTTGAGAGGACATGTTTCCGAGTAGGCAGAATCAGTGGCGTAACTAAGATTATACTTTGAGAGAGATGGGTGAGCGACCCAGGCAATGGGGGGTCCGAAAAATTTTGAAAAAATGACACGCCTGGAAATATATTTTACATCATTTTGGCACTCGAAATTCAGGTTTCACTCTTAATTCCGCGGGAAATCATCGTCTCAGGGAAACCTCTAGCATACTATAAAATTCTCTGAGGATTTGAGGGGAAATTATTCCCCCTCTTATCTTCCCCATTGTTACGGCACTAGGCCGAGTAGAAAATAAGGAGGAATGTTTGGTGTACTTTTCCGTCTGATACCCCGCTGTGACTCAAAGCGTGATCCTTAATCTACTCTTTTCGCTCTCTCTTTATATCGTCCTCCGCGCCAATTGTCGTTTGCCAAAATCACTCCACACCCCCTTCCCTTTCGTCAGTCATTCCCGCTTCCTCTTTTTTTTTTTGCGGGACGCGACCCCGAGCGTAGAGAATTACGCAGAAAAAAAAAACAAATGAGTGGCGAAACTGCGAGTAGAGCGAAAAAATAAGGCAGCACTTCGCACGCCCGCTGAACCGCCTCTTTGTTTTTTCTTTTCATTTTTTTTATTCATTCATTTATGTCCTCATCTCTCAATTTTTATCTCGCGGCCAATGGTAGATTGCCTAAAATCGCCTCGCTCGTACTCGCGCCGCCTTCTTTTTTTTCGAGCAACTTCCTCGTTTGCTTGTTTGTCGCAGCGGAGGACTCTTAATTAATACGTATGACGCGGCGTGAAAAAAATATGAAGCAGATTTTTTGAATTGACGTGTTTTCCGCCACTTCATTTTCGTGATTGTTTTCATGATTTTTTTTCCTCTCTTCCTACACAATCCATTTCCTCTCATTTCGACGGTCAGCAGTGGTGTAACTATGGGGGGGGATGAGGGATAGGTCCCCCCTCAAAGCCTCAGAGAAATTCAAAAAAACGTATTAAAACTATTCTCCAGTTTTGACTCATAATAACTGCACGTGCTTAAAGTTAAATTTGTACTTACTGCAAGAATGATGCATATATATATATTGACGTATACACCAATGGCCTATTTACTATGCGGAGGGAGAGGCCGCCCTGCGTGGCGCCTTGTTGCTTTTACCTATTTTACCTGATTTTATCGAACTTGTAATTTGTGTTGACAACCAAGCAGTTTTAGCATGCCTCCGAAAGGGGAATGGTCTTATGTTCAAAGATGACTTGTACTGTAAATTGTACCTGGATATAATAAAGGATCAGACACGCAATGTGTCCTGGAGGTTTGTCCCGTCCGCAGCCAATCTCGCCGACCGTCCATCCCGGACTTTACTCCTCTAATATGCCTAGGCCGGCCATATTGGCTGGCTTGGGTATATATATGCAGGGTAAAGTAAGGGACACGGTTGAGTTGGACATTGGCTGTGACCGGGACAAGCGCCCAGTCTCTCTCCGGCGTATATAATTATATAGAGCGCCCAGTCACCGGCACCGGGAATATGCATAATGTAATTCCAGGCATGTCGTTTTTAAAAAATTTTCCCAGGTTGCCCCGTCACCTGTGGTCAATTCATCCCTTCCCCCCCAAAAATATTCCTAGTTAACCCGCTGATGTTCAGAGTTGGGTTAAGTAACATTTAAAATGAATTGTGCTTGGTTGTAGAATTTTTTTTATAAATTTGAAACCAATCACAGACATTGTTGGCCTCGGTGGCGGTAGGGTAAAGTCCTCGCCAGCAAAACCGAAGGTCGTGGGTTCGAATTCCGCTTGGGTAGGTGGTCCCTATCCAGACTATGAATGTTTGTGCTGTCCTTTGTTAAAGTTAAAAAAACTGATGATTTTTACTGGAGTACTTAATTCCACATTGTACTTGGAAAATGCAATATTGTTTTATTTCATTTTAGTAAATTGCCCTATAAGATGGACCCATCACGAGCCCCAGCCGAGTTACTTTGGGATCTATCATTTCTAAACAATGATTTAAAATAATTCAAAACATGTTTCTGGGTCTGAATTTGTAATATATTCATTAGAAAGTTTTAAACCTAATACATCCTAGTTTAAAATATTCTGTGCTGAGAAGATAACAAACCATAATATATTCCGAGTTATAAATAGAGATATAAATAAAGTAACTAGTCTCTATTAGTATATTTTTATTATACACATTAGAATTTCTGTTTATTAACTCATTATAGATGACTCTGTACTGAAATTTGGTCAAACAACAAGTTTATGTACTTTTATTCAAATGGGCCCTGATCACACCTCGTCCGAAAAACCAATTTTATTCGCCTAGCTCCTATTGTTGATATCGTAGTGAGGTCCGTGGCCACCGTGAAATGGCAATCCTTTCGCTTTGCCAAATCCTCCCTCCTCGTGGAGGCCTCGCATATAACCTCCGCCTGGGGGCGGAGGAGGTGGAGGCTCTCGGAGGTGGGACGGGGGGCCTTCGTGTGGTGTTGGAGGCGATGATATGATGGATTGCTTCCACATCCTCATCTCTCTCGATCTGCGGAGCCAGTCTCGACAACGAGATCTCTCTCTCTCCACAGCAGCGCCGCTCGGCGGCCAGATGGAGAGATATGGAGAGGGTTTTCCGCGGATGTCCAAGTGGTTGTTTGCCGGCGTGGTTTGGAGGGGGAGGGAGTTATGGTTAGGGGGAGGGTATAATGATGGGGGGAGAGGGAAGGTTTTTGTGGGAAGTGTCATGGGAGGGATGATGTAGGGTGGTGTTATTGCAGTTAGGAGGCGATTAAGAGGGTTGTTAGAGGGGGTATGGGGTCGCTTAGCGTGCCAGGAGAAATGTTAAAAAGATTGAAAGAAATGGAGGCGGCAAGCGGTCCCCCTGGGGAATGGTTGGTTTAGTAACGCCTCCCACGTTCAAGGGACCCCTTTGCGATTTATGTTGGAGGTGGTGGAGAAAGGATAAAGACCCCCTCACCCTCTCAGTCGCTAGTTGTGTGAGAAAAATGCCTCGCGTTCAAACTGTCGCCCGTCGGAAGGGAAGCTGAGTCTATGATCTCTTGGCACATCATGTTGGGTGTAGTTAATGACTCCTCATTGGCCTTTTCGGTAAGGGGATCGCTGTTTCCTCTGGGTAATGGCACTCACGAAAAGCGTAAGTCGCGATGCAGTATCCGTCGTATTGGATGCAGAATAGGGTGGTTTCCTATTATTTTTTTATTGCCTAAATCGAAAGATTATTACTCCTGGAGTACGTATTTCACGCTTTTAGATTTTTAAATGACGATATCTATTTTTCGCGATTAAATGAAAAGTGAAAATTTTCAAGCGCGCGAAAACGCGACGCGTAAGTAGGAATGATGGGAAAAGGTCCGTGCGACGCATTTCTGGTTCCCCCTCCCGCCTTGTGAGGTGACCTTGATCGAGGATCTGAGCGCTGATAGGACGCAGGATGCTAGCGGGTAGCTGAGTACCTTTCTGGCTGGTAGCGCTTGGCTTAAAAAAGGTTTATTAATACCTTATCAAACGAAGAAAACTTTCCGACCTAAGCCAGTTTTAATAGGTGATTATTAAGACATGTTTCCCTGAGCTCTGTGCCTCATGCATGCATTGGTAACCTCAGACGATGTATAACTCCTATCCTCTCGTGTAGAAACTAGGTCCCTGTGACGTCACGTGGAGTGGAATCGCATGGGCGCCAATCTGGCCTTTTTCAAATGAGGATAAAATTTGACACTTGCCATTCGTCTAAACCGGTATTTCAAAAACGAAATAATTTGTGTATTATGAATACACTAATGGTGGGTAACGAATCGCAATCAATGCCTTTCGTTTTATTTGATGAAGGAAACTACCCTATTTGCTGACCCTTAGCAGCTCACGTTGAGGTATAATAGGAAACAATCACAGATACACTAATATTGTATATTCAGTATTTTTTTTTCATGGTCTAACCAAGGTTTTGACACTAAACATTATGTCATTCTCTAAGAAATATGGAGGACCCTCGAGAATGACATAGTGTATAGTGTCAAAACTTGGGTCATAAAAAAATTGGGGAACGTTCAGTAATATTGTATCTCTGTTACACAGTTCCACCAAATATCGCCATCCACCCATAAGTTGTGTACCCTTTTTAGATTCTCTGTAATTATGTAGAGATCATATTACAAATTAAGGCTATTCAGATGCTTTGAGATTGTTCCAGAGGAATAATCTTTCCCTGTAGGGAGAAAATTCTAAATTTGCAAATTATATTATGTATGGATCGTATAGGTATGATTTACTGCAAAAAGTCAGCTGTTATTGTTAGTTTTTTCGTCTCTCCAAAACTGCACCCAATGTACACGAGCCAAACCATACACTGAAGCCTTGGCTTGAATTTCAGTGGCGAATAATTGGACAGAAAGAACTTGTATGTAAACGGAATTCTTGATATTTTGTATATTGGACAAGGATTAAAAGATTTTGTAGAATGTAAGTAAGGTTCCTGTGGCTTCATTTGATATTCTCTAGTCCTTCCTTTAAGACATGTTTACACGATACATAAACACGTGCGAGTTAATGTGTGAATGCAGTAACGATTTTGTTGGACAGGAACGGAACAATTACGAATGCATTAACTTAATTAGAACAGGTTCTGTTCATGCATTTGTACAAGTTGGGTGGTTACGCGGTCGATTTTTTCGTTCATATATGGAACAAGTAAAGAGAGATGTGAAAAAGAAGAAATACGTAGGTGTGAAAAGAATAGCTGATAGGGGAACTGAGTGGAGAGCTGCGTCAAACCAATCCTAGGATTGTTGACCAGTGATGATGATGATCACGCGTTACTTACGAATGTACTGTGTAAACAGGTTTTTAGACGATCGGGTTGCCAGGGATTTCTTTCGGGGTGGGGGGTCCAAATCCAATTAAAAAAAACAGGGTACTAAGTAGAGCGTTTTAAACTAATTTTTAACACTTTTCAAATCGAAACAACTTCATTTTTCTGGTAGATATTTTTAAAATTAAAATTCACTAACTCATTATTAACTTTGTGGTATTCCATTATACGTTTCCTTAGATATTACACTATTACTGATACCACTGCTTTTTTACATAACGCAACCCGGGTTTCGATGGCTTATCATCATCTTCAGGCGTAAATTATGATCTATTTATCTTATTATTGTTACCTAGTTACCTAACGGAGGAAGAGAAGGATTTTAAAACGGGCGCCAAAATAGGGGAAAATGATGGGTAAAGATATTCGTTTATCAGAGTGCTGTCCTGACTTTCAATAATATTTTAAAATTTCCAACTGCTCTCTGGAGTCCAATTCACAGCGGTCGTTGCGTAATTTTAAAATATTAATTTTAAAGTCGCTCCTATGGCAGTTGAATATTAAGTGTTTAGCAATTTGTTTGTTTTTCTTTTGTTAATTCATGATTTTTCAGATCTTGGTTTCCTTTGATGAAGGAAAGAAATTATGTTTTTATATTTCGGGTGTTGGGGGTGGGGGGGTGTCCGGACCCTCCGGATCTCCCCCCTTGCTACTTCACTGCCTTTAGAGAGTATTTCACAGCCTGAAATCACAGTCTCTGTCCCATTGTCTTCTACTCGACGTTCAGAAGTCCATTAGTTCGTTTCACGAATGCCTACCGCCAATCAAGCGCCTGAGTAAATAGGCCAACGCAGGCATTCAGGAAGACCTACGGGTGTCGTCTGTGGGTCTTCCTGAATATTTGTGCGCCTCCGATGTGAGCAATCTCGGTTTTGGATTCCTAGGTCATGGTTCATGGATCGAATATTTGTCCGTTTGGCTTGTACTTAGATATGTCTCGTATTTGTCGACACGTCGTTATAGTTTTCACTGTGGGGGGTGGATAGAATTTAATGATCTTTTTAATGTAGCGACAAGGCAGCTTGCAGCTTCTTTTTACCTTGGTTGGCAATTTATTAAAAATATAGGGAAAATTTTTCGCCTTACCTAACATCTGCGAATACTATTCCCTTTTGAGAACTCGTTATCTTGTTGAAATTCCTTCAAAACTAATAAAAACAATTTTTTGCCCGCTTTTTTTATTGGGATGTGGTAAATGATAATTATATTATAAAGTAATTGAGCAAGTTGGTATTTCAAAATGGTCTGTTACAGTAGTAAAGAAGCGAGGAATTGACGAAGCGAAGTTTATTTTCCAATCTAGGGGTTCCACAAACTTCAACCTAAAACTTTAGATTTGGGTTAATGTTGCTGCCGTCAAAGCATCATCTCACAATCAGTACTTCTTTGCGTCAACCACCTTCTGTCAGGAATCTTCACCTCCCTCCTGCTCTGCTGGCGATACGTTTGACGTGACTCTTCACTCCGTCATTCCACAGCTGAGAAAATATTGCGAAGACACCTTTGATATTGAAATAAAGTTTGTCTTTCATTTTCGCTGCGGTAGCAAACATTTCCCAACTTCTATATTGATAAAGTATAAATATTGGCATCGAGTAAATAATATCAGTCGTGAAATTTTCCTAAGTTAGTTCAATGATTTCTCCGAGACGAAGATATCTCTGTTTGTTGATCGCATCATATCGCACGTTTAATCTCACTCCTATTCTATGTGTGTTTTGGTGATTGCTTGGAGATTATAGACTTACATACGTCATGACGCGTCATTCATACCATTTCAATCCTACGTTTGGTACACTGCTGCCCCCAATCTCTCTTTATGCATATCCCGAGGCAGTTATTTTGCTTCCTTGAGGTTCTCCTTCCTTGTGTCCATAGAGATAGGAGTTATTTTTTCCGTTCGTGGAATCGTGGAATCTTGCCCTGATGACGATGGACAACTCGTTCATCGAAACGTCGGCCGAGATGGCGTTGGAGAGCCTGACCCGGTGGAAATCCCGAGTAACCTTCCACGAATAGTCCAAAGGCGCTTATCATCAGACTTTCACTTAGTTATTAAAACTGTTGACTCAGATAAGGGTCGCAGACGCGAAATTATCTCAAAATCTACTTCTGACGCCGAAATTGATGACATCAATGTCTAATTTCTTGAATTTTATTACGGAAGTTCTTTTTTATCCTAGAAATTAAGATAAGCAAGGGAACAATTTTATCCCATTGCTGAAGTTCCTTTTCTTCAAGACGATCAAGCAGAGCAATTATAAAGGCTTCGTCTACAGATTTTATTTTCTAATTAGTAAGTCAACAAATGCATTAGTTTCTGTGTCATTCTACTTCATTTTTCGAGTGTGGCCGTTGAATAACATACAACAATAGAGACGTTCAAATCTCGCCCCAAGAGCGTTAGTGACGCCACGTACTAGTATTTTGCAGGGATAATTTTTTACCCATCACATGTGCGCTGGTAGTGAAGGCAAGTCATAGAAATATTTCTTCTGACGGAATAATATTGCTGCGGGTTAGGGTCGGTGAATGGAGAAATCGCTTATCATAGCCCAACTCTTCAGACCATTGCGAACTGTACATCCTCGTCTCGGAGCCTCGTTGGCTAAGGGACGGGTGTGTTGGGTTGTAGCCGCTTTTGACCGCTTTAAGCTAGTTTGGAGGTTAGCATATTGTGATAGATGAGCCGAACTTATGATTTTTTTCAAATGCAATCGAATCGGAATAAGGAAATTTTCAAACGGAGTTCAAATTTTACATTGCGTTCATTATTACAAATTATCTTTCCATGTTAGAAATTTGTTTAAATAAATAGGTATTTTAGTAGTTTAAATTGCTTTCAGAATTTGTACGTTGATTTCATGTATTTTTCTCGTACATATTAGTTTTTTTTCAAGCGTTGTTGAAAAAAGAATCATCGATAATAATTAAAAATTATCGTTCAGTGAATTAAAATCTTTAAATAATTTAATGTTCCATGGAAAGTTCAACGGTTGAAAATATTTTTCGATTTTTTTCTAATATTCTAAGCATTGTCATAAAAGTAATATTATTAATATTTTTTTCAGGTATGTTAGGCTAAAAAAATCAAGAGGGTAGGAATTATGGCTTGATAATTCAGAATTTCCAATTTATATTTTATGCTCAAGTTAATTGACTCATAAATATCATAATATCATGCCATTTGCAGCCATAAGTTAGTCCTTCTTTCTAGGAAGCATTGTTTGTGATTAAGATACAGTAGTTCCTTGAATTTAGAGCATTAAGATGCCATATTTAGATTCACCATTCTATCACAAATGCTAATTTATGCTTTCCTTTCGAGATGCACCGATAGTGATTTTGGAGAAACGACTTCTATTTCTCTTTCTATAAGTCAGAGTCCGCGCTGAGCAGGCGTCAGTAAATCAAACAGCATGCCGATAGGGTCATCCTAGTTCTTCCTCTTGGCTTTGTCATGGAAGACTTCCACTTATTTTTTGCCCATCCTCCCCCTGGAATGCTCTAGTTAAATTGATTCATCCATGTCAATTTAGCCATATGACTCCATCTGAATTTATTGATAGTATTTTTTTATGACAGCACGGTAGCGTAGTGGAATGGATGTTGAGTTGGATAACTGACGAAGTAGACGCTTCTTTCTTTCGCTTCTTTCCCTAGTTCGTCAAAGAAATTATTTATCGCGGAATTCGATCATGTTTAAAATTCAAAAGGAACGTGAGATCGTGTTTTTTCCCTTTTATTTTTGCATGAGCTCGGAAGAGGAATTCTTTTCGCTACGAATTAGTGTTTTTTTAATTTTTGACTACTGATTAAATATCCCATTGCGTTTATGGAAAATGGACCAGAGTAACACGCGCGAAAGTTAATGCAATAACGTAACTGATGCTAAACTTCCATGGAAAGAGATTTTGATAGACAAAGAAATTATTGTAGAACCTATTGTACCAATGTAGTACATTGCGCCAATATTACAAAAAAAAACTACTTATTGGTAATAATTTGTAATCGGATTAGTGTAGTGTTTAGACTTTTTGCTTCCCACCCCATGGGCCCGGATTTAAATCCCGGTGATGTCAGAGATTTTTACAGATTGCCAAATCCCTCCTTTCTTGCTTTGCGGAGGGTATTTAAAGTGCAGCACTCCGTCTGCTTAATGGGACGTTTAAGCTGTAGTCCCCTTTGCGCCTTTTGTTATGAACATGCCAACGTAGACACCGGGTTTCTCTCCACCCGCCCTCCCGTCACCGTGGCGGAAATGACTTCAGGTGTGGGTTGCCATCTTTCAAATACCATCCACTCTTGCGGGGCAGTTACTTCTCCGTAAACCACCACAGAAGTGTAAGTGTATGATAACCTGGCATCCTTAGGAGAAACCAAGGGGACTGCATAGAGGAGGCCCAATTACATCCCACAGAAGGTTGATTTCTGTTGCCAATTCATTCGCATTTTAATCGGCTTTCAAAAATGTCAGAGTGTAATGTGATCCACTTTTTTCCCAGTATTTTGCATTATTATGATTTTAAATGCGAGGAATTACATTTTAAAGTTATGAATTATATTATATATTATGTTCCTATCCCTTTCTTTCCTTACCTCTGAATTTATATGTATGTTTGCGCTTAAGGTAGTTTGAGCGAGATAGTTCCGAAGTCAAAAAAGCGATTAAATTTTAATAAAATTTACAATTATAAACAGTTATTAAGGCGTTTGACACAATTTCACAATATTTTATGCGGAAAATCTTCGTTTGCGTTACTTGTTTTTCTCGGTTATGAACGAACTTAACGTAATTTAAACTTAATCTTGACTTATTTTCAAAGGTACCAACGGTAAATTTAGTAATATCTTACTAATTTTTCCTAGTATAATTTTGCCTTAATTCCGACTTAGGGTACGGATTACTGGAATTTTAAATGTTAAAACATAAAGATGTAATGATTACTCATATTAGAAAACAATTTCGAAGCATTTTATCGAAAGAAATTACATATGCCCAAGAGACGCTCGACTTGGCAACAACGTGAAATTTCTTAGGTTGGTGACACCAGTGACACTTTCAACTAGCCTGGGAACCCGGGAATTCAGAAAAACATGTGACTAGCTGGAAGTGGCTTGAATCGTTGGAAGGGTGCAGAGATTTCGGTGTTGAAATATTTTTGAGAGTCGAGTATTTCTCTAATTTTTTAGTGAGATACGCAAGTATTTCAGCCTTCTCTGCTTTTACGATGAAGCCATCCAGGAGTAAAGACGGAAGGTTTGTGCGGAAGAAGGAGTTTGAGAAGAGGCAGAAGACTTCTTCCCGGGCGAAGGTGAAGAGGGAATCGTCGCCCAAAATTAAAGCGAATCCACGTTTCACGTTGGAGGGTCGGCGAATCGTGGCAACAAGTTTAGTAGGTTTTATGCATTGTAAGATGAATTCTGATTTCCCTGGGGGAGATGATTCAAAAAATTTTTACCTTATACGTAATGTGCTGTTGTTTAACTTGCGTGTAAACGCATAACTACATTCGTATCTCGCTAATAATTATGTCCGTTCATTTTTATGTAAGGTTCGGACTGCGTTGGCTTAAATATATGAAAATTACCTGCAGATAACAACCTGCTCACGGTGTTTAATAGGTTTCCCGCACGGCTCATACCTGTAAGATGGTTTGAACCACTCGCTTTCGTCACAGATGGCAAGTTCATTAATGCGGATGGAGAATCGTACTTTGACAATTAAATACGCAGAAAACTGAAGTGTGCGTCAAATCGGTTACATCCTTCCACCAAATCATATTTATATACACATAAGAAATCTCTTCACTCGAAGTTTACAGCAACCCAAATAGTATCAGGAATCGCGAATCTCATGATTCACTTCCAAATGTCCACCACGAAGTAGTTTTTGTACATGGAATTTACTGCGACAATATGGAAAATCAGTACACTAAACTCGTACGCAATCAATTATCTCCATTTATGTTTATTTCTGGTATGCTGTCGTCTGCGATCATGTTTGCTTACATTTAATTCTTATGCGGCGTTGCCAAACCGAATCTTCTGGCATCCGGTCGTCTGCAGGAAATGCCCGTTCGACGAAAAGTGTTTTTTAAATATTTTAATCATACTACCGGTGACCTGTAAATTTAATACAGCCAAAAATTCATATATGAAGTGTACCACACGCAGTTAGTTTTTCGTCGATTTCTATGAACGAGAAATACTTATTTTTAAATAAATTCTGCTGCCAAAGCGCATGGCTCCTATCTATGCCATGTAAATTAGCTTCTCTTTACACACAAATTTCTCTGAATTTAGCCCGGTAAGGGGTGTATATTATGATATCATTGGAAAGAGCAAGACTTTTTCTTTGCAATGAGATAGAAATCTCAGAATTCTATGATGATTGATTTTTCGCTCAAACTACCTTAAGCGCCGTGTGAATGAATGAAGTAGTGTATCGGCCATATTGGCTTATTTCACTTGGGCTCTGTGTGCCCCGAAACGCATGTTCCTGTCTATTTCCTACTATCGTGTGAGTGTGTATCTTTCCTTCCATCCTTGTGTCCTCGTCCATTTCTTCAGTTGGTGAGTGGTGAGCTGCCCCAGTGGCATCTATTGGTTACTCTCGTGGGCCACAGCAAAGGGAGTTTTCTGTGTATAAACCCCCGCCGAAATCATGGTAAATTTAAGCGTCCTGGTAGCGCAACTGGTAGAGCACCTGGCCGGCTTCTTCTGGGTTCGAGTCCCAGTCAGGCTGCATTTTTACCCTCTGATTTTTGCCTTTTTTCCACCTACCACAGCAACGTTGTCCTCGTCCTTTTTCCGTAATAATATATATATTATTTATTTCTATACCACAGAAAACAGCACATCCTTTTATATCGGGGTTTATTAAAAACTAAGCGTGCACATACAACCATACCCTGGATTGCGGCAATTTTCCCAGACGGGACCTGAACCCGCGACCTCTTGTTTGGCAGACTAGGACTTTACCCCGCCACCGAGGCCGGGAATTTTTTCTTTTGTTTATTACAATATTCTCTCTCTCTTTTGCAATACCAAACTGTATTAATTTTTTATATAATTATTATTTTGTTTAATGAGACACCAAAATATTCGTCTTTTAATTATCCTTTGAACATCATTCTTTTATCAATCCTGGAATCAAACTCACTACCAGTACTGACAATACCGCGGCGGCGAAAAACCAGTGGTATTAATTTCTTATATTATTCTTTTTTGTTCAATTAGACACCCAAATATTCGTTTTTAAATTATCCTTTTAATATCTTTCTTCTTTTTTTCTTCCTGGAATGAAACTCACTACCAGTACTGACAATGCCGCGGCGTCGAAAAATCAGTGGCTACATTCATGCCTTTGTCCGCTATCATCTCCATCTGGTGGATAGCGGCACAGGCGCATTGCGCTTTCGCGGGCGTTCCTCTCATGGCATTCTTTCCGCCTCTCAGTCGTCTTTTTTTATTTTTGATTTTCACTTGAAGCTGTCAGATGACGATGGACGACGAGCTTATTGACGGTCGATGGAACCACGATAGAGAAGATAGGCAAGGGGGTGAGAGGGGGCTGAAGTGAAGGGGGTGTGATGTCAGAACGGGGATGGGGGGGGGGGGCGGGAGAGAGAAATAGAGGTAGGTCATAGGGGAAGTGCGATACGTCGCCGGCGATGCATTGAGGAGCTTGCGTGAGTGGCGAGGGTAATATATATAGGGAGGAGATGGTGAGTATGTGGTGGACTGATGGCGAGTAAACATTTATTTTTCTCTTAACACAAGAAGCGCCGAAGCAGTCATTTTGACCATTTTTGAATTTCAAATGGTCTCCTCTTCATAATTTGAGAATTGACGACGAGACGAAACCCAGTACCCAGAATCCAGTATTCAAAGGTACTATATATAAGGGGATAGAGGACGCCCTGTTCCATCCCATAGGAGGCTGTTTCTGTTGCCACTTCAATCACATTTTAATCGGTTTTCAAAAATATCCGCGGCGCGGTGATGAGTGCAATGCGATCCGCTTTTCCCTATATTTTGTGCACTTTAACGTTTGTAATTGCAAGGAAAAGCATTGAAAGGTTATGAATTCGATAGATCACATCATCATGTATATAAATTTTGGTTAACACCCATAATTATACCTAATTTCCCCGTGAAAATCGGATCAATTTGTCCATCAGCGACGCGAGTGGTGACTTTTGTAAACCTATTTAAATGCGCGGCGGGTGAGCAACACATTTAGAGGACCGGTGAGAACGCATTTTATTATCATGGAAAATTGCAATTGTTTTATTCAATAATGCCATTACAATCATTGTGTGCTCTCTTTTATATTATTTCTCTGAGTTCGGCACCAAAGGAAACGGTTTTAGCATCGAAATTATTGTTTAAATGATCGCAGATCTTGAACAATGTGCGTTGCGATACGAGGATGAATATAGAGAGAAATAAAAAAAAGAAGAACGAAACGCGATTGCTGTCGGAGTGCGGTCTGTTGATGGCGAATCAGTGGAGGCAACGAGGGTCGCTGAAGCGTTGAGAGGAAACGGATTCTGGGGAGTGGTGGAGGGGTTGGCTCACCCATATTCTCTTCCCCTCTTGTCTGCGTGAGGGATGTCGGTATTATTGTTGTGGGGGAGTACAACCATGACGCCAGTGCAGATCGGTTTTAGGTTCCATGGCACCACTGAATAATAATACAATGGGATAACAATACCCCGGCACGAGTGAAGCGACAAAAATTGCATCCGGCCATCTGACGAAAGAACTTCAAATATGGCGCCACGAATTTACGTATCAGGCTTAATTTTGTGGCAAATTTTTAAATCCATGTGATAGAGTGCACCTAAATTAACATTTTCCTGTATCTTGTTTGCAAAAATTTTACATCGTAGAAAATACTGGCGTAAACATTTCAAATTTAAAATACGAGCGAATCTATGTAACATGGAAGTTTCAAGATGGTAGCATAAGTTTTTTTTAACTAAACCAATTTTAAATACCCGCAAAAATTTTGAAGGTGAACCGTCAAAGGTTTCCGTGATTATTGCTCATACATAAATCATCCTTATTATAGTTCCCTTAACAATGGATGTAAGTTCCGAACCCATGGGCGATTGATAATTAAAATTAGTATTTTAAGTTACATATGGTTTAATTGAATGTTGACGGAGCGGAATAGAGTCAAACCAATCTAAGGATTGTTTAGCTATGAAGACTTCTAGTGATAATAACTCGTTTGATACTTACGTTGCCATCTTGAAATGTTGAGGTTATGTGGAGTACACCTTTACCAACGTTTTCCTGCATCTTATTAGTAAAAATTTTATATCTTAGAAAATACTTAGGTAAATATTCAAAACTTGAGATGCGGTCGAGTCTATGTAACATCAAAGTTTCAAGATTGTAGCTTAAAGTATTTTTTTTGAAAGTTATGATTCATTGAAAAAGACCGATCCAGAGGGAGTCATGAGTCTTCATAGAGTTACAGGTCCTTGGGACCATGGCTAAACGTCCCATCCGAAGAACGGGGTGCTGTAAAGTAAGCAAATTCCGCACAGCACTCAATCAGCTATCAGGTTCCTCTGAAAATACAAATGAAATACTTAGGATACGTGCATTTTCAGCCGATACCAAATGAATATCCAAAATTATATCTACGAGGGAGGTTTTTTTTCGACCTCCGATAGCTCAGCAAAAACAGCATACAAACGACAGGCAGGTACTGCGCAGGCAGGGCAATTGCGCGTCCTCCGCACCACACGCTCGAGTTATTTCTTACCGTAAGTTGTTAGTTTCTGGCTAGTAGCAATCTCATTGACTAAACTGCCGCAATTGATTCTCCCTCCAAGTGTGCACTGCGGAGCGACAGCCAGAAAACTCGTCGAATGGCTTCAGCATTAACATATCTTCACCTTTATGCCTATAAAACAGAATTTTTTAATGCACTGTGGCTATACAGCGAAACATTACATCCATTCCCGTTCAAAACAAAAGAAAAGGGATGGTAACTTCTGCAAGTGTTCTGATCCATGACAACGCCCGTCATCTCAGCGCTGATGCAACCAACTTCTCCTTGAGCAATTTCAACGGGACATTTTCGATCACCCGCCGTGCTAATGCCGTTGGACTTCCATCTTTACGCTGAAATGAAGATGTGGCTAGATGGCAAGCGTTTTCAAACCGGCGATGGGCTTCAGGACGAAGGCATAATTGTTAGAAGTTATTGGCGGCAACATTCCATGAAGGAGGTATAGTAAAACTTGTCCACAGGCACGACCAATTCCTCAATCGCCGAGGCGATTATGTCGAAAGAACACTACAATTGTGCTCCGCATTTAGCAATGAAATAATTTTTAATCGATCACTTCGTCCTCTGATCGTCACCCATCGGAGGCTGAAAAAAACGGCCCTCGTATATTGTATCCAAAACCTATGGGAAACCCTCATTTTGTTATATGATTTTCTGCTTGAGGCTTTTGCAGCGCGGGGTTGTAGTTCTCTCCATGGTTTTCGGTTTAGCTGCATTGAAGTTGAACTCAAGATCTTGAAAATAACTTCGAAGAAGCTAAAGCGAATACTACGGACAGATTTGTCTTGTAATTATGTTTTAGCATTGGATGAACAGTTACGTCCTCTATTATCTGTCACCAAGTGAGAACGAATACAAATCAATCTTGACCGTATTAGCTTCTTGTATCGGCCTACTTCATTCTATTCCTCAGATATACTCTCTCCTAGAGCAGCTTTTTTTGCATCGAATGCAAGCGACACAATAGGAGGCAAAGTGGATGGAGTCACTCTCAGCATTTTCGAGGCGGGATAATAATTTTTATCTGCGACCGGAAACGAGCTGCGGTCCCTTGTAACGCGTGCACCCAAAGCTTTTGTCGACAGACTGAGGTTCTTACGAAGTCATCTTTCCGCTGAGCATTAACAAAAAAACTCGGCGGCGACACAAATCATCGTTTAAAGTAATGAATTGGAGAGCATTCTGAAATATACCTGCGGTTGTTCACTGATATGGCTGACCGCACGCAATGCAGCAAATGTAGTCTAACCACGCCGGAAAGTCGGTATTATTGCAACGGGAATTAGAGAATCTGGATAAAGTAGTGATTTGCGCAGCGGCTCAAAATAAATCACACTTTAAATATAAAAAAAAATCATTAAGTGTTTGGAAGGGAAGTTAGGTGTTCGGTTGTATTTATTTGCCTCATCTATTGATGTTTGGCTGAATTTCAATATATTTAGTTCCAATAGCTTGAAACATGAAAAAGGAGTATTGCAGATCGAAGAAATAAGCTGCTGAATAATTTCTGGTATTTTTTCATCGTTATCGACCATCAACGATAAGTTTGGCTTGCCATAATTCTACTCAATACTCATATAAGTTAAACTGCTCACCATTTATTTCCTTTCTCGGTAGAATAAAAAAAGTATTAAGATGCTGTGGATCCTTTGTCAGTTATTTGTGTATGTATAGGAACTTTGAGAGAATGTGACCCTTTCACGAATATAAGATTATTTTAAATTTTGAATATACCAAGAAATTTTTTCCATGAAAACTACGTATAATATTGTAAAAATATACATGCTATGCCTTTCAGAGCCATGCTAGGTTCTTGCGATGCAAAAGACTTAAAATCACGCGATTACTTCGTTTTAGAGAGATAAATGGTAGAATTTCCCTCCCAATTAAATTCAGACTGATGGCGGCTTGGTTGACGATGCCAAAGGAGTTGGCAGTTCCGAACGCCGATAAAAATTAGGCTGGGCTGTAAAGTCTCAAGTTTATGACGACGAGTTTCTTTGACTGGTGAGTGAATGCAGTCAAAACTCTGACGTTAATCGTGAGAAAGAAAACTTGCCAAACATTTTATTTCCGCGGTAACATAAAAAGGGAATACTATTTCAAACGCAAGGAGCGTGTCCCAGAAAGTTCAAGGAAGATTTCTCCCAACTCCACTCATACAGGTGATCCGGCAATACGAGTTCCAAATGAGAAGTCCTTACCACTACTATTCTCTTAGGTTCAGACACACGAAAAAGGCTGATCAGAGAAAAAATATAAACCTTCGAGATGTGGCGCTAGTGGCAGGCGTGGGAAGCAGAGGTGTCATGGTGCCGGAACGCGCCGGAACACCGTTCCGGCACTGGTTTACAAAAGACACGATTGTCAAATAACACTTTTATCAATTTTATTGCCTCAAAATTTCTAATATCTACCTTCATAACCGAAACAAAAAATAGTAATAAAATGCAAATAATGACTTGTGATAAAAAACAGAGTAATATTTCACTTCTAAAGAAAGTCAAGGAAAGTGCGTTCCGGCACTTCTAATTTTGCCATGACGGATTGGGTAAGATATGAGGTGCGCCGAGGAACTTAAGAAGAAACAAAACTCCAGAGTACCATAGGGCTTGCTATAAGGCGTAGTGATTACGTGAGAAATCTGTAGGAGGAAAAGATAGAGGTAAAAGCACCGTGTGAGAGTCTAAAAGAAAAGTAGGTACCTACTTGTGGCGCATCAGGAATGACAGGGAAGGACATCAGGGAAATAGGAAACTATAGTCTGTTAATCGTAGGGTGGCGCACGGGACCGCCGGCTACCTGAGGCGGTCCCATAGTTTTTATGGTCGATCCTTTCCTCCCCCGGGCTCCCGCGGCTCGCGGACCGACTCAGGTAGGTGGCTGGTCCGTGCGCCAGCTATCTGAGTCGGTTCCATACAGTTTTTATGGTCAGTCCTTTCCCAGGGATGCCGACTTACAAAAAATATTGGGGAGGGGGGGCAAACCTGGGATCTTGCCCCGGGAAATTCTACAAGTACCGAGTTTTAAGTTTTTTAGAAGAGTCATATGATCAACATTAGAACCCTGATAACTCGAATCTCGATATTTGGACGCTCCGGGGAAAATCGACAAGCCTGACATATTTTTTCGTCACACCCATAACGAATTTTTGGGGGGGCTCCGGCCCCCTCAGGCCCCATGGAGTCAGCGACACTGTCCTTCTCCCCTCCCCAGGCGCTCGCGGACCTGCACGGGCACGCCAGCTACCTGAATCGGTCCCAAAGAGTTTTTATGGTCGGTTCTTTCCTCCCCCGGCATGCACGACTCGCGGACCGACTCAGGTAAATGGCGGTCCCCTCGCGCCAACCTACGTACGTTCTTATTACCAGTCCTAGTACGTTGTGTACGGATGGCGAGATTTTTCATTTTTTCCCCGAGTGTTCCGGACGGATAACGAAGTTTCTCGCTATTTAGGCGCGTCGATTTAAACAATTTTAAATCAAACTATAGGTTTTAGGATGTACGTTGTCAATTATTGTTCGTTACTTATTGTGAATGGGCGTTTCGTAATGTTTGATTATGTAAATCTATATTTTAAGCATTAGATTTTACTTTATCATGTTTAAACCAAAGGCAGTTCGCTCGAATTGGCACATAATTTCAATCTCAACACTTCTATCCAGGTGTACGGTGCGTCGTCCCTCCACATTTAAATACCCCGGTAATCAATGGTTAAGCGAAGGCATCACTCCTCACCCACCGGTTTTCTTAATCATTGTGCTATCACTTTTAAATTTTGTTTGAGTACGGGTTAGACCTTATGAAACATTTACCTGTTTGTAAAATTTGATCTCAGTATTTTCTAAAATATAATGATTTTTGTGCTTGAGAAACAGGCAAACGCCGAAAAGAGTTTACCCTTAATAATCTGCCATAACTTTTTGTGTAATAGCATATGCAGGCAGTGGCTGATCCAGGAGGGGTTAGGGGGCTATAGCCCCACTGGAATATCCAATTTAAAAAGTTGTTATAAACATACAGGAGAGGAGAGCCCCGAAACCCCCAGGCCCACGACAAAACCCCTCCCCCTTGTCCTTATCATGGATCCGCCATCGGATACAGAGTTATAATTAAAGAACGGTGTGGTTGTTTACAGTTTATGTCTTTATTTTTATAATTTGTCGTCTAAAACAGTTTTTTCATATTTAATATATTTAAATATGCGCACCCTTAGTCGCACTATGCGCACCCTCCCAACGAAAGGCGCCAAGGGGACCACGGCTTAACGTCCCATCCAACGGACGTATTGCTGCACTTGGGGTACCCTCCTAAAGGCACTCAAGCAGGTATCTGAATTACGGATACCGCACCATTCTTTCATGATAACCCTGTTCTTCAACGAGTGTTACAAAATTTAAAGCAGAAAAAAACTGTTGCTCTTTTCTGCAAAATTTATTCACCTCACAACGTCTTTCGACTCACAGTAATCATTAGGACATTGCACCAAACGATGGAGTATACAATTTTTGGTTAGTAAATAAATTGAGCATAAAAGTAAAAACTTTTTCTATATCATGGAAGCATTCCGCTACATAAATCCCGAGACGTTCGATATTAAACTTAAACGCTTTTTTAAGTGTTAACGTCTTAATAAGGTTTTATCGCGATTATGAACACTCTATTCCTACTATCTTCCTATGAATTGCTGCAACCGAACCATTCTTTCATGATAAACCTGTATTTTAAAGGAGTATTAAACTGAAAATAGAAATAAAGTGGCTGGTGGAGCGGAGGATCCTCTTAAGATTGCAGTACTGTGAATGAATGACTCCCCTCGATTTTCGTTTTCCATTTCTGGATAATTTACGCTACTGTGGCTAACTCCTCATGCCGAAACTGGACACGCGTGATACCGGGGGGGGGGGGGGGGGGGTTGACAACGCAACAGATGCTTCTGGACTTGATGACGCCACTGCATGTCCATTTTGTATCCTGTGATGCCTCCTCGGAGGGGGACTGATAAACAGGAGTTGTCCGCGAGGGTCGGGGTCGCCTGGAAGATGCTCGCGCTGCGGCCGGCGGCGGCCTATCCTTTGATGCCCTCTGCTTCTTCATCCTTTTAGGCGTGAAATTGGCAATGCTCTCACGCTCCGTCGATTGAGAAGCATTTGTGTGCGTCTTGGAGGTCGCGAGTTAGAAATTATGTCTTTATCTCTTGAGATAACTGAAAGGGCTCATGAAATGAGGACGAAATTGATGAGGATTATCGCCGCATAGTCTCAAAAAGATACTTAATTTTCGAGTTCAATGTAAAAATTCGTTTAACCGTTGGATCATATGTTTGCTTATTGTCGTTCAAGTCGTTTAGTGATTAAGTCTTTAGTTTCATTGTAGTATGGTGCTATTTAGCCATCTCCAACCCACACTTTAAATCTAAGTCCAAGAAAATGAACTGACCCTCATTCATCTACATCTACATAATACCCCGCGAGCCGCCTAAAAGGCGTGTGGCAGGGGGTGTTAGGACACCAGCCGTTTACAACTATAAAAAAAGAAGTGCTCTAACGAGGTTGGGACTAGCGTTTATTAAAGTCCTTTATGGTACGGGGGAAAAACGAATTCCCATGTCTATCCGTTCGGCAAAACATCTCTCTTAATTTATCGCTTCTATCGGACCTGGAGATATAGTGTGGCTCTAATAATATGTTATCTGTGTCTCTCTTAAAGATATCCATTCTCAATTGTTCAAGAAATCTAAGCCTAGCGCGCAGCCTCCGAGTCTCCAACGGCTCCCAGCCTAATTCGCTTAACATCTGCGTAACACTGTCTGTACTCCCGTAGCAGTTTTTGACGAAACGCGCAGCCTTCCTTTGTATTTTATTCAGTTCGCGGATTAAGTCTTTCTGCACCGGATCCCATACGCTCGCTGCATATTCAAGGTGCGGTCGGACGAGAGCGAAATAGCACCTTTCTTTTACTTTCTCATCCGAAAATCTTCCCACAATACGCTTGACGAATCCTAATTTCTTCAGGGCTATGCCGCAAATATTCTTTACATGTGTTCCCCACGTGAGGTTCGAGGTTATCGTAACTCCCAGGTACTTCACTTCGTCTGTTGCCTTTATGTTAATACCATCCACTGCATAAACATGGTTAGAGTTGGACGGATTCCGCAAGAAATGTACCGCCATGCATTTGCTCAGATTAAGTTCGAGTCCCCACTCTTGGCTCCATAAATGTACGTTGTTTAAGTCAGATGATAGAATTTCATGGTCAGAGTGAGCACTAATTTCGCGGTAGATGACAGCGTCGTCAGCAAATAAACGTATTTTACTACTAATGCGGGAGCAGAGATCATTAATGTATATAATGAACAACAGGGGAATTCCCGGAATGTGTGAATTTTGCCAGCCATTGTTTTTTTATGATGCAAGCTTTAGCCAAAAATATGTTTATGGATCGATGATGGGTAGACGTTTCTACCACGGACTCCGACAACCAGCGACGCTGACGCCGATAATGCTCATCGACAGATAAAATCGTGTATGTCTCAAAATATACTCCGTACGAGAATGCTTCCGTTATGTATTATCCTTGTTTTGCGCTTATTAACTTTTAGGGCCCAATTTTCAGTCCTCAGTGACCGATGCGCGGTGTTGGGATCATTAGCGAGGACGCCTTCGCGCCGCCTCAAGCCACAAATATTAAAGAAATAAGCGGTGGTAACGAGTGATCACATTAATCAGATGGGTTGCCACGAAGCCTCGGGTACCGCGGCGATGGAATTCGACAGTCATACACATCTAATCATTCGGGGATACCATAAAATTGTTGCTGCTTTCATATAGCCAACTGATCTGCTGTCATTCTTCTGCGTGTTCAGACAGAGATCATTTGTAGCTTTAAAGTCAGTTACACTAGGGTCACATATGTTACTGGTTTACAACTAACGTTGCGGTCGACTCGTGTGCAGCGAAGCGATTTATAATAGTAGTAGCATATTTTGCTGTGTGTTGTCTCCTTATGAACAGTTGCAATAGTAATGACTTTATATTAGCAGCTGGGTAAAACTACTAACGACAGAATTATGGATTTCGTGTGAACATGGTAGAATGAGAAATTAAGTTTCCTTTCTAATTGCAGTTCAACTAGAAAATTTGAGGATACTCAATGTATTTTATTTCAATTAGCAGGCTTTAAACGCCTTCGGCATAATAATTGCAACGTGAATGAGTAAGGAAAAATTAAGTGGAAGAAAAAATTTACGTGATTGGTGTTGAATATAGTGAATTAATAAATTATTTTGGCTTGACGATGAAACTTAGTAGTATTATCCGCTTTATGCTGAGTATACTGAGTCAGTATTTATATCGTCAGTATTTATATCGCCAGTATTGGTGCTTTACTATTCATAATCAAATGCTAATCATTTATCGAACCATGAAGAGACTGATGACGATAATGTTTTATTTTTATTTTTAGGGATTGCTGTTCATTTTTAGACATTGGTCTTGAATTTGAATGAATTTTTCGTGTAAGTATTTATCCGTGATACCTTCGTAGCTATTTGTTCATCCCCAGTTAGTCTGATGGAAAAAGTCGAAAAACAGGATCTCTTTAACAGTTTTCGCTTGTAGGTAGTTCGTCTAAAAGCTCGAGATAAGAATTGCAGTAATAAAAAAAGCCTTGAAAAGGCTCAATCCGTAGAGCATTTTTATTTTTCTGTTTCGTTTCTTTTTTGCATGCGAAGATGACGTATCCTCCGATTTATATATTTGGCATCTTTAAATCTCTGTCGAGTTTATGACTTTAATTAAAGCTTTTGAGAAAATATCACCTGTTAATGTGTTTGAAGGAATGAGAATAACCAATTCATCTCCTTTAAGAGGCAACTTTCCTTTTTGGATGTCCGTACAAATGCTTTTAATTTAAATTTCCAAGCGAGCGAGGTAGAGTCAGCAACCTGAGGTCTCATCCGGGGTCAAATTTCAAATGATTTTTCTACTTTTTAAACGTGAATGCACCGATTCCGGTTCAACGACCTTACCAAGCTCCCCTGTCTTATGCTTTCTCACTTGCGTACTTGTATTCTAGACGGATATAATGAGCAAAAAGCTTTAAAAACCATCTCAGTATTGCCAAGTTATAATTAAATAGACTTTTACTGCCAAAAAATTCGTCTCGTGTGCTTAGCTTTTGCCATCAGTCGTTAAAAATATCGTTAAATTTGCGGTAAAATATTCCTTTCTTTCTTTGCCGTTGTAATGAGATCAGTCCATAAGGTTTCAGGCAAAACGAAATGTTACATTTTAAATTGTGTAATCATTTTATCATATTTTCCACCTATAATCGGAAACAACATATCTAGTTAATCCAAAAGCTGTTTCGTTTTCGACTTCTTCACAACTCACTATGTTTTGAGGCTGAAGGTTTTTCAGGGGTCGCCCGAATGGGGAAGGCCACAGTCAATGCCATGCGTTCCATTGGAACTTCCTCAAAGCGACTAAATAGTTGTTTTATAAAAGTTAACAGTGCGCGGGGAGCCGTACAGTTAAAGATTAACGAGCGTGATGCACCCGCTCCTATCGGGCTTCCCCCGCTCTTTTCAATGCATGTCCACAGAGGGATAGGCGCGTTTCTAATTTTAAAATGTAGAAAAAAAAGGCAGGTTCTTATGTACAAATTTAATTGGAATGTTCATGTACAAATTGAGGTCAGAGGACCTCTTTAAACACAACATTGGAAGTAATTACACCATCCTCTGTTAATACTTGTTTAGCGTTTTCCTTAATATTTACAAAAATATTTTTAAAAGATCTTACCCTAGAGAATGCTACATAAAGTTGGCCATGAGAGAATACAGGGTCAGGCAGGAATAAGCCAGCTCTTTGCAAAGTCTGACCCTGAGCCTTGTTAATAGTCATCGCATAGGAAACCTTAATGGGAAATTGTCTGCGAGTCAAATTAAAAGGCATTGTGGTATCCGACGGCGTTAACTGTATTCTTGGGATGAGGAAAACCTTGCCGGAATCGATTTTTTTATCGATTATTTTTTTAAAACCAATTTTAGGAAAAAATAGCAATATTTAGGAAGCAAGATATGCCGTCGCATGTTCTCTGATAAATTCTGTGCATTTTGGTACCTCATTTGTAGAGTTTGGTTGCGTATAAGTTGAGAAAAAGGTATCTATACAGTAGAAATAATATAGGGGATCGTTGCCGTCTCCAGGGGTGACCAGCCCTGCATTAGAAGATTCAGAAATATGGTCGCGTGCTAATAGAGCAGCCGCTCTTGCCTGTCTATTGGCAAACGTCGAATACACACGCACGTGCAAACACGCACCAGTCGCTCCCACACACAGAAACTCATTGATCCCTATTGATGACCCAATAGCGGCATGATCCACTTCCCTCCACCATAGTAATTGAGCGCTTTTGAAATGAACTTAACTTTTTTGTTTACTCCCATCAAGGGAGGAGCAGCATTTATTATTTTTCTAGTTCATTATTTCAGCTTAATGCTCGCCGGATGGGGATATATGACCAGGAATCATACGATGGCGAGATGGTTGAAATATAGGTGACGCTTTTTTTTTTCTCGTGCCGCGTTGCGTAAAAATTTATCAATCCGGTATTGTTTTTCGTTCCTCTAGATATGAAATGCGTGCTTTGAATTTTCAGCGTAGGAATCAGTTGATCGAAGTTGGATCTAGCTCTCGATCAAAGGAATTCCCTGTCGCGTTCGTTTCGAAATCGAAATGGGGAGCGCACATTTAAGTTACCACGGCGAGGCTCTATTTCCCTTCCTATATACCCTATTTTTGTCCTTTTTATTTCCTATCATGTTTCAGGAACGTAATGGCCTATTTAATAAGGAAATAACGTACCATGTTTACTAATTTTGGCGGCTGAGTACTGATTTTTGGCCAGTATTAGGGGGATTCGATATCGAAGAGAGTCCAAGTTTAATTTATCTTCATGGACTTTCATTGATCTCTGTATTACACACTGTGATCCTGTGATCGAGATATAATTTGATGGCGTATTTTAATTAAAATATTCTTTTGGACATTGCTTCCTGTCATCCTTCTGGATCTAGTCATCGCCGTTCAATTGCGCAAAAAATTTTTGTTTGGAAATATAATTATATAATGAATTTTTCACTTCATAGCAAAGCTTGTACTATAAAATATCTTAGCTCATAAATGGTTTTGAAGTATGATGAAATGACCTGACGTAGGTATTGATTGAAAACCGTCGCGGGCAAAAAACATAATGCTAATGTAAATCTCTTTGGGATTATTTCTGTTAACATATAAATAAATTAGCTTCTCATTTAGTCTAAATGTGTTTACGGCCACTCACAAAGCTATTGTTCATTATTATATTCCTTCGGGATTCCAACTAAATCAGAATAGCGGCTACCGGGAGCATACCAATGACTGCCTCTTCCATCGTCATCAGCCCTCGTGTTGACGACAGATAATCTTTGAAATTTTCATCTACACCTGGATGAGCATCTACATCTGCATAATACCCCACAAGCCGCCTAAGAGGCGTGTGGCAGGGGGTATTAGGACACCAGCCGTTTGCACAAAAAGGAAGTGCTCTAAGGAAATTATGTCTACCGTTTATTAAAAACCTTTATGGCTCGGGGAAAAAACGAATTCCCATATCTATCCGTTCGGCAAAACATCTCTCTTAACTTGTCGCTTCTGTCGGACCTGGAAATATTGCGGGGCTCTAATATTATGCTCTCCGTTTCGCTCTTAAAGATATCCATTCTCAATTGTTCAAGCAATCTAAGCCTATCAGTCGAGCGCGCACCTCCGAGTCTCCAGCGGCTCCCAGCCTAAATCGCTTAACATCTGGGTAACGCTTTCTGTTGCTGTTAATGTTGGTCGCAGCCGCTATCCCGACTCTCTTGGTTTCGCAAACACGCAAGATGTAATTCGCTGCGAAGAAATTTTTTATCTTAGATATTGTATCCTTCATTAACATCTTTCGGCGAAAAGATTTGCCACTGTTTATTCAAGCAAAACTCATCAGCATTTTTCGCTTTCTTTCAGCTGCATAATATGCAGTAAATAAACAAATCCCTGACTTCAGTAAGTAGTATAACTGATGATTTCAGGTTTAAATTTGTGAAAACTTCCACTATTGAAAATGAAATAATGTTACTTTCACAAATGTATTTGAAAAACACGGCGATGGTTTCATAACATATTTACCTGACGATGTAACTATGTCATGAAACCCAGTTCGTGCTTTTTCAGATATATTAGTAAACTTATAAAGTTCATTCCTTCATTTTCAATAAATGGCATTTTTGTCGAGGAAATTTCCTATAATTAATGCTGCTTGCCATTGGGACTTGATGGAGTGAGTTTTAGAGAATTTTTCCTCAACTTCTAATTTATACCTTCCGACTCAAATTGGCTCCCCACTCATGACCCGCTGTCATCCGTTCCTTCAGCGAATGTTCACCATCACTGCAAATTAATGGGAGTCCCACACCTTCTTAGCTGTTGGGGAAGAATCCCGGGTCGGATCTGCGGCGCCATCTCGGAATCATTGGCGCCACTCCACGCCTCGGCGGGCCGGCATCGCCCTTTCCGGAGATCCAGTTCGAAAGGGAACCGGTTCCAATGGGTGGACGGGTTTTTCCATTTTCTCGCACTCGGATGCTTCTCTCGCATGAGCTGTGTCATGAAACTCTCGGAGACACGGCGGGGAGGGGTTTGCCAAATTGTTGTGGGCTGCAAGTTATTGTGTGGAAATCTCCGAATTGGCTCTTCCATCAATATTTTTCATATCATTGCCTAATGTGAGAAGGTATTAAAAATAAGAGACGCATATTTTTTCCTTTTCCGATACATCGCCTACTTTTCTAGCTATTTGACACGAAGAATCTACGGTTTTAAAAGACTTAACTGGACCCTAATTTGCTTAATATTCACCACAAATTTAAGTGAAATTTCCCTAATCTAAGCTCAGGCAGTGTATCAATCGTGCAATCGATATAAGGGGACTTTGAATTGTTCATGTCAATAGATAGTATTATTTTCCTTTCTCCTTGCAACTACTAAGGCATATGAGATTCTTTCTCAATTAATTACCATTCCAAGTTGTTACGCGTCTTTATTTTTTTGTGATCCAATCGTCTCTCCTCTCAATTGTTCAACTTCTCAATTACGCTTAGTTATTAAAGGGTTTTTACCCATTCACGGAAAAGTTAATAACGTCATTAACTCCTTCCGAGCCCTTTCCCGCTTCTCCGCTGCTTCTACGCCTTATCCATGGACCTCGCATGTTTTGTCGTTGTTCGCACTCTACTAAAAAATTCAATTAAAGATCAACACCACATGGAGCGTGGGCGGTAACTTTAGCCTATTCCTAGTTTGAAATTGCGTAGGATGGGCCGAATGGTGAATATTTTTTTCCCGTCATTACTTATGTTTCCCTTCCTTCTATTGAATTATTTTTATTATTTGCGTTTGAAGTCTGAGTGGACGACCTCATTTTCTCAGAGCAAAGCGATTTAAGACTTGAACTGGATAAAATTCTAAGTAAAGAGGCTCTTAGAGTAATATGTGCTCTTCGTCAAAAACTGCTACAAGTAAACAGAGGGTGTTACAAAGCTTTTACACGCATTAGTCTGGGAGCTGCTAAAGATTCTGAGGATACGTACGAGGATTGCTATAGCAATTAAAAAACGGTTATATTATTCAGCGATACGGAGAACATTATTTTAGAACATAATTATATTCCAGGTCCGACGATAATATAAAGATAAAATAAGTGCGATATTTTGTCGAACGGATACGTTTGGAAAGTCGTTTTTCCCCGCGAGCAATAAAAGACTTAAATAAATCCTTTTTCGAAGGAAAGCTGTCAAATCTATCTTCAAGAGCACCTAAATGTTTAAGTTTTCCCCCTAGAGGCCAACTGCTGTAGTCCTAAAACCTTCCGCGATACACCTATTTATCAGAATGCGGGGTAGTGTGTAGATTTAGATGAAATGCCGGTTTTAGTTTGTACAGAGAAGGTGCAATATTTTTCTTAATCAGCTGAAACTATTTCACTTGGAAACAGATCATGCGAAATACCGCTAACAACCACCAAAGAGTTTGTGTGTTCCAAAATTCCTTTACAATATAATTGGCAATGAATGATAATTATGTAACGAATGAATAACAATAAATTAGCGAATGAATCACTTTTGAATGTATATGAGACAATATTAAGTAAGTTACGATAATCGTAACAATCAAGTATTCGTTAGAACATCACTAGATATCACATCATCACTAGACATCTCATCGTCCTGTGCGAGTCAAGTGTATATTCGAGGAGGTAAATGAGTGAAAAATTCTAGTTCTTCTTGGCTGGTAATAAGGCGATATTTAGTGGCTGAGAATAGGGCCCTGCATAACCCGTCGAGGCCATTTATTTCAACATCTTTTCAACTCAACTGGGGCTGGCTCGCAGCTGATGTTTGCATTCATGGCGTACTCGGTTCTCACTCCGTATCGAAAATTGCCGCGGCAACAGTCACCCGGGAGAAGATAAGATTGCCGCTTTAAAACGTTATATATGACGTTGTAGACGATTTTTTTCCTTTTGCTGTATGTCTTTTATCGCGAATGAGAGCTGAATGGAGAATCATAATCAGCACGTTCTGTGGGAGGACCACTGTAACTTCAGTCTGGGTAATGCAGACTTCTTTGTCCTTAATTATTTACTTCTGAAAGCATTATTTGAAGAAAACTCCTTAGTAGGGATTCACTGGAGCTGAATCATAGAAAATTTAAAATTCAAGTAAAGGGACAAAATATGGACATTCAAAAATATGTTCCACAGGACAATTTGTTTAATTGGTGGGCAGGCATTTACTTAGGAATTCGTTTCGATACCTCCGTCGCAATGGCATTATTTGTTTGTTTATTGTTAGATCTTCAGCGCGCGTTTTATTCTGCATGCATAGTGGTGCATAGAGCATGTGAACAAATAATAGAGAAGCGAAAATATCCAAGGTACATGAAAGCGTAGAATACTTCATGCTTTCCCGGCGAAACATTTTATCGAGCCCACTTTTGAAAAATTATAAGGAGACTATGAATTTCATGAAATTATAGCCCGTTTAATACTTGATGAAAAGAGATTACATCGCATTTATTTGTAAGCAAATGGAACAGGGGTGGAGTAGAATGTTTTTATGCATATAGAATTCAACCTTCTCAAAATTTTCTATACGTGCTTTTTATTTGTACGAAGATGCTCTTATTTCAATCCTTTTTCATGATACAGGCCATTTTTTTGCTGGGAGCGAAATGCTTTTCCAGTCCTTTTTTTTTGTTACATTTAACACATGCGTCGTTACGTTTGAATCGTCATTAGCACTGATGCATTTTTATGGCGCCCGAAAATATTCGTGCTTCATCAAAGATCGTATTCCGTTGTTGGTTCTTTCCTTTCAGAGTTGCCTGTTAGCCATGAATCCTGAAAATTTCTGATACTATCTCTGAAATACGTTGTCGCGTGTTAAAATATTGGAGTGCTAATTTTTTTTCTACTTTTCAAGCCATGGATTCGCATAAAAATCTGGATTTATGCATGAATCCGCACGGAGATTTGGGAAACAATTCAATCTCGCGAAAGGGCTCGCGGTCTGGGCTTGAGGTAGGATTTCTGCTTCGTCGACCGCGTCCGACGCTCGAACTCCCTCGTGAACGAATCCAATTCTTCCTCGTCCATGTTAATGTAGTCATGTTTCTCTTCACTCTCGCCGGAGACCAAATTTTGCTCCTTCTCGATCACCATTCCCCTGTCCCCTATTTGCCTCCCGATCTGAATTCTCTTGATTCCACTCCGACCGTCGCAAAGCGCTTTTCGCATCTCGCGGATCCCGCCCGGAGCCGAAACCGTCGAGGTGGCCTCACGGTAGACCACGGGCTTGCCGTCCTCGCCCGAGGTCATGGACACCACGGCCCTTGAGCTGAAGGAATGTACCTTGGCGTCTCCGGCGGTCATGCTTTTCATCGGGATGAGTTCGGGATCCGCTCGGTTTCTGTTGCGGCCACGATCTCTCGGTCGGTTCTCTTCCTCCGTCCAGTTGCTCCAAGGAGAGTAGCACGTGGTCATGTTGCCAAACGGGTCCGACATGAGACCGCGAACCATTTTCTGCATGCGTTCCATGGCTGCCCTTGGCAGCTTGAAAGGGTCATCGTCGTCCTGCGGGATATAAAAGGTGTTAAGGCTGTTTATTTATGAAATTGTTTATTCTTCTTTATTATATCAGCGTAGTTTATCTTTGGCATGTTGATATTTCATAGTTTATTGCACCTTTTTGGCCTGACGGTGGTTTTACGGGTTTCCCACCGTCCTTAGGGTGAATGCCGGGCCAATACCACTCCCTTACGAGTGTTCAACCCCAGTAATGCTGAAGAGGATAAAGCCTAAGCAGCTCCACTAGATGCTCTGTTATTTTGTTACTATGTTAAATTTGTATATTTTATTGTTTCGAGGAAATAAACATTGTTGAACTGAACTGAACGTTTTGCACGGGGCACGGAATTGCGCAGTTTGGAACTGAATTAATTTCTAAAATGGCGTGGAATTGCGAGAATACATGGACGAAATAAGAAGTGGGGCTATTTAGCCATTTCACGTCCACGTATGCTCGCGTGCCTTTTAGCAATTCACCGCTTCGCACGACGAAATATTGGCTACGCCTTCGTACACACGTCAGATTTTGTAAGTACGTGCCCCGTGTAAAATAGGCCTTTACGAACCGTTTGTATATAGGTTTATCATAAACTAGCAGGCCACCCGGCGTTGCTCGGAAAGATAGTACCCAGAGAAGTGGGGAACTTGGAACTTGAATTTCATGGTTATATAGGCTTTTTATGATTACTCTTGGAGCGTGTCAAGAGGTGTGCCTACCCAGCAGGATGTCCAGCCACAGAAGTTGCACGACGTGACATAACAAATGGTAATGAGAAAACGACACAATAACGCGTGGGACGCAATTGACTGTAGCACTACGGGGTTTGGCAGCATAAAATGCATCAATGTACTAACTTTGGTCGCAATCCGTCCAGCCATATGAAAATGCACATATGACAAACAAACGGACATTTTCTTTATATATGCATATAATAATAGAGCGGTTTTAAACATGGTTTAAATGAAAAGAGAACCTCGTATACAATAACATTCACTTGCCACGAATTTCAAGGGGCCATCGTTCAATTTTTTAATAAACGGAATTTCGTTACATCCATAATCAAGTGTTTTGCGCAAAGCATTGAGGGTTGCCGGCTAATATTCCGTAAAACGTCTTTATTTAAGCAACAGATCCCTAACATTTAACTATCGTCCCACCCTTTCCATTAAATGGCTGTAAAGGGAAGGATTTTAATGTCAACAGTAGAACTATGTGTGATAACCAGACGTGAGAACAACTGATGATAAGGCATGGAACGGTAAGTAGCCAAGATGGCGGTAATTTATTTATAAGAGAGAATATAATTCGTGAAGAGACCAAAGAATAATTCGTAAGAGCGGGGATATTTCGTATCGTTTGAACTCGTTACATGCGAGAAATTAACACTGGATAACATTGGACAATAGGAAATTCCAAGGGACCGGGAATCGCCTCGTTATTGGCGAGATTTCGTTACATGCGTGATCGTTATAAGCGAGTTTTACTGTAATTCGTTTTTCATTTTTCGTATTTGTCATCTCAAACAGTTTTTTTTGTATAATTGATAAATTTCAATCAGTGAACCCTTAGTCGCTCGACATGAGAGAAACCCGGCGTCGATATTACTCTACTCCTAACGAAAGGCGCCAATGGGACCACGGCTTAGCCTCCCATCCGATGGCCGGTGTGCAGTACTTGAAGTGCCCTCCTCAAGGCACTCAAACAGGGCTCGGGCAGCCCCTGAAAAATCTCAGGCACCATCTCTCATCAGGAAAAATCTCCATACAATCTCCATATGAATAACGAAAACAGCACCATTCTTTTATGATAACCTTGTTCTTCCATGAGTTTTGTAAAATTTAAAGCAGGAAACTGTTGCTCTTTTCTACAAAATTCGAGTCACAGAGCCATCATCAGGACCTTGCACCCAACATTGGAGTATACTTTTTTTGGCTGATAAATAAATTTAACATAAAAGTATAACATTTTTTTCTATCATGGAAACCTTTCGCTACATAAAGCTCGAATCGTTCGATGTTAAACTTCAACGCTTTTTTGAGTATCAGCAACTTAATAAGTTTCTATCGTGATCGCACTATCAAAAATTAAATAATTTTGACATATATCGTTTGTACGAAATATTTGCATTCATGCGTAAAATTTTATGACGCTCAACACTAAAATCAAATAATTATACCCTTGTTCACAGCTACTTTAAACGGTGTCACTCCACGTAGGGTAGCTCAAATTTATCTTTATATTAACCAATACGAAAGAAAGCATTTTAATCGAGAGACAAATAACCTAACATTTGACGATTGATATAAGATTTGTGCTACGATTGAAGCGTTATTCCAATAATAGGTCTCACAAGTCATTTTACGTCAAGTTAAGGTGTTGTGAATGGCGATTATGCTAAAAAAATGCGTAAATAAATGAAAATTTGTATCGTTATTAATGTTGTAATTAAGAGGAAATATATTTTTAAGTGAACAATTTTGCAGTTGCTTGAGGTAAATGCGTACATTCCGCACGTGTGGCGCCACAGTTATTCAGCGAATCACCAACTAATAATTTCAAGCAGCTAAATATTTGACTTCCTTCAGAGTATTTATTTTCTTATAATTAGAAAAAATGGTAATGTACTCATGTATTATTCGAAGCATGATTATTAACGTTTTGACGCACCTTATATCAATCAGCGAAAGTTATATTCTACTTTTAATTCGTAGTTTTCAGCCGCGCGGACTAGTTTCGCCTCATGATCCTAAATTCAATTAATTCGCTCTTTCTAAATACGCACTCGATATTTAGCGAGGATCCATTCCGTTCAGTTGGTCATTGGAGTTCGAAACCATTGATGCCAATTACTAGATTAAGTTCAATCACTTGAAGGTGATGCGCCAAACCTATTTTTTGAGGAATATAGGGTAGTTTTGCATAAAATTGAAGTCGATTGACCTATTTCCATGAATAAATAATTTTCCCAATATTTAGTTAGTTTCACACTTCGGCAATTTAAGTGAAAAAAAACATCAAAATGGGTTAGCCTAGAAAAAGCAATCCCATAAATCATCGCCTAGTTGTTTTTAACTACCAAGGTTTCGGCGCAGTCTATTCACTTATAAGGAGCCACTACTTCGACCATTGCTTAATCCTAGGCAGCAGCATACTTTGTATATACGTACTGGGTTGGTCGAACATTGACATTCAAAAACATGTTTTTTAAAACGCTAAATGTCAAATCAGTTATCGCCTCAGACACAGGATTAATATCAGTGTGGATTTTGCGGTGGAGATTACTAAGATAGTGATTAATCAATTCAAATTCTTTGATAAGAGAAAGCGCTTTTTTGCGTGGGAAATAACTGTTTGAAAATCACGAATAACCTATATCACCCACAAATTTTCCTACTATTTATCTCACTATACTCCATCCTAGTTTCACTATACAGTCGCAAACATTCGCGTGTAATATAATCATGTTATAAATAATTGTACAGCTGAAAAAACTCGGCATCAAATAATTATAATGTAATAAAGTAGTATGGTACTCACGAAAAAGTTGTCGGGCATCGGTGGCTTTTCTTCCATCAACCGATGAAATTTTGTATCACGAACTTTTAGTAGCCATCATAGCAACGCTAACAATTGACGAGCGTTTGTTTGTAAATAATGGCAGTGATTTGCAGCGATTAGCTGTTATTATCACGTATTTATCTATTGCCATTCCGGCGTAGGGAAATCGTTAGGAACGATCGTGCTGAGTTGTGAGCTTGATACCATTGACAAGGATACTCAGAGCCTCTCTCGGTTAATATTTCGGCCCGTATCAAGCGATTTTTTTGTTATCGTTTTGTTTCAGGCGTCCGCTGAACCCAGTGTCAATACGTGTGATCGGAAAACTGGGCCAAGAGAGGCAGTGCGATTAAGTGAGTTAGCCTGATTCCGCTTCCCCTTAAAACTTGCTCGATGGCAAACTCTTCGCCCTCTTGCAATGGAAAATATTCGATGTCCAGACGAGCTTAATTTAATTTTCAATTCATTTGAGTGATATTTTATCAAAATTTAAAATTAAATCAATATCCTGGAGTGAAGATCTTGTACAATATTAAATGTATTGACAACTTTGATTTAATATTAAGTATAGAGGTCAAGCAAAAAAATTCACACTTCGCACTTTCTCGAATTTTTATGTGCATACTTTTCCACTTAACATGAGAATAAAACACTTATTTGTAAATAATGGCTGTGGTTAATAAGATTATTATTTGAAGTTATTAACGCGTTTTTATCTATTACCACTCTGGCCTTGGGAAATCGTTAGGAACGATCGTGGTGAGTTATGAGGTTTGCTATGCACTTGTTTTATTCTCATGTTGATATCTCATTTACGATCAAATAAGTGTAGCGGACAAAAAGGCAGAGGGGAAAGGGGCCAGTGAAACTAATCGCCTATAATTTAGATTTTTTTGCCTCTCAACCAACGTTTGCCAATCCACCAACGTTTGGCAGAAGCATACTCTGAAAATCGGTGTATGTTCAATTGAATTAGTTATTGAAACTCTAACTAGAGCTTTGCGGGAATTTTTTTCTTTTTGGCGTGCATTACCATTACATTAAAATTTGATAATATTGAAACTAGATGTTCAACAAAACTCAGCGGTCTTAAGTCAACCTAGAAATAATTTTCATCATGAATTTGGGTATAATACTCCACTTTGACTCAAAGATTACTCGGAATATGAATGCTATGTATATGAATCTCAGGTATATCGATCAGCTTTCACCGTGACGGTACCCATATTAATTAATTTCGTATCCTCAAATATTATCATCTACTCCTTATAAATTCATAGTTATTGTCGAAAAAGCTTAATTTAGAGAAATCTTATAAACCGTGTTTTTTTTTGCAGCAGTAATATGTCTTGGGGATATAAATCTGTACGTAAGCGGCAAATAGCCTTTTAGGACGAGAATAAGAATCGCGGCTCTATTAATGAAGGCTTAGAGAAACACGAGGAATTTCTCCGCTCATATCCGCTATGCAACGCTGGGCATCCAAACTTAGGAAAGTTCCGTTACGAGCGGCCTTGACAAGAATATAAACGGCGTTCTTTCTGTCCCGCGGTGACGGAGATATATAGCGCTTTCGCTGTAGGAAGACGAGTTTGCTAAACCAGGTAGGCTTCTGCATTGCCACGCGCATGAATGACACCATATCGCCGTTCGGAATTGATAAAATCCCACATGATGGCCCTTTTGCGCCGGCGTTGGAATCAATGTGCGTGTAAGTAAGTATTCTCTCTTGTTTTCCCGGCGTACATCGTCTATATCTACATCTACACAATACCCTGCGAGCCACCTCTAGAGTATTTTGCAGGGGGTGATCATTCACCGGCATGCAGCATGCAATAGACGTATTACGTGCCCTACCCATCGCAATCTTCGGCTCTTAGCTTCAGCTGCTACGTGTAGCGAGTTGAAAAGCTCTAGTTAGAGTTTCATGCAGCTCATGCACACCACACGGTCCAAAAAAGGTTACGTATGCTAACAAATTATACTACCACATTCGTTCAATGGAAAAACTTGCCAACTACTCATCAAGGTCATTAATACTCGCCGGCCTCGGTGGCGGCGGGGTAAAGTCCTCGCCTTCCAAACAAGAGGCCGCGGGTTCGTGTTCCGTCTGGGTAGGTTTCCCCTATCCAGGGAATTGATGTTAGTTTATATGATACATGTGAGGTTTTATTGTTAAATAGCCCGATATAGAATGGCCAATAAGAGCTGTATTCGGTGGTTTGGGAATAAAATAAAAAAATTAAAATCAAGGTTTTCTGCCAAAAAATATAGAACATACAAAGCATATTATTAGAAATAATAAGAAAATTCATAAACATGCGTTAAGGTATACATAAATGTGTAGGCTACACTACTCACTCACTCTCATGGCCATTATTACCCTAAATGGTATTTAGCCTCGCCAACTGTCTGCCTCCAACTCTTTCTAACTTCTGCATCCGCCTCGCTGACTCCCATTTTCCCCATATCAATCTGCACCTCATGCTTCCATCTGGAGGCCGTCTTCCATGAGGGTTTCTGCCCAGACTTGTTTTCCTAGGGCCTCTTGTTATCTTCGTATTACGTGCCCTACCCATCGCAATCTTCGGCTCTTAGCTTCAGCTGCTACGTGTAGCGAGTTGAAAAGGTCCCCAATTTCTTTGTTGTGTTTTCTTCTCAACTACAAGTCATCTAATCTATTTGTGAGTCCTAACGCCGCCGTTATAATCTCTTATTGATCGCGGAAAAAACGACGTTCTAAATCTATCTGTTCTACAGTCTATCTCTCTTATTTTATTTATATGATATGATATACTGTAGTATGTCGGCGTTCGTAAGATATAGCTAACTGCGTCTGAAAATACACTGCTCTTGAATTTATCTGATAGGTTTAGTCTATTTTTCAGTCTACGGTCTGACAAAGATTACCATCAGAATCTATCTAAGAGGTCAATTTCACTAGCAAGACTATCGTAACGACTTTTCACGTACCTGGCAGCTCTTCTTTGCATGCGCTATAACTCTGTTTTTAAGCCTATTTAATGAGGAACCCTGCGTACTGGCAGCGTATTCTAAATGGGGTCAGCGTATTCTAAATTCATGATTGATATCACGATATGCTAACTCTTTGTGCTTAAATTAGGACGCCACTTGACATTTTATATTTAACAACGCTGATCATTGTCTTGGAGTGTAGGTCTTTAAGAATTAAATGTAAATTTTTTGCCGAATTTTCGGTATATTTTTATGCCTTCATCAGAATTAACAATCATATTTATTGAAAAAAAGCCCTGATGAAGGTATAAAATATATCGAAACGTTGGCAAAAAAATTTGCATCTAATACTTAAAAATCCACACCCCAAGACAACGTTCAAATTTGAGGTCAAGGGATAGAAAAAAAATCCCAAATTGAATTTATACAAATAATAATATTATGGACGGAATATCACAGCACTGCTATACCTCGCGCATGGTTCTTTGTTTTCCTCATTTCGGAGGGGGCAGGCAGTTGGATCCCCCTTGTATACGCTCCTAAATTCTGAGAACCCATTAAAATATTAGACATAGCTGGCTCACGCACATGACGAGTAGCGCAAGTGTTAAAAGAAGTACAGTATTTCCTCGGAGTGTGAGTTAGGCTCGAGCTGGCAGCCGTGTGGGCGAGACAGCGAGTGCTGCAGTCCGGAATCCAGCGGCGGTCGTTAGCAGATGACTGCGACGCGACGCCTCACTGCCCCTCGCCTTCAGTGTAACGGCTCCCCCCTCCGCCTCGCATGGAAATAGACAAAAAAGACTTTTTATGGTGCGGCGACGCGCCTAAAAATAGGAGCCGAGAGAAAAAAAAGACATGCTGAAGTAAGTGCGGGCGAGATTAGGAGAGAAGCTGTTAAGGGCGTGCCGGATCTGGTGGTCTGTGACCGCTCACTATGTTAGCTCAATGGCGCAGTAAGGGAGGGTTTGGGGGATAAACCCCCCCCCCCAGAGCTCAGGGAAATTTTAAAATTTAATCCGTTTTATTTAATTGAATTAATATTACTCATAGAATACTGTAAGGATGAATAATGTATCCCTCAGAAAGCAGCAAATATCACAATTTTGAACCATTTATCTTAACATTTTTCCGGCGGAGGGCACACGCACCTCCCGCTTACCCTGGCAGGTACTCCATACGGTCTAAATCTATCCGTATTAGTTGCGCCTATATCCCCCCCCGCTAGACTTAATTCCTAGCTGCGCCCCTGTGCTTGTCCGTAGCGTTGGATACGTTACTGTGATCGCCGTCTGGAAAATCTTAATTATTTTTTTAAGATTTAAGATTTAGTTCAACTGATTCAGACATTACTTAGTCGAAGTTCGACATATTGCTGACATGAATGTGATTGAATTTTTCCACAATAATTTTATTCGTACGACGCGTTTCGGCTCGCAGAGCCATCTGTGCCAGATGATGGCTGTGTGAGTCGAAACACGTAGTGCGAATTAAATTATTGTGGAAACGTGCCATTACCATTCATTTAAATATGTTTTAAGATTTTGTAAACGAGTTGCCTATTAATCGAGTTACGGCCTTGTGAGTGCGAAATGGTATCCGTCCTTCACCTTTCAATCCGAGAACTTTCTATACAAACACGATTTACGAATCTAAGGTTCTCTACAAATATTTCTTGCCTACCTTGCCTTGCATGGTAGGTTTGAAGTTAACCGTAGATCTCAGATATTTGACTTCATCTGCCGCCCTCATGTTTACTCCTTCCTCAGCATACACATATGGATAGTGAGACGTCTTACTCAAGCAGTGAAATATTTTCCTTAGGTCTCTGGCATCCCCTCTTACAGTGACATATGTAGATCCTTATTTTAATACCATTTTATCAAAATAAATTTTAGCGTAATCTAACGGGTGAGGTTGGTTTACATGGAGTATTTTACTCATCACCTCGGTCTGTCTGCCCTTCCAACGTGGACTTCCCTCTATTCACAATAAGATGTTAAATATGAATCTTAGAGTGTAGGGCATAAAATTGAAATGCAAGTTCTGCCGACGTAAACATAATAAATGGTAAAAAGAATGTTTTTTACAGCAATGTAACAAAAAAGAAACAGTCAATTTTAAATTATCAAAAAAAAAGAAGATACCAGAATTTGAAATACCTTTTAGCATTGTTTATTGATGCAAGTAAGCGGATATAATTCATGATTACCTGTCAATTTTGATCAATTATTAACAATAACTTTTGCTTTGTAAAATTTGGTTCACAATAAGGCCTTCCCCCTTTCATTCTATCAATAAATCCTATTCTCTTCCTTCCCCTTCCTCCCTTGCCTAACATTCTTCCTTCTAACTCTCTTTTCGACCTCCCCACTCCGCTCATTGCTCGCCCAATCTAGACCTGTCTCCTCCGTATCTCTTCTAGAACCTTCCTCCTCTCACCCACCAAGTCCAGCACCTCATCGTTCCTCTTCCTCTCCGTCCACTTCACCTTCTCTATTCTTCTCCACCCCAACATCTAAAACGCCTACAGTCTTTTATCGTACTTCTTCGCGAGTATCCATGAATCCATGCATTTTATGGGAATTCGTTTTTCCCCCGAACCATGAAGGACTTTAATAAACGCTAGTCCCAACTTCATTAGAGCAATTAATTTTTTTATCTGTAAACGGCTGGTGTCCTAACACCCCCTGCCACATGTCTTTTAGGCGGCTCGCGGGGTATTTTTTAGATGTAGATGTATCCGCGTCGTAAAGCTTGTAAAGGTCCAGCGTAAACTCCTGATAAGACTCTTCACTAGCCTTTTATTGTAACTCTTAGATAAAGATCCTCTCATTAGCTTGCATATAATAAAAAAACGTTTCTCGGGCTTCGTATCGAGTGATGTTTCTGTTCATGTCGACATATCTCGACATTTCGAAAAATATCCTCAAGACATGTTTAGGCTTGCTGTGTGAGCTATAACTCCCTCATGGTTCGAAGATGAAAGGAAAGTCTGTCAGAATGGCCCGGATGGAAAACATTACCCTGTGCGAAGCGGTGTGAAATATTTTAATATTTAGTTTGGATTCAGCGTAGGAAAAATAATTGCATCTGTGTGGTATTTTACGATGTGCTTTTATGTTTAATATTTATAACCGGCCGAGAACTAGGTGGTGAAATTCACAATAACTCCCATGTAAAATAATTCATGTTACAATACTACTCATGTAATTGGTAACGATTGATGAAAGAAGGCATCCTGATTGCGGATAGAGAAAAAAATGAAGTTTTTAGGGGATGTGAAAATAAGCTGGTTGCTTCGATACCGGGATTCAGATTTCAGGAGTTTTCCCTCATGTCTCTGGTAGAACCCTCATACCCTAGTGGGATAAAATAGTTTCTTATGCTCGGAAAAATTCCCTAAATTTGAGTCTATAATAGGTATCTCTCCTTATAATATGATAATGTAACTCATATCACATTGATTATACGAAAATATCTTTATTTTTGACGTATGGAGGATACATTGATAGTGTGATATTCAAATAAAGTGACTTACAAAAAGATATCAAAATGCTGTTTGGGAAGTGAGGTACTAAAAATAATATCTACCCTGATAATTTAACTCTTTGTGGTCCAATTTTTTAAATTCAAGTTGTCTGGTCCAAATTAATAATTAGGAAAAAGAAATAATCAATTGGAATGCTTTTTGACCTTTTAAATGTTCTTATTATATTTTTTAAGAAAAATTCCTCCGTTTGTGATATTATGCATGTCCAGTCAAAAACTTTTTCTATGAACATGTTCAATGTGCTATACCCCTCGAATAATCGCACTGCCTTATGATATAGAGCTCAGCTCGGCGTTGAACCTGTTGCTAGAATTAGGCTTGCCTAGCCTGCTTAGATATTGGACCGCTAAGGGTTAAAGACGATAATATTCTCTTTAAACAAGTAATACGCGGGAAAAGACCAGTTGAGCGGTGGTGATACGTCCTCTTAAATGCATCCCAGAGACACCCAGTCGCGTCCCAGTCGAAGGAAGAGCTTTCATTGTCACGCACGTGCCATTGGCCCCACCACGTATTCTTCCGTCCTCATCTCTTTCTTAAAGGCTGGCACACAAGGAAGCAACTCTTCCCCATCCGCCCACGCGTTCACGATGCCTCGCGCAACGTCCCACGGCACGCAAGCCACCCACTACAGTCACAGACACTCATCGCTTCGCAATGCGACCACTCCCGGCCTCTTCAGGCTAAAAGTCTTCAGGCTAATACTTTCTCCGAGTTAAAACTTACACAGTTATTTTTCCAAGCGATACAGAAGGCCATTACATAAATAAGGAGTGACATATGCGCGTGAATGGTTGGCCTGGGTACCTCAAATAATAACAATTCTCGTTACCTCCGGCGCACCAACCTCCAATCTGATAAGTTTTACTTTCTGGGTGAAAATATTAATGTCACACATTTTGAAGATATTTTATTGTAGGTACACTTAGTAAAATGCCAGAGTAAAAAAATACTTTTACCATTTTTCATCACTTAACCAAGAAGTTTACACATTTTGGAGGTATTTTATTGTACACTTGGTAATATGCCAGATGTAAAATATTACTTACACCATTTCTCATCACTTCTCTTCAACTGTACCAGGAGTGAATTGCTGTAAGAAGTACTTCGGTGTCGTGGTTAGTGAATGTAGTCAAACGGGGCGCGTGTAACTGGGTTGCTATCCTTGCGGAAAACCTGGGAAGTCAAGGGATTTTATTATCTAGTAGTACATCGTTTTTGGAAAGTTGTGGAGTAACAGGGAAAATGGCCAAAATATCGAAAAAATGACGGTTTTTGTACAGATCTCGTGGTATTTTTTTCTTTCTCATTCGCATAGTCACATCGGCGGTTTTTGAGCTCCAATTTCCCAATGTGTAGAGGCGAATTGAAAATGTTATTTCATTCATATGTTGCTTCATAGGCGTAACCCTTCATTTACATGTCGGGTTTTTTGACAACTTAATTTAAGGCTAATATGTATTTTCCCGAATTAAAATCCCATTTTAATATTATGTAAGGCATAATAATACATTGAGTACGTGCCTTATATGAAATTTTGTGGAAAATTTCCAAACTTAGCATATTTTAATTTGAGATATCACCTTCTTTCCGATTATGTATTCAGTAGATTAGTTGATAGGGCAAAATATTAGTCACTTCATCAAACATTTTTCATGAGAAGCTTGGGTTGAGCCTTTACCGTCGTAGTAAATGCATTTGAAGGAAAGATAATTTATGTCCTCGCTGCCTTGTTAACGAGACCACGAAAGGGTCCCGAATTGCTTGGCCCTTCATAAGTGGCCTCATATTTTGATTCTCGTCTCTCAGCACATCAGAAAAAATGTAATGATGAATAGATTAATCTACGATTTCTCTGAATAAACTTTATAACTCCTGGGGTTAATAAGTTGCCAGAATTAATGATGGTGATTTTATGGATCGAATAACTTATTAACAAGTGTTGGCAGAATAATTAAGCATAAGAAAAAATGTCGAAACATTTCAGACTTTCACCTGAGTCATTGATTTTCTCTATTATTTACAGGTATGTGCATGATCCGGCTTCAGCCTGAATGTGTGTTCTTGGATCTTGAATTCTTGAGTGGGTCATCATGAGTGGAGGATACTTTTGTCAGAGTAGTAGCTGGTGAGCATCTCAAAATTCATTGAATATATTATCCTTTTTTTTTTCAATGCGCTCATTCCTGGGAAAAGGTTTGTATTCTTGTGAGTCTGTGTTAAGGGAGTAATTTCTACTAGCTAGAAGATAAAAGGATTAAAGCTTTTGAGATGAAAATAAGATGGTAGCAGGGCTCCCACTTAACCGTGAATAAGCCGTGAATTTTGGATGAAAGCTTCTCGTGTTTCCAACCGGGTCAGGGCCTACACCATGCAGACCCGGTTGGAAACCCGAGAAGCTTTCATCCACGCTATTCACCGGGAAAAGCTGAGATTCTTCAGCCGTGAATTTTGTCTGCCGCAAAAAAAACATGGAAAAAGCAGCGAATTTCGTCATACAACCTTATTAGTCTCTCAAACTTGACTGTAAATCTACGATTGACAGATCAAAAGAAAATTCGATTTTTCGATCATGTTTCAAGGTCAGTCACTCGCAGACACTGTCCACACATTTATCTGCACGCGTATATTTTAAGGGCAATTATTGGTCCGTGTGTCATGACGACACAAATGTCTTAAATCTGTGATCGGAAGACCGGTAACCAAAGTATTCATTAACTTAACATTATTCTACTCCCTTCAATTTCCCACTCATAACCTTTAGCTGGCCCTGAATTTTGCTAACAATAGGTGACGTCATAAGAGATAGCACTTTCATTGCTGCGTTTGCATTCAATTGCAGGTAATGTTTGGAAGGAAATTTCTTAGCTTTTCTACAAAAACTAGTTCCAAACATTAAATATGGAATTCTACAAAGTAAAGGCCTCAACAATTCATTGCATCAATTGCAGGTACATGAGCGGATCCAGGTTTTTTTTTTCTGGGGAGGGTGGGGGGAACTGGGGTCTGTCAGGCAAACAGTCCAATCAAATTGGAGATTAAAAACAGTATACAATAATTACTTAATGGAATATTCTCTTTGTTTTAATATGAAAGTTGTTAATACGAAATTATATGATTGAGGCTCCGAAATACACAAAAAAAAAAAAACGAACGTAATGATATCTGTATTCATAATCTTGTCTCTTCCCCCGCGCCACCCCCCTAAATCCACCTATGTATCTGTAGATCGAATCATAAAAATCCTTTCGTACAGCATGTTGTACATTTCGTTTGCCATATGACTATCCTCCTCTTGCCTGATACCGAGAAGTATTTCATGATTTTTGTTCATAGAGTATTCAGGGATATTCTCGTCGTAAATCGATATATCTTGGTATGCATGGCGGAACTCGTCCTTTACCAAGAATATTTTCTCATCCTTTTTCTCACCTGCCGTCATTTCATCCTCAATCGTGGCGCGTTTTCCTCTATTTTGCCACTCGTGAAAAGCCGAAGATAAGCATTGATAGCGAAACATTTGGGAAGTGTTTCGGTTTACTTTGGAAATTTAAGTGCAAGTCATGTTTCATTTATTTTAATGGGGAAAATGTATTGAACGGTCCTTAATCTTTTTCTTGGTATTTTCATAGTTTTCAACAACGGGAACAACTTGCTAAACGCCTCATTCCTGATGTGAACAATTTTCTTGTGATGGTTCATCCTATGAACACATCCGTTGTTAGCAGGCTCTTTAGAAAGCCTGATATTGAGTTCAAGTCAGATAAAATCATCGTGCCTGAATTGGTAAGAAAGAACGAAGAGCTTAGTTCGCGAGCAATATAAGCGCGGCCTCCTTTTGTGGATATTTTCTTTCCCCGATCTTCTTACTCGAGGCTCCATCTTGACGGCACTCGTCTCTTTGGAGGAACATCTTTATGGGGAAGGACTAATTGAAGCTGCGAATGAAGAATCTCGCCTTTCATAGTTCTAGGCGGCCATTACCCGCGACGCAATTAGTCAACTCTCTCAGGACTGGTTTCTTGCGTACCTCTTCCCGCTTGTCCACTTATTTCCTGACCTCTTGATCAAATTGTCGTCCGTAATTTCATGTAATGCGTCACTTCTTCTAAGTATGTGCGTACTTCTCTCTAGGCAGTACTCAGCACACCATTTTATCTCTATTTCCATCAAGTATAATCTTCAGTTGGAGACTATGGGTTCAAATTTCTAGTCATATTCGCTTTTTGTGACGCGTAGTTCACATTGTTTGTCCCCTTGCGATTTTATCACGCCTAAGTGATAGTATATGGTTCTTCCAAAGTCAGCATACGAACATAAAAGATGCATTTTCTGTTGGCTTATGGTACTTATTTGGAGGAATGTAGTCGGTCAGCCTTTATTGTGAGGCAGGTATTTTTGGTTATTAGTTTTTAGAATTATAAATTTCTTGGTACGAAGTTTGAAATATAGCTAGAGTGCCATGATGTTTAAATGCGCGATGATAATAGTTTTACTGTTTTTACCACAATTAATTTTCCATAGGACCATTGATAACCTACATAGAGTGCAAGTGTTAGAAAATCATAATTGTTCATCTGAACCTCATCATCATCTAAGACCGACAATCCTTGGATTGGTTTGATGTAGCTCTCAACTTAACTGTCCCATAAAGTAATCTTGTCATTGACATAAGAATTTATTCCATCCACTTTCCCGTCCATATTTGAAACGCAAGATTAAAAGCTACTTGTTTCCACAGGTACGTCATGTTAACCTGGATTTCCAATGCTTCACTGGAGTCGTTGTCAATCGAAAGATTTTTTCGAAATTTTTATCAATATTACTTCAGTATAATAATAATTTATGCTTATGCTAAAATGTATCGAGCCTGACTGTGTCGCATTTTTATTTAATAAATATTTTACTAATAAAATTACAAAGTTGAGGAAATTATTTGCGGCCACATTGTCTCGCGTTAATATTTTTTTTTTAATTTAAGGCCTCTGTAATTTTTATTTTGAAACATGTATGACATGTCTCTTAGTGGGTTGCTTCTCAATAATGAGTGATTAGGCCGGAAGTTTACAAGTGTCTCTTTTAATACGGATTATGAGTCTTGATTTTGTAAATGACTGAGCATTTATGTTGTTAATTATATTAAAATTTTTGCAAATCACTATTAGGTCCCACGTACTATATGTGCACGTCTTCGGCGCGGTCACTTGATATGCATCCTTTTACTCGTCATTTTGGAGAAAGGTGTGTTGGAAAGTTGGACCGAGAAAATTCTCGTTATTGAATCGGCAAATGCTCTGTGTGTTTCTTTCCGATTTGCAGTGTTTTCAGACTGGACTGCATTTCATGATGCGACGTCGAGTTCATAGAGCTCACGATCTTCCGCAACATGACCTATTTTGGTGCATCCTCCTTCGATCATCTTCCTTTTCTGTGCGCATCGTATAAACCAAACTGATACGTCTGCGCAATCCACATCCCAACCAAGTTTCATGCAATACCATTTACCATCCCCACCTAATGCTCTATTTCTGTAATTGATAATAGTCTTCATCGAGTTCGTTTCTATCTCTAACGGGTGTAATTTCCGTGACAGTTTCTTACCAAAAATAAAGCGCGAGTCTACACGGCTGTTAAGTAGTCCATGTAGACATTGATAAGTGGACCATCGATTAAATCTACGTAAGAACTATGCTGTCTTATAACGCCAACCGCCTGTAGATATAATTAGATATATGATCATACGATTCGAAGGTGTTCCTTTTAGCGGTGTATTTAATTCAAGTCAGAGAAGACATTTTCAATTTTGTTGTAAACAATAAATAAAAAAGAATTTATTGAAGATTTATATTTTTCGTTGTGTATGGTTGTGAATCAGTTTCTGAGTTATTCTGTCGCTTTGTTACATCGTGGATGTGATGAATTTTTTATGAGGAGCATTTAAGAATTTCCTTCATTGCATTAGCATATCAAAATTCTGGTTCGGATCTTTTTTTCTTCTTGCCGTTAAAATGATAAAAATGTGGATTACTAAAAATAGCCTCCGAATTCTCTCGCAATATTTCCTGAATAAATTGAGAAAAAAGAATCTCTTGGGCGTTTGGGCTTAATGGAAGGATTTAATATTTTCTTCAAGCTATTAGGAAGACGAATGATGTTACGATATCGTCGATTAGGCCGTTAATGCTAAGGGAGGTTTTGGTTATGGTAATTTTTCCGCTTTGATGTGGCGTAATTCGTTTTTCCGTATTTGAGCGTGAAAGTGACGCTTAAACATGACGTTAATGACGGCTGTTAGGGACCAATTTGATCGACTACTGTGCTTCATTGATAAAACATTAAATTTAGTTTTCCCTGTTCAGGTTTAAATTATACTTATTTATCTGGAAATAAAGAGAAAATGATTTACGTTTGACATTTTTACACAATGCGGACGGGTCACGATTTTACCCGTGTTTTCTACATTCCGCCTTTGTATGCCACCAGTAATGGTGCATAGAAACTAATAATCTAAGCATCTTATTGCATCAGTAGACAATGAATAAAACTCGATCGCCGTTCTGTTTTCGTTAGTTATTGAGTTTTTGAGGCATTTGGAGGAGGCGACCGACAGCTGAGGTAATTTGCGCCATGAGAGAAGGGTAAGGACGAAAGGGTGGAGAGAAACCCGGCGTCGGTATTAGCCAGCTCTTAACGAAGGTGCCAAGAAGACCACGGCTTAACGTCCCATCCGACGGACGGAGTGTTGAGCCTGAAATGTCCCGCACACATGAAATTAGGAATTCTAGGAATTACTAAACACTGGCAAGTTTTTAAAATGAATATGCATGTATATTTTGCTGGTATGCTTAATATTTCTATGACAGAGCGGTGTGCATGTGGCGGTCCTCTTTCATGCTGCATGTTGGTGATTGGTCACCCCCTGCCAAACACCCTAGAGGTGGCTCGCAGGGTATTATGTAGATGTAGAAGTAGAAACTTCATCCAAGCAGCTATCGGGCAGTCTCTTAAAAATCTCTGCTACCGCCGGGATTTGATCCCGAGCCCACTGGGTGCGAAACATACACTATTGCAAACCCGATCCCCTTTTGAGTAATTGAATTGATTATTGTTGACTATAATAAACCAAGTTTGTTGGGATGCGTTCTCGGACAATGGGGTGAGTTAGAAAAAAATATCTGGTCTTTTATGTGCTAAGCGTAATTTTGGGATTACCTACGTTGTCTGTGGTACCATTTCCTATCAATTGAAGTTACGGTCACTGATTATTTGTTCCCTAAATGGCTGATACGTACAATTGATGCTGGTAATCGAAGGTTTACGTGAATAATGACATCGCGTTCTTGCCTATCATGCCTAGTCGTGTGGGGTAAGGCCAACTTCCCGTTATCTCATTTAGCTGGCTGCGGTTAAACGAGGCCACGGCCTCATGTCATGGTACTTATGATCTCCTTTAACTGTCACTTAACCTTTAATTGTTATCATTGTTTTTCAACCTACGGGAAAGCTTTTGACATGGCTAAGAGATGCTGATCTAGCCCTTTGAACTACTTTCAATCAATCTGCTGTCCTTCCTTAATAATCCTACTTCTTTTCTCTCTCTCCTCTCGAGTTAAATGTATAATAGAATGCCGAAAATGTTAATTGTTGGTTTTAAGTATCTTATCATTCATAATTTAATATGATTTCTGAATTTTCATCTCACCGCGTCCGTTGGCTTTTGTTGAGAACAGTTTCGTTTACATTGCAGTCAGCTACTTAAAGTCGAGGGTCGCCAGCTCGAACGGCGAGAAGCCGAAGAAATTGCAGGAATCATCTGCTCAACGCCGCGAAAATCTTCGAGACCACTTAATGTCATATTTTTGATGAAATAGCCAAACTAATTTTCAAATTGTGCTACAATATGCTTTATTAAGAATTGCTGAGTGAAAAATAAAGGGCTTTATTGGCGAACTGTTGTTTTGGAAAGTAAAAAAAATACAAATCAATTTTTAACAAAGTACGTAGTAGTTTTCGATTGATGTATTTAACTATTCCAGTAGAATGAACCGGAAGTGAAATAGTTATAAGATAGTGTAAATACGGTGTCACAATTTGCATGCAGTTTTTTGCATTCTCTTAAAATTACAATGTGAAAGTGCCCAACTACGCGTGAGATATTTTGAAGTAGAATGCCATGCACTCACTCGGTGATTTAACCTGAAGGTTGGTTTGGACAGGTAAGGGTAGAGCTCGTCCCACATTAAGCCACGGGCGTGTGAATATTATTAACTCAGATTAGAAGGGCCTGTTCCCTTCCTTGGGTTAAGTCGCACTTCGAGGACTTCGTTTGGTTCCCAGGTCTTCAACATAGTTTTGAATCTGGGAACCTTAGGTTAGTAACCAAGAGCTCTGCCCATTAGGTTTCCACTCTCCCTGAAAATAAGGTTAGACATGTAAACATTTTTACTCGGATTTAGATCATCAGCATCCTCGCTTTTGTTTCTACTCGTAAAGAGACTCTGTCATATCAAGCTCATATTAAGCTCAACTTAATTGGTCTGAATTTGACTCTTGTTTATTCTGCTTTATAGGTATTATGGATAGGGATAAGACGTGATAATAGTATTTATGATACATTATTTCGCTGACTTGCTTGCTCTGTGGACGATTATTGTCGCTCCTTGCCAATATAAACTCGCCGTCCAACCGCCGCTTCTAAAATTTTGTCGCCGATGTTATTATCACTCGCATATTGGCTCATAATTGAACCGTATCTTATTCCTTCAATATCAATTACAAAGGAAGTGACCCAATTTCAGTGCGTCACGCATTGCATTGCGGAGAACAAAGCGATTTTGGAGAGCAATTAAAAAAAAAACTTATTGAGGCCTTTGGCAACTTCGACTGATAAATCGCTAAGTTGATGAAAAAAACATCGCGTTAAAAAACGGTGTTGTATCCGAAATACAATCTTGAGAAGGAAGTGTGGTGGAAATATTTTATCACCATTCTTGTAAATTATGGAAAAAAATAATTATTTATAATATTTTTGTATATAAATAATATAGGGTTATCATAAAATAATGGCGCGGTTTTGAACATGGTTTAATGAAACCAGAATTTCAAAACTCACTACAGAAATACAAAAGTTCCATGAAATTCCATTAAAAATTGTCTAGCACGATGATTATACACATTTCTATTATTTTACCTGAAGGTCGATGCCGGGGAAAAATACCTATGTCGACGTTCCTGAAATCATAGATGGTGTTAAAAAATCTTGTCCTGTTCCTCGTCCCTCTCAGTGGAGAGCTAACCAGAGTACGTGAGCACTTGACATAATCCTGCTGCGATCCCGAAATGTTTGGTTAGCATGGTGAGAGAGTCGTCATCAATCACTAGCCACTGGAGAGGTTTTTGATGTTTACACTAGTTGGGAACTCCATCTCGCCGCTCAAGTCGGCTTGTCTTGCACCAGAGAGTTGACGGATTCCAACTTCATAACGGTGCACCTAACGTTCTCTATTCGCGAAACTAAGTTTCTAATACTTCATTTAATTCTCACGTAATCGTTTATTTTTTTAAGAAACAAAGGTGATCAATTCTTTAATCACGACTCATTTTTTATATTTCTATGTCACTCGGGTTTTTTACTCGTGCACATGCATATGTCGACTGTAGCCATTCTCTCTAAATGTCCAGATTTTGTCCTATTGGATCAAAGACTCATAAATCTCCTATTTAATGTTTTGATTCTTTATTTAAAAAGGTGATTTTCACTTCTCATTTATCAAATTATTCATGCTGAACTCCTGATAGTGGTGTTGGTCATTTTTATCGTTTCTAGGTTTCCTTCGCGATATTTATTTTTAAAATTTTCTCTATCTTTACTTTTACTGTCCGTATTATATTATAATGAGTTCATACCTTTTTTTCCGGTTCTTGATGTGGCTTTCGCCATCTTATCATAGGCTATTCGTAGCATTACCTCATTTGCTATTTAAATTGGTTCTGCATTCCGACATCAACAGAGTTCTTTTCTTCTGGGCTCAATTATCTGAGTCCTTATCTCATCGCCTTCTCTGCCTTCTTGCCTGCACCATTCTAGCGGATAACAAAAATGAATGCGATTCTTTGATGCGGGCATAACCTTGCGTTACTCCGATGGCCGGCGACTTCAAGGGCATGAATTTGGACGCTGATGATGAGCTTTTGATATGGAAAAGGGAGTTGTTTATTATGGAGGAAGAAACGAGGAGGAGCATGCTTTAAAAAATAGTTAACAAAAATACCCTCCTCTTCGAAGTCTGGCCTGAACTACGTTACCTTTTTTCAGTGATTTCCCCGCCTCCACCCTCCATTGACTCACGTAGTACTTTTTTCCTGCTTTTTAACATTTGAATTTCCACATTTTATGTTGTCCAATCCAGTGAAACTATCAGTTTAAAAATACCTTCCTTATTTATTTTTTGGCAATGTTTACTTGATCTAAAATCTAAGAATTTGGCCCTTAAATAGGTGTACAATCACCACAGGAGTATTGAATCACAATTCGAGCGGAATGGACTCTTTTTTTGCTTAAATAGTCCTCTTTCTCGTGTCATTATGTGCATAGTCTACATTTTATTTTGAAAGTTAAGTAAAGAAGGGGTAGGATGAGTTGCGCCATTGTGACGGTGGCGTAACTAGGGATATGCTTTGGGGTGGGATGGGATTGCCTGGGGTGGCGATCCCCTTTTTTCACTATTCAAATAACGAATTGGATACAATACCACACCCCTTAAGTCGTCCATAACTTTTTGATGGGACAGCAACTTTTGGGACTGCTGTTCATTCATTTAAGAGCGAGTGACTGATATAAAAGATTTTTTCTATGAAAATTTCATTTCTTTCCATGAAAAATCGATCACAAAAAGACAGAGCCATTCAGTTTTCTAATACCTAAGATTAAATAAATTAAACCAAGCGTTTACCCTCCCCCTAGGCAACAGGGGGTCCGGGAAAATTTTTGCAAAATAATATGACTGAAAATTATGCATAATTTTTGCAGAGTTTTCTTACCTGGGAAGCCGAATTACCAACGATGGACGAAGCAAGAAAGAAATAGTCAGTAGAATAGCGCAGGCGAAGAGGCCTTTCTACAAAAGAAGAATCTACTTACAGCTGAGAATACAAGCATAGAAGTAAGGAAAAAATTTATCAGATGCTACATATGGAGTATGTTTCTCTATGGAAGCGAGGCTTGGACGTTGACAGCAGCAGAGAAGTCAAGAGTGGAAGCATTCGAAATGTGGTGCTACCGAAGAATAATGAAGATAAAATTGATTGACCGTGTAAGCAACGAAGAAGTGCCAAGAAGAGTAGGAGAAAAGGGAAGCCTCCTAAAAACCTTATGCAGAAGACTAGAAGAACTTAGTTGGCCCCGAATGAATTACATAGGACAGGTTATTAAGGATGTAAAAGAGAAGAAATACGTCGCTATAAAAAGGTTAGCGAATAGGAGAGAGAAGTGGAGAGCTGCGTCAAACCAATCTTAGGATTGTTGACCAGTGATGAAGATCATTTTGGCACTAAAAATTTAACTTTGAGCAGATTCAGTTATTATAAGTCTAAAGTAGAAAATAGTATTTTGTAATTCTTTTATTTCTCTGAGGCTTCTCTCCCCTCATCCCCCCGTAGTTACGCCACTGCATTGTAATATGACGGTACGGGCCAGTCGCAATATGTAGATGCCCTCTCTTCCGTCACTCGCCTTAAGTTAACTCCCATTCTCCCTAATTATTGTCATTTACTCTGGTTCCTAGCATTCTACGGCTGAGAGCATAGTGTATCAGGCAGTTGGCTTCTGTCCACCCTTCTTCTCCTATCCTGGTGTCAAATATACTGGTCTGAGGCGCATATCACAATTGAAAAATGTTAGCAATAAGAAAAAAAACTTGTTTCGACTCTTGTTTGGTTTGTAAGGCTCCTGGAGCACTTAAGTATTATATACTATCGCACAGAATAACCTCTAGAATCTTTATTTACCCGTTTCTCGATTAAATATAGACGATGTGATGATAGAATTTGCATCATACCAAGACTTGTATGTACGCAATTCTCGTAAGTCGTGAGTTTACAGAGATCAGTCGCGGTGAATCATTAGTCAAATTTGAGTCAAGTCTGAAATTATATGTTTTATGATTACTTTTAAAAGACTGTACGGATTTTTTTAGGAATAAGCTCAAGCTATTCTCTTCCAGATATCCCTACTGCTATAACATTTTTCGTCCAGCTAGCTCCCCGAATAGATAGTTCAACCCTATCAACTTGACGGTCCGTAAGCTAAACGCTTAGTTTAATTTACTTAATCTCAGGTATTAAAAAACTTAATGGCTATGTCTTTTTGTGATTGATGTTTTATGTAAAGAAATGGAATTTTCATGGAAAAAATCTTCTCTATCAGTCACTCGCTCTTAAATGAATGAACAGCAGTCCCAAAAGTTGCTGTTACCGTCAAAAAGTTCTTGACGACTTAAGGGGTCTGGTATTGTATCCAATTCGTTACTTGGATAGTGAAAAAAAGGGGTTGGCTGAGTAAAGCAATTTTTATTGGACGGTGCGGGCTATTAATGTTCTTTTCGCAACTCTTTATGCTAAAAGGTTGAGTACCAGAATACGAAAAAAATACGTGAGTCATGGTATTGCTTAAACTCTGGGATAATTGGCAGCAGTAACGATTGGTAAACGATCCCAAGTGTGATGGAGAAACCTCCGTGTTTATGACAAATTTTATGGCACTTTCCCGCGAATACGATGAGCTTGAAAGTCGGAGAAGATTTGGGAGACGCATGCTCATCCAGAGTGAGTTTTTAACGCAAGAGTGCTTGGGAGAGTGAGTGTGCGAGAAGTAGGCTTATGTGTGGTTCAAGGGTGGGCAACGTATAGAAGCCTGTTTACGGTAATTTTACCCAGAACTTAACCTCAGACTGCACTATTGTTAGAAGTAAGATTTCACTACCCATAGGCTATTTGAATGAAAAATAGCAGCCTGACTAATTAGCGGGAAAAACGGCATCGGGTTGGGTTGATTTAGAATTAGCGTGAAATTTTTAGGACGCGTGTCTTAGTCATTTGTTTCATGCACTTTTATTACGTATTTTGTTAGCTTAAACCGTGAATCATGGAAGGAGACGTCTCAGGGTGAAAAATGACACGGATTTTTCGTCTCATATTGCCGCAGACAGTTACATCGGCTTTTGCTTAGGTAGTGGAATCAACCCGTGTCACACACCCTAGTGGTAGCTTACACGGTGCCTCGTAAATGTGTGACTGTGAGAGGGCGGATCTTTTTTCAACCTCCGATCGGTCATCTAAAACACCATACAAGCAAGAGGCGGATTCTGCGCGGATAGGGCAACTGCGCATCCTCCGCACCACACGCTCAAGACATTTCTGACCGTAAGTTGTTAGTTTTAGGTTAGTGGAAACCTCCTTACCCACACTACCTCAATCGATTCTCCCGCCAAATGTGCACAGAGGAGCGACATCCAGAAAACTCGCCAAATGGCTTCAGCATTGACATGTCTTGACCTTAATGCCGTTAAAAGAGAATTAAAAAATCATTGTTTCTCGAGTGTGAAGCAGTGTGAAACATTACGTCCATTCCCATTAAAAACAAAGGAAGAGGCATGATGACTTCTAAAAGTGTTGTGATCCATGACAACACCCGTCGTCTCAGTGCTGATGCAGCCTAACAGCTCCTTGAGCAATTTCAATGGGATATTTTTGATCAGCTGCCGTGCAATGCTAGCCAAGTGCCGTGTTACTTCCATCTTTACGCTGAAATGAAGATGTGGCTAGATGGCAAGCGTTTTCAAACCGACGATAAGCTTCAGGACGAAGGCAAAATTCATTGGAAGTCATTGGTGGCTACATCCTATGAAGAAGGAATAGTTAAGCTTATCACAGGCACGAACAATTCCACAATCGCCGAGGCCAATATGCCGAAAGGACACCACAAGGGTGCTCAATATTAAGCATTGAAATAATTTTTAATCAATCACTTTTTCATCTGTTTATGACCCATCGGAGGTAGGAAAGCCCTCGTAGATGATACTTTTAATTTAAATTAAATGTGAAATTGAAAGGAGGAACGATAGTTCCTACAAGTAGATGGATAGGAAAAAATTCTATCACTCAAAACGGCGGGCGGTTGTCAATTTTTTTCCTCGCTTCAGCAGGAAGGGTGGGTCCAGTAGGAGGATGCTAAAAAAATAGAATCGAATGATGGTGATTCAAAGGGGAGATTGCGCGCCGGTCTGTGGATGAGGAGCGAGTGCATTATCACGCAACCCCCACTCCTTATCCGGAATCAGAATTTCCCTCTCATTCTCTCCACACACACGCACAAACGCCGACGTCCCGAGGCAAAACGAACAAAAAATGGCGGGAGATGACCTTGGCTGATTTAATTGCGCGAAATTTCCACCAACATTTCTCTCTCCACTTCCGTCGGCTCAACCATTAATACGCCTGTCTGGGCTTTATTTAAACCTTGCGATCGGAACGTCCCCTGGAATGCTAGGCAGAGAGTCGGGATTCGTGTGTTAAAAGGTATAACAAGCCCACGAGAATGGAACTGCAGAGCTCCTCTACCTGCAACCATAGGGAATAGGCAGACGCTAAAGGCCTGCTATTATAACGTGATCATACAATCATCTACATTCACATCTGCAAGGTACCGTGTAAGTCACCATCAGGGTGTGTGGCACGGGGTGTTTCCATACCAGGTATGCAGCACACATACTAGCCTTAATCAGAAACACGCTCGCGTGCTGGACACATGCCAAGCACACAGGACAACGACACGCGGTCTGACCAGAAACCAGTAGAGTGCTAAGGATACGAATATGTTACCATGCCAATCAAGCTATTGGTTAGTAATGGAAAACGAAAAGGTAGTGTAGTAAGTGATTCATGCATGAGTTATAATATGCCAAGAAAAATCGGGTGTTCTGATTCGTAATTACTTAACCTATCCTTAAATAGAGGAGAAATAGAGGGGAAAAGAGGCTTAGATTCATTGCGTATAAATGAGGATTGGGTTCTAAAATCTGCGTTAGAAGGAAGAATGTAAGGGAAGCGGAGAAGGGGAAGGAATATGATTCCTAGCTGGAATAAAGGGCCTTATTGGCATTGGAGAAGGGAAGTCTAATTTAGAAAGGTAAACTGGATGGGTTTTTACGTAGAATACTCTGCTCCATGTGAACCTATCGTAATCGGTAAAATACTTTTATTAATATGCCTTTCATTGATCCTGGCACCCCCGAGAGATTTTAGTATTTGACTGGGTGTTAGTAACCAAAGGGGGATTTCCTTAGTATAATATAATCGCGAGTTAGAGGCGTACCCCTATTAATAGCGTTGAAGATAGAGTTTATATAGATATAGATTCTTAATTGCTAAATTTATTTTTAGTAGCCTTAATTCGGAATAACAGGGTCCCGGCCTCTTGACATTACTCGGAGATTGCATGCATTGGCAACGCATTTGATTTAATTTTTATCCTCGTATTGTATCCAGTACGTGACGAGAAAGAATGTATGAACATAAAATGTGGACATGGTCCGGTTGTAAAAGAAAAATTAAAGATCGTTGAGAGAGATTCGAAAGATGGATGAAGAGTAAGTGGAGGGTTCAACAAGAGTTGATGGGTTGTTGGAGATTGATCATTAGATTTTTATTGCTATTTTAGCCGATATATACAAAGAATAATGGGAATTCTTGATTACGTGCGAGAGGATAGATTTATGGTGTATATTATCGTTTTTTTAAATATATTGATTAATCGTCTACTTAATCACCATAAGTCATCACTCCGAAGATTGGTTTGACGCAGCTCTCCACACCGCTCCTTATCTTCTTACATAGCCATACTTATGCACTACTCCTCTTCAGTAGCGTAGCCAGGAGTTTTAAATGTTGGGGGAGGGGGGGGGGGGGGTTACCGGAGATTTCGTGGCCCTCCGGGGATGTATGTAAAATACCTTAGGCCAAGGGGTCCTCCCCCGGAAAATTTTGGGATTTTTTGTTGAAAATGTGATTTTCAGGACTCAAAAACAATAATTTTGTACGAGCATTAGTTAAAATAAAGTATGTATATAAAATGTATAAAATAAAATTATAAAGGCTCAAGGGGCTGCATCGTATCGGCGCTCAAGCCTCGCACCAAGGTGGCCTCACACAGCGACAGGCGGAACCAGAATGACGTCACACGGGCTTTCCCCAGCATTCATAATTAGCCGTAGCGTTTTAGCGCGCTTGAAAACTCTCACTTTTCATTTAATCGCGAAAAATATGTATCGTAATTTAAAAATCTAAAAGCGTTAAATGCGTAGTACGTGCAGGAGTAATAGTCTTTCGATTTAGGCAATTAAAAAATATGAAACCACCCTATTGCTCAGTTCTTTCCTGATGAGACAGGGTTTTAAATATTTTATTTACATATTTAACTTACCTGTTCGGTATTAGTGTGACGTTCTTCATGTCATATTATGATTCTGAAGAGTCCTCACGGTTTCCCCAATGCCCGAGCGTGTCTCCGCGGGAGAAAGTGATGTATTGGCATGCGATCTATCCCACTCCTCTTCCCCCAATTCAAAACATCCCAACCACTCCCAAACAATCCAAAGTGGCACGCTCGGATCAAGAATTCTGTCACGAGTCCATTCCAGGCATTTTTCGTGTCTCGTCTTCTGCTGTGATTGGGGTGTGCGACGAAGCACGGGTTGACCGAATGCGAAACTTAATGGCGTCGCGGTGGTGAAATAAGTGGCTGGCGACATAGCGGTGAATTTCGGGGGGGTGAACTGTAGAATAGCATTACGAGAGGGAAGTCGACGCGACGTTCTGGTTTACCGAACAGAATGAATTGGGGAAATGCATATCAATGCAGAAGTATGTGAGATTTATTGATCTTACCTAGCATAAAATTGCCTGAACAATTTTCATAATCCAACCGACAAAATTTATACGTAATTAGCTATTGTTATCTACATCTACATAATACCCTACGAGCCACCTCTAGGGTGTTTGGTAGTGGGTGATCAATCACCAGCATGCAGCATGCAATTGGACACGGTCCAAAAAACGTCAAGCATACTAAAAAATTATACTACAACATGTTGTTAGAATTAATAATAAAAGTTAGAAACATATATTAAGTTTTGCATAAGTTATTAGGCTACACTGCCTTCTAATCTGTGAGTTATAACGCTGCCGTTGTGATCTTTTATTGATCGTGGAAAAAAGAGATTCTGAATCTGTCTGTTCTACAGTCTATCTCTCTTATTTCATATATATGATCTGATCTTCCGTAGTATGTTGGCGTTCGTAAGATATGGCTAACTTCGTTAGAAAAGACACTGCTCTTGAATTTATCTAAAAAATTTAGCCTATTTTTCAATCTACGGTCTGGCAGATACTGGTTAGGTTATCCTGGCAAGTAGCCAGGGGATTGGGCTATAGAGGTTTAAAGCCCCCAGAAATATTTTCCCTAGTGGCGACCACGCTCGTTACATCTGCTTGTCAGACCACTATCTAACATGACCGTTCGTGCATGCTCAGTAACCCAGCGCGGTTGAAGCGACTCAGACTCGTTTCTAAGGGTATAATATCCAAGTAAAGGTCATTTCAACTGACCAAATTACAAGTATTTAGCATGAAATTTTACCTTTCAAACAGCATCTTAAAGGCTCATTTATGAGGAAAATGTTCATTTATGAGGAAAATTTACTACAAGAGTTCTAGGGAGGTATGCGGGTCGCCAATATTGATGTTTTGTTGTCGGTTCGCAAGCATCGTAACACCATGCATTTAATTACGTTACTTATATATTTCGTTTGCATAGTTCTGAAAGTTGAATTCATATTTAGTTATTGGCTGACTAATATTACTATTATTTATATTATACTATTATCATGAAATGTAACTATATCGAGGAACGTAGGGTCAAAAAATGGATCTCTCAGTATACTGCTCAGTTCTTACACCTCACAATTTTCTTCGTCCTTTTTCTGGCATGTGTTCCTATCACTTTCTTTCCCTCTCTATGCATTTATATTCTTGAATGTTTGCCCTTATGGCATTGCATGAATGAGCGATGGATTATCTATATGCATGTTTGTTTTTCTTATTATTCTCCTTAATATCGTCCATACACATTCCGGAACAACAATAGTTTAATTTTCTTTTCATGAAACTCGTCCATGACTAGAAAGAATCGTAGGGCGTGAAATGAATTCATTCATTTTGATATAGGATATTAAGCTATGTATAGGGTATAACCTCACTATATTTACATATTTCATTCTCCAAGAACCAGAAATATCCCGTTCACATGTATTTGTCTGCTCGGCGATCTTATTTGGCAATTCCTCTGAACCTCTGGTGCTCGAATACGCGTCCACAGCGTTGCATTGGCGCAAGGTATCGTCATGTTCAAGAATTGAGTAACTTAAATGATAGGCATGTCAATGATTCTCTTATCTAGGGCCGGTGTAGGTAGTATATGGCGGGATTAACTAGGCTTTAGCCCGTTTCATAGTTTAATGGTGAGAAAATGGGCCAATGCAGGTGCGTCGTGCGTCTTACGATGAAGTGCCGTGAGCGCTATAAATTCGCTGCTTACGCATTGCTACTGCATGAATTCCACATTTTATTGTACCGACCTAAAAAATTCAGGAAATGCGGAAGTAATGGATATCTTACCCATACTTGATTAGACGTTTAGAGTAGTCACGGCTACAGTTGAATTCTCCTGTTGCGAAAAGAGGTGCTAGATTTTCAGCTAAATATTTCCTGGTGATCACAAAAAAACGTTGCATGTGCTTTATCTCTCGTGGAAATATGACTGATGTGCAACATTATTTACCTCTTCTGCGGTAGCTGTTTTCCCTACTTTCCGATAAACATTGCCATGAGTTTTGATGTGCGAATTCTATTGTTGTGACGTGGAGTACTTTCTGTTGTGATTTCACTGAGACTAATTGAGGACCCTGGTAGCCTGGATGTAAAAATGCAATTTTTGTAATTTCGTATATATGTGCAGATAATGGTTGGTGGGGTACACAACATTGCTGTGGCAAAGGGAAACAAAAGAATCAATGATAAGTATATATTTATAGATTCAGTAATTAACTTTTATCCCTTTTCAACAACAATATTGCGTACTCCACCAACCATTAACTGCAATTGTCTCCAAAATTATAAAAATTAGCCTTGCACTCCTTGTCTTCTGAGGTATTTAATTGGGCTGCTTGAGATCTCTCGACTCCTACTTGTATTTCTGTGATGCGGCCTCACGCGAAAAATATTTTATTAAACCAGACTGATTGGCTGAATTACCTTTCACAAACTGACGTATTTTATGAAAATAGTGATTGCTCTTATTTCGATGGTATTTGCGCGAAAAATTGAATTTGAGGTGCAGTGAAAAGGGCTTGGTTGAGATATAAATCATTCATTCGCTTCACTAAAATGTGTCTCTCATGTAATCCTCTGGAACCACGAGTTAAAATTTGGATGACTAAATCTTGGGTACGCGATATTTCCGTGAAGAAAGTGCAAGATAAAAGCTCTTGTGCCAAAACTTAGAAAAATCCCGCTTAGCTTTCCTCGAGTATATATTTTTTGAAATGGGTTACTTGAAATTTAATTATGTCTTTACTCATCGAATGCGTTCTGTCACTACTTGAGTGAGTTAAATATTTTCTATCAATGCGAGGAACCTGGCCTACGCTCTTTACGAAGATTTAATTATTATTCAGCCAATGGAAAGTAATTATTCTAATAAAAAATGAGCAGGTTAGCAATCCGCTTTATGAATAAAAAGTCATTCTCACCTCATTTTCTTTTCCTGCGTCTCTTTTTATGAGCAAAAAACTAAATTAACTGCAGACTCTTCCCTGATATGACATCTACCTTTTTACTCCCGAAGAAATAGCCATTCGGAGAACCACAATGGCCTCGGGCCTCTTGTTATGAGGTCTTTGTGTATAATTATCCTCTTTCCTACCGCTAGTTTCATCTACTGCGCTTTTCCCAGAGTGTTCGCATGAATAAGAACGAAGGATGATTTTAGTCTCGTGAAGTCGCTGTCGCCATGCGAGTTATTGATTTTTTGGATACGTCGGTATGAAAATAAACGCATCAGGTAAGCATAAAATCTTTTCCTCCTGGTAAATTATCTACTTTTCAATTCACCTTTTCTAGTAGTTTAAAAGTTGGTTTGCACCGATGAATTAGCTACTTTTATTTTGATACATTTGTTAGATATTTATCGAAGGGACCCGGGTACAAATCGTGGGTGAAATCATGCGCTACCCCCGAACTAAATCCTCGACTTTTTTTGGATATGCGCTTATTGCTGGGAGTATTTTTCATATTGTTTATTTTTGTTTGCCTAATAGTGTAACCATAGGCTTAACATTTTAGCTGATACTTTCTTTACTTGCTTGCCCCTTGGCCAATTGGGTAATTTCCTGGATATAGACAGTTACTTATACCACTTATTTTATAAGAGCGCGACCCGGGTTTCAATGAGTAATCATCATCATCAGGCGCTAATTATAATTTGTTTATCTTGTTGTTACCTAGTTACTTGATGAATTTTAAAACGGACGCCAGAATAGGTGAAAAGGATGGGTAGAGTTATTCATTTATAAGGGTACTATCTTGATTTTCAATAATTTTTAAAATTTCTAACTGTTCCCTAGAATCCAGTTCTCGGCGGTCATTGCAAAAATTTAAAATTTTCATTTTAAAATCGCTTCTGTGGCAGTTACATATTAAGTGCTCAGCAAAATTACTCTTTTCATCTTTATTATGTTTGTAAGCACTTAAATGTTCTTTTTTCCTGATGTCAAAACTTCTTCCTGTCTGTCCCACGTATACACCATTGCAATCGCTGCATTTCAAAGAATATACTCCACATCTATCCAATCGGTCTAAATGGTCCTTGCATTTAACGATCAGTCTCCTTAAGGTGGAATAAGGTTTAAAAGCCAAGCGGAATTTGTCCTTGGGTAAATGATGAAGGACCATATAGACCGATTGGATAGATGTGGAGTATATTCTTTGAAATGCAGCGATTGCAATGGTGTATACGTGGGACAGACAGGAAGAAGTTTTGACATCAGGAAAAAAGAACATTTAAGTGCTTACAAACATAATAAAGATGAAAAGAGTAATTTTGCTGAGCACTTAATATGTAACTGCCACAGAAGCGATTTTAAAATGAATATTTTAAATTTTTGCAATGACCGCCGAGAACTGGATTCTATGGAACAGTTAGAAATTTTAAAAATTATTGAAAATCAAGATAGTACCCTTATAAATGAATACCTCTACCCATCCTTTTCACCTATTCTGGCGTCCGTTTTAAAATTCATCAAGTAACTAGGTAACAACAAGATAAACAAATTATAATTAGCGCCTGATGATGATGATTACTCATTGAAACCCGGGTCGCGCTCTTATAAAATAAGTGGTATAAGTAACTGTCTATATCCAGGAAATAATGGAATACCACATAGTTAACCAAGAGTTAGTGAATTTTGTTCATTGGGTAATTGCAATGTGCCAGTAAATAAATGTGAGGTGACTTAGTGAAAGGAACCCCGAATGATGCTAAGCAGTCACCTGTGGCTAAGTCTGAGGCGAAGTTAAACTTAACCTAAATAACCGTCAGTTTTAATCACTGAGTGAATGATGCAGTCCTTTCTTTAGTATAGTTCCGTACTTAATCATCGGAAGAAAAAATTCTAGAAAGTTATGCGCCCTTGATAAAGAAACATCTTCAATAACAAAATCATGGGAGTGGTGTACACGTTCAGGGACGGATTCACCATCAAGTTTTGGTAGGGAGTCCGGGGAGTATGGAATACCCCCCCGGGGGGAGGGGCGTTTTTACATTAGGGAGTGCTGCCCTCTACGTTAAATACAACTGAAACTTCTCTCACGTTTGGGGCTTGTATTCATCCATTTGCATATGCACTCCCTTTACTATTTTACAAGGGTACAAAAACTTGGTGAAGAGTTCTCGGGATCGCCACTGGGTCAGGAACTCCATATCTGCCAACGTTTCGATGTCCGACTCGGTCATCGTCCTCAGGGCTGTGAATGAATTTCACAGGCCTGAGGACGATGACCGAGTCGGACATCGAAACGTTGGCAGATATGGAGTTCCTGACCCGGTGGCGATCCCGAGAACTCTTCACCAAGTCCATTCGCCGGGAAAGCACGAAATCTTTATACAAAAACTATTAAAGTAATAAAAATATAAAAAAATTTGTAAACATTTGGGGGAGGATCATGACCCCTGTCACCCCCCTAAATCCGCCCCTGTGTACGTTCCAGCCAAATGTATTCGATCGCCTAAATATTGCCGCCAACTTTATGCATAATGAAGATATTTTGACTTAGCGCGTGTTTTAATTGTGGCCCTGATGCTTCGTGCTATCTTCTCTTTTGTATATTTTATGTTTTGAAGACCTACCCCTATCCGATAATTACTCTTCCGCGAAGTATTTGTGGTTAGTGGCATAAAAATCGGAAACGGCACGTCAAGACTTGTTAGCTCCTAGAATGCTTTATTTTTCTTCCAGACGTAATTCCCTGTGTCGCGCAAATGTCAGCAATGAATCAACCACGAGATAAAACATCACGATTCTGCGGCTCTCCACTCGTGCTAACTATTATCAGCCGTAGCGTCTAACTAATTGTGAGATGCCTTCTTATGCCAAGGGTTAGGCACGTTTTCTAGATTAACGCGGCTCCTCTATTCTCCGATTTAAGTGCCACAAGACCTCCCTCGACTCCATTGTATTGTGGGAAAAAACGCAATTTTTCCCTCCACCTAAGGAATTCCCCATTCTTTTTCAAGAATAGTCGTGGAGTAGTTATTTCGCGAAACGAGAATGGAGAGGCAGGTTGATGCGCGAATGATGATCCATGCTGTAACTATTTTCTTGGTTTCACTGTCGACGTAATGTCGAGTGAAGCTGTGGGAAAGGGCAGGAAAGATTGGCGCGACTCTTTGGCGGTTCTAGGGGATAAAATATTTTAACTGTGAAGAAAATAACTTAAGAATAAGGCAAGTGCAAAGGAAATTATCGTAGCATAATGCGAGAGCGAGGAAAAGCAGGAACTGGATATTTTTACATTTTTGTAGTATCAAAGGCAACCTTGTCGTATATGCGGAAAATTATACCAGGAGCGTCTGAATAGATTGCAAGTCGGATGCATTCATGTGAGATTTTAATGTTACTGACTATAGTTTCATTACTGAGTAAAATTATCTAGGCGATAGGAGGTCAGCTTGATAATACTACAGTGTAAATAAACCGTTGTTGGTGACAATTAAGCGTCATGCGGGAATAGCGAGGTTGTAGTTTCTTCACACAATACTAGCATTAAGGATTTCCATCAAGTAACGCGCCTTTCCATTACTTTATTCAAACTACATTATTATTTATGTCTCGTGAATCACATACGTGCTGTATTTTTCAAACCAAGTGTTTCATTTACGTGAAAATAACGTCAGAAGTTTACTGAATTTAATGTGGTCCTTACTTCCAGATGCAGTAGTCAATTGCTTATTTCATATTTCAAGAAAATTTATGCAACCATTTCCTCGTATATGAAATGTTGAAAAGTGTTGAAATCGTCAAAGTGAAATCATTATAAATTTTTAATAATCGGATAGCTTTTCTAACTCTATGATATTGATCTGTCGCATTTAGTGGAAACAAATTTGCAATTGAGTATACGCAATATTAATTTTTGTAAATAGACTTCTGTCTTCACAGATTTCCTAGCAGAATTCTTTTCGTAAACATCTTACGTTCTTTTTATTGGTGTTTGTACCAGTAATGCGTCGTATGGTACTGCTTTTGTTTGAATGATGATTGGGCGTTACTCAAGTTAAAGCTTCTCCAGACAGCACAATGGTCTGGGCTTTCCGTTGAAATGATTTACTTTTCCGTAAGACGTCCGCATCGTGTGAATGGGATGGGACAAAAAGTTCTTCGCTCGCGAAAGTTACAAGGTCGCTTCGATACGCTATGATGCTGTGTTTTATTTCTTTGCGCGGACTGTTGCGCGTATGCGGAAAAAAACGACATTTTTCAAAGAGAGCAATTCCTTAGCGATAATAAACACAGGCCTTGGCGTCTGCGGAGGCGGTTTTATTTATGGCAGTCAAGAGAGCGAAATGAATTTGCGCTTTTTGCTTGCGCTAAGCATTATGATACCGATGTCATGCGTTGTTCTTTGTCTTATTACTTCCCCTGGTTCTTAAATGCTTCGCGTTGCCAGTGGCGAGTATGAGTTTTCTTCCGATAATAGTTCTCAGTGAGCGTTTTTTCACGCAAACTGTAGACCAGGGTTCATAGGAAGAAGTAGACTCATGAAAACATCTTTTTAAACCATTTTATGAGGAACTTGTGTTAATTATATTTCCAAGCTTAACCTTTTTTAAAAATCTTATTTATGCTTTCTAGATTTAGCGTCTAATTTTACCCACAAATTGATGTTGAAAATATCTTAGTTTGGAGATAATTAAGGAAGCTGTAATTTTGTTTATATCTCACTCTCCATTGTGGGTCGCTTATTTTAATATGGCGATTTTAAGGCCTATTTACGCGGTACATTAACACGTACGGGTTAATGTCTAAATGTATGAACGCGAGAATGAACGCCAAAATGCACCGTGTAACCACCCAACTTGTGCGAATGCATGCACAGAAAATAGAACCTGTTCTAATTTGGTTCATGAATTCGTACATGTTCCGTTCCGGTCCACACAAATCATTCACGCAAGCGTACATTAACTCGTACGCGTTAATGTATCGTGTAAACAGGCCTTTGGAAGTGAGTTTCCGTGCAAATCGGCAGCCGTCGGTAGAATTTTAGGGAAGTTTGTAATTTAAACGAAAACAGAACTTATATGGTTGGGTTTATCATTGAACACTTGCATCACAGCTTCTAAGCAACACGCTCACACCCAAGCACTGTAAATAATTCTTAAAATCGTTTTAATAGAAAAATGCTGTTGGAATTGTGTATTATTAAGATAAATTTTGCTCTATCATTCTTAATTTGCTAAAATTTTTTGTTAGATATGTCGGCCATCCACTATTATGTGAAACTCGGGTTGTGACTTAGAAATTAATTTTGTGGACAGTTAAAATGGGTCGGTTTTAACTTTTGGCGGGGATATTTCCTTTGATAATGAACTTTTAACAACTTTCCTTAAATTGAAGCGTATGATGATTGATTGAAGAGTACTATGATTGTATTGTGCCGTTCCAAAAAGCAACATCATTGATAAATTGAAAACTCTTGGTAATATAATCTTGATCAATCGAACTGTGGAGAGCGGAAATTTTTGGACAGTGGGGAATAAAACTACGATAACTCTTATGTATATGGGATATAGTATAATTAGTGTGTTTATTTTTGCGTTGCAGAGATTGGAATCAGTGCATTTTTATTTATTATTATACTATCTTCAATGATTTCATATTTTGTATTTATATTTCAAGTTCACTCTGGGAAGCATATTAAGATCATATCAGGGATCTAGCAACAAAGAGGTTCAAGGGTAATTTTACAATTTAGGAGATGAGTGCAGATAATGGTTGATGGGGTACACAATATTGTTGCAACAAAGGGACGAAAGCCATTGTCGTATATATATTCAGTGATTCATCTGCACTCGTCTCCAAAATTATAAAAATTACTGATGACTTCAGGCTTAACTGTGTGAAACCTTTCCATTATAGAAACTTAAAGAATGAACTTTGTCAGGATCACTAAAATTTTGGATAAGCACGACGAGGTAAACGGTGTAAAAGGTAAGCCTGACTATGGAACAATGTTATGAAACCCGGGTCGTACTTTTTCAATTATATTAGTGAACTTAACAAAGTTTAATCTTTCATTTTCGTATAAATATTTTAATTGAGCCCCTTGGATTCTTGGGTCCTCATATGACAATAAGGTTCATTGTATAAGGTGGGAGTTCTCGCGCGGCAATTGATTTATCTATAAAAAATCGTTTGTACGAACAGGGCGGTTTAGTCATTTATCTCGCGGATGTCTTTATTCTCACGATATCGGCGTTTCGTGCTGAACCCCACGTCTAACTCGCGACCTACGACTCCTGGCGAGAGAGAAAACAAAACAGCAGCAGTCGGCGCACGCCTCAAAATTTGTAGCCTGGATCATTTGCATACGAGCTCCGAAAAATAAATAAAACCGCTCTCTCTCCAGAGTCTCGGTTTTTCCTTGCGCCCCTCGCGGTGTCGACTTTTCGAGCCATTCAAGCGCCTTAATCTAATCCCCCGCCTCCTTAAGAAGCCATCCCCCTGCCGGCTCTCGTAAAGACCACTCCTCCCGCACTAACTTAAGAGGCGTTGCAGTTCCACCTCGTGGTTTCCATTTTCCCGCTCGATCGAAGGTGTTTTGCATCTCGCAAGGACATCGCTCTCATGTCCCTGTTCTTCCCATCCGTTTTTGCTCTTTGAGGAAACGCCTGTTGTCTTCTTGCTGTACAGGAGTGATCTTTAGCTTCCGTATTCATCAATCTATTGAAGCCGACTATTATTTGTATCCCTTTCCATTTTGTCTCCAGAGCTCGTATTGAAATACTCCATGTAAGTAGAGAAGATCGTGAATTCGCGATTCGAAACAAATACTTATCGCTCGTGTAATTAATAATTGTGTTTCCAATGTAGACGAATAAAAATTATGCATAAGCAGTGGTGTCATGGTGCCAAAACGCCACTCCGGCACTGGTTAGCAAAAGACTTTATAGTCAATTAACATTTTTATTAATTTTTTAACCATAAAATTTCTAATATATATATTGGTAGCCAAAACAAAAAAATTGTGATAAAATAGAACGATAACTTGTAATAAAAAACACACAGAGTAATATTTCACTTCTAAAAAAATTCAAGGAAATTGCGTTCCGGCTCTGCTAATTTTGCCATGAAGTCATAGCAAAATTAGCAGTGCATATGGTAATCAGCAGTGAATTAGCATGTGCGTATGCCACTACTCAAAAGTCCCCCAATCAATATACTCCTAGTCAGGTCAAATTAACATGGCAAATAGACATCCATTGTGGTTAAAAAGGATAATTAGGGTACGCATAATATAGGTAATTAAATTTTATCTTGCTTAGCTAACACTTTTCCTGGTATAGTAGCCGATCCTAGCGTCATTTTCATGTAACTAACCTAATTTGACACCAATGACTTACTACGGAAAACTACTGTATAACAATTTATTCAAATTTCAGCGCGAGGGCGGGTTTGGCTTGATGATTTTAGAGCTAATCTCCAGCTTAACCACAGGTGTGTACATCACACAAAATCATGGAAAGGGGACCAGTTTCTTTCCCTGGGCTTCCTCGCACCGCGGGGCTTTGTTCTTGCGGGTGTTCAAATCGCGGTGAAGCCATAGGACATCTAAAACGAAAATCTTAGCGGTGCGAGGTGGCTACGGAAAAAGAACTGCCCCCCAGGCTAAACTCACAATTAGAGTAAATATGTACAAGAATTATAACGGGTAATGTAAACGTAGAAGTAAGGAAACGATTTACAAGAACTCAAATTTGGAGTGTACTCCTATACGGAAGTGAGGCATAGAAAATGGCAGAAGCGGAAAAATCAAGGGTAGAGGCCCTTGAAATGTGGTGATACAGAAGAATGATGAGGATCAAATGGACCGACCGAGTCCATTTGATCCTCCGGAAGTACCAAGAAGAATATGAGAGAATAGAAGCTTCATGAAAACCTTGATAAGAAGACGGAACTACCTTATAGGCCACATCTTGAGACATGATGAAGACAATTGCCGAGGGACCAGTAGATGGCAAGAACGAATTAAATATATTGAGCAGTCAAAGGAGAGATACGTAGGTGAGAAAATATTAGCTGATAGGAGAATTGAGTGGATAGCTGCGTCAAACCAATCTTAGGATTGTTGACCAGTGATGGCTATGAATAATGCAATTGGACAAGCAGTTTGGAGCCTACTTCTTTAATGAACATTACTGCGGAAATGTTCAGCTGCTCATGGTAATTCTTTTATAAGATTAATAGTTAGTTTGAGTAATACAGTCATTATTCTAGCTTTAGGTTACAATGAAACGATCTGAAATCACTTTGTTGACTTTTGATATTCGTGGTACTGCGTGAACCTTAAGGCAAAACAACATAACGAAAAAAGGTAAAATAAAATCGAACGTCAAGAAGTGATGCGTCCAGTCACGGTTGTGAATTCGTCGGCTCAAATCATCACAACCTAGCCGCTTTCTGTTGATAAAGGGTCTCCAATGAGTCGTTGAGCGAAACGGGGCGATCTCAATTCCAAATTAAGCCGTCGTAAACTCTCCCATGTGGCCTGATGGCCAGACAGGTTGAAGCCGTCAGTGATATTCTTTCGCGTTTGAAAGTGGAGTTATTTTTATGCGGACTCCCCAATTAGAAGCAGCCTAGCGAAAAAAAGAGCATCGCCATGGATCTAATCATGGGAGACGAATTTGTGGGTTCATGTATATTTGATAACATAAAAACTTTAGGTAGGTTATTTAATGCTCCTGAGCAAATTTAATGAATTTTAACCTGACTAACTCTTTGGCACTTTGCAAGACGTGGGCACTGAAAGAATATTTACAAATATCATCAGTTAGGAGACCTAGTATTTTATAGCACTGTTCGAGAGTTTTCCTATTATTCGTTGAGTAATATCAAACTTAATCAAATAATAAATGGCAAAGGTCATAGTGTTGTATTTTGGAGCGAAGAATGATCAATATCCTTTTAATTAAGAAATACGCCATAATTTATGTGAAGAGTATCCTATCATCCTATCTTTAGTGAAATTAACGGAGATTCGAATATTTTTAATGAGTTGTGTCTCTGCAGGGGATGTTTAACATGAGGCTCGGTTGGGACTCTGGGAAATGGTGACATCATTGATTCATGGGAAGAGATAATATCGTAGTCGACAATAACTACCTTTAACTCCTTAGGAACCAAACCATCTCCCCCTTTTCATCATCATCTGTAAAGGATTTGGCCGTAGTTCTCGGAAGATCATTAGCGGCAAATATCTGCCGTCATCCCATTTGATTGCTGAGTCCTAACTAGCTCACGCCAGAGACTGCGGTCCCAGCAAAATCTGTCATTCAAGTTCAGCTCTCTTTGCGAACAAAACCGGATAGGGTCAAGAACACTGAGCTGTTCACGAAACACTGATTCATGGTTCTTAACGTTCAAAGGTGACTTTGCGAATTCCGTTTCATCTCGAAGGTTTCATTTCAGTAAATATTCGTGTCGAAGTCATTTGCGTGTGAGGCCGAATATGCGGTCCAATGTGGCTATGTAAAAAAAGAAACCTAAAAGTTATTTTTATTGGGTCTCTAGATTTTTTTTCCATTTTCTATCCAAGCCTCAGCTCGACAATCAGAAATTGCACTGCTTTTAGTTGTGCTATTATGTTGTGGGTTTAGTAAGAAAATTATTCTTTTACTACAGTAAAAGTGCTAGAAAATTTAGATGAAACGACTTGTTTCAATGCTAAGACGTTCTAGCCTGGTAAAAACGTTGAATTCATTGGCAGCGTTTTATTCACTTACTCATTTAAAGAGAGATGCAGCGTGTGGTAAGGGAGAAAACATTTTTTCCTTTGAAATAAGCATTCTTCGTGTGGAGGAAGTTCAACAACGGGTGAGATTCGAAAACACTGGAGTTCCAGGAAGAAACAAATCATATAGCTCTTGGGGTTAACTCTGTGCGTGTCCTCGATTGAAGTTTTACTGGCAGGATTTTATCCGAGTTCTTGTAAACATCTTAGCAGTGTGGTACTGTGTGGTGGAAGTTTACCATATTTTTCGCAATCAATTTTGTTCAATCATTTGAGCAATTCAACCGCTCTAATTCTTGTCGAGACGCTATCATCCATGCTTTTACTGCGTGCAGTTTTCATTTTTACAGAAATGCGTCAGCTCATGGCGCCAGCAAGAAATTTATCTCGTGAGTATCGAAGTAAGGTTGCCTAATTGGTTGCCTTTTTGGATTTTCTTGTTTGCGAGAAAGTGAAAAAAAAATCAATTTGTAAATGGTTAAAACCGGCGATGGAGACCTAATGTTTGGCGTAGGTTTCCAGGAAGCAATCAAATAAAGTCTCCAATTAAGATTTGAAATAAAGCAAACAAGACTCAATCGCCAATGAATTCGAGCAGTTTACTCACAGCTTTGATGCCCTTCTTTGCGGAAAACATGTTGCATCTCAGGGATCTTTCAACTTGACGTCTCTAATCGGGGGAACACGCCTCAACAGAAGCAAATAGCAATCTATAGGGAGACAAACATAAGATAAGATTAAATTTACTATCCATTGATCGTCCAAAATCTCATAAGCGGTGAGTCAACATCGGCTTGAACGGTCGCCGACGAGTGGTGGCATTCTGGATAGGGATATGGCCTTGTCCTATCTTTTCTGCGAAACCTTTGACCTCCCAGTTGTATATGGTCCGGCCTGACGGCGCGGAGCAAAATAAATATCTCGGAACAACTTAAAGACGAAGATAAATAAAATTAATGGCGTCACTCGCTAGGACGTCATTGATTTTATTTAAAAAGCTTAACATTTTCATTTATTTAAGTATGTCGAACTTCCACCATATAACGCCCGCATCTGCTGAACTTATTTTTATTTGATTATAATTACGTTTTAATTTTTGCTACCCTCTGCCTTTCGTTGGCTAACCGAATTAATGTAATGCATGAGCCAGTGGAGTAAAAGAAACCACGTTTGAACCCTCTGTTTATTGTCATTGGTACAAATGGTTACACAATATGTGAAATTATTAGAAAATAGGTCATTCAATCAAATTACTAATTGTTTAGCTGAGCTTGGTGTTTTTCCGCGTATGTTAGCATAAAAGCGTTGCCATCATAGATGACTTCCATAGAGGTTAAAAAGAAAACATCAGAAATAATGAAAAGTAAAAAAAAAAACTTTGTAATTCCATATACCTAAATTTATCAGAGACATAGTTTATTTATCATCATATGGGGACAACGAATTATATAAAAAAAACCAGCAGAATAAGTCAATCGTTATATTTTAAAGTCAATTCTTCTTCCAGCTATGCACAAATAACCATAGCGATATTTAAAATTTATGACGCTATTATCCTTGCTTTTACTGCGAGCAGCTTTCATTTACACAAAAATGTCCATGCGCCAACAAGAAATTTATCTGTGTCTTTGGCCTTTGTGTGTGGGAAAATTATATTTGGTATTTTTATATCTATCAGTTGATTTGTTTTTATGTGAGGAATAAAATCGCATAGCCATGCATATTGTCTACCTGAATTCCTACCAAAAAACTATTACTTATTATTAAAGTACGACCTAGGTTTCGTCTTGGCCCGTCACCATCTGGAGACAACAAATTAAAAAAAACACCCCGCAGAATTAAGGTATTAAAATCCTTATATTTTGAAGTCAGCACTTCCTCCAGCTATTTTCAGATATCTGTAGTGATAAATTATCCGATTAAAGTGTTCTTGATTATATTTATTATAAATTAGTTCTCGGTGTATAAGTGTTTGAAATTCGCACGGACCGAATAAACGTTGAAATAAAAAAACCGTTTACCATGCGATCGTATAGAAATTTGTGATTTTCTGCTCGCTTCCCATAACGTTATTTATTTAGGGAATTGCTCAAACTGCTGTAACTTCATGACACAATCATTTAGGGAGTTTTTTTTTAAGTTTTACACAGCTAATACAGATTTACAACATTCTTTTATATTGATCCAGCAATTTTCGCAGATGGTTGCATGAATTTGGACGAAAATTCCCGGTATAATAATCCTCTGGAAAAATATTTGCCGATAATTTAATCATGAAACCCTCACGAACGATTATTTTTATTGAGAAACAAGTATATTCATCGAACTTTTTTATAGGAAAAATGTTTTCGTGGAAAATATGAAAAATATATGGAATTCAAAGTTTCTATTACTGCAGGCACCCTACGTAATCATTGTTTCTGGGTAACCAATAGTATTCCATTATTTTATGGCTTATCTTCTTGAATACCTCATTTTGTTCAACGATTTAGTCTCTTGCAAAATGCTTCGTTACACAGAAAATTGCTGCAATGAGTAATGGGACCATATTTCACATAGGAATAATCTGTTTATTGGCTTCATCAGTTACACTTTCTGAGTTATATATTGCCCTGAACTGAAAATCCTCAGTATAAAATAAAAATTCACAGCGTCGCCTTCGTTTTTTTTTAAACTGTAGCTCCGGTGAGCCGTTATCAATCCCTACTACGCATAAGCTACTCTTAAAACATTATCTGCGCTATAAATCATTGTAAAGTAATGACTTCGTTCCTCAAGGGTATTGAAAACTCATTGATTCATTCCGGGAAAAAAATTTGTTTTAGTTTCTCGATAATGTTACTCACCGAGTAAACAGTCGTAATTAAATATAATCTTATGATGTAGATCTCAATTTATGGAATCTATTCTTATTTTAATGCCGTTCTTGAAGTTTTGTTTCGTCAATGCATTCCCATGATTTAGAAATTGTACTTGTATATTGATCCTGGTTTATAATTCTAACAGGAACGGTCTTGGATTCTTGTAGGCCCTCGGCTGGTGCTCGTGATGGGAGAAAATTTTAGGAAATTGCATGCCCGGAAATGGATTTTGACGCTATTATGGCTCACAAAAACTAGATTAAAGTTAATTAAAATATCAATTTCGTAAGAAGAAATGCAATGAAAATTGAGAATTCCAAAGCTTATGAAATTTAACATTATATTACGGTTCTATTATCTATTTAGTGAATTTATTCTTTGAAACTGCAATAAAATCTATAAAAATCTAAAATAAAACTTTCGGAAAACCCTTTAAAAAGTTTACGTGAAATGTTCTCGGGATCGCCACCGGGTCAGGAACTGCATAACTGCCGACGCGTCGCGACGTCACTCACAGCCCTGAGGACGATGGCCGAGTTGGACATCGAAACGTCGGCAGTTGTGCAGTTCCTGAGCCGGTGATGATCCCGAGAACATTTCACGGAGTCTATTTGCCGGGAAAGCACTAATTAAATCTTTTCTTTCAAAAAGCATCAGGTTCTCTTTCATCTCCTGACACCTTTATTTTATTTATTTTTTATGTAATCTTTTTACAATTAGTGTGTTGTAAATGAAGCATATAATAAAAACGTTTTATTTCCTAAATGTAAAAAATCTTTGGTTCTAGTATTCGAGAGATATCCCTATTCTGCATTTTTATTCAGGCTCTTGTGGCAGCATTGTCAGAATATGGGGAAAATGATGATTACTGTTTGAAAATGGATGTCGTTCTGACTAAAAGGTCATGTATTGTGTTCCTTATGAAATTTTGATAAAAATGTGATTTAATAATTCCTTCGTGTTTTTTTTAGTTATATGCTAATGAATGCTGTAGTCGGAGTCAAATAACGCTAGTTACATGAAATTAACGCTACGGCCGGATCAAATACCTGATAAAAGAGACAGCTTAAAAAAAAGAAGGAATATTTATCGCCCAGTCGCGAAGTTAAATCCTTAAGGGCAGCTTGTGACAATTTGTCGCCAGATATATTTTCTTTTGCCAACATTCAGTAATTTACTTGTAGTGAGGTTTTGGATCGCCAAAGGCCTGAGCCCTTGAGGTTGGAAAAATGCTATTGAGCATGAAAACCCAGGTCCTCCAAGTTGGGGGTTGGTCGTAGGCAGTGGCGTAGCCAGAGGGGAATCCGGGGGGTCCGGACCCCCCCCCCTCCGAAATATAAAAGCGCTATTATTTTCCTTAATAAAAGAAAATAAATTATTGAAAAATCATGAATTTACAAAGTATTCTTTTAACAAATGAAATTTTTTCGATTGTGAAAAGTGTTAAAATTGGTTTAAAATCCATTACTTAGTACCCTATTTTTCAAAAATTTTCCCCCCTGATTTTGGACCCCCCCCCCGAACGAAATTCCTGGTTACGCCACTAGTCGTAGGACTAGCAACCCTCCACTGGAAAAAACATTTTAAGTTTATGAAAACAAAAATCAGCTTCGGAAGAGGAAGGAATAGAGGATGATTGCAATGGAGGCCAAAAATGGCAAAAGGCTGTAGCGCCAAGGAAGAAGAAGATCATTCAGTAATTCTTTGGTTGTTTTCAGCGATTTCTCCTTAAATTAGGATCCTCATTTACCGTTAACGTCTTTCATCCGTGGCCCGGCCAGTTCTGCCTATGTAGTGAAGACGCGTGCGTACAATTCCGCTTCACGTTACTCTGGAAAGAGTCACGGAGCCCTTGACCCACATTAGTTGGAAACGACAAAACGAAAAAAAAAACGACTCGGACGTACCCGGACACGTTTTAAAAATAAAAAAAAAACACTTTGGCATCTTCGAAGTGTAACCGGAGAGGAGTGGAATACTCGTTCGACGGCTTTTTTCGTGTTTGAACTAGTGTCTTTGACGAGGTTCCGGTCGTCCAAGCTGAAGAAATGGCATTTCCCCACCAATACCTTTTGGGACGATCAATCTTAAGCCCCACTCGTTGGACTAGGGAGGACAGTTGAGTTTCTCTTGCGACTGAGAAATTCGGTCACAAAAATGCTGGCTTCTGGCCCTGCGTCAACCCATGCTATCGTGCGTTGTTCAGGTGTTGTTAAATTTTATGTTTTTAGAATTTGTTCAGAAGCTAAGGGAGAAAAAATAATTTTATTGAAACTCGTCAAACATCTCACTAATTAAATGTTCTGACCTCAACGTTATACTTCGAAAAAAGTTTAAATGAGAGCGGCAATGGATTAATAATCAATTTTCATGTGACATGCAGTCATCAGTGATGTCATGCTTTAAAAAAAACTCAATTTAATATGTGATAAAATTGTATTGACATCTCAAATTTTGTATAACTTTACACTTCAAGATAAATGTAGAATGTTATTAGGAACCGTTCCGATGATTATTTATGGAATTGAAGGGATATCTTATGATTTATTAATAAAAAATACCTTATACTACGAACAGAACGGGTCATCTAAGGCTTTTTTTAATAAATAGTAACCTTTTTGTGGTTCTGGTGTACCGATCCTGTTTCCCCAAAACATTTCCTTTCTGAACACTAAGAGCAATATGTTCAGTTTGGCAGGACCAAAAACTGAGAGTAAAATTCATTTATCCACAACTGGAAGTGGTAATTGTATTAATTTGACAAAAAGACCCAGGCGTTCAAAATGGGAAACACAATGATATCAGAATCAACATTAGGAAACACTCTGGCTGTGGAAAAATTATAACAAAGAAGAAATATAATCCGCGCTCGAAAGAGATACTGAGAATAACTAGGAAATCTTTTTGACGGAAAATTATATCGTTATTCATTTCTGAGGCAATATTAACGTATTTGCGGAATTTGTAGGACTTGTAAGCCACAGGCTTACGGGAACAAATTCGCATCGCCAGGGATTAGTTGCGTAGCTTTGCAATTCCTGTATGGATAATCCGCTTGGGACTTCACAGCGCTTAGGAGACAACGAAACATGATTATGAGTCGAAACACGCCGTGCAAAAACAATGGAGCGCTTTGCAAGATTGCGCGGGAACGGAGGTCAACGCCCCCAACCAAGAATGTGTGGACCATGCGTCACTACAGGGGACAGTTTCGTGAAGGTGAACCGTTCTCTCCTGGTCTTTCATGCTCACTGCCGGGGCCACTTGAGGCGAGAAGAAGTGGCTATTCCTATCGTTCCATTCTCATGAAATACTGAGTTCTCTTGATGATTCCTGAATGTAAGTAAAACTGGAATTTAACAGTCAGTTTATGCTCAGTTTATTTTTGTAATATTCGATGGTAATCATATTCTATTAACATTTGGTGATTATTTGCAAGTGTATTCAGTAATTATTGTCTTTGTCATATTTGTGATGTTAGACTAACAAGTGGAAGTAAGGGGAAGACTTACGCAAAACTACGTGTTCAAAGCAGTGGCGGATTTAGGGGGGAGGTGATAGGGGTAATGAGCCCCTCCTAATTTTATCAAAATTTTAAAATTTTTATTAGTTCAAGAGGTTTTGTACCCTTGTAAAGTGGTTAAGTGAGTGTATATGCAAATTCATGGCTACAAGTCCCAAACGTGAGAGAAGTTTGAGTTGTATCCATCGCTCCCTATTGTAAAAAAAACAAGCTCAGAAATAAAATAAGATTTGTCCAAACTAGTTAGGTACTAGGAAGCATGGATTTGGGTGCCTAAAATTTAATTGCTGAACCCAAAAGGGAGCATTGATTGAGACATTCCTGGGACATGTATTGCATCTGCTGGGAACGAAACCGATGAAATACAGGAGAATGTGAGGAAAAAATTGCATGGGAGAACGCCGCGCCGCTCTCTCCCAAGGTGTACTCCATTCTCCCCGGACCCAAGTCGTGACCCTCCCAAATGTGTTGCTGAATGCACTTTGGTTCCTGGCAATATTATGTGGAATTTCATCACGAATGAACGAAGGAAATCATGTTGGAATCTACTGAAATGTTATACTAGTAGCAAGATTGATGTCTATTCGTATTGAATACCTACTTTTTGTGGTTATCCGTGTACAAATATTTGTTAAACTGAGGTGAAACTCCCAATGCACTGGCCTATAGTACCGGAAAAGACGCTATTTGAAATTCAAGGTGAAGAGGTTCGCAGACTCCCATGGGAAAGGTGAAATTATGGTCAATTTAATAAGATTCAACACTTCACTGCATCTGAGATGGGAAATAAAAACAATCTCGGCTGAACAATTACTTTTTGATTGAATGGCCTATTTCCAATGACCTATTTTCTAATAATTTCAAAATTTGTGTACCAATTTGTGTCAATAAATTGAACAGTGGATTCAATCATGTGGTTATTTGGAAAGCATTACCAATTTTGAGGATAGTATTAATCTAGGATAATATAGCACTTATAAAAAAGACGACACAATTAACCTACCCTCGATACGGTGAAGCAGTAAGTCCTGAGGCTTCATCACAACAAGAATGAGAAACGTAATTATACTCAAACGAAAAAAGTTAAGCCAATTAAATAGCGAATCCTAGCAAGTGACGCTATTATTGTCGTCTTAAATTTGTCTTCTATTAATTAAAATTAATAAGAGTCTTCGATATTTATTTCATGTAATAGCGATATTTCAGTGAAATCTCCAATTTCAACTGAAGCACATTAAACTGTGAATAGAACCACCGCAAGAAATTCCATTGATCAGGTATTACGTAATTTAAATTTTCTTTTACGCGAAATAATTTATTTTGTGCCTGGTATAATTTTTTAAATTTATTTTTCTTGTGCTGCTTCCTGCTCTTTTGCAACATGAAAGCGTGTATTTCTCTGCCGTCCATCTTGTGACGAAAGAAAGAAAAACACACAGCCCATATGTTCGAGCTTTCATTCATGAAAGCCATTTTCGCCTGTCATGAGATTCGTCTTAAAATTAACGATATATTTCTCTCAAGGTCTGACCTTCTCTTTTTGGTGCTAATGTTGTGTGTTGAAAATCATATCAATTCGCCTATTTTCATAAATGCTTCCCCCTTACACAACATCGAAATGGAGGAAAGCTACAATTGTTAGCCGACCTAATAAAAAAATATAGAAGAAAGGAAACACAGCGAACGCAAACTTTCGAAAACTGGGTCACAGTGTTTTTAATTATTTGGCGGCTTAATTGACTAACCTGCTGACCAGTTCCACAACAACTCCTCCTAATGCTTCGCTCCAGGGATCTCAGAGTTTTCGAGAATTCTTAGGTTGGAAAATCCTGCCCACCTCAATGGCTTGCGGCTTGATTAATAATTCCCGCCCGCGGGCTGCTGTCATTCAGAACTTTTGTTGTCGTCATGGCTACCACGAACCCGCACGCTACTTTGCGCGGGAAAGCGATTACTTAATCGCCTGCCGAAGATCGATTATCGATTGCGGTAGCCGTTTGTGGCGGGAAATAAGGGATTTTTGTGTCGACTTTCGATGCTAAACAAGGAGGTTGAAATAAGGTGGTTAAGGTGAAATATCGTGGGGTTCCTCGAGTGGAGGAAACCGCCGGCCTCGTTTGAATATAATTAAGCTCTTAAATTTTAGCCTTTTTTGGTACTACTGCTTACCTTAATATACTGAAACCTGTCTGATGCGGCTACGAAACGGGTACAATAAAAATGAGTGCTAAAGGGTCGCATACCTCCCTTTCGAACGGTCCTTTTTATGACGGAATACTCACGTAAAATTTGAGCTGTCATCTTGACATTTTCAGGATAGACAGCAACGGTTCAACATTTGTCTACATCTCAAGTACTGAAAAATACTATGAGACAAATATTAAAAGGTAAAAATGTCTAGTATACGCTAGTAATCCTTCACCAAAAAGACCGGTTTTTATCAGGTGGCAAGGGTCTTCTTAAGGAGGTGATGGAAAAATTGTCTAAACACTAAATTTTCTATCTGTTATAGTGTTTCTTACTACCTTTATACCGCTACTTTTTGGGATAAAAAATCTATGGTAGTGAAGAATTTGAAAATCGCGAAGAACACCAAAGTCATTGTGAATGCCATTAGTCCACACCTTGGTACTGCCAGAAAGCCTGGAAGACAAGAACTGTTTGGTATCCCTAGAATCCAATATAAGTACGTTAGCTATCACCGAAAACACGATATTTAAGTAACAGATAAAAATTATAAGAAGAATTGTATTGTAGTAGAGTGCCTGGAAAATTCTAACGACCTGCGGCCTTTTCTGGGGGACTGGGAGGCAGTGCCGGTTTTTAATGAAAAGCGGTCATATGCTATTCCACTTATGAGGCCCATTCATCTCACATTTTTAACTTTGTAAAATGCTCGAGAGATAATAAAATGCTTCATGTTTATGTTTGTTTATTAGCCATGTGCTTAAAATCTTTCTCCTTGTTTTCGGTTCATCGTTTATTTAGAATGGTGTAATTTTGATCTTGCTAACAATTTGAATGTTGACCCCTCTTGATCTTGAGGTCCTTGGCTGAAGGCTTGTTAGCCTATTTAGGAAAATGTGGCCCTGCTTTGGGCAGGGTTGGCAAGTAGAACGAAACGAAAATGTTTCTTTTCGACTCGGAGGGAAACGAAATTACGAGGCTTAGGTTTAGTTTCGCTCCCGCATGAAATTAAAATTACCAAGGATTTTAGTTTCGACCCGGGACGAAACTTTACTCCCGGGAACGAAACGAAATGAATCGCAACTCCGTTGCTCATAGGTAAGTTTTGATTCTAGAAGTTGAGTGGAGGGGAATAAGAGAGAATAGTTTCGACCCATTACGTTTGAAAAACGGGTAGAGGGGTTAAAACGTCGAAATTAAAAATCGAATGGCCAGTTTGTGTTCACCGTTCTCCTATTAGTGGTAAAAATATGAGTGCCCCATGCATCGAATGCCGGTTGGCCGAACCTCGTTTTCATTCAGCCATACTTCGTACTAGGCGTGTGTGTGTCGAAACTGAAGTGTTCGAAAGTGAAGCACGTGGTCCCTGCCGTGCGAAACATTATCTGCGTTTCGTTTCGTTCCAGAGTTTTAGTTTAGTTTCGATTCGAAGTAGCTTAGACTCCGATTTCGTTTTGACTTTGAGTTTAGCTCCCCGGGTTTAAATCCATTTTGTTTCGTTTCTACATTTCGCTGCCGGGATACGTATTGAAATTTTACTTATTTTGAATTTCGTTTCGTTTCACTTGCCGACCATGGCTCTGGACCGCATGGGCTCTGCCCCCCCCCCCACCCCCCCCCAAACGAGCGATGCCGAGTGTTTACTGCAGAGGTTTGGACGATCGGAGATGTGGAAGACACTGGAGGCCCAAAGCGTATCGAAGGAGAAAAAAAATCGCTCTGGAAAAGCCGAGACCTTATGTGGAAGTCCTCTCAGGTAGTCTCACGCGACCGCTCAGACGGTCGAACTTGTTGCGTCGTTTCATCCGACAGGCGCGTGTCCAAAATGAGCCAAATATAGCCTCCTGCCTCCCCTTCACCCTCCGCGAACCACGCGGTCGCGGTGTGCTTGCTCCTCTTGCAAATGGCACGAATCGAGACTCATTCACATTGATATTCACGGAATGCGCCATTTTCTCCAAAGCGATGAGCATCGGGAGGGTGCAAAAAATTTCAGTGCCGCCGCAAATGAAGAAGTAACTTGTATTGACATTTCGAATGAGACGCTCTGTCTCGAGAAAACGCGTAGATAAGTGCCTATTTAAAAGCTTTCTAGAAATTAGAAAGCTCTTTAATTATTTTTGCTGCGTTTATCGTTCGTCTCCATTCCTCTATTGGTATAATATCATCGCTTTTGTACAACGCAAATAAAATCCATGATTTAGTTATACCGGGACTAGTCATGATGATAAATTAACGTGAGTCTCCCGCAATGCACAAATTGTGCAAAAAATACACAGAGAAAAAAATCATTCGCCTTGAACGGGATCCGGGTTCGACTCCCGGTGAAGGCAAATGATTTTTTCTCTGTGGATTTTTCGCACAAACTCCATGATGTTTCCTAAAAGTGGCACCAATATGGAAAATTTTATGTTAGCTCAGTGGGACACGAAACGCAATATTATCGTCCTATCGTGGCTAATTATTGGATACTATCGATTGCCTCAAATATTTATAAAATAATTGAATACAAAGCTCTTTCTAATTAGAAAGTAAGAAGCGCTTAAAATATTCTGTGTAGGGTATTTTTCGGGTAATGTACCTACGCGATGTGGGCCAATCAGTGTGACAACATGTATCCGTAAGTGCATTTCAGAGTTATGTATGCTCTTGGTTCTTTTATTTCATTCATTCGCTCAGTGATTTTAACCCAAGGGTTAGTTTGGATACGTGAAAGAGGGGCTCAACTTAGTTAGACTTATCCGCTGGTGTTACTGGCACATATGTTTTAAATAGAAAATATAGATAGTATGAGACAAAAATTCCCCTCATCCACCAAACGCCTTGTTAGCGTCATTGCATACATATATACAAAGGGAAATAAAGATTTACAATAGAAAAATATGCTTTTACAATAGAAAAATATGCATTTACAAAAGAAAATTATACAATGACAATACTCACTATTAGTGAAATGTCAAGCCTGATAGACAAGATATTAAAGATGAAAGGTTTGAAATTTCAATTGTATATGTGAAACATTTCTGTTGGTGGTAAAAACATGAGGATAAGGGAGTAATATCCTTCAGCGAAAAAACCCGCCGCAGGAAAACGTCCACATACGTTCCGAGTAGTTTCTTTCAGGAAGTTTATTTGGCTGGGCCAGCTGGAGAATCGAGGATTTTGATTAGTGGGTGTCTTAAGTCTTCTCCCTGGGTATGAGCCCGGAATCTCTCTATCAGCAGCCTAGTGCTCTTCCACTAGGCCACCACTCTTCCCTCATTCGTGTCAGCAAACAAAAATGTCGACACCGTTTACCGTAAGTGTGTCAACTTTTATGTAATTATATTTTTAAAGGCGAGATGGGAATGAGTTACCGAATGACGCAAAACATTGATATCGTGTTCTTTCCTTTAATTTTCACTTTTTTCTCAGAGTATGGTGTCAGTATTATAAAAAAATACAATCTAATTTGAGTTTGTTTAAAATTTAGAGCAAACATTATTCTTATCTGTATTCAATCCTCTTTTAAAATACGCTGTAAATAAAGCCAGCTGTTTATTTACGTGCTATTTTTGGTTCGTAGTCGGGTGCTCGCTGGAGTAACACGTGGTATCCTTATCTGTGTTAATTCTTTCGCTCGAGATAAAACATGAGTACTCCCCGCCTTCCTGGTTTATCAAGTCTGTGTAAATAGTGAAGCGTCACCATGGATCGATTAAGCTTCGGCTTGCTGTATGCTTGCCGCAATACACGTCATCTAAGACACAAGTCAATCAGAAAAAAATTGAGGTTATTGCTAATCCTTTCGCGAGAGTTCGTCTTGCAGAATAAATCAACATTACTCCTAGCGCTCCGCGATATGGAGTAAACAAATGTCGATGCCACTGTTTACTCCGCTTTTCAGTTTAAATTGATCGGAAAGTTGAAGGTGAGAAATGTTTATTTTCGTTATAATTACTTATTTATCTCATTTCAGGCTGTCGATAAGACAGGTTAGTCCTTTTAATATCTCAATCTTATCTCTCTTTTGGCGCCTTCCACTATCTCTCATCTTCGGTCATATGGATATACTTCCGTGCGATTGAGCGGTAAAAATGAAATTTTTATGTCAGTTGATCGAGCATCATACATCCATTATTTTCACTTCCTTTAGATGTAGTTGATACCTGTATAAAAAAGCTGCGAGAAATCTATGTGTATGGGTGTCATGTGTGTACTATGTATATCATTTCCTGAGAAATAATCTTCTTTTGTGTCAGAAGTTTCCTAATAGAAACTATGTGGTAACCTATTGTTTAAATGGCATAAAATATATGTCAAACTAGGCCCTGGATTGCAGGACGTAATGAAAAAGGAATTCATCAAAACCTAATAAAAGAACTGCTGAGTGATGACCAGAAAAGCTCCATAAATTAACTGAGAATAGACGATAATTGGTACTTTTAATTATGTCATACCAAGAAGAAAACCATTCATGAAAAAGAAGACACTCAAGAACTTATATGAGTGTTGAAGATCGTCTAATGGTCACTCTGAGATTTTGAGCGACTGGAGAGAGCTACAAAAGTCTGCAATACAGCACCCGTATACCTCATCAACTTCTTTAACGAAAGGTAATGCCATACTAATAAATTTTATAAAAGAAATGTATTACGAACGACGACCTAATGCACTATCAAAGATCTTTGTCAAAGAACTTTTAAAAAGATCTTTCACACAAAATTTTACAGTGACATACTGGCCTGAGAACATGCATATGTTGTGCAAGAAATATCAGCTTGCTTCGGCGTGGAGCATATGGTGGCGGTCATCCTGCGACGTGGATAAAATCTTCCTTCCGAGTGAATGCGGCCTTTTTGTTTTGTTTTCTTCTCCCCCCTCCACTTGTTTAGTTCCGTAACGATGGGGATGTGCAGGCGGACGGTAGGGGTTTCTTTCCAAAGGCTTCTCTCTCTCTTTCTCACGGCAGCCACTCGTCCGGAGAGTGAACCACGCGCCATCAATAAGCCACCATCCTCTAGAACTCATAACCCAACCAAGTTAAGGCCAACTGCATTCTGCACTGCATCCACATAATAATCTCCTACACATCTGTGAGGATTTTGGCTATGGGTGACCAGTATGCAGCATGCTTATGTGTTTTTAGTCTCAAGTCATCAATAAAAACAATGGAGGGGATTAAACACAAAAATGTTACTTTCTCACTGAGTGAACTTATTATTCCAACAAAAATCATTTACATATACTGGAATATAGTATGGAACAATAAAACAGTTAACGGCAAGACTACAACATGGCCGAAAAATTATGGCAAACTCAACTCTCTTACCCACCCGAGGAGAGGGAAGCCTTCACCACGGGGACTGTTGATGGAAACTTAAAAAAAAAGGGAATTGTGAACCACGATAGATGTATACCTAGACAAACTTCTCTCGAGGTATGGAGGATTCAGTCATTCATCCAGGAAAACAACCTCCGAGGTTTCTCCAGCCTAGAGCAGTGATACACTTCGCGAAACGTTCGCGACATCACTAAAACGGTTAAATATAAAATGATTACAATTGTTTGGAAACAATCATGGAAGTTGTTTGCTCCCACCGAGAGTGTATCGCTCCATGTAATCGGAGGTTATAACACATAAGTACACTAGAAAGAAAGCTAAAATTTGCTAATGGTTAGGAATTAATGTAATTACGTGTAATTTATTTATTTATATATAACTTCCCCGTAAACAGCACTTTAAGGCCTTTACAACGGAGGATAAACAATATGCAACACAAACATCCATGCCCTGGATAGGGACCACCTATCCAGGTGGGATTCGAACCCACGACCTACGGGTTGGGAGGCGAGGACTATACCCCACCGCCACCGAGGCCGACAGTAAGGCCGGCAAGGAAAAAATAACGCAAAGGATATACCGTGAAGGAATAACGGTTAAACGATACCCAGTAATTTTTTTTTATTCTCACACCACTGAATACAGCTCGTATTGGCCGTTTTAAATCGGGGAGTTTAACGAATTAAAGAATTACAAGTGCACGAACAACCATGCCCTGGAGAGGGGAAACCTATCCAGGAGGAACTCAAAACTTTCTTTCTGAGTTTTACCGGACGCTTCTTTTTTATTGCGCGTGTTCATTTTCTGAGTGATTATTTCTTGACCGTCAACATCGCAAATCTGGCGATGAATTTCACTGGGGTTGTTTCCTTCATCAAAGCAAACGAAAGGCATTGATTGTGACTCGTTACCCACCATTAGTGTTTTCATAATATACAAATTATTTGGATTTAGAAATCCCAGTTTTGACGAATGTTAGGGGTCAATTTTAACCTCATTTGTAAAAGGCCAGATTGGCGCCCATGCCATGCCACTCCGCGTCACGTCACAGGGGCCCAGATGCTATACGAGTAGTCAGGAGTTTTACATCGTCTGAGATTACCAATGCATGAATGAGGCACAGAGCTCAGAGAAACCTAAATAATGTCCTATTAAAATTGCCTATGGTCGGAAAGTTTCCTTCGTTAGATAGGGTATTAATAGTTCTTATATAAGCCAAGCGCTACCTGCTAGCAGGGTACTCTGCTACCTGCTAGCAGCCTGCATCGTAGAGGCGCCCATAGCCTCGCACCAAGGTGGCCTCACACAGTGGTAGCCGGAACCAGAATGACGTCACACGGGATTTTCGCAGCATTCATACTTAGCCGTCGCGTTTTCGCGCGCTTGTAAATTTTCACGTTCCATTTAATCGCGAAAAATAGATCTCGCCATTCAAAAATCTAAAAGCGTAAAATACGTACTCCAGGAGTAATAATCTTTCGATTTAGGCAATAAAAAAATAGGAAACCACCCTATTGGCTTGGGATTCTTCGCCAACAAAATCCTAGTCACAGCTCGCACTAGAGAACTGATGGGATTTTTAATTGCAGCGCTCATTTTAACTCTCCACTGCATTCAAAGTACGATAGACAGAATGCGGAAGATACTCCGGCTGGTTGCGTACAAAGTGTGGGAAGAAACACTCTGACGCCAAGACAGTGGGGCTAGTCCTGTCATGGTAAACCCTCTGTTACTTTCTGGACACCCCTCGTAAATGTGTATCGAGGAAACAGGACAATATGGGATTTCTTATATAAGTATCGAGACTCAAGCACTCATATTAGGGAACCTTGATTTTCTCAAATAAAAATGTTGACGTGAATATCGTAGGTTTATAAGAGAAGTGAACTCATATTGGAAATCGTGGGAACGTTTACTTTTATGAAATACATTAAAATGGAGCCAAACGCTTTTTCAGTGTTAGAATCATTGAGCTTAGGATGCTAAGGCTATCATTCATCACCCCAATTGGTAGACACTTCCTTTTTGCATTTTATTTACGGACCTTGATTTTGAGGATTGAAATATCGAATAAAATCGTGGTTCGTGGTTTTATATTTTTTGCACTTTTTCCACAAATTTTACAATTTTTGGATGGTTCTCGGACCTTACTATCATATTAGATAATGCATGCAATTATGAGATCGCAAAAATTCGTATTCGATCAACCCCTTAATTATACAAAATTTGCTGTCGAAAAATCGAAGAAAAGAGTCCATCTCTCCGGGTAATCGAGCCTTTGTCATCTCTTTGGCAACCGCCTCGAGTTCATGGCCGAAGTCCTTCTCATACTGTGGTAGGGCTGGAGTAATCGCACTAATAACTCGTTTTCTGGCCGCTTGAAATCTTTTTTGTTCGTCCTATTCATGCTGAGCACCCACCCAATTTCGACCTGTACGTTAGGATCTGGTTTGGCTTTTTCCGTCCATGAGTTTTCTTCGTTTTGTGGCTCGAAGCAAGACTCCGGGTCGATCAAGAGGGTGGAGTAAACGGCAAGAACGCATTTTTATCTCTTTTTCTCCTCACCTTGCCGAGGTTTTCCACCTCCCTCAACGACCACCTTGGGTCTTCTCTCTTCCCCGGAGAATTACTTCAGATTCACGCCCCATGTCCTTCACAGCGCACGTAGTAGGTCTATAGTTTCACCCTCCTGACGCCGTTCCCCTACTAAAATCACCCCTGCACATCGCATAGAACTGGTTTCACTGCCCCTTACTGTTGTAGATAGTGGACGGACACATAAAAAGGATAGTATATTCCATATGGCTGGACTGGTGCATGAGTGGCGTTGAACATATTGTTGGTATTTTAATTTTATTGGTCCATCCGATGCGTCCGTAAATATATGCCAATGGTCGTCTTGGCATTTAATATTGTATAGTGATTTGTCTTTGCGAAATTAATATTTACTATTCTGCTAAAAGCGTCTGGTCAATTACATTTATGGCTAGTGCCTGCAGGAAGTAATTAATTGAATACTCTGCATCGCACCTATCCGACTTTTATTTGTGTCTCGTAATTGTAATGGGAAGTATTTAGAAATTTTAATATTTTAATTAATATTTCAGAATCAGTTATTGGCTTGCTTGAAGTACAAGTGTAGGTAATTTATTTATTTTGCTGGATAAATATATGGTTTCCTTTCTATTCTCTGGAATCGAGCCAGTTCATAATCCAGAACCGGTTCTTGCGTCCCCAGCTTTTCATTTCCCGACACCCAGTGCTTCGAACGACGTTGTGGAAGCATCCAGTGGTTTTCCTCCTTCTCCCTTTCGTATATCGGAGGTTACTCCTCACGAAGGGATTTCTTATAGCGTGCCTATGTTGTGCGCATATTTTCTTATTCCCATTAACTGAATGGAGAATGGATTGGAAATACATTCCAGCCTTAATAGGTAATGAATTTGCTTTCGTGAAACGAAGGTGTAAATTACCACCCGGTTAAAGCTTGCGGAAAATATAGCCAGGAGACTGCTCAAGATGTCGGGGTGTATCTTACAGGAGAAAATCAAGTTTCAGGATTTATGTATCCGAGACAATGGCTCTGTATTAGTTGGTGTCTGCTAGATAGGGAGCATAAATTAATTTGTGATAGCTCTGATAGCAATCTGATGACATCGAAGGGGGTGTTTATATATGCAGTTTTATCTCCCGTTCTGTTATTTCATAAACTTTAAAGACGCGTCAGTCTCTACTGGCAGGTCAAATTTCATCTTTTTCCCACGACGTTTTACTCCGTTGACTTATATTATAACAATTGGAATTTTCAGGGTGTATAGAGTAGAAATTCTAAATTTTCCCGAATCTCAAATGTAAAATCGGAGAAAATGGTGATGTAGAATATTGTCCAATTTCAGATGTTGGCTAATGTTCTCCAGATTGCGCTATATGCTCTGAAAATTTCAAGATGACCCTTAGCGAAAAAACTGTTGAAATTTCAATTGTTAATTGGGACCATTGTTAAAATGAACAGTAACTGTTAAAACTAAAAGTAACTACTAAAACTAACAGTAACTGTTAAAACTAACCATAACTGTAAACTCTGACAGTAACTAATAAATCCAAAAATTATTGATGAATTCAGAAGTTACTGTTGGATTCAGCGGTTACTGTTGGATTCAACAGTTACTGTTGGATTCAACAGTTGTCCCAATCCATTGTTGAATCCAGAAGTAACTGTTGAATCCAACAGTAAATTGGGACCACTGTTAAAATTAACAGTAACTGTTAAAACTAAAAGTAACTACTAAAACCAACAGTAACTGTTAAAACTAACCATAACTGTAAACTCTGACAGTAACTAATAAATCCAAAAAAATTGATGAATTCAGAAGTTACTGTTGGATTCAGCAGTTACTATTGGATTCAACAGTTACTGTTGGATTCAACAGTTACTGTTGGATTCAATATTTGTCCCATTAACTGTTGAAATTTCAACAGTTTTTTCGCTAAGGGGATGGCTTACGTAGTAAACGAGTAATTCGTCGCGAAAAATGATCAGTAGATACGGAGTGATGCACATCTTAACCGTATGTTTTAGAGACAAAGTTTAATTTTGAGAGCATGGATTCAGGAACTCAAACCCTTAAAATAACAGTTTTACTTTGGGGCACCGTAATTTTTATTCTAGTCAAGCCGACGTATAATATATTTCTTCGTATTTGTGTATTCCCAATATTTTCATCTATCTCGGCACCGTAAAGTAGTGCCCGAGAGCTGTGGGATTTGGATGTCGCCCTCAATGTGGGAAGTGAATCCGCATTAGGCAATGTCGAAATCGTATTTGACGCGGTACGACACCATGTGACACATCTGAGGGTGACCTTAATGTCTAATAAGGATTCTTGGTCTTGTGTACCTGAATTCTCATATGGGATCTTACCGACGAAATACGTGTTGCACCTTCCGTCATCCCCCAAACTCAAGGTTTATGAATCCTGATATCTGCTGTGGATCTTCGTCAGTTTGATCACGTACTCGGGGAGTGATATGAATATGGAGCTCCTCTTTTCTCTCGATCATTTTGCATAAAATTTTGATTAGTTTTATGTCTTACTAAATAATAATTATCTCCTATGTAGTATGCGATTCAACCCATTTCCTCCAAGAAAACTTTCTGCAGTTTTGACATTATTACGGTATTTACTTTGCTCCTATGATCGTCTTTAGCAATATAATAAAATATTCTGGTGTTAAATCACTTTTTTCTTCCGAATGACCCTTAGCAATAAATTCATACTGGGTGTTAACGAGGTGAGAATCTTCGGTCGTTCAATTTCTACAGGTGACCTTGATGGAAAGGATGAATCTTGGCAAGCATATTTTGTGTGTAGGAAAATTAAAATAAGTAGTCTTATGCGATGCCTTCCCTGTTTACTTATATGATACTTGCCGGTGTCGTAACTAGGAACATGCTTCGAGGGGGATGGCATGGCCTGGGTTGGCGAACCCCCAATGCAACTAGGGGGTCTAGGAAAAAAAATACATGCCTGGACATACATTTCACATCATTTTGTCACAAAATATTTAATTTTAACCCTTTATAACCCAATGTTGCTTCTAAGCAACATCAAAAATGTTTAAACTTTCAAATCCATTCAGGAAATATCTAAAATACTCATTATTTTGTAGTGTAAATTTTAATGAAGAAATAGTTAGCTGCCACGATAATTATCATAGGGAGTAAAATTTTCAAGTTTTCAAAATGAAAAATCTTGAAATTTTTTTCTCTCCTAGAATCAGCTCTGGGTTATAATGGGTTAAGCAGATGAAGTGTCAAAATGCAATGATATGTCAAAACTAGACAATGGTTTTATATATATATATATTTTTTTTTTTCCTCTGAGGCTTTGGGGGGGGGGGGGAAATATCCCCTCAACCCCCCCCCCATAATAACGCCACTGATACTTGCATGTGGTTTACAGACAGTATGGGTCCATATTGAATTTCCGTTCCGCACCCGTTTCTTTCAGCCAGTGGGCATATTTGGACCGGCTTCAAAAATAAACTAAAAAGTAAATTAAGGTATTACAATCTTCAAAAATATATTTATGTCTGCCGGAGAGCAAAAAATAGTGCAGGCTTTCTTTATGGGCCTCATGTACTGAGAATGGTAGGATGCAGCCATGTGGCTGACGTAGCCACATAACGTCACTAACTCTTGGAAAGTGGGCGGTAACTTTCGCATTTTTTTCACGTTAAACTTATGAGAAAATGGCTGATCATGGAAAAATTTTCTTATCGTCGTCTCCATTCTATTCTATTCACTAAATTATTCTGTTAATTGGCGTTTTCGGGTTCGAGTGAAGGATCCCAATTTTATCCAACTGTCGAAGGTGTGATTTATTGGAACATGTTGTCAATCACATGATGCATATCATTTTTAGTGCGTATAAGACAAAATATGAAAGCGGGCTTCAAAGTAAAGTGTATGTATTAAATATACCAAACCCGTGCGCGTGACTGCGTACAAAGTCTTTTGTTTCTGCAGTGTATGTATTAAATTTAGTGGGGATATATCAGTATAGATATTTAAAAAAAACTATTAATCAGTTGCATTCCCGAAGTTTCGCAATCGTATTTTTGCGTCATCAGGGCGTGAAAATTTTTATAAACCGAAATTGTAAATAAATCTGTAATTGATATTGACCCATCTCCATAATTTCAATATGTATTTACTTATTCCCACGCCACCGAAAACAGCTCATATTGGTCTTAACAACAATACGACAAGTACACGTGAAAGAACAGCCATGCCCTGGATACTCATACTGACGGAACTCGAACCCGCGACCTCTTTATTTGCAGGCGGGGACTTTACCCCGACGCCACCGAGGCAAACAAATATATCAAGTAAAAAAGGGTGAGAAATATTTATTCATAGTAAAACAAAATTAATCGGCTGCGATAACGACCTTTTTATTTAAAGAAATAATACTACGGAATGACAATGTATGTTTATCTCGGCTTCGACCGGTGGTCTTCCGAGGTGTAGAGGGGAACTGTATGGAAGATTGGGGAGGGTAAGCGGGAAGGTTAGGCGGAGGCGGGGGTAAACGGAGGATTGGAGGAGACGTGACGTGGGCCGCTCATCTAGGGCATCACATTAAAAGGCTCGCGTGCTGGTGGGAAGGGGCTCGGACAGAGGGACTCCCTACCCAGAAGGGTGAGAGAAAAGGGGGTAAACGGATTTGTGGTACACTTATAAGGCGGTGGCGGGCAGGGCCGGCAGGGGATAGGAAGGAGTACGTCCGTTGTGCCAACTCCTCAGGGAACTGGATAGAGTGGGTGTATCGCTTAGGGAGCGCACAAAGGCTGCCAATCGAGTTATTCCCGTATGGCCATCATATAAATGGATAGTAAACATAGTTAGCGGCTCGAAATTTGAAAATAGTGATGGAAAAATGCTTGTTAAAATCGATTTTCTAGCAATCGATTTTTAATCGATATTAATAGTTTGAATTTTCAACAATAATTGAACTTTGAACCGAAAATCGATTAATTCCCTTACTCGATTTACTTGAATTTGTTTGTTCAAGTCGTGGATTTCTCTTGTAACTGCCAGCATTGAGACACTTTTGTTCAAATGTGTAGCAACACACAGGGGCGTATCCAGGATTTCTTTCTGGGGGGGGGGGCACAAGCAAGGCTGTATCCAGGATTTTGTTCTGGGGGGGGCACAAGGATACCCCGTAAAGGATACAAAACGAACGCAATGATAACAGGACCGCATTAAAAATCTTGCATATTTTTTAAGGGTCTGGGGGGGGGGGAGGGGCACGTGCCCCCGTGCCCCCCCCCCTAGATCCGCCTATGGCAACACATCTCAAGCACCCAAATGTAAAACGAGTCGGTAACGCCAAAACGGAATCTTAATTCCAATGGGGTATCTATGTTCAAAATTATATAAGTACTACTAAAAATTGTATTTGTGAGTGAAAAAAATTATTATTATCGATAGAAAAATTGACGGTTTTTTATTGTATTTTGTTAATAAAATAATTTTTAATTCGAAAAACACTCAAATTAAACATTTGAGGCGTAGAAAAAAAATCCCTAAAAAACTACTTATAATGAATGCGTGATTTATTAGTAGTGAAAATAAAAAGTTGCACACAAATTAAAGTTTTGGGATCGCTGCTTTAAACCATTCAGGCTTCACTGATTTTTTTAAGAAAAAGATGAACACTGATGGAGATGCTATCTTGTTGATTGATGGCGTGCCTTCCAATTTTACTGGTCTTCGATAGATGAAATCTTTCACTCGGGTCGGATGACGTTACCATAGGCCGATTTGAGCGCTGCTTAGATCAAAATGAAATTGTTAATATCGAAGTCGAACAATAGAGTTTTGATCGAAACTCGAAGATCAAGGTTCGATCTCAATTTCCTCGATTTTTGGCACATGAGACTCGATTTTCAATTTGATATAAATCGATTTTTCCATCACTATTTGGAACTTAAGCCATATATTATTTCTGAAGAAAGACTTATCCAAATGACGGCGAGAAGAACTCCTTTCGAATATTTCATACGAGTTCCAATTTGAAATAAGACCTGAAATGGGTCGAGCCAGAGCTGGAATAGATTTTTTTAATTTTATATTTATTTTTAGCTATATTTATTATATTTTATAGCAACATTAATATTTCTATTTTTAGCATTTTATTTTCAGCAGTAAAATTTCGAAAAAACATTCCCTTGATCATAAGCTGTCCCCGCTTACATGCCAGTAGCTTTCATTTGAGCGCTATAATTCATTTCCTTTTGTTTAGAAGAATGCATGAATTTATCTGCATGCAATTCAACCCATTGAATTTCCCGATCTGGTCGAATCTCTGCCGAATTTTATTCTAGCAGCACTAATTGACGTGCCTAAAATATTGATATCCAAAATGATACACGATTAATAGTAATGTATGCATTTTGGTTCTCACTTTGGCGAAAACCAGCGCCTTCATCTAACCTTTTAACGTCCATTCAGCTTCAAAGGAGAAATCAAAAAAATTAAAGAATGCAGCTAAAAAAATTATCTCGGATATATGTCAAATTTCCGTAAGAGGATTGTGTCCTAAAGTGACGTGATGCCTTCGCACTGGATATAGGATAGCTTAGCGAGCCTTATGGTCGCCTCCTGCTGAAAAAGGCCGTTTGGTTTTCCTGCCATGGAGGCGTAAAAGTGTTGATGCAATGTTGCCGTAAGGACATCATGCTTTCCCCATCCCGTCATCACAGTTAACTTGAGAAGTGAAGTTTAGGGGGCAATAACGATTGTCCATTCACCGAATATGTTAGATGCATGCTAAAATAAATAAATATTTATTAAAAAACAAGTGTTGGTGTAACTTGATTCCTTGAGTCGAGGGGATTGCATAAATGAGACCCGATTCCATCCCGTAGAAGGTTGATTTCTGTTGCCACTTCGGTCGCATTTTATACGGTTTTCAAAAATGTCCGTCGCGTGGTGATGAGTACAATGCGATCCACTTTTTTCAAATATTTTGCGGTATAGTGTTTGTAATTGCGAGGGATAGCATAGAAGTGTTATGAATTTGATAAATAAGTTCATCGTGAATGTAAATTTCGATAGACTTTCCTAATTATACCTTATTTCCCCGTCAAATTCGCATCAATTTGTCCAGCAGCGACGCTAGTGGCGACTTTTGAAACCCATTTAAATGCGCAATGGTTGACAACACATCCAGAGGCCGACTTAAGGATCCTCTATTGTAATATTCGTGCCTTGAGTATTCACAGAAACCTGGCTGCAATCATGGAAGAACAATTTGGTATACTTTCTAGTACATACTATGGAATCAATATTACCTACTGTACACGAATTAATTTACCTGATATTAGAGATAAAAATTGATACACGACTACCAGCACATTATCTATTATTTCGGGTCTTACGTTGGTGAAAACCAGCGCCGTAATATTTCATTTTATTTATGTTTCATTCATATTTTCTTACATCACAACAGGCTGATTTCACATATCATACCGTGGGAATTGAGAAATTACCTCTGTTTGGCTATTTAGAAAGAAACACGATAACAGAAACAACCTTGGAAAGTACACAATGTGTCGTTGAAAAATAGGTTGTGAAAGCTTCGTTAATATTGATCTCATTAAAAATGAACTAAAATTAGAATATTACGAAACCTATGCGTTGGAATTACCACGGAAAACTTAATGAGAACCGAAGAAAAGGCATAAGATATAATCTTAGCTTATTGACGCATTTCTCGGGATAAATGGTTCAATGTTTTTGTCGTAATGGCTTAGAAATTTATCGCTTAGTCTGCGTATCATTACTTGGCTTACAAATAACGCGGACATTATGCTTGTCTGCATGAGATTTTTTGTTATTTATTGAGCCATCTTCCTATATATCAAGCTTCTTTTTTTATGTAGTGACTCTAGGTTCTAGTTCTACGTCCATAAATAATTTCTGACGCATTCAGTGTAGCTGTAATCACTATTCCTCTTTGCTTTTTCATTTCTCCTTAGCTGTCTTTTGCTTTTCTGGCAGGGGACACAAATTGAACGAGGGAAACTGAACTGTGAGGCGATTCTTAAAGAATAAAATAAAACAGTTTCCGTGTTGTTCTCTTTCAATTAGATACTCGAGAAGATATATCCTCGCACTATAATCAGTCAAGAATCTCCGGAGGAGGTGATGCCTTATCGGTGATTTAGAATCTTTCGACCTTCCGTGTTGCTAAAATGCTTTCATCATATAATCAAGCACTGCGTAAGACTGATGAAAATTTAAAAAAGAAGATATTAAACTAGTAAAAACAGAGCACCACGCGAACCTTGAAAATAAAAACTTTTATTGCTAACTTAAGATAGAATACCAATACAGCTAAAACTATATTTTGATGCAATTAATTATATCTAATATGACTAAGAATTTAAATATGGTGATAAAATCTATGAAATAGATATTAAATCCTTTAAAAAAACCGCGCGATGCACTGAAACTCAACATGCTCCAACTGAATGCTATTAGGGGCATCCTTGTAAGTACATCTAATTTCGCATTCGGCCGCCAGATAGCGTCTTTCTTATCTGGAATCTCTAATGGTTATTCACCTGATTAATTTTATCCGAGAAGTAGATGATTTCCGGGTATGCGTTCATCTGCCCCCTATTTAAGATTCAGGATACCTTGTTTTCTGACAACTTTGATATTATAGCGCATTGTAATGGGTTGCAAGTTAAGAATAGAAAGACGAGGGCAGACAAATAGACTATATCGGGATAGAATTTTTTTAGTACACGCTCTAAGCCCACTTGAGTTCACCTTGCCTAACTGGTGACGCCGATAAAAGAATATAAAGTGGTTAATTTCCAATTAAATGTAGGCAAAAAGGAACAATTGAGTCAGAATGTAAAGAGTATGATGTCAGCATTTATGAAGAGTTTTCCGTGTTAATAATTCCTTTTTCTTTTCTTACAGGTACGTACCTGCTTTCTCTGATTTGCTTCGTTGGACGGCATCATGCAGACTGAGTATGAGGATTAATTTTCTGGGTTATTCAGTAGTTGATATTTATAGTTTTTAATAAATAATATCTGGTCACTTATAAGCCCCCTCCCTTTTTCGATTTTGCTTTCTTATTTTGAGAATGATCTATTTTTAATGCTTTTTATAGATTTATCGTTCTAGAATTGAAATAGCAATTTTCCGTTTTATCTTCTTATGTTTTAATCGTTCCAACTAATCAAGTTCATTTTAGTGTATGGTTGGGGTTGACGTTTTGGAAATCCACTTTCATAAAAAAAACTTGGATGAAGTGTTTTTTTATGTAATAGCATGTTTCTTGATTCATTTCGACGAAATTATGGAATAATCAATATAAATTGCATGTAATTTCTATAGTAAATTGCTTTTAAAATGAAATGTATGTAAAATGAAGACAAATCATAACATAAGATATCGGAGTTAGAATAAGAAAGGGCGATTTATGGCATCCTATCATGTGACAATTCAATCTAACCTTATCCTGATTAGAAATAGATAAAACAGTTGTGATTCTACAATTTTTTCTTGGGTTTTGGTGATCTTAGAGGGGATCGATTCAATGGCAATTTGTCGTTCTCTCGTCTCGTAAACCCCAAACATTCGTATGAGTCGGTGGTCGAAAGCAGGTTTTATAATATAACGGTACACACGATAGCTCAAAATGATAAGTGGTCACATGACAAAATAAACGAAATTTTCGCTCAAATGGCCGTTAAATTGCAAGTACACCAGTTACCAGCCTGTACTGTTGAAAACTTAAAATTTTGGGAGTAAAATATTTTAGACCCCAACTGGCAAATGTAGATTAAATTGTACAAAAAAAAATTTAACATGTGTATTTTACACAGAAAAATTATCGTTTCGGCGTGTGGAAATTTGTACTTTGTGGATTATCAAAAATTAACTCGCACCCTACGCTACGCAGAAACCAAAAGCAGAGCCTATGTGCACCAAACCCATGCATCAGCATTATTTTGGGAAATAGAAAAAAATAGCGAGCCGAGGGGGTCGATTCTGTGGCTTTTTGTCATATCTCATTTCGTTCACCCCAAACATTTGTGCAAGTCAGTGGTCGGAAGTGGGTTTTGCCGCGTGGGCGCACATCCTGACACGCTCAAAGGGAAAATATTACTCAAAGGATTCTACACCCAACTATTAATCGTCTTGGTGCAAACCTTTTTGCTGGGGTATGCGTTCACACGATTTGTTTGGTCTACGCACGTACGGACAAGCATAATGATCAAAGTTTATGGAGCTGATCCCGTGCGAGGTATACGGAAATCGTTTTTTCCATTGTTTGCCATCATATGTGTATACCATCATCATTCCTAACGCTTTTTCTAATTCGATTCTCTACCTAAAAATCCTGCCATGTGACCAAGTATTCTAAGTTCCCCTCTTCTATGGGCACTATTCTTCCCGAGCAAAACCGGGTGGCCTGCTATTAGCATTATAGATGCAAGTAACTTTTACAAGAAAGTGACACATTGGCAAGTAAAGGGCATATTAGTTGAACGTTTTTTTTTGTGAGTAATTTTATCAATGAATTGCATTTTCGAGTGCGAGTGAACGACCCCATTACCTAAGGACGCTTGTGCTTAAAGTGGAGGAAAGAACTTGGAGCAGATGAAGGCGAGAGGGGGGAGTGATGGGTGGGGGTTAGAGATGTTACAGGGGGGTGGAGTGGGATGGGGAGGGAGGGAGGGAGGGACGTGGTGGAGGGGAGGGTAAGGAGGCTAAGGTGACCGCGCGCGAGGAGGCAAGTGCAAGAAACTAGAAATGACGGGACACTCCTTAAAAAGAAGAAGCATCTCCCCCACTCGACCAGTCGCATTCTGTCTCAATTTCCTCTTTACGTATTTTTTTGCGTGACACTCGCGCTGAAAATCTTGAAATTTTCCGAGTGTTCACACTATAGACTCTTGCCAATGATCACCTGTGTCACAAACATGTTAATATTACCTAAAGTATCTACATGTGATTTATTTTATGTCAGTATCTAAATATAAGCAAATCAAAATTTTACGACGGTGCGAAGTAAGACACTGGTCTAAGATTTACTGACAACAGGCGCTCAGCTAAGAATTAAGGCTTGAGGGGGTTTAGGAGCAACTAATGCTGGGGGCACGGAATACGGGAGGTGCGGGTGCCCTCCCCCAGAAATTATTATATTAGATATGGTTCAAAATTGTGAGTTTACGGCTTTCTGAGGGATATTTTATTAATCCTTACACTATTCTATAAGCTATATTTATCCAATTAAGTAAAATGGATTAAATTTTTACATTCCTCTGAATTATGGGGGGGTTTTCCCCCCCCAAAACCTCCCCTTGCTGGGACACTGACTGACAATGCATATTTTGGATGACAAATTAGATATATAGATAAATAAAAAATATATATTGTCCGGGAAAAATCCATAAAAATAATAATAATGCCGATTGCAGGCACGTAGATAATAAAGAAAAGACAAGGTTTTCATTTTTTAAAATTTATATGTATAATGAGTTCCCATTTCATAACATAACAAATTTATGCACCCTCGTGAAAAAGGCAAGTGGAGTTATAAGCCAAGTCGGATGTGATACATCGTAAAAAAGTTAATTAAAAATTAGCAGTATCTTTCTTTGAAAATTCAACTCATCGTCGATGAATCACTGTAGTTGAACGCGAACCTGAAATAAATGTAGTCAAGGTAAAATATTTGCACTTGAGGTTATTCAGGTAAAATTTTCATACTAGAGGTCAAGTTGATAGTGGCAAGGACGTACTTTATATACCCTGAAAATTCTATGTGATCGAGGAGGTTTCAAACAGTTAATAGGCCATGAAAACAAAAAAAAAACTACTTGTCGGGCTGGATTGATACGTTCACTTTAAGGCTGGGTATTCGGAGGGTGTGGGGAGGTTCTTCGTGAAATGAAGTTAGTGTCGTTGTCGTGAGTGTATCGAAATAATCTCTACTAATGTGTAGATCACTTACTCATTGATTCAATGAATATATCAATTATATGAATATGATAATTTGCTTCTACCATGCCGGCACTACATATACAAGCTGGTTTTTTAAAGTGTCTTCGGCGCGAAGATCGGGAAGTCGTCGGACACTAATGTTCCTCTGTTTTAAATATTTCAAAACCTATGGAGAATAAATCACTAAGTCCAAATAATAGCCCGTTTTGGCAATAAACAGTGAAAAAATATCTTTATAGCTTATATTGACTAATTTTAAAGTTTATGCAAAGAATTTTATGGTTTTTCGACGAGTGAGGATGATCAACAAATTTTCAGCGTGTGCAACCCGCGTGCCACCAAAAGTGTCTGCCTTGGGTGGGGCGCGATCACTCTTGGGGCCGTATTTCGGGAACCACTCGTCAAAATTGGAAAATATTTTAGGAGAAGCATGCCAAATGTCCAGTGTATCGTCAGTTACCATAGAAAATCAGTTGAAAAACACCAGTGCCTTCTTATCGCCATTCATATCCGAAAAACTGCCGAAAATACCAAAATTTCTCAACTTTGAGTGCAACGCGGCACGTTTTCCCGTTATCCAATTGCAATAATATTTTACACGATTTGTTTTTACACCAGTTGGCATAAAATGAGGGGGCGTTCCGAAAGAAATTCGAAAAATCGAAAAATAAGGACCATCAATGGTTCATATCTAAGGTTGATTTGGATTGTTGAGGGTTGACTTCACTCAATATTAAGTCGCGAGCGTATGATACCACACATTCAGGGAAGGAGTGGCCATGGATAAATTAATACTCTTATCCAAACAGATGTTAAAATAATTAGGAAAAATGTGATATTTTAAACAAATGTGGAAGTCATTAAAAAAGGGTTGGCCACAAAACATTTTACTTCTTAATCATCTTAGAACTATCAGGACAGTTAATATATTATCATTACTCTATGTCCGTGTAAGCAATCAAGCTTCCTCTATTTTTCCGAGACGCATCGCCAAGTTATTTATCGACCTTCTCTTGCTTCGAATTCCTCGTTTGGAACTTGAGGCATTCCTCGGTTGGAAAAGCACAAGGCAGCGAAGACTGGGAAGGTAGCGGGTTGGATTACAGCCTGAACCATGATTGTTGTGGTGCCCTAGCAAGGTTAGATTTGTCCGATACGCGAGTTGGCCTTAACCGTCAAACTGCCCCTATCGATGTTCGATCGGGATTGCAAGGAATGTGAGACGCACGAAGCTATTCTGATGTATGATACCAAGCCAAGAGTCGAACCTCGTCGTCTGATATCAGGAGGCGTTTCTTGCTATATACATACAGGAGGCTTCAGGAGGAATCTGCAGTACTTTAGGAGGTGGTAGGGGAGAAAGTTTTTAGCATTTTTTGTCCATAAACATAGGGCCGCGACTCCTTAATTATTGAGCTATGGCAACGCGAATATATTTTCAATGTACTTTGGGATTCAAGCTTACTATCATATACTTTCTTCGTCCAAGTATTATTGCATTCCCTGTGAAACTATTTTGAGACTGAGAAAAAATTGTGATACAGCACGTTATGAATATGTGGTGCATAAAAATCTCAGACACAGGTGCTATTATTTCATTAGGAATGCTAATAAAAAAATATGCTCTCACAGTCGTTGGATATTTTCACATCTAGAATAACCAGATAACCACCAGATAATAAGATATGGAACGCCGATTTAAAAAATATCTACTGTTCAGCCAAACATTTGTAAAAGTGTAGGTAATTGAATCAACGCTGTTTAGTTTCTATTACACCTTAACGTGCTAGATAAAATTATGTTAACTTATTGAGGTTAAGGTATAATGGAAGCAAAGAAATAAAAACTTTGTAAGGTTCACTGTTGTTTAATTATGGGCACGACCCGGGTTTCGCAACTTGGTTACATCGTCAGGTGACTGATCTTGCATGCATCATACATTTATACACAAAGTACACAAGTGATAGTGAGGACATCTATCGGAAAGGAAAAAGAATAGATGTCCTCACTGTCACTTGTGTACTTTGTGTATAAATGTATGATGCATGCAAGATCAGTCACCTGACGATGTAACCAAGTTACGAAACCCGGGTCGTGCCCATAATTAAATAACAGTGAACCTCACAAAGTTTTTATTTCTTATGGAGAGGTTTCACAAAGTAAAGCCTGAAGTTATCAGTTAAATTAAGTATATACGCATAATGGACACGATCTTGATATCGTAACGTAGTTACATCTTCAGGTTTAAGATGCATTCCGTTAACACCTGAAGACTAAACCCTGGTCGTGACCGTTGAACATACCTATATTGTGAACCTTACTATGTGCAATATTTTATTTAAATATAGACAGCAATTATTGGTATCCTCAAATGGCATGCCATATCGATGGCTAAGTTCTAACAACACGTATCTCAAAAATCTGTCCGGTCTGAGTTAATATTACTAATACTGTCAATAAAAAAATAAAATTCAAACAAAAACAATCTTTGTTTGCATATGTATGCTTCTTTTTCAGTTTTATGTATTTTTGGTTTTTAATTTCAACTAAAATTATATAGGTACAATTAAAAAAATAAATCGTTTTTTTGCTCTCCTGAAAAGTTGCTATTTTTGTGATACGTGTTGTTAGAACTTAGCCATCGATATAGGATGTATGGAAACATTATCACAGTTTCAGGGTAAGTGTAAGATGTGAATGTACGAGTGAATTTACAGCTGTATTGAAAGCAGTGACGAAACGCACACTATTCCCAATAGATATTAAACGTAATCGAAGAGAAAATGGTCGCCACTCTCTTCTAGGGCTTCTTAGAGATGGAAATATGCTTTTAAAGCGACCACGGTGCCGTCACGTGGAGTTGACAGCCTCTCTGACGGAGAATAAAAGACTATTATAGGGACTTAGTGGCGGCAGAAGTGCACCATACCAATGACGACAGTCCGGCCACGTCGTTTACGTCGTATAAGGGTCCTTATTGTTGAACTAAACACGAATAAAATAACAAACGCATACATGTTAAATTTACAGACGCAGGATGTTCATCGCGTAGATAGAAACTAAATGTAAAATATGACGATTCCTCCGAGGAATGCACGGACATCATAAGAGGGTATAAAGATGTAAATAATCACGCTTGACTGGAATGGTGTAATGAATCATTCACGAGGTCATGGCCGCGGCATGTAGTGATACACGATCGTATATATTGTTACTCTTTAGCGCCCCCCACACCCTCCTAGATGCTCCCAGAACCCAACGGAAAAGGCATGCAGCTTTTTCTGATCACTCTCTATGACGCTACACCGTATGTTCCTCCGTTGTTGAGATAACAATTCAAGAAGTAAAGAAATTGCCCGATTTGACCAAAATTAAAAGCGCTCCGTTCGGTCTGAAAATAGGTTTCTCGACGTATCACGTGGTCAAGATTCGAAAAGTGACATTTTTTTTTAAAATCGATTTTTTTGACTCCCACATTCCCCTAAAATTACATTATTAGTTAAAAGTTATTGAAATATTTACATAAAACCTGAAAGTTGATTTTGATTGGTGAGGATAGAGCTCACCCCATACTTAGGGGGAGGCGTGTGAATATCTCATATTCAGTGTAGGTGGTCCAATTTCTTTCCATGGGCCACCTCGCACTTCGAGGCTTCTATTTGTGGGTGCTCGAAGGCCTCACCCGAGATTTGAACCCAGAGCTCTTCAATTAACAGCCAAGCGCTCTATCCTCTAGGCTACCACACTCTCTTAGCAATGTTATATGAACCCTTATTTTACTCTTGTAATAGATGGATATCATCTATGATGGCAAGTTTTAAAAATTACGTATGTGGAATGGATTTGTTTTGCTGTAGCGAGCTTACTTCGCTGCTTAAATTACACTCACACTCTCGGGGACACTTATGTCCTACTTGATATTTTATCGCACCAACAATTTTCCTCCATCTCTTTCTGCCCGTTGTTTCCTGTCCTGAAGCTATAATCTTCTCCAAATCAGATTTAAGTTGGTCCCACGATCTCTTTCTGTCGTGTCATGCAGTTTCTCTAATTACTGTACAAAATGTATTATATGAGTGTTGTTCAATTTCTTATAGGCATATAGTCTCTATCAGGGGCGGAATTATGTTTGCGTTACCGACGTTTGTCGGTGTCGATAGCGGGTCCTACCGACGATTCTCTGTACGAGAGATTCCGCTGGCACGTTCGATCGACGGTTGTCGGTAATCTCACCGACAGATGATATGAAATCCAGGGATGATCTGAAATCTGAATTGCTGAAAGCCAGATATTTTACCGGCGTCCGTGCCATTGTTATGCCATGAAACTGTATAGTGCCCCTGGGTTTGGGGCTGATGGGGCAATCTGGCCTCACCTAACCCAGGTAAAGTAAACTTCAGTCAAGTCAGTCAGTCGACAGTTGTCGGTAAACCAGTCGATAGCTACCGACGATTTCCAAACGCTCGGTAGGACCTACCCACACAGGGCATTTCTTGTATGCAAAATTCTGATACTTATTTATCATTGACCCAGCCTTTCATCGAGATATCGGTACTCCATGTACAAAAAATTCCGCAACCCTCTCTTTCACCTCGCCTGTGTACTTTATACAGAGCTGACGCATTAAATAATATTCCAAGTGCAGCACCGCTATTTTTGTGTTGATCATTCCAAATATCCCATTATGTGGACTCATAAAACATCCCTTTATTGATTTTCTTCTCGGTCTTCGTCCATTTGGGATTGCTTTTAGAAATTCCTTCATCTTACTTCCGAGAAATTCCGTCTTCTTTTCTTAGCGCATTGCCAAACCACCTTATTCTTCTGCTCTTAATTTTTCCAATAATATCATTACTCCTGTAGAGTTCTCTAATCCTCTTATTGAATTTTCTTCTCCACCTCCCTTGTTCATATGTGGGTCCATAAACCTTATACGTAAAACCTTATCTTCAAGTACAATCAATGATTTCTCCTCTTTCTTGTTTGGTATCCACGCCATTGTCACTTATATCATTATTGGGCAGAATATTGTTTTGTATACTCTAATTTTTGTTTTGTTCAGTAAATTGAGAACTTAAATACCTTGTCCTAGTACAATACCTCAAGCAACTCCGTGATATACGAAAGTGAGAGAACATATGATGTATGAAATGAATGTAGAAAGAGCCATGTGGAAAAACGATGGATGAAAGATGGATGGATGAAACACTAAGGGTGACGGCATATTTTTATATCTATCTCTGATTGATTCGGTTTCATTTTTTTTAATGAGCTCTCGAACCTTTTAGGAGCTCCGTCGTTGCAGTCCCCAACGGAGAGCGAACCGTCTTTTATTGCCCCGGGGCAGGTAAACAAACGATGACGTCGTTATCGAGGTGAAAGTTATGAGGTCGTGGGATTTAAATGCCTTATTAATTCCCCCGTTTGCCTGGATGGGTCAAGGATGGCCCTAGGGGAAGGTTGGAGGGAGGAAAGCATGCTCTGGAATGAGTGCGAGTCCCTCGTGTGTCATAACACGGGCCAAACACTTCTCAACGAAGGAAAGGCCAACCCTTTTGTGTTGCGATTCCCATCGCTCCTTCCCAACCGCTTTCCGATTGGACCGACCCGTCCCCGTGTTTGCTCGCCTTTTTTTTCTCTCTCTTTCGGTAGATCGAAGCGGATACGACCGGTCGATGTCGGAAATGTTCTTGTGTCCGGATGGCGGACATCGATTTTTGATTTCTCCTTTCGTTTTCGGTTCCTTCGCCAATTTTCATTGAAAATTAAATTAAATTGCGTCTTTATATCTTGAATTTGATTGAATGGAAGTCGCGGTGTTGTAGTGGATAGCGTCCTGAACCCCCAAATGTTCAGGTTGCTATTGCTAAGTTGCAGGTTCAAACGCTGTGGCCTCCAGAAAATTATTTTCGAATTTTATACTTTTAAAAATTTCAAGGAGAATTTTTCCTGGGAATATTGGGGGGCGAGAAGCTGCCCTTATCCTCCTGGGCCCTGGCGTATTGTATACAATACATCGACGTTTGAATTTTTTACTGCTTGGCTAAGTGAAATGTCGCTATTGCAACTAATTCAGTGCTTTCTCACAGATGAAAGCATCATACAGAAGCACGTTTCGCAGATGTCGCTAATGATGTTTGTTGACATCTAATGAACCAGGAAATACGAAATTCAGAGCAAAAATAACAGTAGATATGTCCCAGGAATGGAGAGGTTATCAACTCGATTCCACAGGTGAGAGGCAGAAGTTTCACCAGAAGGCTGTGATAGCGAAGGTCCAGAGGATCGGTCCAGTATCAATAGCCATAGCTTAGAATGGCTAGAGTGAAGTTTACGGAATTGGTAAGAGCACACCTTTGTGTAAGACAGCGAGAAACCATCACATTAGCTTCCCTAGAAGATGCAGCCTTGCTGTCGGTCATTTCAGTACCATTGTGTTTTTTCACTCAGTACTGGCGTCCCATACTCATTCAGAGCCATTTCTATTTTGAAAGTTTTCTATAACTGTATAAATATGAATACCGACTGGTACTTGTATATGACTGGTATATGAGGCGTTGCTCATAGGGCCCGAGCGTTGAGTGAATAATGGTAAAGAAACGTCCATACTTTGATGATTATTATAACTATTCTATTTTCTAAGTGTGTTGATAAATTTTTGAATTTATCAATTTTGTGATGATTGACCTTTATCGACTTTTTTTGTAGTTATCAATTAATTCAGGAATCTAAAAAATACTTAGTTCGCGATGCAATAAAAAATTATTATGGGACCGTGGATAGGAATAAAGATACTTCTCGGAGCAAAAATTCAAGGAAAACAAGACTAATGCTGGGTACCTAAAATTAAAAACAGTAAATTACAATGATGCATTACTTAATTAATAGAGTGAACTAGGTTAAAGGAATATATCGTGGTAGTTTTATCTTTGAATTTTCTAGCTTAACCCATTTCCCTGGAGATAATCGGAGCATATTGAGATTAATGGATAAATAAGGAAATGAAACATGATATGAGGATCACCATGTTGTTCATGGAGGCAGAGTTAGCCATCGTTCAACGTAATAGCGAGCTCATTACGATGATTTTAATTAAAAGTCCTGGAAAATATATGCATTTCTCGTTTGTTCTCATGTTACCATATCTCTTTTCGACCCCTAGATAGCACTGTCTTGATCTTCATGTGAAAATGATCTCCTTTAATGAGATTACCAAAAGTGTTTTAAATATTTGAAAATTTCGCATATCATCATTCAAATTTTGGCCATCAGTGTTGCATTAAACTACCCATGAGTTTTCCGAAATCCTGCTTCCATTTTATTTCAAAACTTTATGTTCAAATCACTCACACAAGCAGTATTAAAACAAACCGAGATTATAGTTTTTAAATGTGCGCAGATTTTGGTGGTGGTTGATGGCATTTTGGTTTCTGGAATACGCTAAGCTATCATTTTTTCACTCTTTTCTTATAAAATCCTAATTACTCATCCCTCTGATCTTCTTCTTTCTTCGGTAGAGATACTCTAAATTGTTCAACTATAACCTTGATCTATAACTCACTGCCATAAAGGCTCATTCACCAAATATAAGGTGTGATGAATATTTACCTTACTTGTAAGTCTTTACTCCGCAGCTGCAAGTAATTAAAATGAATAACTCTGCCATTTTCACGCATATTAATATTAAAAACTTACTTGCATTCGTCACAATTTGATTTCATTTCGATATGAAACATTTTTTCCAAGATATCCGGCAAGCGATTCCTTTATTGAATCCTTCTTTTTATAATTATAATTGGAATGGTGGGCTATTCTCCCAGTGGTAACAGAATAAAATGAAACTAAAACACTATAGCAAGACAAAATATATCCGCCTGCTTCCTTTAGCGTTTCTTAAAGAATAAACAAATAATTTTATGACGAAAGGTATTTCTGGCAAGTCTTCCAATTGTGTGTTGTCTGTTTTTATTCTCTCCTGAAATTTGGTGATAGTAGGGAAAATGTGTCATCTTTAATTTAAGAGTTTTTTAGCACTTAATAAAAAAAACACGATATGAAGGTACTATAAAAGATATCACTTTATGTTTTTTTTATTTTAGTAAAAAGGAATTATTTGTTGATTATAGCATTTGAATACATTAGATAAATCAACTCATTATGGTTACCAATCCGGTCTACCGAGGAGAGGAGGACCAAGCCCATGTTATCAGAGCGTATGCATTTTTGACGTAGTTCTGGAGCTGTGACTCAGATGGCTCTAAGGCTCACAATTGGAAGACTTGCCAGAAATACCTTCCGTCATAAAATTAATTGTTTATTTTTTAAGAAACGCTAAAGGAAGTAGACGGATATATTTTGTCTTGCTATAGCGTTTTAGTTTCATTTTATTCTGTTACCACTGGGAGAATAGCCCACCTGTGACCATTCCAATTATAATTATAAAAAGAAGGGTCCAATAAAGGAATCGCTTGCCGGATATCTTGGAAAAACTGTTTCATATCGAAATAAAATCAAATTGTGACGAATGCATGTAAGTTTTTAATATTAATATGCGTGAAAATGGCAGAGTTATTCATTTTAATTACTTGCAACAGCGGGCTTTTTGACTCTCGTCGTATAAAGCGCTCCACATTCAGTTGACAGTATGGGTTCTTATGGAGATTCGTTTCCCATGTTGTTCTCCATAAGGCCGGGAGCGCGGTTTCAAGCCGTCAATTACAGCACGAAAATTAATATTGCGCTCTGCATCAGTTAAAAAGTGCATTCTAGTGTAGAATAAGACGCTGCATTCATTGGTTCCAATGGTTTTTCGATAAAAATGATAACAAAAGCTATAAAAAACATTTCCTTAAATTTCCGTTAGAAAACGTGTATTTTTTTACTTTGTCTTCTTCTCCTCTCTGGGTCTACGCTCGAGCCGATGTATCGGCTAGTGGCTCTTTCGCCTGTGAAGCAAAAGCCCGATATATTGGCCCGTGGCACTTAGCGAGCTCACGAAGACAATTTTTTATATGTATTTGTCCTAGGTGACCAGCACTTTATCTTGAATTAGTGATCATTTTTTCTCACTAATATTGGTTTTACGGTGGCCTCCCAGAGTCATTTCCCCTTGACTATCCTGCACGTTCCACATAGTCTGCTCCTTTCCCCTCTTAGTTATAAACTCTCTCGTCGTTTTTGAAGAATCCTCTCATTGCCACGGCTTTTCTACCGATTATATCTCTCTCACATCGTCCAGAGCTGGGGCGAGCAGATTTCAAAATGGGTGAAAGTTTTCGGGTCAGTAGCTATGTTCTTGTGCCACGGAAGTCACTAATTTGACCATTGATAGGGTATGCGTGTTTTTACATGAAGCATAATTGCCACATTATCGAATTTAACACTGTTGACCCCACTGGAAAGAGATGCCCGAATTTGGGACTCACTTGGAGAAATCTGCGTGTTGACAGAAGTGAATTTGCAAGTATTTTTTTGCCGTAAAGAAAACTAATCGAGTTTCCGGTGTGACGTTATCGTGTCAAGAGGGAACTCGTTTCTTCTAGTCTTTGGAAATGTATTTTTTCATTTTATTATAGGGATGGGGAAGAACTAGATCTTCCCCATCCTTCTCGTATGCTCTAGTTCTATATATTCTAGTCTCGACCACGCCAAATAAAACCGAGTCACCTTGAATTCTGATTAATAAAAAAGTTGATTCACATACTTAATTTCAGCTTCATTAGGCTTTTATGGGTGGAGAATTAGAGAACACTTCTGGGACGGGTATAGTAAAAATTCGGAAATTAATTCGATAGAATGACTTTTGAAAGAGGTTGAATCATATTTCTCTTATCAAAATATATTGAGGTAACTCAATTTCATAACAGAAGAAGAAGATGTGTTTATTCAAATGAAAGGAATTGTTGTTGTATAATACGTATAGACATATCCTTCTTTTGCGACTCGGGATGTGGTAATCTCTGCCGCATGGTATGATGAAATCAGAATATATATTATTCTTGCCGTCTTATTGTCTCTGTTACGTAATTTTTCCTTACATGCGAGAAAATATCATGAATAATGTCTTTTTTATTTAAAATGTTCAGTGCAACTTAGGAGTGAGCGTATGTATTCTGTACTATGAACGACCCTACTTTAATGAAAAACATCAGACCAAATGGCGCCGGCATGAGACAGTTTTTAGTGGGTAAGGTATTTGTCCTTTAAATACCGCAAATTCTTCTTAATAGTATTTAACCACTTGCTTATTAACCAGTATTAGTGACGTGCTTGTACATTTATTTCGAAAAGGCCTCAATGGATTTTATCTGACACATTATTTTGATGAATTTAGGCGCGAAGGATAGATGAATATATTATAGATGAATATTTGATAGATGAACAAAGAAATGTTTTCTGCCTATACCATACCAGTAGTTATGTTTTGTGACTTCGTGATTATAAAAGTTTTAATATTTTCTCGTAAGCACTGGAAATTTATGTTTTATTGGACGAAATTGAAATGTAAATATATTGAAGTGTTTCCATTACCGTCACTCATTCACTCTATTTGAGCCGATGCTTAAATTGGAAGGTAATTAACACTTCATGTTATCTGTGGGTATAATAGGGCTTTCCCGTAGCCGTTATTGACACGTAAGTCTCCGAATGCTTGGGGTCAGGGTTTTCCATTTTTCATTTTCTACTGATGGAATTATGTTGAGGCACGATGGCCTGATGATGGCAATGGTCGTGGGACAAGTACATTGCTGGAGCGGTAAAGTAAGGCCTCGGTTATGACGTACAGAACTGGTAAAGGAGGATATGAAAGAAAAGAAATGCAGTACGCGCGAAGAAATTAGCTAATATGAGAATTGAGTGGAGAGTTGCGTCAAAACTATCTTATGATTTTTGACAATTGATGATGATGATGACGATGATGACTAATGGAGTACCGCCAAGTAAACCCGCAGAAGGTGAGGAATCAACCTTTCAATCTCACCCTGAATGATATTTTGATACGGAATGAAAAACTGGTTTCTGTGAGAAAACTTCGGTGATCCGCCTGCTCGAAGCTTCTTTTGCAATATATAATCTCACCCACGGAAGGTGTGAGGTCCTTACCACCGTGGCTTTCTCAGGGATCCCGACATCTCAGAGCAGAACGATCTTTGAAAAAAAAATCGAAGACAATCCGGGCCACAAAGAATGGGGAGTGGCAAAACCAGTTGTTAATGAACTTATTTGCTTCTCTACCGTTTCGGGGATGGTGCTTTGTTTTTTTATGCAGATATCCTCCATCCATCACAATGCGGTTAAGGCGTGTGGGCCGGGTCTTATGTGTGCGTGAAGTTGTCCCATCGCCTCCAGCACAATTTTTTTAAATCTTTCTGTGGCGCTCTCCTCCCGAAAGAATTGGGACGAGGCTGTGGGTTCGTCGAACTTTCTTTCGACTGTCCGCGCGCGTGCGTCGGCGTGTGTCAATTCCTCGCTGCAAGCCTGCAAGCGCATGTCGCGAATTTCTACTCTTCCTTTCTCTTCCCACCCCGCGGGCTGTCGTTTTGCATGCAAATGTCTCTGCACAAATGAATTTTCGAATTTATTTTTGTCCGGGAGAAAACTTGCCAAGTTTTCGGTATGGCGTTTTCGTTTCAAGAGGGAACTTGTATTTTTATCATATCATGTAGCCAACCTCCCACCGCACCCACAAGTAGTGCAAGTTTTAAACGTTTCATATTTTTATTAAGTTGGCTTGATTCGTAAGAGCTGCTATCTCAGCAAAATTTCGACAGTTAACTTGTAATTACATGTATTTTGTCTAAAATTATTTATTTATAATCAATTATTATCCAAGGAAGGTGTCAAGAGGTCTAAGATGGTTTTATGCTTCATACTTGATGCATATCACATCAGAAAAATGCATGTTTTTGTTACTTTTCTCCCCCACTCCCCATCAAGTCAAGTCCGACCAGTTCATTACAGTGTAGTTTTGCCTGAAAAGTTTTGAATTCTTGATCACTTCACGTTATAGGTGTCCTGAATCCAAATCAGATGTTATTTAGTAAAAGTTCGTGACGTACATTTAATTATTTATTCCCGCACCACCGAAAACGGCTCATATTGGTCTTTACATCGGGGTTTTTAACTAGATGACTTTTACACGTGCACGAAAAACCATGCTAACTATCCATGGGATTCTAACCCGCGACCTATTTCTTGGCAGTCTAGGACTTTATCTCACCGCCTTCGATGCCGGCAAACATGGCAAAAATTGCAGACAAAAATGGAAAATGATCATATTTTGGGATTTTTTGTTTATTACGTGGAAACTTCCAGCTTTCAACAATCATCATTTCAATTACACATTCAATATGCATTGCAAAATGCGAATTTTGTCTCCTGCAGGACTTTAAACATAGGCATCATTTCGCATCTAATTATCGATTCGTATCCATTATGAATGACTTTCCCCATAGGTTTTTATCCAATATTAATATCTGCATCCGCCCATTTTTTCTCCTCGAAACATCTGTCCACTTCTTATTTTTAGCTCTACAGAGAGTCAATGGCTATATCAGCGCATTTACGACATTGATTTGGCAGTAGTTCTCCCACCTTAAATGGGAATGAACCAGCAGCTTTCGTTTCCAATCGCCGGCTTCCTGCCCCACCCAAAAATATAGCAAGTTTGTAGCGTTTCTTATTTTTATTCACCTGGCTTAATTCTCAAGAGTTCGATTACTCAGTAAAATTTCGACAGCTAACTTGTTATTATAAGTATTTTAATTAAAATTATTTATTTATCATTAACCGTGGAAGGTTTAAAGAGGGCTAGGTGGATTATACCCCCTAGCATATATGGCTTCATATTGGATAAACTAACTTCTGGGAAATACACGTTTTACTGTTTTAAATTTTAAAGTTAATTTTTCAAAGAAACTCAAACTTTATCCAATGCTTACCCGAAAGTCTCAATAACCCAAGGTCAAAACAGAGCCGAGTCCTTCCCTGTAAACTATCCTCCCCTAGAACTCTACCATCCCCTTCATTGAGTCCCCGTTGCCTCCGTAGTCCAGTTCTGAAAACCTCTCCCTTTGACTGTACCGAGACATTTTTGTAATGAGATTCAAAGAAAAATATCATCATTTCACGAGTCATAAAGATTGGCCATTGGAAAAGCAGACCGTGAAAGAGACTTGTAGCCTTCGAGACGTGGTGCTGGCGGCGTAGGTGCTGAAGATCAAATGGACAAATTGCGTGGGATTCGAATATGTACGCCGAAGAAAAGGTGAAGATAGGGAACCGATGAGCACCAGATAAGGTCCCGATGGATAGGCATGCAATAAGATATAGTAATTACTTCAAAATACGTGGTTTTTCAGGAAGAATCATAAATACTCGTACTTCAGGAGGTGGTAGGGGAGAAATTTTTAAGCATTTTTTGTCCAAAAACATGGGTTTACAACTCCTTAGTGACTGAGCTATGGCAACGCAAACATTTTAGCCTTTATACAGTTTATTCAATACTCTGGATTTTTAAGGAAATTAAGTAATCAAGGTTGGACGAAAATATGTGATTTTAATGCTCTGAAACAATTAATCTCAAATTGAATGAGATATCGCTATTGTTTTGTTGATACAAGCTCAAAGCTCTCGTTTAATTAGGCTCACAGATAAATTGTTCCTGACCGACAGACTGAATCCAAAGGTCTCGACTCCATGTTTATGGACAAAACAATACTTAAAATTGTCTCCCATACAAACTCCTGGAGTATTGCAGATTCCTCCTGAAACGTGGTATTACGGCAAAATTAGCAGTGCGGAACGTGTAGTACAGTGCAGTACAACGATTCACCCAAGCAATTCACCCAATTTTTTCAGCAAGTACTGAGCAAAAAAAAAACGAAAAAAATTATTTTGGTTACGATTGTAGATATGAGAAATTTTGTGGCACCAAAATTGATAAAACTGTTTTTTAAATATTATGTCTTTTCTTAACCAGTGCCGGAACGGCGCTGCGTTCCGGCGCGATCTAGCACCATGACAGTACTGAGCAGGACTACTAAATCTTTCCCTCGGGCTTCAGCCTTGACGCGGTGGAATGGCTTGCGCGTTCCAGTGACCCCTAAAGCTGCACTGGCGGGACATCTCATCGAAATCCCTTGATCTCGTGGCGCTGGTCTGCTTCAATATTCTATCGGATTTTCATTGGGTTTCAGCGTCAGCGAATATAATAATAAATAAAATTTCTACGTGGCGTCACGTCTTTCATTAAATTTTAGTTAAATTAATACGGTAGTGCAACCTTAAGGCTTCCAAGTCAGTGTTTTTCAGATTACGTTAGTGTTTGTAAGGAAGGAAATTGGTTGACAAATTTTCTTCTCGATTTGCCTTGCAAGTTTCTAGAAAATGTTTATTTATATTCTTATATGTTGTGAATCCATCTAGGGAAAATACCTCCGATGAAGTTTATTGCGTGTGGTCTTTAGAAGGCAGTTTTGTTTTCATCCGAGTCAGGGTTTATTATTGATATTACCTCTTAGTTAAATTTCTTTTCGTGAATAATTGATATCTAGTGCGGAATATCTCTATCGCATTTTGCTTTCAGTTTTTTAATTACGTTCCAGTTCGACTTGTCCTCAATCGCTTTCGTCGTTTTGAAATTTATGCTCGTGATCTCTCTTAATTTCCACGGTGGCCTTATGTACCCTACCATTTGCGGTGTGAAGTTAAATGTCTTGGTATTAGTACATTTTTCCCAGTCCAATTTCATAGTGACTTATTCATCTCATGTCCCTTCTTTCCCAAAATCTTTGATCCTTGAAAGAATTTCTCAATTTGTTTAGAGCATTTATGATTAATAAAATTGGGTTATTACATATAAAAATAATATCCTGGCCTTGAATTTTGTCTTCACATATTTTAAGTGGCCTATATTTCTATGGATGGTGAAAATAAATCCTTTAGTAAATTCAAAATTGAAGAGGTGTCCGTTGTAGCTTTAAAACACCAACTGTCTCTCTTATCCTTTTTTGCTGCATTGAAATTGGTTGCTTCGTTTGGTTGATAGAGCTCCTCCAACACGGGCGTCTTGCTTCTTTTTACAATTTGTAGCGAGTTGCTCACAGCAATGAAAAAGAAGGATGAGTTGAGTAAGGATAGGAAGCGAAGGTCCAGAATGAGTTACTTGGGGCAGGATATGAAGGACGTAAAAGAGAAAAAAATAAGCAAATTTGAAAAGACTTGCTGATAGGAGGACAGATTGGAGAGCTGCGTCTATCCAATCTTCGGATTGCCGACTTATGTTTTTGAAAATCTGCATTCATTCGTAGCTGATGTCAATAGCGTACGTAGAATTTTATTTTATTATTGTAATAGAAAAGCTTATCTAAGCTCTATTGTGTTGGATTTGTTTAAAAGAGCAATTAAAAAAATTAATTCTAATAGAAAAACACGTTTTGCTCAATTCAGCCTAGTTTTCTTATCGGGTGACTGGTATGTTCCCGAAAGATAAAGTAAGATTATCATTTTATAGTATGACAACTGTTGGCAATTTTTTATTTAATTCAAAACCAAAATGTATTGACAAGGACCGAAGCGGTGTGTATAAATTGTATTGCAATATGCCTGATTGTAATTCTGTGTATATTGGTCAGGCCGGACGTGCCATAAAAACTAGGGCAAATGAACATATGAAGTGTTGGGTAAGAGGCGATTCAACCTCTAATTTTGCCAAACATTTGTTAGACTGCAACCATAGCAGTGATTTCGATGTCAAGGTTCTCCAAAATGTGTGTAAAGGTAAAAAGTTGGATTTTCTTGAGCAGTTAGAAATTTTAAAAGCATGTCGAAACAAAAATGTAAGGGTGGTTAACGACCTTTTGTACCCCTCACACTCCTCCCCTTTATTATCAGTTCTGCTGGACTCGGCAAGTAAACCCACTGACCTTGAGGAAACTATTCCTCGTTAGCTTTTCCCCTCCCACCATCACCACCTCCTCCCTGTCTTAACCCCCCTCTCCCTAAGGTATATATAAGCTCGCAAATTTTTGTATATTCACCTTGATAATGACAGTGTGTACTGCCGAAACCTGGATCGGTATTAAAAACTCTTGTGGAACATACAAAAGTGTATCTTCATTATGTTTCCTAGTTTTCTCGCGATTTTACACTGTTTCTTGTGGAAAAAAATACGTGATACTTGCCAGGACTCCCCTCTCCCCCGCGTGAGACTTGGTGAGAATCGGCTTGACCCCCTAATCCCCCAAGCACCTCAAGTAATTAATGGAAGCCCACTTACGTTATTATTCCTTATCATGAAAGGACCATTTTATCTGCTGTAAATTGGATACCTAAGAGGGGAGGGGAGGAAGGCTATAGACCCTTTCTGAATCCGCCCCTGAGTATGAGTGACAGTTCAGACAAGAATACCTCTCATTAATCCGGTGTAATACCGCGCTTCCCACCATAGCTTCTAATATTTCATCGCATTTAAGTGATTCGTCCTTCTTTATCCATCCAGAAGCCACCGCAAATCTAGGCAGTATTTTTTTCCTCTGCTTCGCCGCACACTACCATCATTACCCAAAGTCTTCGTTCTATCTCTCTCTCTCTTTTCCCTCTGGCGCGGTAGGAAATTCCAGTTAACTAGATGAGCATTCGAGTCTTCAATTACCTCGACGCAGCTGAAGTCGTTCGCGTCTATTTTCGTTCGCATGGCGTGCATGAGTGCCATCGCATGATCACAGATGGCGCGGATGGCAGAGGAGGACAATGGAGGGCTCAAACCACACATTTTTGCCGTTGCAAAATTGATGGAGTTTGAATCGAAACGGAGGCCCTTTTCCTTGTACCGATCGCGGTGTCGTTGTAGGCGAACAGAGGTTTTTCAAGCGATTGGATCCACTATGATTGCGGTACATTCAGCCAGCTGCGATGACAAACTTGGAATGGATTCCGATTTTCATCGCGCTCATTAATCCTAGGATTGATCCGATACATCCTTCGCTCAATTCTCATTCCAAAAAATCTTTTTTACATTCGTTTTTTTATTTTCCTAGATATCAATAAGAGAACACTTGACTCTTTTCAACTGGTTGTATTTTGAATGTGTTCAATCGAGTCAAGCGTGATATAATGTAAGTTAGACGTGTGCGAAAAATCCACAGAGAAAAAAATCATTCGCCTTGACCGAGATTCGAATCCGGATCCCCCGAATCCCGGTCATGTGCTTTAGCCTATCAAGCTAGCGAGGCGTCATTCTCCCCCGATTCTCCCTGCTAGAGCGCCTGACCGGAAATCGTGGGATCCGGGTTCGAATCCCGGTCAAGACGAATGATTTTTTTTCTCTGTGGATTTTTCGCACAGTTTGCGCATTACGGATGAATCCGTAGAGTTATCACCGTGGCTAGTCCCGGTATATTAAAAAAAATAAGTTCGACGTATAGAAATGAAAGGTAATTGCAATTTTCCGCGATAATTCAATGCATATGGCGCGTTTCGGCTCACAGACCCATCATCTGGTACAAGACATATTTTGAAATTCTTCAGCCATCATCTTGTACCAGATGATGATGACTATGTGAGCCGAAACCTGTCGCACGCATTAAATTACTATGTAAAACTGCAACTGCCTTTCGTTTCAATATGGTTGTATTTTGCCTTGCCTTCTTTTGATGACATTATTTGATTAAAACCTATGTTATCATTTTATTAAAATATATACTGTATCGACCCCTTTAAATACATAAATATAAACATAAAAAATAGAAAGGCCTTCTTGGCAACAATATAAAAGATGATGACACTATTTACGGGCGCCACACTTATATGCCATTTTTTCAATTTAAAAAATCCATCTGACAAAATATCGGGGAAAAATAACCAATTTCAGGCACAGGAAAGGTTGTCTAGGAACTACTTTGTTTGCCTTGAAATTTCAAGACAAGACAATCATTTTTATACTAGAAATGCGTAACAAAAATAACTGGTCGAATGGGAATGATTCGTTTTCTTCATCATTCATCAATACATGAATACGAGGAGGCTCTTTACCTGTTTTCCCCATCCACTAGTCCTTCGACTATTATTATCTTCGCCACGCCATATTTCAGAAGATGGGTACTATTTTATGCGTTGCTGTTTTATTGACATCGTCTCCAGAAAATATTTACGTAAGAAAAGAAGGTCACGCAGTGTACACTCTCATATGCAAACGATGGTGGTAATGTGAAATATTCATAAGTTATATTGATTTTCTTGCAGCTTATGGAATAACGAGTTTTTTATCCTGCTTATGCTATTGTTTGAATAATCTATCTATTATTTGTTTTTATGTTAATCTAACCTTTTATAAGTACCCAATTCTTCTCTTTCGCATCTATTATCATCTCTTCCATATGTTTCTTTCGACTTCTCTCTTTGTTTTTCTTACTGACCACATGTCCTTCGACTATTGTCTTTAAATGACCATCATCATCATTTTTCAACAATCCTAAGATTGGTTTGACACAGCTCTCCTTTTTATAGTGACGTATTTCTTCTCTTTTACATCCTTTGTAACCTGTCCTATGTAACTCATTCGGGACCATCACTTGCCCTTCTTCCCTAGAACTTGTCCTTCAACGACTGTCTTCATCATGCCTCAAAATGTGGCCAACTAAGCTGTCCCGTCTAAGGTTTTTAGGAGGCTTCTCTTTTCTCCCACTCTTCTTAGCACTTCCTCGTTACTTACACTGTCAATCCATTTTATCTTCATCATTCTTCGGCAGCACCACATTTCGAATGCTTCCACTCTTGACTTCTCTGCTGCAATCAACGTCCAAGCCATAGATAAACATACTCTATACGTAGCATCTGATGAATTGTTTCCTTACTTGACCGTATAGTATCGAATTAAAACACTTTTCTTTCTTTCAGCTTCCCGCCATATTTCCCTGTGATGGAGGCTTATTTCATTCTCTATTTATTTTCCCAATCTATTAAGTACTCAGAAATACAATTCATTCACTCTACACATCTCATCCATGGTCTGACATTCCCGTTCCTCCCTTCCAATGAATGAGACACATGTGACTTTGTCCGCAGCCACGCGCACGGGTGTAAAGTATTTTTTAAAAGCAAGGGTAAAATTTGCCACGGCAAAATCACTTGGATTTGCAGTGATTCGAGCCCGTATATCCCGATTTCCGGTCAGGTATGCCACAAGTTACACCAACAACTCTCTAAAATACCTGACAAGCCAAGCCGGGGTGATCTGGTTCGGATCTCGGCTAAATGATCTCCGAATCTTCCCCATGAACACCCTGAGTGAAAGCTCTGCCCCCAGAACCATATTGCTATAAATAAACCCATCTTCTGACAATGATTCATCGAATAATATAAATATTACTAATAAAAATTTGTTGGCTTTACGTAAAACTAGTATTTATCTAAATAAAATTTTTATTAAACAAGCCACTAAGTCATCTGCATTGAGCTATGGGTCAATTACATTAAATATATCTTGAAGTATATCTGTAATCTCTTCTAATGACAATATCAAATCTTTGTGCTCTGTTGAGCATTTGCAGATGGCGGTGACTTGCTGCAGCTGTCACATTTCCCGAGAATGCGTGATTAAGTCAACGTGATCGATTGAAGCCTTAAGGCTTGTGAGCAGGTTAGAACGTGCAGCGAATATCTAGCAAGTCTGCGGATGTTTTTTCTCTAATGAAGAACGATTGATGTACCGTTTGTGCATAGCCGCATATTTAAATCTAAATGACAATTTTTTTTCGTAGCAAAGGAGGATTCTTACTAATCCCTGTCTCTTACTAGTCACTTATCTCGGTCTTCAGGGTGAAGCCAGTGGCGGATTCAGCATCAATTTTTATTATTTTGGGTTATAACCTGGGTCCGGGGAGTATGGAATGCCCCGTGAGAGAGGGGTGTTCTTCCATGTAAAATTATTTGTAGGGAGTACCACGCTCTACGACACACGCTAAATACAGCTACAAATTTATCTCACGTTTGGGACTTGTAGCCATGCAATTGCATATACACTCCCTTTAATCATTTATAACGATACAGAAACTATTAAACTAATAAAAATTTTTTTAAATTTGTTAAAATTTTGAGGGGATTTAAAACCCCTGTCAACCCCCCCTAAATCTGTCCCTGGGCGAAGCCGCGTCGAGTTGCTACTGTTCACATACTTGGCCGACGTTTCGGAGGCGATACAACACTCCTCTTGCAGGCTTCGGTCAGGTGTGTGAGCAGTGACAACTCGACGCGGCTTCACCCCGAAGACCGAGATGGTGCAGTGATTCATTTTGACCGTGGAAGCCTAGCTTTTAGACTGAGGATTCTAACTGTTTACACGGAAAACGAGCATTTTATTTGGAGGCGATCTGCTCTCTTTACATATATTTTAAGATTTCCTGATCCACGTTCACCCAAGGAAGTTACGAGACACTACAGAACGTTTGATGCACGAATAATTGATCATGTGCTGCTGGGTCGATTTGAGACGTCAACACCTTTATCGGTTGAACACGGTTTGAGAATTGCCTCGGAAAAGACGGCTTGGTGTTGACATTGGTTAGAATACCTGACTGACAATCAGGGTATCGCAGCTAAGCCAAATATTTTTTTCAAGGAAAATTTCAACCTTAGCTTATGTAGGGTATTTCAGTAGGAATCCGAAATACTACAAAGGATTTGGTTGAAGCGAGTTTTAAGCATTTTTTATCCAAAAACATGTGAACTATAAAACAATAAAATAACTCCCAATAGTAGTTACTGAGAAATGGCACTGCAAACATTGTTTGGGTGCAATTAGCAGTTACCATGAAAACGGTTTTTCTTGCCTGTTCGACACATTATTTAATTTCTCTGGATTTTAAGGACATTAAACAATTAAGGTAGAACGAAAATGTGCGATTATAATTGGCTGAAAAAATGAATATAAAAAAATCCATTACCGGTTATTTTTGGATTTTTTTTCAACTTTGGGGCCATGTATTGTGTTAGAAAAAAGAAACCAATGAATATAACAACAACTGTGCAAAATTTCAACTTCTACCTTACGAATGTTTCGTATGAAATCAATGGTTTGCGAGTTTACTTTATGGAGTCGTGACATGATAGATTAAAAAGTGAACTTTGTTTTGTTCCACACAGTATTCATTAGGTTCAACTCTGGATAATGACCTGAAAAGGTTGAAACCGGTTGAGTCTTTCAATAAATACAGTGTGGAATACAACAAAGTTTACTTTTTAATCTTTCAACATCCATACTGAAAAAAAACATATTGGAGGTTTTGGCCAGCTTTTTTTTCGATGTTAGCCCCCAGCGCGGCGGGACCAACCGAAGCGAAGGAGCGACGACAACGTTCGCTGTTACACATCCGCGGGCGAAGGCGTTCCGGATGGCTTTCGGAATAGCGAGGGAAAGTCCCGAGTGCGGAGGCCGCCACCCATTTGGCTTCGGCGGCGCTCCGTCGTCGGTCGTGGCCTCGGTCCAAAGAGGTTGCGGGACGCCTCCCATCGGGGTCCGTCCCCCTCCCTCTGCGTGCTGTCGTTGCGAATGCAGTCGCCCCACTGGGCCGCGTGGGTCGGACACGGTCGGCGCCGTCGCTTTCACTCCGCGCGCGATGGGACGGCTAGATAAGAAGGAGGGATTTGCGATCGGGAACACCCTGAGGTACTTATAGCCGTATGTCATTTCGGATTCCGAAGAGGTTCGAGGGATGAGATGACAAGTCTCCTCCGAGGCGGACCTGCTGGCAGACGATAGCAGTGGGAGAATAGTATATCGTTAGATATTACGGCGTACACGAGCGAAGAAATCCCCCGTAGTAGTCGGCGTTATTTTCATTTTTGTTGCGATAAAAGATCCCTTGCAGATTCCACTTAGGTGAATATTTTGTGAAACACTGGCGTGGATCCTATGGGGGACGCATCCCTCCCAATATTTGTTATGTTGGATTAATATAATTAATGGAGGTTACTGTTAATTATCGTAATCGTGTTTTTAAGTCCTTCTCAGTGTTATTTTATAAGCGATATTTTACACTGAAGCAGTATGATGGGTATAAATGGGGAAAATAATGCTTTAAAATCATATTTTCCATACTTAATTTTTTTTTAATTTCCGGGGCAGGACCCAGGTACCCCCTAACACTGGAAGGTATAACATACCCCCCAGACCTCACGGAAGCCAGTCGCCCACATTTTACTGCAATCGACGCCAATTTATGGAAGACCCGCATTAATGTCTTAAATAAAACTTTTTTCAGTGGAATTCGCAAAAGATTTGTCGTTTATGATGTAAAGGATTCCTCCTCTTCTCACCTGTGGCAATTATTTTTTGAAATTTGATTTGAAAGTATTTTTCTGTAGTTATTAACTTAGGTCTTTTCCCCATAGTCCTGAAAGCTCTGAGACCCGCTTTGATTTGTAATCCCCATTTCCTGGTCATGTTGGATAAAAACAACGAATGATTGTATACGGCAGCATCAGCATATCATAATATGGCAACTCTCTTGTTGAGCCTCATCGTAAATACTACCCCCTTTGAGCATTATAAAGGAGCTTATGTTCACTACCTTTCTTATGTTCTTAAAATTTACACAAACAATAATTAGAACCCAATGAATTCACGCTAAGTTTCAGCGGACTGTCTTGGGCCATTCATTCCCTTCATTCAGAATTTTTTTTCATTTTCATTCATTCAATTTTGCTGCTTCCTTCAGATCGGCGTGAGAGTTTGCTTGAAAACAATCGTCGCATGCATTTCGATCGTGATGAAAGGAGGAATTTATCGCGATAATAATGAGATCTTGAGATATTCGAGTCGTATATGATTTCGAATTCTGTAGAGGTTCGAGAGATGAGAAAGTCTCCAAAGCGTAGCTGGCAGTTGATGGCAGTGGGGGAATGGCATCGTTAGATATAATAGCGTACATGCGCCTACGTGTTCCATGGTCTTTGACTTTTTTTATTCAAAAGTATTCCAACGGTGACGGTAGGAGTAAATGGAGCAACCATGGAATGATTATAAATAAGTTCGGCCTTACCCTAGAAGGAAAGTGTTGGCAATATAGATGGAGCTTTGGGCCAATGATCGAATGGTCCCGGGTTTGAATCCCAACTGAAGTCGTCGGGCACTCCGAGCAAAAATCCTCGAAGTACGAGGTTGCCGAGGGAATAAGACTGGTCTACATATCCAAAGCATGTGAAATTCACCTGCCTTTTGCTTTGTCTTGGATAAACTGTACTCTCAGCAATCCAAACACTTCGTGTTGATTCACAGAGTGATTAGGTTTGGTTCCCACGGTCGGAAAGTTCATGGTACATGTGGCCAGACACCCGCTTTGCGATTTCAATCCCAATGACTGGATGAGAGATTCTTAGATTTTATCCTCAATGACCGGTGGGGTCATTGAGGATAAAATCTAAGAGGATGGGGTCGGAGGATGAGGAGAAATCTAGGAGGATGAGGA